>NC_133456.1:92468225-93091558 GCF_048565385.1 Saimiri boliviensis
CCATTTTACAGTATGGCCCCTCGCATACATAGCACCAGCTTTAATAAAAGAAAGTAGTTATTAAGCTGTTCTCGTATTTGGATGTTCTCTCTAAATTGGCTTATCTATTGTCTCAAACACATCCAACTTTTGCCTTCCAGTCACATGAACCAGCCATTTAAGTTGTCTGAAGAAGTTCCATGCAAATACGGCATCAAACTGAGTAGACAATAATTCCTACTTTATGTGACACAGATCCTCTGTGTTTGATCTAATCACTTTCATGAAGCTTCAGCAGCAGAAACAAAGATATCAAGATGCATGCAAGGCTTACACATACACTGAAAGACATTTAAGCACATAAGAATCCTGACATATTTATAAACATTTCCATTTAAGTTATACTGATATATTTATATAACTATTTCTATGTATTAATCCTCTAATTAGCCATTTTTAATAAAATATTAAAAGGATAGAAAGAAATCACATTTATTGGTACTATAGAGTAAATATAAATAATAACAAAAATAATCTTATTCATTATATCTCACAAACAATGTATGACTATTTTGTGTCCTTTTAACTCAATTTGAATTGAAACATTGAGAAATGCACCTTCAGCAACAGACATGGTTTAAAAGTCAAAAGCAAAAATATGATATACAAAAATGAGATTCTATCTTTATAGCTGATGAATAGTCATATTCCTTTCCAGGAATAAGGAAGTATCCAGGGTAAGGAAAGTAATGACGTAAAGAAATAAGAAAGCATTTTCTTACATTCTTCTTGTACACCTTAAATGTAAGTTGGCATGGAGTTCTTCCAGATTAATTTCCATGATGAGTCATCATGTTATAAGTTCTAGAAGAGCAGGAATATGTCATCCCAATTGACTCCTAGTGATATGTAGCCATCCACAAAAAAAGCATTAATAAATCTTTGAAGACCACAGGCAATGCAGAGACACTGTCATTTTGTTTCAAATCTATCAACATTCGTTCTGTTTGATTACAATTGACACCACGCTCTTATGTGCATTGCCTCATTTGCTCTTCGTAATTATCTGATGAGGTGGACAGGGCAAACATAATCCTTATTTTACAAATAGATAATCTGAAGTTAGTAGAGACTGTGTTCAGCAGGCATTTGACTCTAAATAAATAAATAATAAAGATAAGAATATTTGGGATGTTGCAGATGTAGGGAAATTTACAAAAGTGTGGAAGTGTGTATTGAGATTTAAGACTGTGAAATTATTTATTTTTTTATTTGCCTCAATTAAAATAGACAATAGAAGTAAAATGCTGAACATTTTCGGTGTATAATAGCTGTCGTCACACAGTGAACCACATACAATGGTGTTGTGTATGTACCAGTTGTCTAAAAATAGCATTAGTTAATAGAACATGACCAGGAAAAAAATATCATTAAATGGAAGATATTTCTGACACTAGAGATAGATTTTAACATGTCTCGGGGAAAAATAAGTCATAAAGATATTATCTCATTTGTAAACATGAACTCTCCCTCAACTCTTAAACCTAATGGGGTGCTGCTAACTGTTTAACAATCAGCTCCTGGGGGAAGAAAAAAAAACCCTGACTTGAGCATTTGACAACTTCTGGGGCATAAATACTCTAACTACAATTGATTTCAAGTCACTAATAGTTTAATAACTGGCTCATAAAACTCCTGCAAGTCTGGTAGTTGGTTCTTATAAGCTGGTATAAGCTGGCCAGCACACCACTGTGTACAGTGGGATAACTGACCACTGAGCATCTCCAAGCCAAAATCTGAACTCCTGAAACCCTCCTGCCTCACAGCTCCTTAACATACATACCTCTTCTGCCTGTGGTCTTCCTTGGCTCAGTTAATGACAGTCCTGCCCTTCCAATGGTTCACACCAAAATCCCTGACACCATCCCAGATGCTTTTTCTCATACTCCTTTTCAAATCTGTCAGGAAATCTAGTAGGTGCTACCTTCAAAATATATGTAGTGTCCAGTCAGCTTTCATAACCTACTAACACCCAGATCCAAGTCATTACAATTTTGCCTGGTTTATTGCAGGAGCCTCTTGTATTTGTCAGAGTAAAGCTCTCTAGAGCTGTAACAGAAAACTGTAAAAAATACCCCCAACTCTCCGTGGCCTAGCATAGTAAAAGTTTATTTCTCATTTACGTCACTGTTTTACACAGGCCTGGGGGTACTCCTGGGTAGCTCTTCTCTACCTAAGTGATGACTTAGGGACCCACCCTGCTTCCATCATATGCCTCTACTGTTTGAGCTCTTGGCTTCTAGCTCCTCAGGGAGAAGGGAGCATATAAAATCATGAGACCTTTAAGAGGCAGGCCTGGAAAGAACATATATCTCTTCCATTCACATTCCATTGTCTAGTGCAAGACATATGACTCCACCCAGATACCAAGAGGCTGGAAAATATAGGCTTCGTATGTCCCTGTGAGGAAAACAAAGCTGTTTTCATCAACATATAGCACTGTCTGTTTTATAGCTTCTAAACGATGCCTCTGCTCTCTTCCTTGCCTCCTCTAGTCTATTCTCAACACAGCAGCAGCTGAACTACCTGTTTCGTGATCAAACTATAAGTCAGATGATACACTCCTCTGCTCAGAACCACCCAGTAGCTTTAGAACTCATGAAAAAGTAAAAAAAAAAAAGTCAAGATCCCTCAAAGTCTGTAAAGACCCTTCGTGGCCTGGCTCCTGTTTCTTTTCCAGTCTCATTTTCTGCAACTCTCCCCTATGCTCATTCTATTCCAACCATACTGGAATCTTTGTTAGTGCATTCACATGCCAGGCACACTGCTGCCTTAGCAGCTTTGCACTGGCTCTTCCCTTTGTTGGATACCCTTTGCCCAGATATCTATATGGATAACTTCCTCTCCTTCTTCAAATATTCCTTCAGTGTCACCTTACTTGGCCACCCTATTTTAAAGGTCAACTCTTGCCCAGTTCCCTTCACCTGACCTGTATTTCCTATCTGCTTCTCTGCTTTACTTTTCTCTCTTGCACTTAGCACCTTCTAATACATAAATAATTTACTTAAATTTTATTATTGACCTCTAATTCTTTTAGAATTTTCTTTTTAATTTTTGTTTCACTGACCACATCTCAATTGTTCATCCCTGATAGAATTTAAGGGAGTTCAGTGTATTTTGTTACTATAATGTCCCAGAACCTAGAACAGTGCTTATAGATAATAGATATTCAATAAATATTTGGTTAATGAATGCATAAGTAATTGAAGTTAAAATTTTTTCTTATTTAGTGATCCATTTTGAAAATATTAAGTATTGAAGGATTTTTGCTTTTATCAAAAGCCTCACAAATGAAGATAAAGGATGTAATTAAAACTCATAATAATAATATACTGTAGGTATTATCCAGACTACTCTCGATCACATTATGGAATCATTACAAAATCATAAGGAGATAGATACTATTTTATCCTATTTTAATGTTGAGACTGGACCAAGTGCAGTGGCTCATGCCTGTAATCTCAGCACTTTAAAAGGCCAAGGCAGGAGGATCATTTGAGCTCAGGAGTTCAAGACCAGCCTGGGGAATATAGTAAGACCTCATGTCTTAATAACAATTTTTCAAAAATAGGCTGGGTGCAAGGGCTCACACTTGTAATCCTAGCACTCTGGGGGGCTAAGGTGGGCAGATCACCTGAAATCAGGAGTTCAAGACCAGCCTGGCCAACATGGTAAAACCCTATCTTTACTAAAAATAAAAAAGTTAGCCTGGTATGGTGGTTCATGCCTGTAATTCCTGCTACTTGGGAGGTTGAGCCAAGAGAATCACTTGAACCTGGGAGGCAGAGGCTGTAGTGAGCCAAGATCATGCCGTAGCACTCCAGCCTGGGCAGCAGAGTGAGACTCTGTCACTAAAAACAAAAACAAAAAATTAGCCATGCATAGTGGCATGTTCCTGTGGTCCCAGCTACTTAGGAGGCTGAGGTGTAAGGATTGCTTGGGCCTGAGAGGTTGAAGCCGCAGTAAGCAGTGATTCCACCATTGCACTCCGTCCTGGGAAGCAGAGCAAGATCTTGTCCCAAAAGCAAAGATACAGTTGAGACTGGAACACAGGAATAGTCATTTGCCTTGGTTTATATGCCTAGTAAGAGGAAGCATGGGGATTTGAATCTATAAAGTCTGACCCCTAAGTTAAGCAAACTAGATATCAAGTTCAAAACATTTCTAATGTGCATTTAGAGGGAATAAGACTGACTTTAAAGTGAATGTTATGGCACTAATTAGCTGTGTGACCTTCAGCACATCTGAACTTCTTCGGATCTTAAGTGTTTTTTTTTATCTGTAGAGGGGATATTGATACAGATCACTGTAGAAGCCTCTTCTGGCTTAAAAAGTAATGAATAAGTATCTAGTCTAGGGCCACACAAGGTGTAAACAGAAAAGCCACCACTGAAAGTCCCATCTTCTGAGCTCTCTCAGGGCCTTTTTCTACCATCTCCTGTGATGTCTGCCATGAGGAATTTCTCAGAGGCACTGAGTGGCTGAGTAGCACTCAAAGTGTGTAAATACAAACCAAATCATGACACAAAAGAGTTGCAAACAATGGTTGCTATAGCTGATTTTATCTTCAATGTGTTCTCTTTGTGATGACTAGCACATCAACACTTAATGCTCCTGTGCCTCAGTTTCCTTAATCATAAAGTGGAATTGATTAAAGGACTAGGTCCAGAATGGCTGTAAATAGTAAGTGAGCTCATACATGTAAGCATACATGTAATCATGATAAAGTGATTAAGAGTCTCTTCTGCTCTAACATTTGTTAATCTCACTGCCTGGAGTCATCAAGTAACACAGGATCTGAATCCAGGTCAGTGTGCCTCCTGGAGTCATTCCCCTCTATTGGCACTCAATATGAATATATCCCTGTGCCACTGGGAAGAAATGGAGAGAACAATGAAAGACAACTGCATTGCTGAGTGTGAACATAAGAAATTTTGCTCCTCTGTAACAATGCTTCTTTATTTTTTTTAATTGGGTTAAATGAAACAGACCCTACTTTAAAATGTGCAAATATCTAAATGCATGATGATTTCATGGACTAAGCAAACACATACCAGTAATCTCATGTTGACAATGGACATATTGTAGACAGAACCCATGATTTGCATTATTATTTTTTTTTTTACTTTTGAGTCCATGCATCATATGCATTATTTTTATTGATTTTGCAATAACTACATGTTCCTGACACTAGGCACCTGATTTTGGAAAACTGAAAAGAAAAAATGAAATAGAGGTACTAGAATGTAGATTTTTAAAAGTGTTGCAATTGAAACTATTTTTAACAGCTGACCACACACTGAGATTGAACTTTAACTGTGTATTCTTAGCACTATATTTCTGGAAACTCTTAAATGATGAACCATGCATTTGACTATCATATGCTATTGAGCTCTTGAGGACTGCGACAATGTCCCCTTCAGCCTTACATCTCCAATAACTATAATTTGTTAGTACTTCATAATTATTAAATTGGTGAGGGGTAGAATGGTAGACTGATGAATATTTAGATGGACAGATGAATGCTTGTATGGAAGGGTAGGTGGCTGCATGCCTGGATGAATGAATGAGTGGATGGGTAGATGGACAGAAGGATGGATGGACAGAGAAAAAAGTAGATGTGCAGATGGAAAGTTGTATATAATGAACACTGGACTTGTGGCTGGGAAACCTGGGTTCTAGCTCGGAATCTTTAGGTGACTTGCCTCTACTGTTGGATAAAACCCTTCTCATTTCTAGTCCTCAGCTTCCTCATTTGTAGAATGCCTATGATTCTATTGAATTTAAAACATAACTGAGTATTTGATTCAGCTCCCTCAAGTTGGCCTTTAAATATACTCCCACCTGAAAAAAAATAATTTCCCCATGTTTTGTGTCTGTATCTTCCCTCATTTATAAGACAATTCAATTCCAGCTACTGAGACTTGGATACTGAGATGGAGTTGATTGCCAGTGACCTTACCAGTGAAGCCTAGTGACTGATTTAGGAATTCCCTGCTGAAAAAGTTTTTATTGCTTTCTGCTGCTGAAGCAATTATTTTTGATCATTTGCCTGAAAGTTCTGGATTCACCTTCAGGGAGTAGGAAGAGATAGTGGAGTAGAGATAGGGCACAGTTGTCTCTATGAGCACTGAGTTTGGCCATCATGACTGGGAGACAGTTGGACATGGCTGTGAAGAATGTGAGCCGTATTCAGAATTACGGGTCTTCAAACCCTGGCTTAGCCACTTGCTGTGGTTCCCTGGACAAGTGAGTGTAGAATGAGGATAATAATTAACTGGACACAATGGCTCACACCCATAACCCCAGCACTTTGGGAAGCAGAAGCAGCTGAATCACAAGGTCAGGAGTTTGAGACCAGCCTGGTCAACATTGTGAAACTCTGTCTCTACTAAAAGTAGAAAAGTTGCCTGGATGTGGTTGTGGGTCCCTGTAGTTCCAGCTACTCAGGAGGCTGAAGCAGGAGAATCACTTGAACCAGGATGAGCAGAGATCACACCACTACACTCCAGCCTGGGCAACAAAGTGAGACTCCATCTCAAAAAAAAAAGAAAGAAAGAAATAATTAAATCTACCTCACAGGATGGTTCCATTTCTAGGGTTAAATGGAATAATCCATGTCAAGAACTGACCATGTGCCTAGATCATCATAAACATAAATGTCAGCTATCAGCATCCTTGGCATTTTTATTATAAATTGGGATGGGTATGTATTAGTTTCTGGGATGTTTTGTTTTGTTTTGTTTTGTTTTGTTTTGAGTTGGAGCAGTGTTCTATTTCCCAGGCTGGAGTGCAGTGGTGCAATCTCAGCTCATTATAACTTCCACTTCCTGGAAGTTATAGTGATTCTTGCCCTTCAGCCTCTTGAGTAGCTGGAATTATAGGCATGCACTATGGCACCCAGCTAATTTCTGTATTTCACTATGTTGGCCAGGCTGGTCTTGAACTTCTGACCTCAATGGTTCCACTCACCTTAGCTTCCCAAAGTGCTGGAATCACAGGAGTTGTAGGTATTAGTTTCTTAGGGTTGATGTTACAAATTACCACAAACTTGGTGGCTTAAAACAACAGAAATTTATCCTCTCACAATTCTGGAGGTTAGAAATCCAAAATCAAGGTGTTCGCAGAGCCATGCTTTGTCCGAAAACTCTAGGGGAGGACCCTTCCTTGCCTCTCCCTAGCTTCTGGTGGTTGCTAGAAATCCTCAGGATTCTTTGGCTTCTAGCAGCATCACTCCAGCTTCCACCTCTCTCTTCACATAGTCCTATTCTCTGTGTGTATGGCTGTGACATGGCTTACTTATAAGGAAAGCAGTCATTTGATTTAGAGCCCACCTTGATCCAGTATGACCTCATCTTTGCCAATTACATCTGAAAACTTATTTCCAGGTAGAGATGAGTCACATTCTCAAGCTCTAAACTGACACAACATTTTGAGGAATTGTTCAGTCTAGTATAGAAGATTCATAGTCTTGCCCTAACTTCTTCATCTCCCCCAACACGTCTCTACTAGGATGTCCTATCACCCTAGAAACTTCCAGTACTATTGAGAGTTTGAAACAGGCAGCATAGGCCTCTGTCTCCTAACCCTGGGTGCCTCACTTATAAAGTTGAGGTAGTCTTCTAACTACCTACAGTGTTTGGTTTTTCTTCTCACTTATAGGGTGAAAGAGTTGAAACTAACCCTGAAACCCCTTCCAGCTAGGTAACTGTAAAGTAATCTTTTTTGTGCTCCAGTTATCTGTGAGTGTTCAGAGGGACACTAATTTGTGTAGTGTTGTTTACATGTGAACGGAACAAGATTGCAAATACTAAGTAAGCATTTTCGGTATTTTGATAAATGTATGAAACTCCTATGGCAGGTGCAAGAGAAAGTGCCAATTAAAAATTAGCTGCCATACACATTTATAGATTGTGTTGTTGACTCCAGCATTTTACTGTTGCCTATTAAAGCAGGAGTTTGACAGGTAAATTTCCTCTGCAGGATTTTTCTATAGGTCAGAAAACAGTCTTGCATAGCTTTTGAAACCCATCCAAACTGTTTAATGAGTTTTCTCTTGGTTATAGATGCTGTAATTCAACCAGTTTGCTTTGTTAAAGAAGTGTAATATGACATTAGACGGTGTTTAAGAATCCCATAAAAGCAAGCTTTCTATGGAAAGAAAAGTTAAAGGTCATCTGTTCACTCCAGTCACACTTAAACTTGTGTCCCTGTAACATCTTTGTCAATATGTCATTCATGTAATGTGTACCCAGAAGCTTGCTTCTCTAGGGACTGCTCTATCAGAAATTTTTTTCTGTTAACTCTTAGGATAAATGGAAAGTGTATGATTTGTTCATGTAAATATCAGAATCGTCTTTCGGCATTCTTAAACACCATCTTTAAGAATCCTGGTCTCTCCAGGATGCAGCTCCAAGATAGTTGTCACTTACACATTCCTTCTCCAGGTGTAAGGTATAAGGTGTGCTTGGATTCCAATTTGAGACAAGGATTTTACCTGCATTGCTAGCCCCTTTCTCATGTATCATAAGACCTTCACCAGCCTGTTAATACAACACTTAACCCTACACCAGATGGTGGTGACCTCAAACCTTCAGATAATTGAGAAGCAGCTTCTCACCAAAAGGCTGCAGAGTCATTTAGAGCAGCAAGTCTCAAATGTGAAAGTGTATATGGATTACCCGGGATCTTATTTAATTGCAAGTACTGATTCTGAAGATGGTGCCAGAGATTCTGTATTTCTTACGAACTGTTATGCGGTAATAATAAGTAGTCATAAGAATTTATGGAAAATATCTGGATTTGGTTTTCAGTCTGAATAAAATTGTGTATTTGTATTAGTTTCCTGTGGCTGTTATAATAGATTATGACAAGGTTGTTGGCTTAAAACAACAGAAATTTAAGGCTTTACAGTCCTGGAGGCCAGAAGTATGAAATCAGCTTCACTAGGCCAAAATCAAGGCATTTGCAGGGCCAGGCTTCCTCCAAGGGAACAAGGGGAGAATTTGTTCTTGTCTCTTCCAGTTTCTAATGACTGCTGGTGTTTCTTGGCTTGCAGTCACATCACTCCAGTTTCTGCCCCCATAGTTATATTAGTTTCTCCTCCTCTGCCTGTCTGAAATCTGTCTTCCTTCCTCTTCGGAGGATTCTTGTGATTACCTTTAGGGATTTCCCAGACTGTTCAGGATAATCTTCCTATTTCAAGATCCTTAATCTCATCTGTGAAGACCCTTTTCCATATGTTAATACTCACATAATATTTATAGGTTTCAGGAAGTAGGACCTAATGTTTTTCGGGGGCATTACTTAGCCTACCATGATATTACTCTTGCAAATTGCAAACTTCTTGGGTGGGTTCCAAATAATGGTAGCAGAAGCTCAGGTTCAAGTCAGACCAAGAACTCTGTTTCATTGCAGGTAATGAAGAATGTTTTTATTTCCTGTAATTTCTTGTGCATACACACACTGTGCTTCAAAGCAACTTGCTTGTAGATATTCCTTCTTTTTGTTTAACAGAACATTTAGGGACAACATCTTCCAATCTGTTTTGTTTTAATCCACATAAAGGTGTTAAAAGGCAATACCAATAAAATGAATCCTGACATGAAGCCAGGGGGTTCATGTTCCAAGTATATTTTAAGCCCTGAGTAGCCAGCTTCACAGCTGAAGATAGTTGAACATAGAATTTTAGGGAGAAAAAAACCTATTTCTACATTGATAGACTCTAGAGACAGAATTCCTAAGAGATTAATGTTGGTTCTTACATTGAGTAGCAATATATACTTAAACCAAGGCCAAACAAAAGAAGAAAAAAGCGGCGTAAAGATATTGAGATTTATTTTGAATATTTGCTTCAAAATGTTCTTTTAATCTGGTACTACAATTGCCGCCTACACTGGAAAGTTTGTGTACCTTAATGAGCCCTGCAAAGGGGGTCCTGCTAAGGCAAAACAATCATTAAACATATTACCACGCAGCATTAATATTAAAATTCTACATGTAATTTTATAGTTCATGTCTAATTCTCAAATGGCATTGATTTTCTCTTTTTTATCAATTATTTGGAATTAGAAAAAGTTACGGTCTAATAAAACCTACAGTATCATATATATCATGGAAAGCAAGGACTAACAAAAGAATTTGCAAACAAGTTCTGACTTTATGCTCATGTATGTGTGTTATTATCAAACTCTGAGGACATCTTTTGTGCCCTTTACTTTGACTCAGATAATTCTTTAAGGTCTGCTAAACTCTAGTTCATTTTGAAAACATGGAGAGTGTAATCTAATCTCCATTTAGCAGCAATTAGCTATCCATCCTTTAAGGGATTCACAGTCCAAGTCCACTCAGTGGATAATTGCAACAATTAACTCCTCGTACCTTTCTATAATTTTGGACAAGCAAGCCTTTCTTTCATTAGCAAAAGTCTCGGTTTGATGGAGACCAACCAATGCCAAACATAGAAGCAGAGTTTTTTTTTTTTTTTTTAAATAGATTTTAAAATAACTCTTTTCAACTAACCAGCATCCACAAGAGAGCTTTTGATTTTCCCTGTGTTGTGTAAAATTTCTATGATGACATAGTAGCTCAGAATTCATTCTTTCTACTGTGAGAGCTGTCCAGGAGTATGCGCATGTTTGTGTATATAAGCCTAGGGCAATTACATGGTGAGAAACTGAAAACTTGAGAATTCTCTCTCTGATGATTTAGTTTGTTTATCCTGATTTTTAGGCAGCATAAAGTTATATTAGAGGTCTTGAGCATACTGTAAGCAAAGACAAAGAAATGGGTGTAAAACCATAGGAAGGATTATCTCTGATATGAATTTATTCATTCAAGAGATAATAAATTGAACGATGATGATGACTGATAGATAATAGACAGCTAGGATATACTATGATAGATATATAGCTGATAGATGATAGACAGTTGTTATATGGGTGGATGGATGCATAGATATTGCTCATATTCTTACTATGTGCCAGGCACTATACTAAGCTATTCTCATTTTATACTTACAATAACATCATGAAGTAGGTGATATTGATAAATTTTGTTGTTGTACTTTAATGTGTAAAAATCCAATGCACTTTACATATTTTTTTAAGCTTAACAAGTAGATTTCCCAAAAGTTTAGGAATGGGGTGCTGGTATTTAAATATAAGCAATGTGACTCAGGAAGCCAACTTCTTGTTCATTTATTCAGCAAATGTTTATTGAGTACCTGCTGTGTGTCAGGAACTATGCTAGACTGCAGAGCCAAAAATCAAACTCATAAGTAGATATGGAGTTACAAATCATAACAGTGTTGGGAAGAGAAAGGATCAGTACTGACATGCAGGAAGAGGGTGGTATCTGTGTCGTTGGAGTGGTCAGAGAAAGCTTCTCTGAGGATGTGACATGAAAGCTGAATCCTAAAAGTTACAAGGAATGAGCCACAAAGAAGACCATTGCAAGCAGAGGGAACGGCTTATACAAAAACTCATGGGCCTGAGGAAGCTTCATGGAGGAGAAGGAGAAATAAATTATCCAAGCCTGGAGGACTTTTACCAGCAGGGAGGGTTTCAAGTGAGCAGAGCTATTGAACTAAGATGTGGTAGGGCAGATGGAAAGAAGCAGAATATTTCTATTTACAGCGCTATGTCTGGGGTCTTTCTTTTATTTATTTTTACTGATACACTACACAAATGTAAGAGGGCCTTCCTCTTGAGTACACAATTCAATTACAGAAGATGCTAAAGGATTTAAAGCCCCTTTTAATGTTATCAAGTTGCATTCATTTGGTACTTTTTTCCTGTCTGGGTGTGGTGGAGAACAAAGAGAGCACCATATAATATGCTCTGATATAATATCCACCTGGTAAGGTTTGGCTGTGTCCCCGCCCAAAGCTCATCTTGCATTCCCATGTATTGTAGGAGGGACCTAGTGGGATATAATTGAGCCACGGGGCAGGTCTTTCTCCTGCTGTCCTCATGATAGTGAAGAAATCTCACAAGATCTGATGGTTTTAAAAGGGGCAGTTTCCCTGCCCAAGCTCTCTTCTCTTGTCTGCCTCCGTGTGAGATGTGACTTTCACATTCTGCCATGATTGTGAGGCCTCCCCAGCCACATGGAACTGTAAGTCCATTAAACCTCTTTCTTTTGTAAATTGCCCAGTCTCAAGTATTTCTTTATCAGCAGCATAAAAACGAACTAATACAGTAAATTGGTACGACTAGAGTGGGACACTGCTGAGGAGATAACCAAAATGTGGAAGCAACTTTGGAGCCGGGTAACAGGCAGAGGCTGGAACAGTTTGGAAGGTTCAGAAGAAGACAGGAAAATGTGGGAAAGTTTGCAACTCCCTGGAGACTTGTCGAATGGCTTTGCCCATGATGTTGTTAGTGATACGGACAACAAAGTCCAGGCTGAGTTGGTCTCAGATGAAAATGAGGAACTTGTTGGGAACTGGAGCAAAGGTGACTTTTGTTATGTTTTGGCAAAGAAATTGGTGGCATTTTGCTCCTGCCCTAGAGATTTGAGGAACTTTGAATTTAAGAGAGATGATTTAGGGTATCAGGCAGAAAAAATTTCTAAGCAGAAAAGCATTCAAGAGGTGACTAGGGTGCTGTTAAAGCTATTCATTTTGATAAGGGAAGCAGAGCGTACAAGTTTGGAAAATGTACAGCCTGACAAGGTGATAGAGAAGAAAATCCCATTATTTGAGGAAAATCCAAGCAAGCTGACTGTAGAAATTTGAATAACTAATGAGGAACCAAATGTTAATCCCCAAGACAACAGGGAAAATATCTCTAGGACATGTCAGAGGTCTTCACAGCAGACTATGCCATCACAGGTTTGGAAGACTGGGAGGAAAAAGTGGTTTCATTAGCCAGACCAAGGGTCCCTGTGCTGTGTGAAGCCTAGGGTTTTGGTGCCCTGTGTCTCAGCTGCTCTAGCCGTGGCTGAAAGGGCCAACATAGAATTCAGGCTGTGGCTTCAGAGGGTGCAAGCCTTAAGGCTTGGCAACTTCTATGTGGTGTTAAGCCTTCCAGTACACAGAAGTCAAGAATTGGGGTTTGGGAACCTCCACCTAGATTTCGGAAGATGTATGGAGATGCCTGGATGTTGAGGCAGAAGTTTGCTGCAGGGGTGGGGTTTTCATGAAGAACCTCTGCTAGCATAGTGCAGAAGGGAAATGTGAGGTTGGAGCCTCCACACAGAGTCCCTACTGGGGCACTGCTTAGTGGGACTGTGAGAAGAGGACCATTGTGCTCTAGACCCCAGAATGATAGATTCGTCTACAGCTTGCACTATGCACCTGGAAAAAAACACAAACACTCAATGCCAGCCCATGAAAGCAGCCAGAAAGGAGGCTGTACCCTGCAAAGCCACATGGGAGGAGCTGTCCAAAACCATGAGAAGCCACCTCTTGCATCAGTGTAACCTGGATGTGAGACATGGACTCAAAGGAGATCATTTTGAAGCTTTAAGATTTGACTGCCCTGCGGATTTTAGACTTGTATGGGGCCTGTATCTCCTTTGTGTAGGCCTGTTTCTCCCATTTGTAATGGCTGCATTTACCCAATGCCTGTACCCTCGTGGTATCTAGTAAGTAACTAACTTGCTTTAGAATTTAGAGGCTCATAGGCAGAAGGGACTTGCCTTGTCTTGGATAAGACTTTGGACTATGGACTTTTGTGTTAATGATGAAATGAGTTAAGACTTTGGGGGACTCTGGGGAAGACATCATTGGTTTTGAATTGTGAGAACATGGGATTTGAGAGGGGCCAGGGAATTATATGCTTTGGCTGTGTCCCCACCCAAAATGTGAGGACATGAGATTTGAGAGGGGCCATAGAATGATACGGTTTGGCTCTGTCCCCACCCACATCTCAACTTGAATGCCCACATGTTGTGGGAGAGACCTGGTGGGATATAATTGAATCATGGAGGCAGATCTTTCCCCAGATTTTCTCATGAGAGTGAATAAGTTTCATGAGATCTAGTGGCTTTCAAAAAAAGGAATTTCCCTGTAGAATCTCTCTTCTCTTGTCTGCCACCATGTAAGACATGCCTTTCACCTTCTGCCGTAATTGTGAGGCCTCCCCAGCCACGTGGTACTGTAGGTTCATTAAACCTCTTTCTTTTGTAAATTGCACAGTCTCTGGTATGTCTTTATGAGCAGTGTGAAAATGGACTAATACACCAATTAAAGCATTTTCTGATTAAACATTTGAGTTGTCTGTCCCACTGGGATAGATGGGAACTATCTATCTGCCAACATGAGAACTATGGTGACACAGCAGGTGATTAGCAATGCAGCCTGAGGTGGATAGAGGTTAACCTCCAGCACACAATTCAGGCACCCTGTTATGTCCTAGATGTGCTGAGATGGGAGGTCCTCAAGGGGAGCTTTTACTGTGGTGAGTTGAAAAGTCAGGTAAACAAACAAAAGCTTAGGTCAGAGATCTGCAAACCATGGCAAAGCCCAAAGACCAAATGCAGTCCACACCTCTTTTTGTACAACTGGGAGCTAAGTATGGTTTTTACATTTTTAAATGGTCAGAAAAGACTTTTAAAAAGAATATTTCCTGGTCCATGAAAATTATATGAAATTCCAATTTCAGTGTCCATCAACAAAATTTTATTGAAACGCAGCCACATGCATGGAAGCTTTTGAGCTACAGTGGCAGTTGAGTAGTTATGACAGAGACTTTATATGGCCTGCACAGATAGAAATATTTATTTGATGGCCCTTTATAGAAAATGTTATCTGAGCCCTAGTGTTGGTAGTCCGAAAGGGCCATAAGCATATAACAGAGGGGCACATAACTCAGATGCAAGGATAAGGGATGTCTTCTTGAAGCTTGAGTTGCAGCTGGCTCTTTAGTATAAGAAGTGAGTTAGAAAGAACAGGAAGAACACTCCAGGGATAAAAGAGTAAGTGTATTCCCTTGTTTATGATATGAAGATAGTGGCTTTTGAAAACAGTTTGCCAACCCCAAAGGCATGAAGACAAGCAAAGATAAAGATAAGAACTTTCAGTCCTTATATATTCTCAGTATGTAGCAGTGTTGTTACCCAACTAAACACTAGTGCCCTTTCACCCACCACATGCACATACAATGTTGGTGACATCCTATTGCCAAGATCAGTTTATTACCAAAGAAATGGGACAGGGAACAAAAACTGTAAATTCAGAATTCAACTCTGGATGCTGGTGAGATCTGGGAAGGCTCCATGAAGGAAGAGGAGGGGGAAGAGATAGGATCTGTCTAGACTTTGTAAAATCTGAACCAGAAAGAGGGCCTGCCAGATCATCAGTACTACCTGAACAAAAACTCATCTTCCAAGTAAGTAGATTTGTTTCCGTTTAATTGTCTGGGGGGCCCTTCCCGCAAGCATATGATTCAATAGAAAAGGATTTCAAAGGATTTAAGACATTCTTAATGGTCTCTGGTTTGCACTGAAATTGCACTTCTCTGTGTATGAGTTTGGGGGGTGGCAGCCTTCAAGTAAATTAAACCCAGTCTTGGCATTTTCTCATTAAATACCTCAGCAGCTCAATCCCACAGGCCCATATAAGGACCACGGTAGGCAGAGCAGATGATTAGCAGTTTCAGAACCATCAAAAAGATGCCCACAGTACCTGACTTTTAATTAATAACTATTCTTCATCTAGCCATTTATCTCAAGCATCTGGGGGAAGCTGAAAAGTATTTCTTTCCACATAGCTCCAGTATATCAAGGTTGGAGCTGAGCAAAGCTCAAATAAAAGTTATTTATGACTGGCGGGAAGTTACTGAAAAACCCACACCTCATTTCCTACTTCTTAACCTTAAAATCATAATTGTAAATTTGACCTTCAGAACGTTCTGGAATTAAAAAATAAATATCTTGAAGAGATACACTGAAGTGTTTCTATTTTTCCAAGGGGGAGGATTAGAAGCCTCCTAAGCTGAGATAGATCTCAGCCACTGGTGGTATGGAGTTGCCTGAGCTTCTTATCTGACCACTGGACTTCATTTTTTCATCTGTAGGATGAAGTTTACCAGAGAATGGTACAAGCAGGAGAAAAGTTCCTCTGCTTGTATGCCAGATAATCTTAGATGAATGTGTGATGATTTTACAAGGCACACAGAAAGGACCCTAAATGGTATTATATCACATCATGAGAAAGTTATTCCCTATGGTCAACTCTCTTTCCTCAGTTTCTTCACTGAGACAAAGTCTCGATTTAATGCTGAAATATTGTAACACTTGCTAATCTCAGTTAAAAAAAAGAAAAGGAAAAAGCAGACCTAGACTAAAATATTTCTACATAGAATTGCCAGATTAAGCAAATGAACACAATGCAATGAGTAACTTTTAAGAGAAGTATGTCCAAATATTGCATGGATCGTACTTATTCTAAAAATGATTTGTTATCTGAAATTAAACTTTAACTGAGTATTCAGCATTTTATTTAGAAACCTCATTTCTATAGGCCATGGTGGCTAACTAAAATTTTAAATTATTGTTTTGTTTTCAATGTGTTAACTATTCCTTTTTCACTTGTGGTAGATTAATGTTCATCAGATATTCACTATCTTCTGTGAGCAAATTATCTTTCCCTGTCTCACTGATGTTGGGATTGGTGTGTGACTTGCTTTGGCCAAGGAAATATGAGTAGACTTGATGGGGTACCAGTTTCAAACCAGCCTCTGTTCTTTAATTCTGGGCCCCAAAATAAGATACATGAGTCAGACCTACAACTTGGAGCCTGGCCAAGTAAGCCCAACTAGATCAGCCAAACTAAGCCAACCCGCAGACCTGT
The DNA here is from genome assembly GCF_048565385.1 of Saimiri boliviensis. NCBI lineage: Eukaryota > Metazoa > Chordata > Mammalia > Primates > Cebidae > Saimiri > Saimiri boliviensis. The sequence goes on from NC_133456.1 coordinate 92,485,063, forward strand.
GCATGTGAGAATAAGCACACCTTGTTATAAGGCACTGAGTTTGGGGGTGGCTCAGCAACAGGATTATTTTGAAAATAGTTAAGCCAATACTTCTTGTTTACACCAAGTGCTATTAACTTTTTCATTATTGGTAATGCCAAAAAGCTTTTATAAATATATTAAAAATTCTAAATCTATTTAAATAAATATTGTCATATTAGTTTAGATACTATATGGATAATTTAAAATGTGTGGAGATTTGAATGATAAACTGACTTTTGAGGATTGCTTCACCCGATGAATTTCAGGGTTCCTTCCAGCCTAATATTTTAGGCACAGGGGCATAGAAGGAACATGAGATTTGCAGTGTGATATGGATCTTAGCTTTCATTCCGGCTCCTACACCACCTGCATGACCCTAGGAAGTCACTAAGTGACTGGTATATAATGAGCATGGGCAAGTCACCTAACTTTTCTCAGTTGCTTCATTTCTAAAATTAGAATGATAATCGTACCAGATTCAAATGGCCAGGCATTATGGGAAACAGTATGGAGTTTTCTCAAAAAATTAAAAATAGTACTGCCATATAATCTGGCCATCCCATTTTTGGGTTTACGTTATACAAAGGAAATGAAATCAGTATGTCAAAGGATGTCTGTGCTCCTACTGTGAATATACAAAAAGAAAATTCCATCAAGTGCCTGGTAAACGTTAGGTGCCTGATATTAGCTCCCTTCTCTTTCCCACTGAATGGCAATGGTACAGATTACAAAGAAGATTAGAGAAATTTCTATAAGACCTAATCAATAGTTAGCATAGGAAGGAGAAAAGTGAGGCAGTCATGGGCACATTTGCTGAGAAAGACAAAAGGACACGAGACTTTAAAATCTTCTTCTAGTCCTTTAAATACCCTATTTCTTTTTTACGTCAGGGATGATGTTGGGAGTGTTCTAGTTCCTTAGAAAATAGAAATTGATTGGGCCAGTTTCTATCCTAACCAGCCACTTCACTGACCAGCCAGTTCATATTCTTTCTCTCTGTTTTCTTTCTAGGCACACATAACTTATAAGGGCATAAATTTAAATCTGGGGTCTCAGACAGTTTGGAGGCTTGCATATCTAGGCCAGAAACTGGGGCCCTTTGTTCTCCGAGTGCTTTAGGATTGACCTTGATAGCAGCTGGAACTCCAACATCTAGAGAAAACTAGGATTTGGGGCAAGGAAATTTATTAATAGTGACAGAGTTTCTCTTGGTCTCTGTTGACCAATGAGCATACGCACCAAAGAGAGGGGCTGAGCAGTCACTGTGCCCAACGAAGCCTGAGGGATCATCAGAGGAAATGCAGGATCGTGTCCTCTGCTCTTGTCACTGGCTGCTGTCATCGGCGGATGGGCTGAGAGGAACTCTCAAAATTGATGAAATAAAAAAGATAAGGTTTAAAAAGTTTGCTCTTTGAAAATGTTAATGCAAATAAACAAAACACAGAATGCAATCTAAAAATGACCAATCTGTGGGGGAAAAAAAGTTGATTAGTGTCTGCCTGGGGCTAGGAGTGGGGCTAGAGGTAAGAATAGGAGTGACCACTTGCCCCCATCTCCACCCCCAACTTGGGATCTTCTGACAGTGGATTGGAATAATGGTTGCACAGCTCTGTAAATTTACTAAAAATTATTGAATGTACAGTTAAAACAAGTAAATTTTATGTTATGCAAATTATCTCAAGAAAGCTATTAAAATACAGTACAAAATGAAATAACTGTAGATATAATGGACAATTATAAAAAATACTAAGGATTATTAGCAACTACAGGGTAATGGGATAAATTCCTGGAAGATTGGCACAAGAAAATGTCTTGAATAGTATAATGGTTATTTTTATTTTTATTTTATTTTTTTTTTTTATTGCATTTTAGGTTTTGGGGTACATGTGATGAACATGCAAGATTGTTGCATAGGTACACACATGGCAGTGTGCTTTGCTGCCTTCCGTCCCCTCACCTGTATCTGTCATTTCTCCCCATGCTATCTCTTCCCACCTCCCCACCCCCCGCCCCTCCCCCATTTCCCCCCAACAGACCCCAGTGTGTAGTGCTCCCCTCCCTGTGTCCATGTGTTCTCATTGTTCAACACCCGCCTATGAGCGAGAATATACGGTGTTTGATTTTCTGCTCTTGTGTCAGTTTGCTGAGAATGATGGTTTCCAGGTTCATCCATGTCCCTATAAAGGACGTGAACTCATCGTTTTTGATGGCTGCGTAATATTCCATGGTGTATATGTACCACATTTTCCCTATCCAGTCTATCATCGTTGGGCATTTGGGTTGGTTCCAGGTCTTTGCTATTGTAAACAGTGCTGCAATGAACATTCGTGTGCACGTGTCCTTGTAGTAGAATGATTTATAATCCTTTGGATATATACCCAGTAATGGGATTGCTGGGTCAAATGGGATTTCTATTTTTAGGTCCTTGAGGAATCGCCACACTGTCTTCCACAATGGTTGAATTAATTTACATTCCCACCAACAGTGTAAAAGTGTTCCTATTTCTCCACATCCTCTCCAGCATCTGTTGTTTCCCGATTTTTTAATGATCGCCATTCTAACTGGTGTGAGATGGTATCTCAATGTGGTTTTGATTTGCATTTCTCTGATGACCAGTGATGATGAGCATTTTTTCATATGTTTGTTGGCCTCCTGTATGTCTTCTTTTGTAAAGTATCTGTTCATATCCTTTGCCCATTTTTGAATGGGCTTGTTTGTTTTTTTCTTGTAGATCTGCTTTAGTTCTTTGTAAATTCTGGATATCAGCCCCTTGTCAGATGGGTAGACTGCAAAAATTTTTTCCCATTCTGTTGGTTGCCGATTCACTCTACTGACTGTTTCTTTTGCCGTGCAGAAGCTGTGGAGTTTGATTAGGTCCCATTTGTCTATTTTGGCTTTTGTTGCCATTGCTTTTGGCGTTTTGGTCATGAAGTCCTTGCCTACAGCTATGTCCTGAATGGTTTTGCCTAGATTTTCTTCTAAGGTTTTTATGGTATTAGGTCTGATGTTTAAGTCTTTAATCCATCTGGAGTTAATTTTGGTGTAAGGTGTCAGGAAGGGGTCCTGTTTCTGCTTTCTGCACATGGCTAGCCAGTTTTCCCAACACCATTTATTAAACAGGGAGTCCTTTCCCCATTGCTTGTTTTTGTCAGGTTTGTCGAAGATCAGATGGTTGTGGGTATGTTGTATTTCCTCTGAGGCCTCTGTTCTGTTCCATTGGTCTATATCTCTGTTTTGGTACCAGTACCATGCTGTTTTGATTACTGTAGCCTTGTAGTATAGTTTGAAGTCCGGTAGTGTGATGCCTCCCGCTTTGTTCTTTTTGCTTAGAATTGACTTGGCTATGCGGGCTCTCTTTTGGTTCCATATGAAGTTTAAGGTGTTTTTTTCCAGTTCTGTGAAGAAGGTCATTGGTAGCTTGATGGGAATAGCGTTGAATCTGTAAATTACTTTGGGCAGTATGGCCATTTTCACGATGTTGATTCTTCCTAACCATGAACATGGAATGTTTCTCCATCTGTTTGTATCCTCTCTTATTTCGTTGAGCAATGGCTTGTAGTTCTCCTTGAAGAGGTCCTTTACGTTCCTTGTTAGTTGTATTCCTAGGTACTTTATTCTCTTTGTAGCAATTGTGAATGGCAGTTCGTTCTTGATTTGGCTCTCTTGAAGTCTATTACTGGTGTATAGGAATGCTTGTGATTTTTGCACGTTGATTTTGTATCCTGAGACTTTGCTGAAGTTGTTTATCAGTTTCAGGAGATTTTGGGCTGAGATGATGGGGTCTTCCAGATATACAATCATGTCATCTGCAAATAGAGACAATTTGATTTCCTCCTTTCCAATTTGGATACCCTTTATTTCTTTTTCTTGCCTGATTGCTCTGGCTAGAACTTCCAGTACTATATTGAATAGGAGTGGAGAGAGAGGGCATCCTTGTCTAGTGCCAGATTTCAAAGGGAATGCTTCCAGTTTTTGCCCATTCAGTATGATATTGGCTGTTGGTTTGTCGTAAATAGCTTTTATTGTTTTGAGATACGTTCCGTCAATACCTAGTTTATTGAGGGTTTTTAGCATAAAGGGTTGTTGAATTTTGTCAAAAGCCTTCTCTGCATCAATCGAGATAATCATGTGGTTTTTGTCTTTGGTTCTGTTTATGTGGTGAATTACGTTTATGGACTTGCGTATGTTGAACCAGCCTTGCATCCCCGGGATGAATCCTACTTGATCATGGTGGATGAGCTTTTTGATATGCTGTTGCAATCGGTTTGCCAGTATTTTATTGAAGATTTTTGCATCTATGTTCATCATGGATATTGGCCTGAAATTTTCTTTTCTTGTTGAGTCTCTGCCGGGTTTTGGTATCAGGATGATGTTTGTCTCGTAAAATGATTTGGGAAGGATTCCCTCTTTTTGGATTGTCTGGAATAGTTTCAGAAGGAATGGTATCAGCTCCTCCTTGTATGTCTGGTAGAATTCAGCTGTGAACCCATCTGGACCTGGGCTTTTTTTGGGTGGTAGGCTCTTTATTGCTGCCTCGACTTCAGGCCATGTTATTGGTCTATTCAGGGTTTCGGCTTCTTCCAGGTTTAGGCTTGGGAGGTTGCAGGTGTCCAGGAATTTATCCATTTCTTCCAGGTTTACTAGTTTATGTGCATAGAGTTGTTTGTAATAATCTCTGATGATGGTTTGGATTTCTGTGGAATCTGTGGTGATATCCCCTTTATCGTTTTTTATTGCATCAATTTGGTTATTCTCTCTTTTCTTTTTTATTAATCTGGCTAGTGGTCTGTCTATTTTGTTGATCTTTTCAAAAAACCAGCTCCTGGATTTATTGATTTTTTGAAGAGTTTTTTGTGTCTCTATTTCCTTCAGTTCTGCTCTGATCTTAGTTATTTCCTGTCTTCTGCTAGGTTTTGAGTTTTTTTGATCTTGCTCCTCTAGCTCTTTCAATTTTGATGATAGGGTGTCAATTTTCGATCTCTCCTTTCTTCTCATGTGGGCACTCATTGCTATATATTTTCCTCTAGAGACTGCTTTAAATGTGTCCCAGAGATTCTGGTATGTTGTGTCTTCGTTCTCATTGGTTTCGAAGAACATCTTTATTTCTGCCTTCATTTCATTGTTTATCCAGTCAACATTCAAGAGCAAGTTGTTCAGTTTCCATGAAGCTGTGCGGTTCTGAGTTAGTTTCTGCATTCTGAGTTCTAACTCGATTGCATTGTGGTCTGAGAGACTGTTTGTTATGATTTCTGTTCTTTTGCATTTGCTGAGGAGTAATTTATTGCCAATTATGTGGTCAATTTTAGAGTAGGTGTGATGTGGTGCTGAGAAGAATGTATATTCTGTGGATTTGGGGTGGAGAGTTCTGTAAATGTCTATTAGGTTTGCTCGTTCCAGGTCTGTGTTCAGGTCCTGGATATCCTTGTTGATTTTCTGTCTGGTTGATTTGTCTAATATTGACAATGGGGTGTTAAAGTCTCCCACTATTATTGTGTGGGAGTCTAAGTCTCTTTGTAAGTCATTAAGAACTTGCCTTATGTATCTGGGTGCTCCTGTATTGGGTGCATATATATTTAGGATCGTTAGCTCTTCTTGTTGCAGTGATCCTTTTACCATTATGTAATGTCCTTCTTTGTCTCTTTTGATCTTTGTTGCTTTAAAGTCTATTTTATCAGAGATGAGAATTGCAACTCCTGCCTTTTTTTGCTCTCCATTTGCTTGGTAGATCTTCCTCCATCCCTTTATTTTGAGCCTTTGTGTATCCTTGCATGTAAGATGGGTTTCCTGGATACAGCACACTGATGGGTTTTGGCTTTTTATCCAATTTGCCAGTCTGTGTCTTTTGATTGGGGCATTTAGTCCATTGACATTTAGGGATAGTATTGTTATGTGTGAATTTGATGCTGTCATTTTGATGCTACCTGGCTGTTTTGTTGGTTAGTTGATGCAGATTCTTGATTGTGTTGCTGCTTTTTTACCATTTGGTGTGTTTTTGGAGTGGCTGGTACTGGTTGTTCCTTTATATGTGTAGAGCCTCTTTCAGGAGTTCTTGTAGAGCAGGTTTGGTGGTGATGAAATCTCTGAGTGCTTGCTTGTTCACAAAGGATTTTATTTTTCCTTCACTTATGAAGCTTAGTTTGGCTGGATAGGAGATTCTGGGTTGAAAGTTCTTTTCTTTAAGGATGTTGAATATTGGCCCCCAGTCTCTTCTGGCTTGTAGGGTTTCTGCTGAGAGATCTGCTGTGAGTCTAATGGGCTTCCCTTTGTGGGTAACCCGACCTTTCTCTCTGGCTGCCCTTAGCATTTTCTCTTTCATTTCAACCCTGGTGAATCTGACGATTATGTGCCTTGGGGTTGCTCTTCTTGAGGAATATCTCTGTGGTGTTCTCTGTATTTCCTGGATTTGAATATTGGTCTGCCTTGCTAGGTTGGGGAAGTTTTCCTGGATAATATCCTGAAGAGTATTTTCCAGCTTGGATTCATTCTCTTCATCACATTCAGGTACACCTATCAGACGTAGATTAGGTCTTTTCACATAGTCCCACATTTCTTGAAGATTTTGTTCATTCCTTTTTGCGCTTTTTTCTCTGTTCTTGCCTTCTCTTTTTATTTCATTGAGTTGGTCTTCGACCTCTGATATCCTTTCTTCTGCTTGGTCAATTCGGCTGTTGAAGCTTGTGCATGCTTCACGAAGTTCTCGTGTTGCGTTTTTCAGCTCCATCAATTCACTTATTCTCCTCTCTATGCTGTCCATTCTCGTCAGCAGTTCGTCCAATCTTTTTTCAAGGTTCCTATTTTCTTTGCGATGGGTTAGAACATGTTCTTTTAGCTCATTGTAGTTTCTTACTACCCATCTTCTGAAGTCTGATTCTGTCATTTCATCACCCTCCTTCTCCATCCGGTCTGGTTCCCTTGCTGGTGAGGAGTTGTGATCACTTTTAGGAGGAGAGGTGTTCTGGTTTCGGGAGTTTTCCTCCTTTTTACACTGGTTTCTACCCATTTTTGTGGGTTTATCCACCTGTTGTCTGTCTCTGTCCCAGGGAGTTGGAGCTTTATGAGTTTCCGTTGCACTACTGCCTTTTTTGATTTTTTTTTTTTCAGGTCGGACCCGCCCAGCTAGCAGCATGCCTAGCCTCTGCCTGCCAGCAGGGGCTTTGCTGAGCTGCTGTGGGCTCCGCCCAGCTGCCCTGAGCTCTTCCCTGTAGTCCTTTTTATATGGGCGTAGTTAGAACTGTCTGGGCAATGGTGGCCCCGCCTCTGTTATGGCGGACTCTCTCTGTTGTGGCAGGTTGCCTCGGCAACGGCGGGTTGCCTCGGCTGTAGCGGTGGAGAGTCTCAGTAATGGCGGAAGCCCCTCCCCCACGGAGCTGGACCCGTCCCGGTTCAGCTGTGCTTGGTTTGAAGGGCTCAACCCAGAGGGTTTCCAATTACTGTTTTTGTTTTCGTTGTTGTTGTGGGTGGGGGGCTGGGACCAACCGAGCCTGATCACCTGGCTCCCTGACTCAGAGTCTTTTCTTTTAAGTTGAACGACCCCGCGTTCCGGTCGCTTGTTGAAAAGGTGCCGGGATCTCCCGTGCTGCGACTCACGGAGTCGGCTCGAACCGCGGCGCCGGCTCCTGGCGGATTTTTTGCCTAGGAATCTCCTGGCCTGACTCGCTATTTCAGATGAATGGGCTACTCTGCCGTCTCAGGGCTCTGCTCGCCAGCTAAGAGGGCTCCCAGACCAGTGGCTTTTGTACGGAGAACCGCAGCAACAGGGAGTGGTCACAGCAGCCGCGCGGGCGGAATCAGCCCCGCGGGGGCCAAAACAGCCGCAGCGGCTGGGACTGCGACGCTGGCGACCCCTCTGCCTGGGTATCTCCTGGTCTGTGGGCAATAAGAGTTCATCTGGAAATGCGGCGTCCACTCACCCTCTGCACTTTCACTGGGAGCTGAAGTCCTGAGCTGTTCTTAGGCGGCCATCTTGAAAGTCGGATCGGTTATTTTTAAATAGTAGACAAAGACTATCCTCTATTACAGTTCCAGGTCCAGATGTCTTTACAGATAATTTGTTCAAAATTTCAAGAAGCATTTGATTCCTAACTTATACAAGTTGTTTAAGGAAAAATATAAAAGAACAAAATCTACCTAGTATTCTATGGAGCTAGTGTGTTCTTAACTCCAATTATAGATAACAACAAAAGCAAGAAAAAATATATAGAAATAATAGACACATTTCATTTATGAACCTAGGTATTAAAATACATTCACTAACTGAATTCAAGAGTGCATAAAAATATATAGTAGACCTTTGCATGATTCAAGAACATATAAAAATATATAGTAGGACCTGTACTCTTAGCTACTTGGGAGGTCAAAGCAGGAAGATAGCTTGAGCTCAGGAGCTTTAGTCTGCAGTGAGCTGTGACTGCACCACTGCACTTCAACCTGGGCAACAGAGAGAAACTCTGTCGCTATAAATGAAATGTATATATCAAAATCAAGTGGAATATATTTCAGAAATATAAAATACAGTTAAACAGCAGAAAAGTCATATGATTATGGCAACTGACATCAAAACATTTTTCAAAATGGCTCCTGCACCTTCAGGATTAAGCAAGGAAGTCCCAGAGATTCTCAACCAGATCCTTAAGAAGACATGTATGTGAAGGTTCATTGCCAAGATATCTGGGTAACTGAGGAGCTGGAGACAATGTGGAAATTATTTCTGCAATAGGGCTGAATGTGTCATGGCCAATGCACACCCAGGAGGATGATGCAGCAGAAGAAGCATCCGGGCAACACCGATCTTTAAAAGAGAACAAAAATAGAGTAAGAAACGATCGGGTAGATAACACTGCCATGTATATAAATTAAAATACACACACACAAAACAACAATGCAATAATAAAAAATTTTATGTATTCAAAATAATATATAAATGCACTTTTTTTTTAGGGAGGGTCTCATTCTGTCACCCAGGCTGGAGTGCAATGTTACAATCTGGACTCACTGCAGCCTCTGCCTCCTGAACTCAGATAATCCTCCCACCTCAGCCTCTTGAGCAGCTGGGACAATAGGTGGGCACCACCATACCCGGCTAATTTTTAAAATTTTTTTGGAGATGGGTTTCACCATGTTACCAAAGCTGATCTCAAACTCCTGGGGTCAAGTGATCCATCGTGCCTCGGCCTACTGAAGTGCTGAAATTACAGATGTAAGCCACTGTGCTCGGCCAACAGAATGCACATTTAACACACTGAAATGCTGGAGAAGAGGCATGGGAGCAGAGTATAGATAGACAATACATCAGTGAATCAAGCAAACAGCTCAGAGAATTGGAGACTATTTACCATGAACTGAAGAGTGTAATTAATTCCTGTACTGGGACTTATAGGAAAGTGATCTCTTTCTGAAGTTCTTTCTGGGACTGAAATATTCATCTCCTATGCTCTAAAACTAGTCACATTGTTTAATATTTGACAAGGCTAATTTTACACATAGATTGAGTTGCCCGTATTTCAAAATACTGATTCTCAGACTAGAATTTTAATAACCAGAAGCTTATTTTTTAACCTGGATACTAGCAGAGTTGTCTAATGTTTACTTTTCTCAGAAAGGAAAATCTCAAAATCAAAGTAAAATACTGAATTCTCCCAAGAGGCCCTGTTAGCAAAATCACGTGGATTGTCTATCTTATCTATCTACTCTATACAGAGGGGTGTGTGTGTGTGTGTGTGTGTGTGTGTGTAACACAACCTATTTTTCTTTGGGCTTGGAAAAATATGCTCATAAACCAGTGCTTCTCTACCTTTTTTCCTGCTATTGTCCCCCTTTCCCCAAAGGGTCTTATAAGATTTTTTTCATCACCCCCACCCCATGCAATGTTAATACTACAGACATACTCTACATCTGCCATGTGTCATGGCCCTTTGAGGAGAGGGACAAACCACTCTGATATCTGATAACTTTTTATCCCTCCCCAAGAACCAGTTGTCACCCTCTTAGGATAAAATATGACCCCAAGTGAGAATGCATACTGTATACCAAAGCCAGTCTGTGAACCAGGACTTGAAACCCCCTATTTATGCAATAAGATTCCAAGGATTATTTCCCTTACCTATGCTTATGAAATCCCTCCTTCAGCAGTTCATTCTTATTTGTTCATCATTTTCTATTCTTATCCCATTTCTAAATAGCAAATATTTCTGGGACACAACACATTAAAAATATAAAATTGTATTTTTAAATTAAAATATACAGAACACCTGCTGAGAACAATATGCTTTGTTTAGCACTGGGAAGGACTGAAAGTTGACTCAGCTGTGGACTCATGCCTCAAAAGCATTCAGAACTGATGGGTCAGAGAATTGGGTATAAGAGAGTGAATGAAGATGTGGAAGGGGAGGCAATTAGTGAGCTGGAGGTAGAGGGATGTCAGCTCAAAGTGTCAAATTGGAATACTGTGGTATCATCATATGCTTAGTTTCTTCAGTCTATCTTCTGGCAAGTGGAGGTAAAAAAGAAGGAAACCATAAGGTTGGGTGGGAGAAATGTTCATTCAGTCATTCATCTACTCAGCAAATATTTCTTGAGAATGTGCCATGTGCTAGCCACTGTGTTAAGGATTATGCAGAGGGCCAGTGCAGAGCACTGGGGCTTTGCCCTCAAGCCAGCATTTCTCCCAGGAAGCAAGGCCAGATCCCAGGAGAGCTAATGTTCTAGCAATAAGGAGAGCTCCTCTATTTTGCCCATCACTACTGTACTGGCCCTTGTAACTCCACTCCTGAAACAAGTTTTTTTTTTTTTTTTTTCCTCAGCCTGGGCTGTCAGCAATGCAGTAATGAGATGGGCAACTTGTGTAGCAGCCCAGTCTCCCCTGCGACTGCCTGACAGGGCTTAGAACCATTTGTCACACTGCTAAACAATGAGCTCGCAGCTTTAGCAAGGTGGCAATTAAGAAAATTCAAGCATATCTTCATTTACCCCAGTGGAATTCTTCATTCTTGACAGTTTGTGAAATTACGATGTTAAGTAAAGACATCACCAGGATGTTCTCAGCTTATTTGAAAACTCGTTAACTAGAATATAATGAAGGAAATTTGTATGCCTAATTGGTGTTTACAATTACGTGAAATGTCAGAATTTTTTTTTCTTTTTTTCTTTCTATTGTTTTGTCTTATATTGTTGTTGTTTGTTTGATGCTCTCTAAATTTTAGGTGTTTTTGTGTTTTTCATTCTTAATAACACATTAGGTTTGATAATATATAAGCTGAGATTTACCTTCTGCAGAATATGAAGTACATGTTTATGGAAAATCTAACTGTTGGGCTAGGCTTTGCTGAGGAACCGCCCTTAATTATTTGCACAATGCAACTGATCTATAGTGTGAATATTCCCCTGTGAGCCAAGAGACCAAAGTAGATGCCCTCTTATCAACTAAGATGGGCCCTAAGATTAAGGACACAAAGTTAACCATAGGGTCGAGTGTGTAGGGCTGGCTGCTGTGGCAAAATTTAAATTTCTACTATTAAAAAAAATAAATAAATAAAAATAAACAAACAAAAAAACACCCTTGCTAAACTCCCTAAAAATAGGAGCGATCAGGCTGACTTATAACCCAGACCACTACAACCTTGATTGGACAGGGGACCAAGGACCAGTCTTACAAACGTTCTTTTCTGATAAGCTACTGCAGACCTTAGGCCAGTATCAGCAGCTTATGGAGGTTGCACACAAACTGTTCTTGTGTCCTATAGTTCACCTTTTGACATAAGGAGCCAAATTCCACTTCATTTTAATGCTCAAACCCCATCCCAAAGTGAACATAGGATGTATATTGCATGCATGTTTACCCAGTCTGAATACACTCAGCTTCCCCTGATAAATATGTATAGCTTTTCCCTCAAACCTGCTGAATATGTATGACACAGGCCCTGTGAGTCATAAAACTCAACCTGTCCTTCCCTCTTCGAAGATGGAACACCTTCAGTCCAAGCTGGAGACTTTCTCTTCCTGGCCTGCAAGCTTATGTCACCAGTGAAGGTCTCTTTTTTATTATTTAGCCATCTGATGGTCTTTTGAACAATAGCTGAAATCCTTTTTAAATGAGTTTTTTAATACAAGCTGACCAAAAATATTAAAAATGAAAGCTGCTCTGCTTAAGCGTTGGCTGATATTCTCTCTGTCCCTCATTATAGCTGAAATATGTTTGTTCAATGTGGCATGTTGGAAAAAAGCTGGTCTGAGAATCAGGACCGAGGCTTAAACCAGTTGTGTTATTTATTTATTGGATAACAGTACCAGTCAGTGAAGGACATATGATGCTGCAGTGACAAATGACCTCAAGTCAACAATAACAACACAAGTAGCTTACAACAACAAAGGTTTATTTCTCATTTACATTGTTGAGAGCCAACTGTGGCTCTGCATTCCTTTATCGGTAATCTATCTCAGACATTGCTTGTTACCTAGAAAGAGATATAAAACATGGCAGTACCATGTGATGGCTTTTAAAGTCCCTGCCTGAAAGTGACATATATCATTTATGCTTATATTTTCATCAGTCAAAGCAAATAACATGGCCAAATCCAGCGACAAAGGAGTAAAGAAAATCATTCCACAAAGAGGGTCAGCAATATTTTGAAGAGTAACAATCTACCAAAGTGGTCTTGTGTGAGGCATTGGACTTCAGTTTCTTCTGTAAAATGAGAGGATAGAACTGAGTATCTCTGAAAATCCTATGCTTCTAATAAAGTGGATAGTGGTTGTGTAGCTGGGAAGGGCATATAATGGGGAATTCAGGCTGAGATTAAATACTTAATCTGGAAAAAATGTATGAAATGGGTGCCTCTTCTGGACAATACAATAAAATACCTATATCACATGGGATGAAGGAATAGCAATAATTGTAAGCCATTCAAATGGCTGAGTAGTTTAGATAATGCTGAAATAGTTTGGATATTTGACTCCTCCAAATATCATGTTGAATTTGATGCCCAGTGTTAAAGATGGGGCCTAGTGGGAGATGTTTAGGTCACGGGGGCAGATCCTACATGAATGGTTTGGTATCATCTTCATGATACTGAGTGAATTCTCACTCTAAGAGTTCCCACAAGATCTGGCTGTTCAAAAGAACCTGGAACCTTCCCCCTTTTTTCTTCTTCTCTCGCCATGGGACACACCTGCTATCCTTTGCCTGCCACATGATTGGAAGTTTCCTGAGTCCCTCACCAGAAGCAGATGCTTCCTGTACAGCCTGCAGAACCATTAACCAAATAAATTTATTTTCTTAATAAATTACCCAGTATTTTATTAAGGTATTCCTTTAATTCCTCAATCCCTCTGCCATGGCTGATTTAATTTTATTGGGTATTCCTTTACAGCAATGCAAAATGGATTAAGACACCTGCCAAACTGACTACAGGGCCAGAGATCCCTATAATTAAAGACATACCACATCCTCTGCTTCACCAGAAAGCCCCCAAAATGATAGATGTGGAGGCAACCTAGTGCTAATATCACCTTTGCAAAGAGTAGGTCCAACTTGTCAAAAATGAGAAAGGAATGGGAAAGATCTTAGACATTTTGAGGAAGACCCATCCCAACTACACAGTGGGATATACTCTGGGCATCCAGGTGCTATAGTATATTATAATAAATAGCTAAAAAACTGTGATTGAGAGTAAAGGAGAGAAGGTACCCACATTACAAATTAAACTCTGTTTACTTTGTGATTATTCCTAAAGCAGCTGAATTGAATAGTTTTCTTTAACTCCAATTTGACTTTTTCCTATTATGATAACAATGAAGTTTTCTAGCACCGTGAAATGTGGCCATATGCTTAACAGAGATAGAACTGAGGTAGCAGAGAAAAACCACACTACTTCAAGGTCTTGTGGACGTGAGGTGGGTTTGGCAAGAAATTTACTGTATTACTTTGATTGTACTGCAAACTAGTCACTGTCTACCTTACACAACATAAGGTAAATTGTATGTCGAATGACTTGAGGCATAAACAAGCAATATTTGGACATAGAAAGCAGATGTCTTAAGCACATCTGTTCAATCTCATGCTTTCTTATTCCCCTACGCCTTTTGTCACCTGGAAGCTGGCTCAGTAAATATTTTAAGTGGTAAAGGTCAAGGCGTTTCTAAACAACCAAGGGCTGGGGACGAGGAGAAAGGAGCCAGATAGAATTTCCCAGTTGAGCATCCCTTGGCCCAGCTGTGGCCAGATTGGCCTTTTCTCTGATGCATTAAGCTGTCTGTTTATGTATAGGTGTCTCACAGCCAGCAGACAGGTGGCTATGATATATATGACCCTGCATTGGAGAGCAAATAGAGCTAGAAGAAAAATGAAGGGGTTTTCCAAGGCCTTTGTGCAGAATAGAGACCTCAGCCAAAGAAAGTGGGAGATGAGCCATTCGTCTTAGACCTATTATTGCTGCTCCTTTTCTGGGTGTTCTCATGACCGGCCTTTTGAGCTCTGTGTCAGCACAGTTTATCACCCTGAGGTGCCATCTAGGGCCAGGGCTCTCAACCTTGGCACTATCGACATTTGGAGTTGGATAATTCTGTGTTGTTGAGGATCCTCTTATGCCTCACAGAATGCATAGCTGCTTTCCTAGTTTGTACCCTCCAGATGCCAGTAGCAGCCACTCCACAAATTCAGACAAGTGAAAATGTCTCCTGCTATCATCAGATGTCTCCCTGAGGACAAAGTCATCTCTATTGGAGAACCACCCATCTAAAGGAGGTGATGTTTGAACCACCTGAGCCAGTTGCTTTTTGGCCACAGCAAACCAGCATGTGGCTTGAAATGATGCACTTCTGCATAGTTCATGTTTAAAAGTATAAAAGAATGATCAAGAGTCTGGCTTTCCCAGGTTAGTAATTACCTCTGTTGTTATTAATTTTCCAAAGCAACCCGGGCAAATGAGTCATTATTATCTCAATCCCTCTGCCATGGCTGATTGATTTTGCTCCCCTATTGTTTCTAATTCCATGTAATGTCTGATTACATAGAGAAGCATTGAATACAATTCTTATGAAACAGCCATTACAAATAGGCTTATTCCTCAGCTGTAAGTAGGCATGGATAAGGGGTTTTATATCACTTTATTGAAATAAATGCCTTTCTAGAAGTAAAATGCTCAAACACTCCACAAATGGATAGTGTAGTACAGAAAGTCAAAATAAGTCAATACAGGGACCTAATGATTTTTAAATATGTTTAAGATGCATATTTATGATATGCTTTCATTTACATTGTACAATTAGAGCATCAGTTCAATGAAAAACATCCGTAAGTGGTAAATATAATTCTTTTCACTGGAATTCTAGGAATGTGTCTGTTGGATTTGTATGGTGTTTTCTCCTATCTGAAAATGGATCAAGAGCTTCCTGCCTGTCTTGGGGACAAGCTTTCACAGATATAAAATAGTGTAAAAGCCATGAGATTTTAGCCCAGTGAAGGTCTGAGTCCCTTGCAGTAAATGAAGCATGTGTGTGGCATATTCCCTTGCTCAGCTCTTTGGAAGCCCCACCACTTGCCCATTGCCAGAAAAGCACCTGGCCATGGCAAGTCTTTGAGCAAATGTTGGTCTGGGGTATTGCAATGCTGATTTTTCACCAGGCACTATGACTATATGATGATTAATTCCAGCCAATTCTGAAGGGACAGTGGTGACAGACCAAGAGGGGGTTTGATGGAGGTGGTAGAAGGCACAGGAAGAGAAGGAGCCTGTCAACTGCAGCTGGCTACCAGATGGTGTCAAGCCTCAGGGAGATTTATCTGGGGCTCTCTTTGGGATTAAGAGTGCTTTTTCCCAGGGACTGTGCCTTTGATGTTAAGGGTTGAACCAAAAAAAAAAAAAAAAAAAAAAGCTGTGGTGAAGCATTTCCTCAGTCTGTGAGGCCACAGACCTCACTTGGCATAATTATGTAGTAATTAGGAGCACAGATTCTGCAGCCTGGGTTCAAATCTCTGGCTCTGCCCTTCGGTAGTTTGCCCTGGGCAAGTTACCTAACTTCTCTGTGCTTTGGTTTCTTCCTCTGGAAAAAAGTAGATAATGTAATAGTATCTACCTCGTAAGATTTTGTAAAGATTACATGAATCAAAATATATAAAGTTCCCAGAACAGAGCCTGGCACTTAACACATGATATATAATATTGAAGGGACTGTCTTTAACATGTGCTCATCCCTTTTTTTAAAGTAAGTTTAGACTAAAATTATTCTCCATTGGGTTTTCAGGTTTAGCAAGTGAAAATACAGAATGTTCTGTTCCATTTTAACCTCAGGTTTTAAAAAATGTTTTATAAATATTTTCCATGCAATATTTGGGAACAGGAATTCTTTCACCAAAATAATCAACAGTTAGTGCTGCTGTGGTTGCTGAGTACTACTCCTTAAAAGAGATAAATGTGTTCTGTTCCACTTTGTTGACATCTTAGATGGTGTATAATGACATATTCTTCAATCATGCCACATGATACAGTTTTCTGACCCTCGTTTATAAACTCTCGCCCTTCACCACCCGTAACAAACATGCAACTCATCAAACACTCCCAAAGACAGACATATTCCCTATCTTCTAGGAAAGCTCAACCCTTCCAGTAAACTTTTTCTCATTAATTCCATCTAGCACTCATGCATGCTTTCTCTCTCTGCAATTTTTGTTCTATTTGTTATGTTAATAGCAAGATGTTAAATGTTTCCTTGAAATGTTTTCTTTATATTTCCCAAAGACTTCCAATGAGTACTTCATGATTTGAAGCAAGAACTATGTTTTGTATTTTCCCATAAGGTCAGCTCCTCAACTCTGCACACATTAAGTGTTCTAAAAGGCTAATTAGTATCATACATGCACATATTGACACCAATTCCATGTCAGTCCAGTGCATGTTTATTTGCTCCCATTCGAGTTACATTGGCCTGAAGGGCTTTGAAAAATGTGGCAGAATGCAGATTATCAGTTGACTTATAGCCCTTTAAAAAGGAATGATTTAGATGTATTTTTTGGCAAGTGTGGATCACATAAACTATCTCAAAGTCAGGTTTGCTTTGAGAAAACATGAGAACATCTGTAATTCACAGCTTAACTCTTGAGCACATTATACTGGCTTATGTCCAAGATTTATGAAGAAATGACAATATTATTTCCTTAGAGAAGTTGGTAGTGAAATAAAGTGGATCTCTTAAAGTTGTTTCAGTACAACCTGTACTCCTTTTAGATAAAAGATCTCTTTGGGAAGAATAGAAGTAATTTTCCCATGCTGTTTCTGGATGGCAAAGATTCTGATGTGACCCAGAATGTATTTTCTCAGACCTTACTTATGGACAACAGCATTCAACACCAATGTTTTGTTTTGGGAAGCTTTTGCAGCCAGGATGCTAATTAATTCACATAATATGTCACAGTCTTATTAAATGTCAGATCTGAAATTCCTGTCTCACCCTCCTCCCCCTCTTTTATAATTTTAAAAATTTAACACTCAGAGAGGGAATATTAATTCTAAGGGTCACGTATTTTGGGAGTATCTGTGTTATTTTTCCTTTACAGGAGCAAAGTGAAGAGAAGAGAAATACATATTAGGATTTTTTTAACCTCTTTAGAAGAAAACACCATAGAAATGGGAGCATTGTTAAAACATTTTCCATACTGTCTTTGCAATGGTGTGTGGGCTCTCAAGATTCACAGTAGCTTCAGTGCAATGTTGTGGGTGGTTCCAACTGCCTTTGAACTAGGTGTTGACAGAAAAATAACATAGAACAGCAGAACTCATCAGGAAGAAGTCTCATGAGGACATGTAGAACATGTTTCCTCAGCACTCGTTCAGTTTTAAGTGACAGGATCTAACTCATACTAGCTCAAGAACAGATAGAAAATAATGTGTTCCCTTAAATAGGCAATCCAGTATTTGATTCAGACATTCCTGGGTCCAGCAATTAAAATGATGTCATCCAGGCTCCACTTCTATGTATCTGGATTCAGCTTTGTATTAGTTCCTTCTCACGCTGCTATAAGGACATATGCGAGACTGTGTAATTTATAAAGCAAAGAAATTTAATTGACTTAGAGTTCCACATAGCTGGGGTAGCCTCAGAAAACTTACAATCATGGCAGGAGGGACCTCTTCACAGGGCAGCAGGAGAGAGAAGAAGGGAAGAGTGAAGGGGGAAGCCTTTTATAAAGCCATCAGATCTCATGAGAACCCACTCACTATCACGAGAACAGCATGGGGGAAACCATGCCCATGATCCAATCACCTCCCACCAGATCTCTCCCTTGATATGTGGGGATTATAATTCAAGATGAAATTTGGGTGGAGACACAAAGCTAAACCATATCAAGCTTAATTCTCAAATAGACTCTCCCCATGCTATGATGAGGAGGTCATCAGAATTCTCAAGCTTATATTGTTCTCACGATTCCAGAGAGAGTTTATTTCCTGATAGCAATAGGAGAATTTGTAGGGGATATTCTCATTGCCTCAGAGTGATGCAGTTACATATCCCTTGACCAACAGCTAACCAGAGGTATGGAGTAATCTGACTGGCCCAGCTTGAGATATGCGTCCAGCATGGAGCTGAGGGGAAGGAAATTCTCCACGCCAGCCACATAGACACTAAGAATTTCCCCAAAAGAATGGAAGTTAGAGGCCAGGCCTGGTGGCTCACACCTGTACTCTCAACATTTTGGGATGCTGAGGCAGGGAGATTGCTTGAGGCTAGGAGTTTAAAAATAGCCTGCACAATGTCGTGAGACCTCATTGCTGTGAATTTTTTTTAAATAGCTGGGTGTGCTGGCATACACTTGTAGTCTCAACTACTTGAGTGGCTGAGGCAGGAGGATCCCTTGAGCCGAGGAGTTTGAGGCTGCAGTGTGCTATAATCACACTACTGCACTCTGGCCTGAGTGAGCAAGATTCTGTCTCTTAAAAAAAAAAAATGGAAGTTATACAAGCTATAGACTACAGATGTTCTGTCTGTTGTCTATATACACATTTATTTGTATACACACGCATTTATAGCTGCTGCACCCATTCCTAAGGGCAGGCTTATTCAATCCTCAGGTTCCACAGCAGAGATAAAGACACTTATGGATAGTGTGTAGAGTTAATTCCTCAATTCATTCAAAAATCCTTAGCTCTTTAATCATCTCTTTTTCCACTTTAACCAAATAGAAAAATTGGTTCTATGTCTCTACTTATTGCCATATTTATGACCTACAGTTTTTTTTTTACCACTCAGACAGTTGCACAGTGCAGATGATCATATATAGTTGTTTCCTCAATGTTAAAGAAAGTTGTAGAGTGCTTGGAACTGACCACTGAACCTCAGAGCTTCAGAAAACATGAGACCTGGGATTCCAGAGGTATTATTAATCTGCAGGAGACTGTGGGTCTTAAGAGAGTTTTAGAGCCTCAGTCATTCATTAATCTTTCATTTACTGAGTGAAGCTATGTCCCAGACATGGTTTTAGTTATAGAGCTCAGGTATAAACAGGGAAGACAATGGCCCTGTTCTCATGGAGTTTGCACTCACAGTAGGAGAGAAAATAAGTAAGTAAAACCAATAAGAAAATGGGAATGAGGTTATGGAATTACTGAAAGGGCAACTTGTAACAAGAAAGGAAAGCGCTCTCTAGGAAGGCTGGTCTTGAACTGATACCTAGATGATGAAGAGGATCCATTCATTCAAAGACTTAGGAAAGGAATGTTCCTGGCAGAGGGATGGTCAAAGGCTCTGAGGAAGGATGAAGTTTGAGTGACAAGCAATGGAAAGAAGGCTCAGTGAACAAGGAGGAAATGCGGTTAGAGTGGTCATCAGGAGCATATCAAAAAGGACTTCATGGCTTGCTGGGCACAGTGGCTCACATCTGTAATCCCAGTGCTTTGGGAGGCCAAGGCAGGATAATCACCTGAGGTCAGGAGTGAGCTATGATTATGCCACTACACTCCAGCCTGGGAAACAAAGCAAGAATTAGGTAGGTTTTTGTAATAGGTGTAAATGAGAATGTATAGGAAAGAAGATTGTGTACAGAGAACTGACTTAATCTGATTTGAGGTTATGAGAGATCACTTGACCTATTATATGGCAAATAGATTGTGTCAAGCAGCAGTTTTCAAATCATGGTCCCTAGAATAGCAGCAGTGGCATCACCTGAGAACTCTTTAGATGTGCAGATTCTCAGGCACCATCCAGACATTCTGAATCAGAGATTCTGGGGTGGGACCCGGAAATCTGTGCTTTAATAATCCCTCCAGGAGATTCTGATGCTTACTCAAATTGAGAACCACAGATGATAAAGCATGACAGGAGAGAACCTTCTGAGAAAGCTACTGCTCTTATCCAAATGGGGATAATAGTAGCCTAGACTCAGGGGGAAGATGTGAAGATTAAAACAGATATATCCAGTATATGTATGGTAGGAAAAATTGAGACGACCTGCTAATAGATTGGATGTGAAGATGAAAAAGAGAAGGATGTTACCTCCTGGGTTGTAGCTGGAGTTGCTGCTTTTACCTAATCTTTGCTTTCCACATGCCATGAAGTGTAGACACAACAGCAAAGGCAGGGAAGCTCAAGTTAGAAAGAGGAGAAGGAGCCGGATGAATAATTATGTGTTGGTTCTGCACTTCATAGTTCTGTTTCCTTGATGACAATCACTGTTACTCTCTGAGCCTTAGTTTTCTCAACTCTAAAATGGTATTATCTATAACCTATCTCAGAAGACAAATATTAGAGCTTAACATTGACTTGGTGAATAATTAACTACCATATACATGGAAAACATTGTCTTTAACATTGTTTATGCTGGGAGGGCTGGGTAGGAACATAAATCTACACATGAATTTTTTGGAACTCCCTTACACAACCCTGCTTCAGTGACATCCATGAATCCTTATTCTGAATTCCAATTTATAAATAGCTTTAGTTCCAACAAAATCCTACTTTTTTTTAATTTTGAGGGCTATATCCACTTAATTTCTATGCTTAGAAAAATGCTTTCACAATGGAAAAAAATACTCATTTGTAAGATCTCTTTGCTAAGAACTGTGTGGAATATGAAGATAACTAAAATTGATATACTTTTCTTGAGTTTACATTCTAATAAGAGGTAGAATGTATATAGGACATATAAGATACAGGATATAATTACATTCCGTAGAAGTTTAGAAAAAATAAAAATGTCCAAAGACCACTTCATCCTCCTTAAAACCTGCGTATAACTTGTTATGTATGACTAACACTCTGGGACTCCTGGTTGTGTTCCTTACTTCTGTGAAAGATCCCAAGTCTCAAAAGGGAATAAACAATGTGGAACCTCTTCAGAAGCCCAAAGATTAGCAAGCCTAGTTCTGCATCTTAAAGAGAAGGAAAAAGGCAGATTAAATACATTACTGTCAAGTGTATTAATAATAATCTCTGGCAATTTTTCCAGCATAGAGTATCAAAAGAAAACCAAAGCAAATCCGAAAGTTGGCCATTGCCAGAAGGGAGCTATACCTTAGAAATTTATCTTAGATTCACCTAAATCTGGCAGCAAACACTCAAAATATGCTGAGATCGTTTTCTACTAATTAGTTGCACCTGGTGAGTAGTGGCTAATAGCCAAAATCTAAAGGGCATTTGGAAGGCAAGGAGGATATAAAGACCTCTGAGAGTAGAATAGTGCCGTCTTTTGGCTTATTGAGGATTCAGCTCTACGTGAAGCGGGAACCAGCCGTAGATCGCCATGGGGGATTTTGGGTGACCTGGAACATCAAGAACATACCGTCTCCTGCTTTGAGTAGTCACCTCTAAAAATATAAATGTTCTTATCTTTTGCAATTACAAAAGCCTTCAACTTTTTCCTGTGTCTATCAGTGTCTTTTCACAAATTACAGACATTGCAACAAGCAGGTAAATTGTTTGTGGGCTGCTAAAAAAGTTAGGAGCAATCACAGAACGAACCACCATGCCAGAACAACTGCATTTCCCTTTTCGAAAGGGTTTTCAGAACAAAGCATAATATATGTAGAAGACATTGTATGTTGAAGTTTCAGCAAGGCATAGTTATTTGATATGATTGCAGACAGATACAGAAGTACGTAGTAGAAGGCAGTAACAAATAAGAAGGTCTGGTTTAAAAGTCATTCTCTAAGGTTACAGACTGATTCATCTTCACTTGCTTCTAAGCCTATGCCTTGTGGCTTGGTACAGGGTGGTTTATCCATTCTCACTGGGCAGGATAGAGGCTGAGTCTAGAGACATGCCAAGTCAGTACCAGGCAAGCACAAGTGAATATCAGTTTAATTCCATCTGTGATATGAAGATAGATAAGGAAGGGGTCAAATAAAATTCATAAGGAGGCACTCAAAGCCAGTCTAGAATAAACCCAAATCTGAAGACTAAGGGCAAAATATTAAAGATACCAGATAGTTATCATAGAAGAAGCAAGATTTAGTAGGAAAGTAAACAAGACAATATCCCCAAACACAACTCTTGGCACTCCAAGCAGTTTTTACTGGTACTATATCATGTGGCAGGTTTTCAGGGGCTTCTTAAAGGTACTTTAATTGGGGAAGAAAAGTCCTGAAGTTAGTAACTAATATATTAATATTAGGTAGGATGGCCAGTCAATCCAGTTTGTCTGGGACTCCAGGACAGTTCCAGGATATGGGACTTGCATTCATAAAATCAGGACAAGTTGGTCACCCTGATAGTGGAGGGACTCAGAACTATGTCACATGAGGATATATTGGAATTTGCTTCATCAAATATGTCTTAATATTGTTAGTAATAAATAGTGTTTACTGATACCATTTGACAAGCTACAAAGGACGTTAGGTGAATATCTTCATTTAATCTTCACAGCCAACCAGTGACTGGGTGTAATTATTTTCTTTGTTTTTCAAGAAGAGGAAACCAAGGCCTATCGTGGCTAAATAATTGCCCATTGACACATCTAGTAAGTAGTAGAACCCCCAAATGGAACCTCAGCACTTGGATTCGAGACTTAAGGGGACTCAACAGATGCTTCAATAATTGAAGGGCTGTCATGGAAGAAAGACCGGCTTAATTTATGAAATAATGAGAGGTGAGAGAGGATGTGAAGTTACGGGAACAGGGTTCTGAGATTATAAACGTTCTCGGAATCAAATAGGCTGCTCCAGAACAAAAGATATCCTCTGTACTTTGTAGGAATGCTTAGAGAAAAGCAAGCAGTGTATAATTAGCCTAATTTTAGAATCCCTCCTCACAATAAGATGCTATTGCAAAATTTATTTTTCTACCAAGGTCAAAATTAGGAAAGCACACCACACACACTCACAAAATTAGTTTTAAAAACACAAGGGAAAATCAACTTATTTTACAACAAAACATGATTTATCATAAATTCCCATGCTTTCTAAATAAGTGTTGATATACCACATGCCCCCTTCAGTTCAAATTTGAGTATAAATCATAAAAAGTCCATAATCTAAAATGCTTTATGTGTTTTTACGATCACAGAAGGCTGCCCTGCCTTCCATTCATGATTAATTTTTTTGGATGGCTCCCTCTAGATCTTAGAAAATAATTAAAACTAATGAACAATCCTCAATGGCAGTAAAGCAAGGAGCATATTGTTTCCTACCTGGGCTCTGTGCTTGATCAAAGGGAAGACTCCCTGAGATGCAGACATTGATGTTTTACACTTCACTTCCTGACCACCCACTGAGTCCACATGACAACTTCGGGGGAAATCATGAATTAACATTTTTTAGTACTTCATGGAATACTTAGAGTTTGCAAAAATACAATTAGTCAGTATAACTGCTGATTCCTCAACAGAGAAGGATTCTAAGACATGTGCTTTTTATTTTCTCTGAGCATGGTCCTGTGTCATGAGTGGGGTAATGTTTTCATTGAACCAGGTCCCCTCCTCATACATGTCACAGAAACCAGTGTGACTGCTGCAAAGAAGAGTAGAAAAAGAAGGCATTACAAATTGCCCTTTTATCATATTTTCCCAAGTTTGATGATGTGCTTTCAGCAGATATTTTAAAGAATATTTTATTCAGAGTTTACCCAGTCAAAGAAAAGAAAAGTAAAGTTTCCAGTTAATTGTTTTGGGCACAGAAAGTTTGGTTTGTGAAGTGTTTTGTAGGTTATAGGAAAGTAGATATTTAGGAGAGGATTCATTATTTCCATCTACTTTCTATTGTATATCCTGTAACTTCAACTACAGAAAAACATTTGACTTTTTTGGTTGACATGGCATTCAATTCCATTTCACTTGACTGGCCAGGCAATTAACAAATCGTGGTCAATCAAACTGGAAGCATTGTCTTCTTTCATATTTCTTCTGCAAATGGCTTTTGAAAAATACATCTTATACATTAAAGATACAGCCAAAGTGAATTAGCTTTTAACACTGGCCACAAAGACGATTTAGATGGTAATAATAAAAATATAGTCAATTCTTTTTTTAAAATCTCAACTTTTAGTTTAGATATAGGAGGTATGTGAGCAACTTTGTTACATGGGTATACTACACCCAGGTAGTAAGTGTAGTACCCAATAGGTAGTTTTTAACCCATGCCTCTTCCCTCCCCCATCAAGTAGTCCACATTGTCTGTTGTTCCCATGTTTAAGTCCATGTGTATTCAATATTTAGCTCCCACTTATAAGTGAGAACATGCAGTATTTGGTTTTCTGTTTCTGCATGTTGTTCACTTAGGATCATGGTCTCCAGCTCCATTCATGTTGCTGCAAAGGACATGATTCGATTGTTTTTTGTGGCTGCATAGTTTTCCATGGTATATAGGTACCACATTTTCTTTATCCAATCCACTGTGGATGGGCATCTAGGTTGATTCCTTGTCTTTACTATTATCAAGAGCGTGGCAATGAACATGCAAGTCCATGTGTCTTTTCGGTATAATGATATATTTTCCTCTGGGCATATAACCAGTATAGGATTGTTAGGTCAAATGGTAGCTGTTTTTATCTTAAATTTTTTGAGAAATCACCAAACCATCTTCAGCAATGGTCACACTAATTTACGCTCCCAACATCAGTGTATAAGCATTCCTTTCTCTCCACAACCTTGCCAGCATCTGTTGCTTTTTGAGTTTTTAATAAGAAACATTCTGACCAGTGCGAGATAACATCTCATTGTGGTTTTGACTTGGATTTCTCTGATGTTCATGATGAACATTTTGTCATATGTTTGTAGGCCCCTTGCATGTCTTCTTTTGAAAAGTGTCTGTTCATATTTTTGGCCTATTTCTTAATGAGGTTGTTTCCTGCTTTTTGATAAGTTCCCTATAGGTTCTAGATATTGGACCTTTGTCAAATACATAATTTGTGAATATATGCTCCCATTCTGTAGGTTGTCTGTTTACTCTGTTAGTAGTTTCTTTTGCTGTGCAAAAACTCATTAGTCAAATTAGGCCCCACTTGTCAATTTTTGTATTTGTTGCAATGGCTTTTGGGAACTTAGCCAGAAATTATTTTCCAAGGCCAATGTCAACAAGGATATTTTCTAGATTTTCTTCTAGGATTTTCATAGTTTGTGATCTTAAATTTAAATCTTTAATCCGTCTTGAGTTAATTTTTGTATATGGTGAAAAGTAAGGGTCCAGTTTCATTCTTCTGCATATGGGTAGCCAGTTATCCTACTACTGCTTATTGAACAGGGAGTCCTTTCCCCAGTGCTTGTTTTTGTTGGCCGAGTTGAAGATCAAATGGTTGTAAATGTGTGGCTTTCTGAGTTTTCTACTCTGTTCCTTTGCTACTTTTCAACACTTGTTTTTGTATCAATGCCATGATATTTTGGTTATTATAGCCTTATGGTATAGTTTGGAGTAGTTTGATATCTTCAACGTTGTTCTTTTTGCTTAGAATTGTTTTGGCAATTCAGGCTCTTTTTTGTTTTCATATGAATTTTAAAATAGTTTTTTTTTCTAATTCAGTGAAGAATAACATTGGTAGTTTGATATGTATAGCATGAGCATAGCATTTTTTTTCCACTTATTTTTGTCATCGCTGATTTCTTTTAGCAGTGCTTTGTAATTCCCCTGTAGAGATCTTTCAGCTCCTTTGTTAGCTGTGTTCCTAGGCATTTCATTTTCTTTGTGGCTTTTGTAATGAGATTCTGTTCTTGATTTGACCCTCAGCCTGGACAATTATTGATGTACAGAAATGCTACTGACTTTTGTACATTGATTTTGTATCTTGAAACCTCACTAAAATCAATTATCAGTTTTAGTAGAATTTTGGCAGAGTCTTCAGGGTTTTCTAGTTACAGAATCATATTGTCAGCAAATAGAGATGATCAGACTTCTCTTATTTGGATGCCTTTTATTTCTTTCTCTTGCCTGATTGCTCTGTCTAGGACTCGCAGTAATCTGTCGAACAGGCATAGTGAAAGTGAGCATCCTTATCTTGTTTCAGTTCTCACAGGGAATGATTGCAGCATTTGCCTGTTCAGTATGATATTGGATGTGGGTTTGTCATACATAGTTCTTATTATTTTGAGGTATGTTCCTTCATTGCCTAGTCTGTTGAGAGTTTTTGTTATGAAGGGATATTGGATTTCATCAAAAGCTTTTTCTGCATCTATTGAGATAATTATATGGTTTTTGCTTTTAATTCTGTTTATGCGGTGAATCACATTTATTTGTTAGCACATGTTGAACCAGCCTTGCATCCCAGGAATAAAGCCTACTTTTTTGTGTGGTATATTAACATTGTGACATACTACTGGATTCGGTTTGCTAGTATTTTGCTGAGAATTTTTGTGTCTGTGTTCCTCAGGGATATTAGCTGAAACTTTGTTTTTTCAATGTGTCTCTGCTAGATTTTGGTATTAAGCTGATGTTGGCTTTATAGAATGAGTTAGGAAGGAGCCCCTACTCCTCAACTTTTTGGAATTGTTTCAATAGGATTAGTACCAGTTTTTCTTTGTACATCTAGTAGAATTCAGCTGTGAATCCATCTGGTCCAGGACTTTTTTTGGCTAATAGGTTTTTTTATTACTCTTTCCATTTCAGAGATCAATATTGGTCTATTCAGGGTTTCAATCTCTTCCTGATTCTATTTTGGGAGATTGTGTGTTTCCAGGAATTTGTCTGTTTCCTCTAGATTTTCTAATTTGTATGCATAGAATTGTTCAGAGTATTATCTAAGGATCTTTTGTTTTCCTTTGAGATCAATTGTAATGTCATTTTTGTCATTTCTGAGTATACTTACTTGGAACTTCTCTTTTTTTTTCTTTGTTAATCTAGCTAGTGGTCTTTCAATCTTGTTTATTTTTTCAAATAACAAACTCTTGGTTACATTGATTTTTTTATATAAATTTTTGCATTCAGTTTCATTCAGTTCTTTAATTTTTCAGTTTTTTCTTTTCTTCTGCTTGTTTTTGCTTGCTTTGTGTTTTTTTCCCTACTTTCTTTACGTGCAAAGTTAGACTGTTAATTTGAGATCTTTCTAACTTCTTGATGAAAACATTTAGCACTATAAACTTTCCTCCTAGAACTCCTTTAGCAGCATCCCAGAGATTTTGGTATGTTACATCCCTATTTTAATTAGTTTCAAATAATTTTTTCTATTTCTGCCTTAAGGAGTTATTCAGGAGTAAGTTGTTTAATTTCCACATATTTGGATAGTTTTGAGAAATATTCTTGGTATTGATTTCTATTTTTATTGCACTGTGGTCTGAGAGTATAATTGGTATGGTTTCCATTTTTTAAAGTTACTGAGACTTGCCTTCTGACCAAGAATGGGGTCAATATTAGAATGTTTCATGTGCAGATGAGAAGAATGTATATTCTGTGGTTGTTGGGTGGAGTGCTCTGTAGATGTCTGTTAGGTCCACTTGGTCAAGTGTTGAGTTTAAGCCCAGAGTTTCTTTGTTAATTTCCTTCCTCGATGATCTAACATTGTCTGTTGCCCATTAAAGTCTCCCACTGTTATTGTGTGGCTGTCTAAATCTATTCATAGGTTAATAAGAACTTGTTTTATGAATCTGGATGCTCCAATGTTAGGTGCATATATATTTAGGATAGTTGAGTGTTCTTGCTGGATTGTATCATTTATAATTATGTAATGTCCTTCATTACCCTTCTTTACTTTTATTGGTTTAAAATCTGTTTTATCTGATATGAGAATGGCAACTCCTGCTCTTTTTTGCTTTCCTTTTGCATAGTAAATCTTTCTCCATTCTTTTACTTTGAGCTCATGAGTGTCAATATGTGAGATGAGTCTCTTTACAGTCAATTCTCAATTGCTCTGAAGCTGACTACATTTGGGGTCTTATTGGGACCTTGAATTTCTTCCTTTTTCATTGTTCTGTCTATGTTTATTGGCTCCAAATGGGGAAGAAGAACCCACAGATGTTCCAGTAGCACCTGACATACACAAAAGGATTAACATAGAAGAGTTGCTGGGAGTTGTTAGATTTCGATCATCTAAGCTTGCTCTGTTTACTTGTTGGCACACCAAATTAAAAGTTGACAATACACTTTCCAAACCCTAGGTCAAGAAGCTTCTATAGATTTACAACCAGTATTGTCTCTGGGCAAGGACGTAAAGTGCTGCCTTCAGAATGCTCTCTGTGTGTCCACCTTCTTCTGTCTCTGTTCTAGAATATTAAAACCTCAGGGATGGAAAAGCTTAGCTGTTTCCTTCTTTGCTCCTCAGGTAAAAGCCTGCTTTCAGAACAGGATCTGACACCTAGAGAATTCCAGATGGGTTTTTTGAAACTCCTTATTTATTGTGGAATAAAAGATGTCATGGGTTGAAAAGGACAGCAAATAGCTATGAGTTGATTGAGGGAAAATCTTCCGAAATAGAGGCATCCAGAGCTTGAAACCACCTCAAGGGCTGAAGTCATATTCTATATACTATACACCAACTTAGCCTGTATCTAAGATTGTCCCTGACCCTTATATATAAGTAAGGGCAGAGTTCTTACCCAGGGTCCCCGGGCAAAGTCTAGATCAGGGTTCAGCAATCTGTTGTTCAGAAGCAAATCCAGTCACAGCCCGTTTTTATGTGGGCTGTGAACTAAAGATGGTAACCAAGAAATGGAAGAGTAGGTCCTGATAACAAAATGTAAAACCATAGACTGAAGTCTTGAAACCCATGGGTTGTTCTTTTTTTAATGAGACTATAAATGTACTTTTTTGCTTAAACAAGATCAAATTGGGTTTCACAGAACTTACATACCTTCTAATTGCTTTTACAGAAAGTTTTATTGAAACTTTTGTTCCTGTTCTTAAATTTTTCATGGAGATTTAGACTATTTCAGGTCAAACTTGAATGAGCAAATGTTAATTAATTTTTTTTTTTTTTTTTTTTTTTTTTTTTTTAGAAAAAATAGCAGTGTCATTCAAGTTGAGGTGCCAGGAATTGTCACCTGTGATCTTTTTTTTTTTTAATTTTATAGGATGTAGAGTGCAGGAGCTTGCAATAGAAATCACCACCTTGCTTTTCTGTCCTGAGTTAGGCATTAAACCAAGTTGAGTCTAAGCTTTCATGGAATCTAAAAACAGCAAATAAAAGAAAGCAGCTTTCATCTTCCCCCCTCAGGAGATTTATTCTGACAGTTTGCAACTCGATGAAATAGATAATGGAAATCTCTTGTCACAATAACTCAGTTTAAATGCATTGTCAGATTAATAGACTCAGTTAACCACTTCATTAAGGGCTATAAGAGGCAAGGTTTGAAATCATCCCTTCTCATAAACATCCCAAAGGATTAAACGATGTTTCTAAGCGGAGGAAATTGTGAAGCGGGCAGATTTTGCCTCAAGTTAGTTATTCCCCAATTCCCCTTTCTGTTTGTGTATTTGGCTTCCTTGTCTTTCCTGTACTTCCCCTTCTAAAATGGTCTCCTTCACTCTTTTACACTCTCTCTCCTTATGCCTAGTAAGAATCTCCGTAAGTTAATGGAGATGGTTCTGGAGTTAGTTAATGGCATTCTGGAAATTGTCACATTTCCCTGGCACCAAGGGTATGCGTATGGTTCAGGCTGGGACAATCAGAGTCTCACCCCTCCATAACTACAGTGATTGAACCAGGCTGTGGGTGTGTGAAACAAGGTGAGTCAATCACAATCCTCCTGCAGGATGTTTTTTGTTAAGCTGAGGAGGAGGATCCTTTGGTTCTGTGGTAACAGAGCTTTTAGGGTGTGACTCCAGAAGTTCCTGAAGACAGAGAGAAAATATGTTGACAATCTGCAATAGTAAACAGTAACATTGTCCCGGAGATAATTCAAAATGTAGAGGTATCTTGGCAGCATTCAAGGCCTGAGTCCTAGTGAGTCCTGAAGACAGTTCTGCCTCTCTTCCCAAGAATTTGTTACATAAGTAAATAATATATCTTCATTACTTGAGAAAAAGACTTCTAGTATCAGCTCTGACATGTGAAAAGCTTGGGAAACAGCATTCCCAT
Organism: Saimiri boliviensis; assembly: GCF_048565385.1. Taxonomy (NCBI): domain Eukaryota; kingdom Metazoa; phylum Chordata; class Mammalia; order Primates; family Cebidae; genus Saimiri; species Saimiri boliviensis. The sequence continues at coordinate 92,515,498 of NC_133456.1, forward strand.
TTTCACAATAAGAAAAAGATAGAAAAACAGCGTCATTTTTTTTTGGACTTTCCTTGAAATTCTAGAGAACCACAATTTTTTTGGGGGGGTGGGGGTGTGCCTCATTTCCATGAGCATTGCCTCCAGGAACACCACCAGGTTTTCATGATGAAGATCCGAGAAAGATGCTCTCATAGCTCTGACAGGGGTAAGGAAAGAGTAGTCATTGTAAAATTTAACCAGAGCTTTCTCCATAACAAAGATCTGGTACCCATGGGAAATGACTTTGCCAGAGCCTTACTCAGTAGATAAAAGAACATTTCTTCAATTCATAGCCTCCTGCAGCTTTCCGGCATCACCTAATAGAGAGGGAGGGAAAAAACACTCAATGGGGGATACAGCTTAAAGGAAATAAATAGGCCATGGTGCTGCCAGGGAAGGGAGTAGGAGGAAGAGGAAAAAAGCCTTACCAATGGAGAAACACTTGTGAATGTCACAACTCCAAGACTGAGGTCCAATTTAGCACTGAAAAGATTGTAGAATGCTTCACTTTCCCTACCCTTAGCATCACACCAACAAGAACCCAGTATACTACCATTAGGTTGCAGCTGAAAGACCTGCAAAATATTGACTCTATCTAAGATAGAATACTTGGGGAAACCCCAAACCTAGAGGGGAGACAAAGCCTAGAACACCAAAGAAATTTGAAACCTCTGGTATCAGAGTCCAGCTCTTTCATTTTTAAAAGTCCAAATCCTCACACTAAAGGCCTATTTATCTCAAGTTGTACTATCTGATACATGTCTCCATTTCAACAAAATGTTACAAAGCATGCCAAAGGCAAGAAAAAAGAACATCCAAATAGACAACGCAATAAGCAGAAAAAAGTGCAGATATGATGTAAATGTAGAAATTATCAGATAGGGTATTTAAAATAACTGATTACTATGAAATAGGCTTTAATGGAAGAAGTAGACAACGTGTAAGAGCAGATGGTAATGTAGATAGAAACTCAAAGAACAAAAAGAAAATGCTAGAAACACATGGTACCAGAAGTGAAAAATTGCCTTCAGATAGGCTCATCAGTGGATTTGATACAATTCAGTAAATAATCTGTGAGCTTGAAGTGAGATCAGTAGTAACTTCCCAAACTGAAAGGCAAAGAGAAAAATGAAAAAGAACATTCAACAACTGGGAACAATTTTAAAAGGTTTAACATACATGTAATTGGAATATTGGAAGGAAAAGAGAGAATAGAGAGGAAGAAATATGTGAATAATGGCTGAGAACTTCCCAGAATTAATGACAGACACCAGACCACAGCTCCAGAAAGCTGAGGAAGCACTACACAGGATAAATTCCAAAACCTCGTTCAGTTATGCAGAAAGCCAAAGGCAAAGAGAAAATCTTGAAAGATTTTCTTAAACAAAATATCTTACCTATAGAGAAATAAGAATTACAGCATGCTTCTCCTCAGAAATCATGCAAACAAGAGCATAAAGTGCAATGTCTAAAGTGGTGAAATGAAAAGAAGAAACAAAAGACTTCCGCCAACCTAGAGTTTTATGTTCAGCAAGATCAGTTCTTCAAAAATGAAGGAGATATCAAGACTTTCTCAGACAAAAGCTTGGGGAATTTATCACCTGCAGACCTACTCTGCAAGAAATATTAATGTTAATTCTTCAGAAAGAAGAATTATATGTCAAAAATGTGGATCTTGATAAAGAAAAGCTCCAGAAAAGAAACAAAAATAAAATATTTTATTTTTATTTTTCTTGATGTGAAAGACAACTTTTTAAAAGAAATTATAGTAATTAAAAATAGAATTACCATATAACCCAACAATTCCTCTTCTGAGGCTATATCTAAAAGACATGAAATCACCACCTTATAAGGATCTCTGTTCTCCCATGCTCATTGCAGCATTATTTACAACAGCCAAGATATGAAAACAAGTTAGGTATCCATCCACAGACAAATGGTTAAAGAAACTGTGATTATTTATTCGTTTGTCTGTGGATGGACATCTAGGTTGTTTCCATATAGTGTTTCCATTGTATATTTCCATGTACATACAATCAGTTGTGTGTATTTGTATGCATGCAACAGATTTTTATCTAACGTTAAAAAAAAGGAGCTCTTGTTAATTACCAAAAATGGATGAAGTTGAAGAACATAATGCTAAGTGAAATAAACCATCACAGAAAACAATATTGCATAGTCTCACTTATATTTATAATCTTTTTTAAAGTCAAATATATAGAGAAAATAAAACAGTGGTTACCAGGATAAGGGTGGTAGGAAAGAAATGAGGAAATGTAGATTAAAGGATACAAAGTAGCAGATTTGTGGGATGAACAGGTCTAAAGATCTAATGTACAACATGAAGACTGTAGTTCATAATGCTGTAATGTACTCAGAATTTTCGCTAAATGAGGAGATCGTAGCTGCTCTTGCTTCAGGGAAGAGGATATGGGTAACTGTGTGAGATGATGGGTGTAGCAATTTCTCCCACTATAGTAATTACTTTAGTATATTTGCGTGTGTGTGTATGTATGTATATATATACATATATATATATATATACACACACACATATATATATGTATGTATCATAACCTTATATATGTATATACCTTAAATATACACACTATATATATGCAATACAATTTATTTTTGAAAAGTAAAAAATACAGTAACAATCTATTAGTTGTTATAACATGTGGATCAGGGAAATGAATGACACCATTGTCACAAAGGACAGGGGAGAACTAATTGGGATTACTTTATTACAAATTGTCTGCACTACACAAAAGAGTATAGTGTTATTTGAAGGTGAACTTAGATATAAAATGTATATTGCATAATGGATATAGTGCTTCATTTTGAAAAGATGAAAAAATTCTGTATGGTTTCACAGCAATGTATAATACACAATAGAGCAATATATATATAAAATATATAAAAATATATATATTTTAAAAATATAAAAATATAATAAGATAACTTACTGCTGCTGAATTGCACACCTAAAAATGGTTAAAATTTTAAATTTTATGTTATACATATTTTACCAAAATATTTAAAACTTTTTAAAAAGTATATTGTAAACTCTAGGGCAACCACAAAAGATGATTTTTATAAATTAGAATTTTCTTGCTAAGAGATCGATAAAATTGAGTCATATTAATTTTCAATTAAAACCACAGAAGGCAGAAAACAGGACTGGGAGTAATACAGAATAAATACAAGGTATAGAACATAGTTACAAACATGGTAGAAATTATATCAAACACTTTAAATATGGATGGTCTAAACCTACCAAATAAAAGACAGAGATTGATAGAGTGGGTTAAAAAATAAAAACAAAACCAGACCCAACTACATGTTGTCTATAAGAAACCCACTTTCTAAAGATATACATAGTTTAGAAGTAAAGGGCTGGATAAAGATTTACCATACTAACGCTAATTAAAAGAAAGCTGCCATCACTGTATTAATTTCAAACAAAGCAGACTTCAGAACAAGGAAGATTATGAGAGGCAAGCAAATTATATAATGATAAGGGTGTCAATTCTCCAAGACATAAGCATCCTTTCTATGTGTACACCTAACAAGAGACTGTCAAAATACATGAGACCAAAACTGACAGAACTGACCGGAGAAATGGACAAATTTATTCTAGTTAGAAACATAAATAGCCATCTGTCAATCATGCATAGATCAAGCAGGCAGAAAATCAGTAAGGATATATATGACCTGAATAGCACTATCAATCAACTTTATCTAATTGACATTTATAGATTACTCCATTCAACAACAATAAAATATACTTTCTTCTCAAGCTCACATGGAACTTTAACCAAGATAGACCACATTCTGAACTATAAAATTTACCATAACAAATTTGTACAAATCATTTAAAGCTTGTTCTCACACTACAATGAAAATAAACTAGAAATCAGTAACAGATATATACCTTAAAATTAAATACCTTAAAATTAAACACATTGCTAAATAACATGTGGATCAAAGAAGTATCAAGAGAAATGTTAAAATACTTTGAACTAAGTGAAAAAGGCAGTATTAACTTACCAAATTTATAGAATGCAGCATAGTGGTGCTTAAGTGGAAATCTATAACATTAAATGCATGTATTATAAAAGATTAAAATCTATAATCTATAACCTAAGCTTCCACCTTAGAAAACTAGAGAAAGAAGAGCAATGTATGCCTAAAACAAGCAGAAGAAAAAATGACTAAAATTAGAGTAGCAACCCATAAAATTAAACACAAAAATGTAATAGAGCAAATCACCAAAACCAAAAACTGGTTTTTTAAACCAGGTAATTTTTTGAGATAGTTCAGATTGCATTCTGTACCTTACAACCAAAAGTTCTGTTTAATCTACACGTTCTTACCTCCATCTTCTAAAATTTCTAGGTTTTCTCTTTCCCATTTACTCCCCTCACTCTCTATAGAGGGAACTTTTCTGATAAATGGGTTCATACTAAGGCATCAGTGGGATATTTTAATCATTCCAGGATCATTGAGATATTTTAATCATTCCAAGATCACTGCTGTTTCAGCAATACCTGGTATAATGCAGGTGCTCAGTACATATTGCTTTAAAGGACAAATAAATTCCACTTTAAACAAACAGGAACCACTGGAATTGATCAGATCATTTTCAGTGCTAGAAATTTGGAAGCTACAGAATCTATATTGAGGAAGTTGCATGTTACAAGTATCCTTAGATTCATTCAGATTGCATAACTTGGGCTAACTCCTAAGTCCAGCTTGCCTCCAAAATTATACGTCCAGGTTCATCTTTGTAATTAATATTTATTCTTTGTCCCTAATTTTAGGCTGGAGGTGACATTTAATATTATCTGTATTGAGAAGATGGTAATATATTCACAACTAAACCTATTCAAATCCAGGGTGGTTATATACAACAGCAAGAGGGTATGGTTAGCCTTGACCCACCTAAAGGGTTACTACAAACAGAAAAAATAGCTCCACCTCATGGTCAAGGAGAGTGCTACCTTTATGTATGTATGTATGTATGTATGTATGTATGTATGTATGTATGTATGTATTTTTTGAGACAGAGTTTCGCTCTTGTTACCCAGGCTGGAGTACAATGGCGCAATCTTGGCTCACTGCAACCTCCGCTGCCTGGGTTCAGGCAATTCTCCTGCCTCAGCCTCCTGAGTAGCTGAGATTACAGGCACATGCCACCATGCCCAGCTAATTTTTTGCACCTTTAGTAGAGACGGGGTTTCACCATGTTGACCAGGATGGTCTCGATCTCTTGACCTCGTGATCCACCCGCCTCAGCCTCCCAAAGTGCTGGGATTACAGGCTTGAGCCACCGCACCCGGCTATTTATTTATTTATAAGACAGAGTCTCACTCTTGTCTCCCATGCTGGAGTGCAATGGTGCAATCTGGGCTCACCACAACCTCCACTTCCCAGGTTGATGCGATTCTTCTGACTCAGCCTCCCGAGTAGCTGGGATTACAGACATGAGCCGCCACACCCATCTTACCATTTTTATTATATTAAGTCTCACTCAAATTCTGAAATTTAGCTCAGAATGAAAGTCCCAGTGATTTCTGTTCCTTTATGATGTGTTATGGTATGACCTTTTTATAAATTTCATATGCTTTTATTTTCTTTGATATGTAAATGGTAAATCAATGTTTCCATTGTAGAAATAGTTCACAGTAGTTCTTTTTATAAACAAATCAACCTAGAAAATTGACCATCAAACCCAGGGCCCATTGGTTTTGCTTAAATGATAATCACAGAGAATCTAGTGGTATTAATAAATAAAGTCTACATCAATACAGATGGGCAAAAAATGATTTCCATTAAAATAGTGCATTTCATTAGATTTTTGCTCATTCTGTAACCTAATAATTTTTAGGTTTTTTTGACAAAGTTCTTTCAGTTTTTTTATTTTTTGTTTTATTTTTTAGAAACTGTCTTGCTCTGTCACCCAGGCTGGTATGCAGCAGTGTAATCATAGCTCATTGCAACTTCAAACTTCTGGGCTCAAGAGATCCTCCCACTTCAGACTCTGAAGTAGCTAGGACTGAATACAAGCACAGGCTACCATACCCAGATAATTGTTTTATTTTTATTTTTTGTAGCAATAGGGGGGCTTTCTATGTTGCCCAGCCTGGTCTCAAACTCCCAGCCTCAAATGATTCTCCTGCCTCCAAAAGCACTGTAATTATAGGTGTAAGCCACACCATACCCAGCCATTTTTAACAATAGAGGATTAAATTAGATGTAAGAAATTTGTTCCAACTCTGTGGACTGCTAATAGCTAAAATGTGTTAATAAGCAAATTTGCATAGTTTTTAAAAACATGAAATACTAAATTGTCAAAATTGTATCATAATAAATTAATCCATACTGCTTTATCATTATGCAATTTGGTGAGTATATAAATTTGCAAGACATATCATTTACAGTCTGGAATAACAATAACTGCCATTTATTAATTAAATCCTATGTACAAGGCATGATATTACTGTTATGCTTAGAGCAACTCTCAATCCTCATGACAATGCTATAAAAGCTAAATATTATTGTCTCAATTTAACAGATGTATAAATAAATTTTGAGGCATTACATTCATTGCCTAAGATAGTAAGCTGAAATCAAATCCAATTAGGTCTTACTCCAAAAGTCATACCACCTGAAATACAATGCTTCTATGAGAACTTCAGATTCAGTGAAGTGTATTAAGCACCTACTGTGCACTGGCCCCAGTATAAATGCTGGGGTACAGCAGTTAATAATACAATAATACAGAGACCTTGCCCCAATGCTTATATTATTTTTATTTATTTATTTATTTATTTATTTATTTATTTATTTAGAGGCAGAGTTTCGCTCTGTTATCCAGGCTGGAGTGCAATGGTGTGATCTCGGCTCACTGCAATCCCCACCTCCTGGGTTCAAACAGTTCTCCTGCCTCAGCCTCCCGAGTAGCTGGGATTACAGGTGCAGACCACCATGCTCAGCTACTTTGTATTATAGTAGAAACAGGGTTTCGCCATGTTGGCCAGGCTGGTCTCAAACTCCTGACCTCAAGAGATTCATCTGACTAAGCCTCCCAATGCTGGGATTACAAGCATGAGCCACCATGCCCCGCCCCAATGCTTAAATTATAATGGAGATAGGAAATTTATCCTATGACCAATTTAGAAGAAAATAGTAGCCAGAAGCTCTCAGAACTATGCAAAAAGAGAGACTCTACTCACACTTCTTCACTCTTACCTCTTCTCTGGATAGATACCATTTTGTATATGGCACAAACCTTTTGGAAAGTTAATGTGAGAAAGGAAAACAGAGTTGATTAGTTCCTTTGCATTTGGTAACAGGAAATGGAAAGTGCAAATATCTAAACTGTAGCCTCTCAGCCCACTACCAAAGCAAAAATGAGTTCCTAATATAGTATCTGTTAATAGACAAGTCACAGCCTTTCTGGTACAGGACAACTTGTAGTATTAAATTTTTAGAACTAGCTTAGAGATTCTCAGTCTGCAAAACGGATATGTTCCATCACTAAATTGGAATAATTGCAGGAGTTTTACAATTTCCAGAAAATATAACTTAATGGATAAAATTGTCACAATTTTAAGCTTTTCTTTACCAAAATTTTTCAGTCCTTTTTGCACCTGCTACTGATGTCTGCTGGCGAGTGCTAGCTGATAACAAATGTAATGAATAAGCATCAAGCAAAAGTTAATGCAAACAGCCAGTCACTTTTAATTCAACCACATGATTTTTTATGGATATGTGTGTTTGTGGTTGTGATTTTATATTGTGACATATAATAGAGCCAATTTTCTGCTTAAAATTATTCCTAAAATTAAATGTATCAATATTTCATAGTGTTCTATGAAAAGTATAACTTCTAAGTGTTCTGTGATTATAAGCTTCTTAACAGATCAAGAAAGTAATGTTTTTGTGAATCACATGTTAGATGTGGAAATCACATCCTCTGGCACATATACCCTGGTAACCCCCAAATTCTGCTCAGTCAAACTGCTCAAGGAGAGAGGAAGTTGGGCCCCTCATGTCAAAGTTCTGGAATGACTTCAAGAGTGGAATCATGAAGGAATATTTGGCCCTCCCAGCAGTAGGACTGCTTGCGCAGATGCTTGTGGGCCCATGTTTTATAAGTGAGTGGGATACTTGTGCATTGTCAGGAATGCAACTATGTCCCATTTCCCGCTTCATGTCCTGCCCGTGCTCTGTGAAGGCACTCTTTACATCACTTACTTAACTTCTTGCTTCCATATGATGAAGGTAAGAAACTTAAGTCCAAGGACCAGGCTATGCCCCAATTTAGTTTTACCAAAAAAGCTCCCCATTGGAACTGAGTATTTGCCATATGACTACCAAGCCCTGACCTTATTTCTTATTCTGCCAATGATTCCTTGGACATAAGCTTCTTGTGCTGACAGCCTGAAGGGGAAGAGCTACCCATGCAGGACTCAGGTCCTTGAATTGTTAACACTACCCAATTACTTTCTTCCCTACCAGAGAAAATCACATGATTATGAGCCAAGCCATGGCCTCCAACTTCAATGTGGTCATTGGCTAAGTGAAAGAGACCCCCTCTTGTGAAAATGTTCCATGAAATGCTACCAATGAGTTCCTTATTACTCAATTCAGTAGGCTCCCTAGTTCCCTGTATTATTTGGACTTTATAGAGTATTTAGTATTATAGACCAACCTGTTTATTAAACCTTCTCCTTCCTTAACTTCCTATATAGCACCATCACTAGAGTCTTCCTACTTTGTAACCAGCAGCTTTGGTTACTAGTTCCTCATCCACTTAACTACTAGACGACTCTAACTGGAGGTCCACAAGTACTCCAATGAGTATGGCCAAAATGGAGTGCATCAACAGATCACCTACCTTTTCTTAAATTCCTCTTCTTCCTGAATTCTCAATTATGATGATGATGATATCAAAGAAGATGATGGAGAGGAAGAAGTAGAAAGTGAATAATTATAAACACCCACAGTTCTAAGTGTTTCATGTGTGTTAAACCATTTACTTTTCACATTAATTCTATGAGGTAGGCACTGTTACTAGTCTCAATTTACAGATAATAAAATGGAGGCAAAAAATGATTAATTTTTCCAAAGCTACATAGCTAGGAGTGGCAGCACCAGGATTAGAACGGGTAGCTCTAAATTCTACCTTATATATTATTTTCCATCTCTAAAGATAGCACCACTACCCATCCAGTTACCTGAGAATGAACCTAGATGCACCCCTCTTCCTTAATGCCCAATCAGCTACCAAAAGGGAACTTTACTTACATTCCTAGGAGGGGGGATTGTGAAGAAGAGCGAAAAAGTCTTTTCACTAATATACTCTTGCTACTGCTATCAAAATGATCAGAATCAATTTTAAAATGAGCAAATGATCTGAATAGACATTTCTCCAAAGAAAATATATAAATGGCCACAAAGCACATGAAAAGAGGTCAACCTTATTAACCATCAAGGAAATACACATCAAAATCACAATGAGATATTATTTCATACTTACTAGGAGAACAATAATCAAAATGACATAAGTACTGGCAAGAATGGGGAAAACATGGAAGCTTCATACAGTTTAGGTGGGAATAAAAAATGATGCAGCTTTGGAAAACAGGATGGCATTTTCTCAAAAAGTTAAAAATGGAGTTACCATATGACCCAGCATTTCCATTCCTAAGTATATACCCAAGGGTAATGAAAACATATATCTACACCAACATTATACATGAACATTCATAACAGTGTTATTCAAAATAGCCAAAAGGTAGAAACAACCCAAAAGTCTATTAGTGAATGAATTGAAAAACAAAGTGTGGTATGCTCGTAGAATAGAATATTATTCTGCTGTAAAAAAGAACAGCTACTGATACTAAATAGGTGAACCTTGAAAATACGACATCAGGCCAAAGAAGCAAGTCACAAAAAAAGTATATATTGCATGATTCTCTAAACTAAAAAGTATCTGAGACAGGTCTCAATCAATTTAGACATTTATTTTGCCAAGGTTGAGGATTCTGTGGGGAAAAAGGAACATGAAACCACAGGAATATCTGTGATCCATGCTTTTTCCAAAGTGAGATTAAGGACTTCAAATATTTAAAGGGGAAAGAGCTGGCAGTAGGAAAAAAAAAATGAAGGGAAAAAGCGGGGGTAGATAAAAGGGGCAAGCAGTTGCATTCTTTTGAGTCTTGGATCGGCATTCAGTGAGTCCACATTTTACTTTGAAAGGAGGTGGAGAAATCGTAACGTATTTGTCTCATGCTCAGTGAATGTGCGTTTTTACATAAAGTAAGCAGAGAGTAGAGGAATCAGTCAGATATACATTTGTCTCAGATGAGGAATGACTTCTAATTCAGTCCTTTGACCCATACCTGGGGGATAAGGTGATAATTTACATTGTCAGGGTGAAATTCAACAGAACTGTTTTTGTGTAAAGATCTTGGGGCCCACAAGGATTTTTCTTGTGTGCAAATTGTGAGGGAGGTATACAGCCTTTTATCTTTGTAACTATCTTTTTAGGAAAAAACAGGATGCAGTTTTATGTGGTTGAGCTCTCAAGCTTGACTTTTCCCTTTAGCATAATCAGTTTGGGGTCCCAAGGTTTTTATTCTCCTTTCAGTATTCGATTTATATGAAATTTCAGAATAAGGAAATTCATAGAGACAAAAGGCAGATTAGTGGTTGCCAGGAGCTGAAGGAAGGGTTTCCTGGAGAGGGATTGCCAAAGGGCATAGAGTTTCTTTTTGGGGTGGTGAAAATACTCTAAAAACTGATTGTGTTAACCCTTCCACAATACTGTAATATTATATATTAAACATCATTGAATCACATGTACACTTTAAATAAGCAGATTATACAGTATGTGAAATATATTTCAGAGAAGCTATTATTTTTTTAAAAGAACAGAAATGATAGGAAATGGAGACTTTTATTGGGGAGCAAGATACAAGTGTTGAGAAAGGGATAATTTTTCTCCATAATGACCCTCACTTTTATAGACAACTTTCTGCCTGTGTCTAAGAGTATGTTGCTATCTACAACCATACCTGTTACGGCAATGGATGGTGGCATTCTCCCTCCAACATTTAAACACAATTTCCTTCTACACATGGGGGAAAAAATAACCTCTTTGCTGACTTTAATATGATTTTTATCACTCTCATTAAAAAATGAATGCTATAAGTGATCATGCTGCATACGTTAGATGCAAAAATCTTGCATGAGTAATTCCTAGACATGGGTCATGGTAGAATGAGTTATGGATAATTTTAGTTGGTTCCTTCATTGTAATTGCATTTTTTATAATTGTATTTAGCAGAACTCTTTTATGTAAACTGACAGAAACCCATGTTAAAGCAGCTGCATAGAAAGATGGAAGAAATAGAATGCATGAGCTTACATACCTGGGGAGTCCAAGGGTGGATTTCTTTCCTGGATGCAGAGACTTGGAGTATGAGTGCTCTAGGACATTCTCTATATCTGGCTAGGTGCTGCTTTCTTTATACACTCATCTTGTCCCCTCCTGCCTCAGGGAGGCCCTTTCCACGTGTGAAAAAGATGGGTGCTGATAGGTCTATATGTTTACATCTTGTCAGCCAAAAACAAGAGCAAGCTGTCTCTGCAACTAGTTTGGTAAAGTCTAGGGATAGAATCTGATTGGTCTGACTTTGATCACATGCCTGCTCCTGAGCCAATCATTGTGGTAGGAGAGAAAAGTATACTCAGACTGTTCCAGCCTGGTTTATATACCCACTCCAGATGTGTCTGGAGGAGGGAGAGGGTGTTATGATTGACTGTCCCGCAGAGACCACATGTACCAGTGGAGAAGTTTCTCAAGGGAAGGGAGACAGTGTTACCAGAAAGAGATGGGAATACTTGCTAGGCAGAACATCCACAGCCCATTCCATTGCCCCTTGTATGTATTAATAGATTCTTTACAGCTGGCTTTTGGGGGAAAGCCAGGCAGAACCTCCCTCCAAGAGAGCTGCACAGCCTGGACTCAGTGTCGTGTGCCTGGGGCCTACCATCTTGCATATGGCTGCCTTGCTTTTTGACAGTCTGCTGCCTTTCACTCCATGTCTTCTCTTTCCCTTCTGAAATCATTTCTCATTACAGGAGAATGGCAGGCACTTGATGAACTGCAAATGCAAATGGGGAACATCATCCATGCTGCCATTCAAAAAAACTAAATTAGGTAGCACAATACACTCCATCAAACATTTAAAATGGTGCAATCAAATGAAAGGCTTATTGTTCCAAAAGCACTAATGATACATCCATACATGTTGCAAATTGTTTTTTATGCAAGGAGTTTATAATACCAGCTGCTGTGTTGTATGAACTCCTCTCTTCTTTTTATCTTTGACCCAGGTATTTCAATCAAAGATTCATTCTGCCATGAACTCCAATGACTTGCCACCTGCCAAGTTGTCTAGCCAAGCCTTGGAAAGTACATTTAAGAAAATTTGTTTAAATCGGGTTTATTTAGTTCAAAAAAAGCTGTCAATCTGATTGAAGAGATATATATATTTGAATTATCTCCAAGGTCCAGATGTGTAGGAAAATAGCGAGTGTTTATGGTGTCAGACATAACTAAATATTTAAATCTTACAAGTTATGCAGAGATAGTTCTGTTTTTTAGAAATGAAGTCAGTGTCTTTATCACTAAATGTAAAATATAGTACAGTGAACCTAGCTGGTATCAGGAATCGAGTAAAACTGCCCCACTATAGATATGTCACGTGACAGAACTGCATGGCAAGTAGTCTTTGAGAGTCTTGTGTTTCTACCCTGTGCTCACAAAGAAGTCATCTATGACTTAATTTGGCAAAGGAGGAGTCATTCTGAACTGTCCAACTATCTACAGGCCGTTATTTTTTGCAAGAAATGGAGAAACTTAAGAATACTGATCTCCATTCCACAGAACTTATTACTACCCTTAGTAGCCAAAAGACGGAGATGACCTGAGTAGTTTCAGAAAGCCGCAAATGCAGGGCTTCAGGGGCTATACCAGGAGGAAAGATGACCCCTAAAGATGTCCAGACATATGATGTCTGCAAATGCAGTAGTGCTAAGGAAAGCTGAGCCGCTCTGAGGCCTCTACGACTCATTTTAAGGGAAGTAGTTGGCTCACTGTGGGAGATGCCACCCTCACAATACCTATGAGGTTGATCCACTGGAGTAAAAAGTGATTCTTCTCCATGTAGAACCCCTAAAACTTCACCTTTAAAGAGTCTTAAAGATACTCCAGTGCTCGGATTCCAAGGCATGACAGATTTGGACAAGGGTTATATAGACTTTATCTGTGGGCAAGAAAGTTTCTTTATAAACCATTGCTGAGTTATATAATACTTCCATATGCTGGGTCTTATTTTATACTGACAAAAACCCTGCAAACTAAATCGTATGCTTCTTTTATAGGTAAATTAAACCTACTGAGATAAAACCCATGAACCAACCTAACAGCAATCATTACATATTCTGAGTCCTTTACCCTTTCCTATACTTGCATTTATCTCTGGCTCTATTTCTACATAGTTGGCCCTCTGAATCTGGGGGTTCCACATCCACGAATTCAACCAAATACAGATTAAAAAGATTTGGAACCAAAAAATTTCAACAAACTTACAAAAAGCAAAACTTAACTTGCCACCTGCCAAGTACTATGTTGAATCCACACAAATGAACTAATGTGTAGGCATTGTATTAGCGTTATACGTAATCTAGAGATGACTTAAAGTATATGGGAGGATGTGTGTAGGTTATATGCAAATACTACACTATTTTTATCAGGGAGCTGAGCATTGGTGGGGTGAAGGGTCAGGAGGGAAGGTCTTGGAACTAATCCCTCTTGGATACCAAGAGATGACTATGTATCCCTTTTCTCTCTTATCTGGTAATCAAATCCTGCCTCTTCTCTCTGTTCCCATGACCTTTTCTTCTTCCTCAGTTTATGCTACTGCCTTTAGTCACCAGGATTAAAACATATCCTTTGCATTAGGCACCCTGCCTAGTCTAGTCTCGTCTCCTTCATATTTCATAGAGAAACTAGAGTTGTCTTTCAAAAACCCAAATCCAATTATGTCATTTTTCTTTATAGCTCATTACTCTTGTCCCTTGAGTCAAATCTAAACTCCTTCAAGATCTAAGAATACCTTGTGTATTTCTCTAACCTCCATCCCTATTCCATTAGCTGCTCCAGCCATATTGAGCCACTCTACTGACTCTCACTTCCAGGAGTTTGCTTGTGTTGTTCTCTCTGCTCGGAATGTTCACCTTCTGTCTCCCACTTTCTGCCACCCCTGTATGACCTACTGTGGGCCCTTGACTTTGGTATCTACCCATCATGGAAACATTGCTTACACTTTGTCCCACTTCAGACGCTTTCCTTAATTTTCGCAGTCTTCCTCTTCTCTTGTCCCATTGCGTTTAGCATCATTGTAACAACACATTCTGTCGAACTTGCCTTTTGCATAAGGTAAGTAAACCTTAGTTTCTATGACATAGAAACACGAAAATGTTCATAACTACTACAGTATACATTTCTTGTTGGTTTAAACAACAGCCCATTTAACCTGAACAGTATAGGTGTTCAAGAGGCAGTCTTCCACTTGGATATGGATAAACTCAGACTCCTTGCATTTTGTGACTGCCATCTTCAACACATAGGCTTCCAAGGTCTTGCAGAATCAGATAAAAAGGGTGAAGAGATAAGACATATTTTACATACTGGTCAGCTTGAAAGTGACACACATTGTATCATTCAGGTTCCAGTAGCAAGATTTAGGCGTGTGGCTACACTTAGATGCAAGGCGGGGCAGGGGAGGAGGGTGTTGAAAAATATCCCTGGCTGCTTCCTAACTACAGTGCTATGGTATAAAGAGAGTGCATACTTTGGCCAACTGGCCATCTCTGCCATCTTTATGGTTTTTTGGTTTTTGTTTTTTTTTTTTTTTTTTTTTTTTTTGTCTTCCCTGTTAATGTTAAGGTAGGAGCTGTGTTCCTATCTCTGTCTCCTAGACTATATTTATGACATTAATAAAATTAGTATTTGTCAATACAGTTGGCCCTTGAACAACACAGGTTTGAACTCTGCAAGTCTAATTATACATAGGTTTTCTTCTGCCGCTGCCATCTCTGAGACAGCAAGGCTGACACCTCTTCCTCCTTCTCAGCCTACTCATTGTGAAGACAATAAGGATGATGACCTTCCTCATAATCTAATTCCATTTACTGAGTAGCAAATATATTTTCTTTTCCTTATGCTTTTCTTAATAACATTTTTTTTCTTTGGCTTATTCTGTTCTAAGAATACAGTACATGATGCATATAACATACAAAATATGTGTTAATCTACTGACTATGTTATCAGTAAGGCTTCCAGTCAAAAGTAAGCTATTAGTAATTCAGTTCTACAGGAGTCAAAAGTTATATGTGGATTTTAGACTGCATTGAGGGTTAGCGTGCCTAACCTCCATGTTGTTCAAGGGCCAACTATATGGATCAGTAGTGTTAATATTTTGTGGTTCACACACATCACTGGAAACATGCCACATCAATATAGATAAATTCATGTATCTTTTCTATAGAACAATGGAAATCCATAAAATTTTACCTACAATTTCATATCTTACATGGTCACAAAATTGATAAACTCATCAACTATCCTCAAAGAGAATGAAGCAAGGCCCAGAAGACAGTCAAGCCCAATTACAGAAGCTGTAGGGGATATCTTTGAACTCCACATTAAGAAGTGTGGTGTAGGTATACACAGTAGGGTCTGAACAAATTATTTACACCTTGGTTTGGTTCGGTGGTTCGCATATACTTTTTATTCCTGGGAAATGCCACATCAAAGTGGCTACCTCGATCGCCCACTGATTAATTACTCCGTCTTCTGCCCTCCCACAGCATTCTCCACATTCCTCTATTAGTTTCCAATATATTTAGAAGTTGGTTCCCAAATTAAGCTGCTTAGCTCATCTCCATCACCTCAAAGTGTCTTTCACACAGTAGGGCACCCTGAGCATCTCTTGCACAGAATGAAGTGGACCAGTTGAGCACCAACATGCTATAACACATGTCTCCAGCAAATTGGCTCCACACAGCCCAGGAGTAACAAAGAGGACAGTTACACACCACAGTGACTAATTCCCAGCTAAAGGGGGAAAGCAGGCTCCATCTGGGAGACAGATGGAAAGCTCCCCTTTTAGCACTCGACATAAATTAAATCTCACTATCCACCAAAACTGAAGGTTTACATTGATTTTGTAAGGCTTTTTTTCCCTCCTTAAAGAAAAAAGCCATTTGTTTATGAACTCCAATTTCATGACAAATTTTGCTCCATATTGTGATTATAACACTTAATTTGCTAATTAAACATGCTAATTGCAAGTAGTTACCTCACGTAACTACAAGACACAGAAGTATAATTATGTAATAAAGAGCTTTTATGAAACTTTTGTGGGAAAGAGCTGGCTGAGGAGGCAGCTGCTTTGACAGACCAGGAGCGGTGTTCCCCAGGGCCTACTGCATCTGAATTGCCCCTGGGTAACAATTATAACCTGGCTCCATGCTCCAGTTTCTCCGTTCTCAGTTCTTAAATCTGAGAAAAGCTCCTTCTACAACCAAGGGCATGATGACAGAGCCTGTTGGAAGAGGAAGAGGAGCCTCTTTACAAACCAAAGGAATTCTGCTGACTTCCAGCTTGAGACTGGAGCAAGCCAAGACCTTTCATGGGGGTCTTCCTTACAGAGTTTGTTTCTAAAACCCACCCCCTCAGCTCCCCATCATTATCTGTCCACTGAAAGCAAGTCCCAATGACTGTCCTGATCTTTTATGAAACAGAATTGCAAGCAAGAACCAGATGCAAGAGGCAAATGTGAGATTAGTAGAATGAATTTGCCTAATAAAGAACTGGAGGCCAGATGCTGTAGCTCACGCCTATAATCCCAGCACTTTAGGAGGCTGAGGTGGGTGAATCATTTGAGGTCAAGAGTTCAAGAGCAGCCTGGCCAACATGATGAAACCTCATCTCTACTAAAAATACGAAAATTAGCCAGTATGGCAGCAAGCACCTGTAGTCACAGCTACTTGGGAGGCTGAGACAGAAGAATCACTAGAACCCAAGAAGTGGAGGTTGCAGTGAGCCGAGATCATGCCACTGCACTCCAGCCTAGGCTGTGGAGTGAGACTCAATCTCAAAAAAAAAAAAAAAAAAAAAAAAAAAAAAAAACAACAACTGGAAAGAAAAGGAATAAAACTAGTAGAAGAAAAAACCATTAAGCTCAGACTTAAGAGTTTGATGATTTGGTATTCAGGGAAATGTAGAAAGGAACTTGGGGGTAAGTGTTGCTGAACAATGTGGGGAAGTTCCTTTAATGTTTTCAGGAGGCAGAAGTAAGGATGGGGATTTTTTTTCAGCACCTCCCTATGCTGAAAGTATGCTTCTTAGAATGTGACTTTGCATAGAACCTGGACCACGTGAAGCCCCCATGTGTATCTGGGCTATACATGATCATCTTATCTATACTAATTCTATAATAAAGCAGATATTTCTTATTTTTCCATTCTTTTCCTCCTCATATATAACCTAATCACCTGCAGTATATCTATCTAAATATATGGATGGGGGAGGATGTGTATAAATTCTAGCTGCTTTTTCTATAAGTCTTCATTATTATCACAATTATTACTTCAACAATTATTCCTATATTCTGTAAGACCTCAGATTCAAACACTCCTTTCCTGTTCTCTTGGCTTTTATTCCTTCCACTCACCATCACCACATCTATATAAGTGGATTAAGTGGGTCTTTATATTTCTAATTAGTAGACCAAAGCTCAAGACAGGTAAATTCTTAAGCTGAAGCATATAAAGAAACTGATAGCAAAGTTGAAACTATGTCATGTGAACTGACTAAATTTCAGCCACTGTAATGCCCCATAATTGTGTTCCCATTACTCCCTGCAAGATGCTATGTAATCCTTTTATCAGTTTGTGCATTTAAAATATTATCCATGAGCAGAACTACCAGCTTAGAATGTTTTTCCCATTTCATGTTACACACATAATTGAAGCTACAACCCAGCAGCTATGAATTAAGTTGCATCACATTAAAGTGACAGTAGAATTCACAGTGGGCCATGGGAGAGACACTTAGATAGCACCTTGTCAAGACTTCGTTCCTGTTTCCTTACTCCTAGGGGTCAACAGAACAGCTAAGCCTGATGGCTCCCAAGCACAGTGGCATGACAGCATGTTCTCATTTATTCACAATGGGAACTCACAAGCACAGTTTTTTTGCTTTTTGTTTTTTGGAGTGAAATACAGCAAAACCTTCCCAAACCCCACCATAACCAACTGCACCCAAAGAAACTCAAGGAAACAAAGCCACCAACAGCCAACCTGGGCATTGTTGTGGCACAACCTGACCAGCAACAATTTCTTGAGAGAAATTAATGTATGTTTGGAAACTTCATTTCACTTCCTATGACAGAAAGGTTTTGAAATGAGGGTTATACAAAGTCGAAGAAAAGGTATTCACAATAACATAGTTACTAGCTCACAGAAAGAGATCCATAAATAAATGTTAAATGAATATTTTTTAAGAAAGCAAGTATTGTAATTGATTGTCAACAGTTTAAATTTTTTCCTCAAACATTGTGCTTATTGTAATAAATATAAATTCCATATAATTCCATATGTTGTATATTCTTTTCTTTTCTGTTTTTGTTTTGTCTTGTTTTGTTTTTGGTTTTTGTTTTTTGAGACAGAGTCTCACTCTGTTGCCCAGGCTGGAGTGCAGTGGTGTCATTTCGACTCACTGCAACCTCCACCTCCAAGGCTCAAGCAATCCTTCCAGCTCAGTGTCCCAACCAAGTAGCTAGAACTACACATATAGGCCACCATGCCTGTATAATTTTTGTGGATTTTTTTTATTTTTTATTTTTTATTTTTTGTAGTGACAAGGGTTTCACCATGGTGCCCAAACTGGTCTCAAAGTCCTTGAGTTCAGATGATCCACTTGCCTCAGCCTCCCAAGTGCTGGGATTACAGGCATGCGCCACCATGCCCAACCTTAATTCTGTATGTTTCATGAAAGAGGGACAATGCTTTCTTCAGAGGCCACAATGTAGAAAACTTTCCGGGTTTTGATTCTCAAATTCCTTTTTAAAAGCTCTTTACTTTGGCCAGGAATGGTGGCTCATGTCTGTAATCCCAGCACTTTGGGAGGTGGAAGCAGGAGGATTGCCTGAGCTCAAGAGTTTGAGACCAGCCTGGATTTTGATGGAGTCTGAGACTCCGTCTCTATAAAAATTTAAAAATTAAAAAAAAACCTCCTAATTTTAAGATAATTTTAGACTTCGAGAAAAGTTACAAAAAAAATGTACAGAGTTCCCCTTACCCTTCACTTTGTATCCCTTTATATTAAGTACCCCTTACATAACCATAGAACGATGATCAAACCTGAGAAATTAACCTTCTACACACCTTATGTTAACTAAACTGAAGATTATTCCAATTTCATTAGTTTTCCACTAATGTCCTTTTTCTGTTCCAGAATTCAATCCAGGACCTCAATTTGCATTTGGTTGTCATGTCTCCTAAGACTCCTCCCATCTATGCCATTTCTTCTCTCCTTGTTTTGATGACCTTGACACTTTAAAGAGTACTGTTCAGTTATTGTGAAGAAAGTCCCTCATTTGTGTTTGTCTGGTGTTTTCTCATTGCTGTATTGAGGAAACGCATTACTGGAGTGGATACCGTGGAGGTGATGTGGCTTATCATTTGTGAAATCACAGGGTACATGATATCTACAGGTATTACTGGTGATATTAACCTCCACCACTTCTCTAACGTGGTGTCTGCCATGTTCTCCCCCGTAAAGCTACTATTTTCCCCTTGTCATTACCAAATATTTGGGGAATATCCTTTGCAACTATGAAAATACTATGTTTCTGTTTAAACTTTTACCTACCAATTTTAGCATCCATCAGAAGAGCTTGTTGGCAGTAATTATTAGTGTGTGTTGTAATGATTATTTTCTATTTCTTCCATTCCTTTTACATGTATTAATTGGAATTTATCTGTAAAGAAGAATTGTCACTTCTCCCCCATTTATTTGTTGAGCTCATTATGTCAGAATGCACTGATGAATGTTTTTATTTTATTCTTCAGGGTGTAAGCTAGTACTATCATTACTAGTTTTGTAGGTCAAGCTGTTCTCACTTTAGCCAGTCAGGGCTCTTCCATATATTTCTTGTGCCTTTTCAGCATGCCCCAATCTTTTATCTTGTGTTGACTTTTTAAGCATTTCCTTACTATTTGGCATTCTTAGATGCTCCAGGCTCATTCTGTATTTTCCCAACCCCAGCCTTGGGATCAACCAATTCACCAAAGAGCTCTTGGTTGCTTTTATTTAGAGAATGGTGTTTAGAATGGTGCTACTGAAATGTCACCAATTTATTGTTCTGAATATTGTCCTAGGCAAGTCAATGCTTCAGGAAGTCTCCCATCCCAACTACCCCCACCTACCCATAGAAGAAAAAGCACAGACCCTTTGCCCCAAATGTTATCAGCATATTGATACACAGCCCTGTTTACCAAGAGCAGTATTTTTTAAAAATTCACAGTCATTGTGACAGGGGTAACAAAGGTCACACTGGATGCCAGTCTTAACCGTGGGGCAAGATCCTCGACTCCCCAACTATGGTAGATATCACAACCTTTTGTTGCTAGGTTCTGAAGAGATACTGAGAGAGTACAAGATGGAAGTGGGTCCCGTAAAAGAGGTCACAGTAGCTTGAGGCCATGGGGTGGACATTCAGAGTCAGAGCAGCAGCAGTTTCCAACCAGTTTATGTATTTTGAGTATCAGTAGAGCCATACATGCACATAACAGGTGATTATCAGGCTTGCTCTTACTATCTTATAGTGCTAGTCTTCTGCAAATGGAGTGCTAATTCTCATTAATGACACAGCATTCCTGTCATTTCCAACTTCCACCTGAGAGCCAGGACTTGGGAGTCAGCTCTAACTGCATTTGAATCACCATTTCTTCCACAAATCAGCTGTATCATTCTAGTCAATCACTTGACCTCTCTGAGCTCAAAAAGGATAATGAGAGCACCTACCTCACAACTCAGAACAGTGCCTGGCACATGGTGAATGTTCAACAAGCATTAGCACTATTACTGTTGATAGTAAGGGGGTTCGATTCAGACCCCAAGAGAGGGTTCTTGGATCTCGCACAAGAAAGAATTTGAAGCAAATCCATAGAGTAAAATAAAAGCAAGTTTATTAGGAAAGTAAAGAAATAAAAGAATAGCTATTCCATAAGCAGAGCAGTGGCTTGAGCTGCTGGCCTAAGACACTTATAGTTATTTATTGCTTATGTACTGAAAAAAAAAAAAGGCAGATTATTCATGAGTTTTACAGGAAAGTCATGGACAATTCCCAGAACTGAGGGTTCCTCTCCCGTTTAGACCATATAGGATAATGTTCCCATGGCATTTGTAAACTGTCATGGTGCTGGTGGGAGTGTCTTTTAGCATGCTAATGCATTATGATTAGTGTATAATGAGCAGTGAGGATGTGCAGAGGTCACTCTTCTCACCATCTTGGTTTCTGTGGGTTTTGGCTGGATTCTTACTGCAAGCTGTTTTATCAGCAAGGTCTTTACAAACTGTATCTTCTGCCAACCTCCTATCCTGTGAATTAGGGTGCCTAATCTCCTGGGAACGCAGCCCAGTAGGTCTCAGCCGCAGATTACCTAGCCCCTATTCAAGATGGAGTTGCTCTGATTCAAACACCTCTGACCTTTCTGCTTCTACTACTACTACGAATAATGAAGAATATAATAAATGTTAGCCATTATTTGATCTATCATTGAGATTTTTTTCTATCCTCCACAGAACCAGCAAACATTACAGAATTCAGTATATTCCCTACAAAAGAGACTTGGTATTTTGTTAAGATGATACTATAACAATGAGATGGACAGTTCTACTTCGAGTTATTAATTATCCAAGCACATTTCAGATAACGAATCAACTTTGCATGGAATAGTAAGATAATGAAATTTTTCTCTGCTCTATCTTTATGAAGCCAGGAACAGCAATTACACAGGAGAAATCCAATCTCTGTAGGCATGATTAGGTATGTTATTAAATAGTTTTAATGCTGCAAATAACTTGGGCACAATTTAAATGTTTGAACCATGTGTAATTACACTCCAGAATACTGGAGGCAAAAGTAATCTTAATGATAATTTAGTTTGATAAATTTGTTTTGCACAAAAGATCACTGAATCCGAGAAAAGTAAAGGAACTTTCCCAAGGTTACATAGCCTCATAGTATATCCACCACAGGACCTCCATGCTTTTTTCTTTCAGACATGAAATATCATCCTGCAGATAATTAATTGGTACTTCTCACTCAGAGGTAAAAATTTTGTCCTGATGACTCTAAACTTTAGCCAACTTCTATGTTGTATCCCATTTCTTTCAACTCATGGCATCCCAACAAATGAGTTTTAAAAAACTCCTAACAGTGATAGCAATACCCTTTTAGCTTCCGGAAGTATTCACTCATTTTATCATGACCATAGCCCTGGGATCATCATACTGTAAATAAGAAAGCTTAAACTATGGGATCTGGAATTTGGAATCGCAAACTCCTTTTGTGATAATCAAGGAAGACTTCACGGAAGAGGTGGCATTTGCACTATGACTTAAAGAATAAGTACAATATTACCCATTGGACCAGAGCAAAAAAGGAGAAGGCAATACAGGTTAAAAACAACAACAGCAGCATGAGCAAAAACAAGTAGGATGTTAGAATGTTCATTAAAAAACTTCCTCTCCTGTTTTGGTTTAATGTATTAAATGCTGCACAGGAAACGTGAAATGATAGAGATATTTTTATTAGTCATGGAAATTCAAGGGCTTATCAAATGGTTAATGAGAACGGATTGTGTACTTTTTGTGGTTACAACTTTAACTAATAGGCAGAAGGGGAATTCAAATTTTATAAACCAATGTCCGTAAAACAGAATCATGGCACTACAATTATTAACATAATCATTAAAAAACAGTTTAGTTAAATTTAAGAAAACCTAGACACATCAAGACATAGTGTCTTCATCAAAGCAGCTCAAGTCCAGATAAAACAAGACTTCTAAATTGACTGTGATGCTTTGAAATAAAATCCTTGGAGCACCAATTACAGCAGTCTCTGAAAAGCAGTTATTATCAGCCTCCACTGCTTTTCACCACGCATTCTAATTTAATTACATCTTCTCTGTTTAAAATGTAGTACTATACTGAAAGATATGGCAGTAGAAAAAAAAGAGTTCATGTTAATAAAAAAGTACTTTTTATATTGAGGATAATTAGCCTTGGTCATACTGTTTCCAAGAGAGACATGGGATTATGAACTCATTAATTTCAAGTGGTCATCACTGCAAAATAGTATTTTCAGCATTGGAGTAACTGTTATCCCTGGGTGGAAAGGATCTAGAAGAGAAGAGATGGAGCTTGATCACCTTCAGCATCCGCACTGCCTGGGCTGTTCAGAGCCTTCCAGGGGTCTTCTCCAGTCCAACTTCCTTATTCTGAGCTAAATCAAGTTTACAGATTGTGAATATTTAACAATCACATTTGGCTTCCAACTCCTGTTGATGAAACAGCCATTTACACAACTACTGAATTCTCTTTTCATATCTATAGTGCTGGGGAACAAAGTGGATGT
Organism: Saimiri boliviensis; assembly: GCF_048565385.1. Lineage (NCBI taxonomy): Eukaryota > Metazoa > Chordata > Mammalia > Primates > Cebidae > Saimiri > Saimiri boliviensis. The sequence continues at coordinate 92,539,314 of NC_133456.1, forward strand.
GTGCTTCCCTGGCAGAAAACCAAGCCATATTGACTTTTTACAGAAAAGGCTTTTTCCTGTCATTCTCACAGTTCATCGTTTAGCTGGAGGCACTAAAATTCCTCTTGTTTCTAAATGTACCATCTCCCTGGATGGTGGTGAAGAATCATTGCATTTTCTGGATGGAAAGAGTCATTTTGATCATATGCCCACTGTTTTATTTTACAGATGAGGAGATCCAGAGGTATAGTTCTTAAGAGGATTCCTCAAGGTCACCAAGATATCAGGCAAAACAGGGACGAGATTGTAGGTCACCTGCATTTCAGTTCCACTAAGGCAGGGAATATTCTATGGCAATGAAGCTGTTTTGATTCTGAAATCAACATTTGGTATTACCTTATAGAATGAGGTTAATCTCCACCCTATATCACTTCTTTATAACTTTGTATAGTCACTGCTTCCTAGAGTCTTTATAACACTGTTTCTAATCTGCTGTGTGAATATTCCTTTTAAAAATGTCAATTGTACATTTCTAGACCCTAAGTGAGACCTTTTGAATCAGAATGTACCATATACACTAAAGTTTAAAAATACAGTTGATCCTTAAATAAGATAGCTTTGAATTGCCTGGGTCCATTTATGAGTAATTTTTAAAAATAAATCTTACACCAAGTGTGCCTGCCTCCCCTTCTACCTCCTCTACCTCTTCCACCTCTGTAGCCCCTGAGGCAGCAGACCAACCCCTCCTTTTCCAAAGACAATGAGGTTGGAAACCTTTTTGATGATCTACATCCACCTAATGAATAGTAAACATATTTTCTCTTTCTTATGATTTTCTTAATAACATTTTCTTTAGCTTACTTTATTGCAAGAATACAGTATATACTGCATATCACACACAAAAGATGTGATAATGGACCGGACTGTTTTGTTATTAGCAAGTCTTGTAATTCTGTTTTTGTTATTAGTGAGACTTTTGTAATTAGTAAAGCTGAAGTTGAGGCCTCGTCTCTCCCCTCCTACCTGTGCTTTGGCCCCTGCTTATTTAGCTGTTGCCATGGTGCTACCTTCAATCTCGACAGAGTCACAGGCATGATACAGTCATCATTACCAAACCCAGAAATGGCGTTGGTTCATAATGGAAATCTGCATGTAGGACCAGCTACATACATTGCAGAACCCAGCCTGAAATGAAAATGCATATTCTCCTGTGCAAAAAAAAATGATTCAGAATTTCTAGATGGTTACGGCAAAGCATTAACCGAGTGCTGAACTCTTGCAGTCAACAGTGGGCTTAATTAGTAGTTAAGTTTGGAAGAAGTCAAAAGTTTTATGCAGATTTTTGAATGTATGGGTGGGGGTTGGTGCCCCTAATTCCCCTATTGTTCAAGGGTGAACTGTATTGCCCTTCCCCGTTAGCTTTCAGCTTGGGAGGAATAGGTTCAAGGATTATACAAGTATTATCAAGGTGTCTTTTCTGAACCACACATATGTAGCACTTCTCAGTCGAGGAGGAAGGTAGTAGCTAGAGTACCCTTAAAAAGAATATCCCCCAATATGAAAACTATTGCTCTAAAGACTACCAGGAACAAAGATATATCAGGTTAAATATTCTACAAGTAGAATAAATGGGTTCTATGTATTTATTTCCAGCTGCTTATACTAAAAGCCACAGATATGATAGAATTATTTACACAAAAAAAGAAGGATGGGCATGGTGGCTCATGCCTGTAATCCCAGTACTGTGAGAGGCTGAGGTGTGCAGATCACAGGTCAGGAGATTGAGACCATCCTGGCCAACATGGTGAAACTTGTCTCTATTAAAATACAAAAATTAGCTGGGCATGGCGGCACATGCCTATAATCCCACCTACTTGGGAGGCTGAGACAGGAGAGTCGCTTGAACCAGGGAGGAGGAGGTTGCAGTGAGCTGAGTTTATGCCACTGTACTCCAGCCTGGCAACAGAGGTAGATTTCTTCTCAAAAAAAAAAAAAAAAAAGAAAGAAAGAAAGAAAAAGAAAAAGGAAATCAATGTAATAAAGATGGCTGGGGAGATAAAAGCTGTACCAAAAACTGAGATTAATGAATTTTCCTGAGAGAGCACATAACAACCTCTTAGCTTCCTGCGTTCAATGCAAAAAGAAAGTGCAATATGCCACAGTGCTCTTACAGTGTAACTGCAGTACAAAAGAGCATTGAATTTTTTCTTAAGTATAAAATTCTGAGATATTTTATAAGAATTTATACAGTGAACATTACTTGCGGCCTTTAGAAAGATACAGAAAGAGGCCAGGCGCGGTGGCTCATGCCTGTAATCCCAGCACTTTGGATGGCTGAGGCAGGTGGATCATGAGGTCAAAATAAAAAAAGATTGTCTGCAGGGTTGTTCCAGCTCATGTCCATTACACAGGTCAAAGCAGTAGGATTCTGGCCCCACATATTCCTTGATCTCATGTTATTGTGCATCATGAGGAAAAGAGAGGCAGAAGCAGCAAAGGACACGTAGGAAGGGTAATACAGCATACCTGGCTTTGCCTGTGTCATGTAGATAAAAATTCTCCACAGAAAATAGTTGCCAGGCACAAGGAATATAGCAGTTCCCACAGCAGCCTTGATACTAATAATTCCTGTAGGGATCCAATCAGGGTAGCTTTGCATTGGATGCATTGCAATTCCCCAAGGCCTCACACATGAACAAGGTCTTAAAGACACAGGCATCCAACCAATCATACACTTTAGATAATTCTAGGGAAATTCAATCTTTAGTTTACTGCAGGGACTAACTGCAGCACCCCTTATATTACCATCTCAAATATGTCAGTGTAAAAACCAAGCTGCTGCTGCCTTTGGCTGAAAATTGTTTGAGTTGTTTGTTATTCTGTCAAATTGTTTCTTAGCACATTTCTTAAGGCTATAAAACAAAACAATTTCTCTAGGTAAGAAGCTCTCCAGAGTGCCATAAAAATAATTTTTTGTTCACCTAAATGGGGAAGATTATTCAAAACAAAACCTCATAACCTGGCCTTTAGGTTTTATCTGACTCCTTTTGAATAGTGCAGTGGAACTCTAAATATGGTAAGATTATCTTCCAAAGGATGAAGCTGTCAAAAGAAATGCACATAATCTAATTTAGTAATGTTTTATTGAACAACTAGATTAAGACTCACATAATTTTACTCTTACCATTGCAAGTTGCTGTGTGTTTTTCGATTTTGTTTTTAAACTCTGGTTCTGGCCAGGTATGGTGGCTCATGCCTATAATCCCAGCACTTTGGGAGGCCGAGGCGGGCAGATCACCTGAGGTCAGGAGTTCTGGCCAACATGGTGAAACCCTGCCTCTACTAAAAGTACAAAAATTAGCTGGGCATGGTGGCAGGTGCCTGTTATCCCACATACTAGGGAGGCTGAGGCAGGAGAATTATTTGAACCTGAGAGGCGGAGGTTGCGGTGATTTGAGATCGTGCCACTGCACTCCAGCCTGGGCAACAAAACAAGACTCTGTCTCAAAAAACAAAAAAATAAAAATAAAAAAACCTAGGGCCTATGACACCAACAGAAATTATCAGACATATCAGTGTATCATCTCCCAGGGAAGAGGTGGCCTCAGAAACAGCAGACAATTTTGTCTGAGCTGCCAAGTGCTCTGGGAAAGAGAAATGTCGCTCCCTCACCAAGAGGATTTTACTGAGCACCGTGACTTATATTGCTGATTGCTCCCGAGCCAAATTCTCAGGCCATGCTTGAAACCATTCAGTTCAAAGGGGGAACTCCTAAGAGAGTATTCCTCTTTTGCCAATTTGACACTCAAATTAAAGAATGAAAGTTACAGGTCTCCAGGCCTTTGCTTTCTTTATTGATCTTTGCAAAGATGCTACTCCTCTGCTGGTTCATCTCAACCAGAGAAGACTGAGGCTCTCTGTTAGTCTCGACTTGATACACTGAAGATTTTTCCATGAGAAATTCACAACCAAAAGCTAGCACTGAATTTGGCTACTTTACTCAGGGTTGGACTGAACAAAGAATTGAATGGTTAAATGCAGGAAGCTGTCAGAGCCCTTGGAAGCCTGACAGAAGATGGTGTCTGCATAACATTCAAGACTGAAGCTTGAGACTTAGTCTCTCCCCTGCCATCTTCACTTTGGCCCCTGCTTATTTAGCTGTTGCAGTGGTACTGCCTTCAAGTTGATGGCATGATACAGTCACCACTACCAAACCCTGAAATGGTGTTGGTTCATAATGGAAATCTGTGTGTAGGACCAGCTACATAAATTGCAGAACCCAGCTGAAAATGAAAAGGCATATCCTCGTGTGCAAAAGATGATTAAGAAATTTTAGATGGTGATGGCAGAGTATTAAACCAAGTGCTGAACACTGCTAAGCACAGGATCCTGTGTAACCATGGGGCTAGCCCCATCTGCCTGGTTGCTCCCCAGAGACTGAGAAAGTTCATAGCAGTTTTATCAACATAAGACCAGTGTTTTTCTCCCGATCTCATAGACCCTCAGGATGAAAGAGAGCTTGGGGTCAGCAGGTCTTATCATTTTCTCATGACGAACCCTCTTCTGCTGCATCCTGCTTTCTGCTCTGCCCATCATGATTCTAATTGGTATCCAGTGTTGCCATTTCTATTTTAGAGACTCTAGCTCCTTAGATCTTCCTGGTCCCCATAGACAAAGCTACTCTTTTCTTGAATCAAACATCGCTGTTGTCTTCATTGATTCATTCTGTGATATGATTTTAAGTCCCTTTCCTGGGCAACAAGTATTCACCCATATTTCCTTTATCACATTGCACCCAGATTGGAGGATAATATTCTTGGTGTTGACCAGCTCATAGAATTGTCTCCTGCCTCAGCCATTGTCCAAGATTTGAGTTTTGTACTCTTGAATAACTTATGTCACTTCTCTGAGACACAGGGAGGGGTTCTCCCTTAGAAATGAAAGCATTAATAAGGAGGATCAAATTGACCATTACAAATCCTTCTGACATTCTCTCACTCTCCTAAAACATTTTAAAGTTATGTAGATGGGTGTATAATGTTTCCCCAAATCGTACAAGAATGTGCAGACTTTCAAAGAGGCTGAGTTCCTAAGATGACACATTCCATAAGGTCCTTTCAAGGGGACCATTTCTCAAAGAAGTGTAGCCTTGAGCATCTCCTGCCTCCAGTACTAGTGGAGGGGAGAGGGCTCCATCCAAGCACACTTCCCCCTTTCTTCACATTGTTTCATAAGGCCAAAAGTGCAACTTCTCCTTTCATTTTAAAGTGGTGATAGCTTCTACCATATCCATGCAGGAGAACAGGCTAGAGAGAAAGAACACAGGGCATCAGGAACACAGAATGGAGAGGGCAGATTCATGAGTTGCGCAAAAATCAAAAGTGGTGTTTGTCCAAAGATAAAGCTCCTATTTTTAGTATGTTACCCTAGGCCAGACTAGCTGGTTCCACTTAGACACCAAACAAAAAACAAAAAAACTCTGAAGCACTAAATATAATCATCTTATTGTACATTTTACTAAGGAATTCTAAATACAATATTTTATTTAATCTTCACAATATTAAGACTTGTCAATATTGTTTTCTTTTTATGATGAAGCCTGGCATCATTCTAATATGTTGCTTTAAGGATATAAAATGTATCTGACTAACCCAATAGTATTATACTTGAAAACATTATAACAAGATGAAAGAAAAATAAAATTCATTGAAATTAGATGACTAGGAGAAAATGCTGAGACACTCAGAGAATGGAGAAAATAACATAAATGAGCTGACTACTAAGCACCTTTCTAGTTCTTAGCGTTCTAACTCACCGTTTCCCAAAGTGGTATCCCAAAGAACACTGACCTGCAGGCTATTCATAAATATGCTGAGAACTTAAGTGTTTCATGTTCAAACAAGCTTGGGAAACTATAAATTAAACCAGCCAGGTGTGATGGCTCATGCCTATGATCCTAACACTTTGAGAGGTCAAGGCAGTAAGATCACCTGAGCTCAGGAATTTGAGACCTGCCTGGGCAACATAGGAAGACCCTGTCTCTACAAAAAGTCAAAAAATTTGCTAGGCATAGTGGCATGCACCTATGGTCCCAGCTATTCAGGAGGCTGAGGTGGGAAAATTGCTTGGGTCCTGGAGGTCAACGCTGCAATGAGCTATAATCACACTACTGCACTCTAGCCTGGGGGAAAGAGTAACATCCTGTCTCAAAAAAAAAAAAAAAAAAAAAAAAAAGTGAAACCAGGTGCTTTGCTGTATGACTCCTTAGGGTCATGGACATGTATTCTAAATCTCCTAAAGGTAGATAAGTAGGCATAATTTAGAAAACATTTTTCAAGTTCTTGCAGGCCGTTTGCTTGCTTCTTTTTACATCAGGAATCCAGGATCTGTGTTGTAATTGCTGAACCTGTTTCCAAATAGTTGATAAAGTATCTCAAAGCACTAACGCTCTGAGTCATTGTATCTTTGTTTTTCTCTGCTCTGAAGAACTTGGATAAGTAAAACCTGTAAATAATGCAGGAAGAAAAGAACAGCCAATTATACCTCCATTGGCTAAATCAATGCTATACCCATCCCTATTAAAGTGCAACTTCGATCTGATTCAAGAACTTTGTGATCTCATGTTTGAAACAAGAATCTGTTCTGGATAAGTCAGTGATATTTGGATCTGAGGAAATCATCATTGGTTCCTTATGGTAAAAGGCAATTTCCAATGATTTCCATATAGTTAGATGTTGAAGGTCTTTTTTCCTCCAACCACCCCACATAAAACAGATCCTCAAACAGAATGTTCATGAAAGGTAAATAACAAAAACATATTTATATGCGATTTCAAAGAGATCTGCTACATTGTTTATTCTTGGTTTAAGTAACTTCACCAAAGTCACCCAAAGCCATTTCTCAAAAACCGTTAAGAAACTCCAAGTCCTTTATGTCAGTGAAGGTACTGGAATGGTGCAAAGTGGTAATGGAGCCACGTGGGAAAGGGTGAGTGAGAGCCCATTATGCTTTCTAGGTGAGGTTGAGTGATGGACATTAATACAGTGTTACTGGGAAAAATTAGATCAGGCAGACCAAATGAAACAATCCTTTAAACAAGATGAAATTGTTTGCAGGTGTAAACAAGAATGAACTAGGATTCTGCTAATGAGTTTTCATTACTAGCTAAATACATAAACAATTTGGGCCCTCTTCATGACAGTGAGAAGTCAGTTATTCATCATAAATCTTAGGGTATGTATTGACCACCTCGTTATGTGGCCAACCTGGTTGATAATGAATGAATGTTTCAATCTGATCAAGGGCATATTATCATTAGCACATAGGTAATGAAAAATCAAAAACAGCTGTAAAGTTCTGAGTTTATGAAAATCCAAAGCAGTTGAAAAAATTTTCTTCAAGACTTTTCTTAAAAGAAATATTGATCAAGGTGAAAATTAAATGAACTGTTTTCAAGAACTTGCTAGAATAATTGGACATCTATGTTAGGAAAAATGAACCCGAACCCATATCGCGTACCTATAAAATTTTAACTTGAAATGGATCATAGACACAAATGTAAAACTTCAAACATAAGATTTCCAAAAGAAAGCATAGAAGAAACACTCTGTAACCTTGGGTTAGGCAAAAATTTCTTAGAACACAAAAAGCGTAAATCATAAAAGAAAAAGGTGATGAATTGGACTTCATCAAAATTTAAATATTTTCTTCAAAAATACTGTTAAGAAAATGAAAAACCATAGACTGGGAAAAATATTTTCAAAATACATATCTGTTAAAGGACTATAGTCCAGATTATACAAAGAACTCTCAAATTCTATAATATGAGAACAACCTAATTTTAAAAATAGTTTGGGCATGGTGGCTCACACCTGTAATCCCAGCACTTTGGGAGGCTGAGGTGGGAGAATCACTTGAGGTCAGAAGTTAAGACCAGCCTAGCCAACATGGTGAAACCCTGTCTACTTAAAGCACAAAAATTAGCTGGGCATGCTAGTGCATGCCTGTAATTCCAGCTACTCTGGTGGCTGAGGCAGGAGAATCACCTGAACCCTGGAGGCAAAGGTTGCAGTGAGCTGAAATCATGCCACTGCAGTAGTATTCAAGTTATATTGTGAATGCACCAACAGGTGCCCACATGCACTGCACACACCCAAACACACACATTCACATCCCAGATAGCCCCACACATACTTGTTTTAAAGGAATTTCATGTAGAGATTTCATAGAAAAGAAGCTATAAAATATAATGTCTACAAGTATGTGCATTAGAAACACTGATTGTAGGCTGGGTGTAGCGGCTCATGACTGTAATCCCAACATGTCAGGAGGCTAAAGCTGGAGGATTACTTGAGCCCTGGAGTTTGAGTCCAGCCTGGGCAGTAAAGTGAGACCCCATATCTACAAAAAATAAAAATAAAAAAAATTGCTTAGGTGTGGCAGTGAGTGCCTATAGTCCTAGCTACCCAGGAGACTAAAGTGGGAATACCCCTTTGAGACAGCCAAATATAAAGGGATCCCTGGACAACTTCCCACCAGCCTGCACACTGGGAGGAATGCACACTGGGGTGGAGCCACAGAAATCTGTGCCATTTGCAGCGGGAAGAGCCTGACCTCTCCTGTTCCTGGGTGGTAACGTGGGATTCAATCTATGAGACAGAAAGCCTACCAACAGAACTCTCACTTTGCTAAGAGTCCCTAATTCCCTTTTTTTTCCCTTTTCACCCAATAAACCCTGTCCTTCTCATCCTTCAAAATGTCTATGAGCCTAATCTTTAATAGCTGTGTGACAACCTGGCTTTTAGCTGAAGTAAGGAGAGAGTTCTACAACACCTTATCCCAAAAGGTCAAGGCTGCAGTGTGCCATGATTGTGTTACTACACTCCAGCCTGAGTGGCAGATCAAGACCCTGTCATTAATAATAAAATAATGTAATAAAATCAAACTTAAAAATTTTATTGTAAAATGGTTTTTTTAAAAAAGGCCAAAGTCACCCAAAAGGCTTCCTTGGCCAGCTGATTTCAAAGTCTAGTCTTTGGCCATCTCATGCTTATCTCATCCTTTCTAATAGTGTTTGTTACATGTTTTACTATCCAAATAACTTTAACTGAGTTTTATAATAGAAAAATGTGTTTCATGGGCAATAATTTCTGTTTCATGGGCAATACTTCTTGCACTCCTCACTCTGTTTTCAGATACAAATTCTTTCTGTGCCCCTGAAACCGGCTCTGCACTGGAATTCCATATATATGTTATTTCCACTGAGAACTACACAGTAAACCTAGCTAGAAACAAAGGTGTGGCTGATCTTCCTACAAGTAAATTCCAGGAAAATACTATAGTAGTTGATAGAGTAAGGCAGACCAACTTAAAGCTCAATGTAGGAAGCTAAAATATGAGGTATGTGAATTTAACTGTGCCTCCTCACGCATAAGACAAGAGCAAATGGATCTCTCCTTATCTCATTATAGAGAACAGGGATAAGGATTGTGGCCTTACATAGCTTTCAGTAGAAGGTGGGTGTGATCTGGTCTCAATTTGTTAGTATGAATGTGATTCGGTTAGTCCTACTGACCTCTCTTAGATATTCTGGGAAGTAGCCCAGGTGGTATGTCTTTCACTGGGCACTGGCTGTATAGTGGGGATATACTACTTCATTTGCTACATCATTTGTTGAATGCCTACTATGAGCTGTATACTGTACTCAGTGTTTTACATCTATTATCTTACTGAACTCTATATAACATTCCTGGGGTAATCCTGGTTATTCATATTTTTGTCCTTTTAACTTTATATTTTGATTTGTTATTCTGATTCTAAAGCTGCTGAAGAGGTTAAGCAAATTGCTCAAGCTCACATGTCTACTAAGTGGCAGAGAGAATTTGAGCACAGCTCTGTCTGATTTTATATCACAGGCTCTTTTTTTGGTAGATCACATTATCTCAGAGGCAGAAGCGATGGCAGTATACTGTGCTATAGCACAATGAAACTAAGCTGGCCAAGAATATATTCTTTTCCCAAACCTGAACCTTTCCACTCCTTAGAAACCATCCAATATTTGTATTTTGGTTGGGCTAAGATATTAAAGATTCATTAATATCCAAAGAATATTGGGATCAGAAAGAAGCTCAGAACCCATGTGGTCCAACTTACCTGTTTTACAAATTGATTATTTATTCAACTCACGTTTATCGAGAACTTGTTATATGCTGTACAGTGCTGAGGATACAAATCCTCATGCCTTTTGAGGAGATTTCAGTGTAGTAGTAGTAGCAAATGACAAGAACAGAGGTGCCTTAGAGCCCTGGGAATGTGAGGGTTGGATGGCAGGGGGCTTAATGGAACACAATGAATAGGCATTCCATGCAGATTTTGGAGATTTAGAAAATGTCTTTGTTAAGTACTGGGAAAGATGCAAAAGAAATAGAAGACAGCAACTAAAAAGGATTGGAATGAAATTAAATATCTAGGAACTATACTGTTTGAATCTAACCTTTTCCTCTTCCCAGTTCCTTGACAAAAGCAAGAGGATGTTGTCCTTATACCTGTGCAGCCAGAACTCCTGGCCAAGGTTGTAAAAATCAGTGTAGCTAGCATGAAGGACCAGGTGAGAAGGAAAAACATATGCAAGAAATTTTTACTGGGTGCTACTGTGGCTTGTGCAGTACAGCTTATACGTGTCATTGGAATTCAAGGAAATAAATAGACAAACAGGCAAGGACATGTAGTTGGCTCTTTAAGACTGTTCAATACATTTATCACCCATCTAACTTCTTGTGACAACCGAACCTACCTTTTTGACAGCGCTGGGCACTTGACCCATGCATGGGTAGTCACCATGTTACCAGTGCCCAGGTTTCTTGCAATCTCCCGGGTCAGAAATCAAGAGAGATCACCAAACTTAGCAGCAAAGATAAGTTGAAGTTTATTCCAGCTTGTGCACAAGGTAGTCAGCACCAAGAAATGACAAAGGAGTAGGCTGCTCCCTGCAGGAACTGTGTGAGTTGATTTTACAGGGTGTTTTTGTATAGAGAAAGGTTACATCAGGGCATGTGTAAGAGAAGTTTTCCTAGTGCCTGTGCGGTGGCTCAATGTGCTTCTTCATACATTGTATATAGCATTAATATTTTAAATCTCCACCCCTGGGCATGAATTTTAGTGTTAAAATGAAGAAGAAGCAGTAACTTTAGATTGGAGTTCAAGTCCACCTGTGTGTGCAGGGCTCTGAGGAACCCTAGCTCCCTGAAATAGGAACTTGCAGTAAATTGCTTTCTTGGATCTCTTGTAACTGATTGGATGAGAGTTCAAGAAGCTAGAGCTTGAGGGAGGGGCATTTATCCTTTCCCTCCAGGTCATCTTAAGATAGTAAATAAATCAGCCTGCCTGTCTCAACAGTAGTTTGTTTTCCTAGACACAACTATTGTCACAAGCAAAACCAAATAAGTGCTTCTCTGAGATTCACAAACAGAAATTGGAAAAGAGACATTTTCTCACCACTGAGGTTGCTAAACTGGAAAGTAGTGAATGTGGGGTGCCAATAGCCATTTTCTTTGCCTCATCGAGAGCCTGACTGCTGCATGAATCCAGGCAGAGACCAGCAGAAATGAGAGATGAAGCCCTGTGACTTCATCATCTAGTCCACAGGATGGGTTCCTGTAGTTCTTCTTTCAGTTTTGTGAAAGACTCTAATGTCCCTGCCAGCTGGGTGAGCCAAGACATCTCATGTTTCTTAGTTGGTTGGTTGGTTTTGAACCAGTTTGAGATGGGTAACTGATCATTACAAAACAGTCCTGACAAACGGGAAAATCGCACATAGAAAACAAATCACAAAGAAGAATTCAAATAGTCTCTCTCTGTATATGAAAAGTTCTTCTATTCTACTATTAAAGACATGGAAGTAAAATAGTAATATTATTAGCTCCCTCAGACTGAAAAAGAGAAAAAGGTATAATGATGCTCAGGACTGGTTAAGGCACAGGAAAGGAATTTTCATATACTTTTGGTGGGAGTGTACCTTGAAAAATCACCCGACCGTAAGTATTGAAATGTAGAATGTGCATTCCCTTTAATGTGGCAATTCTTCCCCTAGCAAGTGATTCTGAGGAAATAATTGCATAATCCTATAAAGGTGTGTGTACAAGAATGTTTATGACAGACTTGTTTCTAATAAGAAAAAATGGAATAAATCTAAATGTCCTTATTTAGAAAATATTTTTTTAATAATAGTACGGTGATAGAGTGGAATTTTCTTCAGTTGTTATAATGATTATGGCAGATCCTATGTAGTGACACAGGAAAATGTCTGTAATATACTGTCATGTGATCAAAATAGAATATAGAAAATGCCAAGTAAAACATAGAATATAGCAAGTATAGTAGGATGTATTATTTTATTAAAGATATATGTGTTTATACATACGCATAAATGAATCTGGAAGTCTGGTTATCTCATGGGGGCCCAGATGAAAGCAATTTTACCTCTCAAGTTGCTTAAATATTTCAAGATATTTTTTCAATATTCTAAATTCATTTTCTTTTGAGAGGTATTATGGATGAAATGCTTGTGTCCCCCCCACCAAGATTCATGTTGACTCTCTGCCTCCTAATGAGCTAGCGTTATGAAGTGAGGCTTGGGGAAAGTAATTAAGATTAGATGAGATTTGGGAGTAAAGCCCTCCTGAATGGGATTGATGTCCTAATAAGAGCCCCACCAAGAGCCTACTTCATCTATGAACCATGTGAGGACAAAATGAGGAGGTGCTGTTTGCCAGAACCTTGATCTTGGACTTCCCAGGCTCCAGAATTGTGAAAAACAAATTTTTATTATTTGTAAGTAATTCAGTCTATGAAATTTTGTTACAGCAGCATGCACTGATTAATTCAGGGGGAAAGGATATAGGGGAAGCATTAGATCCATACCCCTGGGAATCATCACATTATGGAAGGAGTAGGTCGGTTAGACTTTGAGTAAGCCTTTCTGGAATGAAGAATAGCTACAGATTGGTGGACATGATATGGAAGGAACATGTAAAATTTTCATATAGTCCAAAAAATTGGAGGTAACCTAGAAATGGCTTAAATCACCACACCTTTTCCTCCTGTGTGCCAAGCCCACCAGCATTAGAAGTCGACTTGCCCAGGTTCTACTAAGCGGTTGGCATTTTTGATTAATTCATTTTGTTGGCAGGACTCCATCCTTGGGACTTCCCAAAAGCTGCCAGTATTTACTGGGCTACCAGAGAAGTTTCAGGTTGCCACACATTTTAGGTTGAGCCATTTGAAATGGCTACCACCAAACCACTTTGACCTACAGAAACAGAAACTATATATGGTTCATTATAACACACACTATTACAGAAATTTATATTCCATATGATGTATGAGATGGTGTCTTCAGCAGCCCATTAGTTAAGAAGTGGCATGTATTTATCTTGACCAGATACTTGGCCCCCCAGGTTTGAGTGATATAAAAAGTTGCAGTTACACAGTGGGTATTGTGTACTTTTGCTACCATGATTTTGAAATCTTTAGTAGAAACCCAGTTGCTCTAGCCATGGGTCTGTCCTCCACTTTACTTCATCTATATTGCAGTGCTCATCCCTCATACTCACCACCAGAAGCTCTTACCATAGCTTGTTGCTTTTACTTCTGAGAACTATTAAACACAAGGCATAACATAAAATCAAACTGGCGGCTCTCTGAAGCTGAAGCATGCTCTGTCAAAGATGAGAGAGCAAAGCTAAATCAAACAATGACTTGAACCTTTTAGGTGGCCTAAGTTATAAATTACAAGGCAGCAAAGATAATTGAGAATAATGTAGGAAAAGCTAGAATCAACATAAATCATTTAAAAAGGATAACAAGATATATCAACTGGACCAATTTTGAGGCAGGTTTGAAGTCGGGTATGTTCGGAAGGCACCAAAACAGATGATTAGATACAATATTCAGCTTAATGTGCAGGAAAAGCAATCAGATGAAGCAAATCAGTTTCCTGGACCCTAATGCAGGGAATATGGAGGGTTTTATTAAATATAAAATTAAATTTAGATTTATGGTTGCTGCTGATCCACTAGATTTAAACTGACATTATCATACTATTATTTTTTAATTCCTTGCTGTAGATGCTTTATTAAATGAACAAAAAAAAAATAGACTGGAAGAAAAAGTCAGCACCAATTTCTAAATAATTTTTGCATTTTCTCATAATTATTTCCATCTATGCCCACTTATTCCCTGCATTGATATCACATAGACTGCACTGCAAGTATGGAACATTATGTTACAGTGTAGATGAAACACAGGAGGAAAGACATTTTCTAATATTGACCTTTTTAAAAACAAATGAAGCAAATTATTAACATTTTAATAAAACCTTTCCATGACCGATGATGCCAGAAGCAATAGAATTTGTCCAGAGAAGGTGGCAAACACTGGGGTGTTTATTTCCTAGGAGATGGTGTCTGGGAAAGGTAAGATGAATTGAGGCTGTAATGAAGGAGCCAGAAGGACAGATGTGAGAATTTTCTAAGATAAATTGTCATTCCCAAATATGGGGATGAATAGAACTCAGTTGCTTATTTCCAGGACCTGTGTCTAAGTCCTGAGTGGGACAAAGAAAGTCTCCTCCATTCTTCTGCTTTACTGAGGAGACCCTCCACAGGCACGATTAGTAGCAGGATGCAAATGAAGCCAGTGTAAGCCTGAACCACACAGAGAGAAGCAGCTGGGAATTTACCCCCTACCAGGAGAAAAGTTAACAGCTAAAAGGAACCTGAAATGTGACTAGGTCATGATGTGCAGCTGTCTGAAGAAACAAGAGAAAAATAAGTGGCATGTCTAGCCAGGAATAAGCTGGCTTCACTGGCTCCAATGCTGTATGAGTATTCTTTCCAGAGCCATCTGCCAGGACTCCATCCTCACCTTATAACTGGCAGCGATTTCCAAGCATTGCATCGTCACCCCTGAATGGGGCAGGCTCACTGGGACACCTTGAAGCATTCCTACATCCTCCATTCCCAGGGCAGATATAAAATGGGACAGGGTTCCAGTGATGCTGCTCTTATCCACTCTTGTAGGTTTGTTTTCTTGCTTGCTTGCTCTTTCTTTCTTTCTTTCCTTCTCTTTCTCTTTCTCTCTTTCTCTCTTTCTTTCTCTCTCTCTCTCTTTCTTTCTTTCTTTCTTTCTTTCTTTCTTTCTTTCTTTCTTTCTTTCTTTCTTTCTTTCTTTCTTTCTTTCTTTCCTTCCTTCTTTCTTTCTTTCAGAAGGAGTCTTACCATTGCCCTAGCTGTAGTGCAGTGGCACAATCTCAGCTCACTGCACCCTCCACCTCCCAGGTTCAAGCAATTCTCCTGCCTCAGCCTCCCAAGTAGCTGGGATTACAGGTGCCCACCACCACACCTGGCTAATTTTTGTATTTTTAGTAGAGACAGGGTTTCGCCATGTTGCCTAAGCTGGTCTCAAATCCTTGACCTCAGGTCATCTGCCCACTTCAGCCTTCCAAACTGTTGGGATTACAGGTGTGAGCCACTGCAACTAGCCAGACTTTTGCAGATTTATTGTACAACCAGGTCCTACCAGGCTTACCTGACTGGTGCTTCCATGACTGAACCACCAAGGCTTCATGCCTTTGCTCCCTGACCTATGGTATCTACAAATCCCTTTTGGCTAGTGGGACGTGCAGTCATTACTATCTCAAGCCTGTCTTGTCCTTTTGTATTGCTCATCAGGGAAATAATTGAATCCTCCTCTTTTCCATGGAATAGGAAAAGAGCACCTTCTACCCTGGAAGGTTGGAATAAGAAGGGTTTGGGGGGACAGAGGGGTGGAGATCGGTGTTTTTCTTGACCATCTGCTAATGTTGTTAGCATTTAGTAGAAAAGGAGCTTCTAGTCCCTTTCCTCCCCATAGCCCCAGCTTGGGAGACCCTAGTATGCTCCAGTGAACCCCAGGTCTCATATTCACAATGGCAGTGTTCATTTTCCTCAGTGCACATGAAATACAAAGTGATAAGTTGACTGTTGATGGTACCCTGGGGAGTTTTCAATGGCATAAATACATACATAGAACCATTTGAGTAACAGAACTGTCCTATTATATCAAACTCATGAATGTATGCATTCTTTAGGATGAAGATAAGGTAAAAGGAGTTATTTAAAGAATAATAGTACAGGAGGTACAAAGATATAGAGAAAATATTGAAGGGCTGTACAGCTCCCTAAAGTTTAAGGTAACTCTGCTAGAAGATTTTGTGAGCAGAGGTGAAACTACTGCAGCAGCTGGCCTGGATGGTTTTATCAGGAGTCTTGTGCCACACTAGGTCCTCAATTTCATTTACTGCCCTAGAGATTGACATGATGCCAGGCTGAGCAATCCACAAGCCAGTGTCAGAATGCAGAATATAGATGAGCTCGGGTTTTACCTGCCAACTTAGAACACAGACCCCAGCCTTATCCCACCTGGGATTGAGTAGCTTCTCCTTTGGACCCCAAACATGAAAGTATTGAGGACTGTCCCTCCCAGTGCCATGGCATTATTGACCTATCCTTCTAGGGATCGCTCCACTGATTATACCTGGAGAGCCTGAGGGTCCAGGAGAAGGAGCTCAAAGGTGAGTTCCACTACCCATTCCTAAGAGGAAATCAGTGTAGTTTGGAGATACCATACTCCATAGAGTCAAAATGGGGAGAATTATCTCTATTGGTCTCTATAATAATAAGGATCAATAGTTACAGTGCTCCTGTGACGAGGATCTGTAGAGTAACATGTGAAAATATATCCGTAGGTAAACACTGACATGTATACTCAGAAACATGACTTGCCTTCTTTCTGATTCTGGTCTCTATTACAACTGCTTGAGTTTTTTGGCTAATAAATGAATAGATACTGAATAATAACAGCAAATATCTATATAGTTAGCATATATCAGTCTCCTAGAGTTTCTGTAACCAATTACCACAAACTTGGCAGCTTATAATAATAGAAACACATTCTCTCACAGTTCTGAACACCCGAAGTCCCACATCAACACATCAGCGGGGCCACACTCCCTCCGCAGGCTCTGTGCCAGAGGCCATTTTTTGCCTCTTTCAGCCTCTGGATGGCTTTTGGCATTTCTAGGCATTCCTTGGCTTGTGGCTACATCACTCTAAGCTCTGCCTCCATCTTCCCATCACTTTCTCTTCTGTGTGTCTGTCTGGAAGTCTTCTGTCTGTCTATACGTCCTCTGTCTGTCAGGTAAAAGGACGCTTATGACTAGATTTAGAGCCCCCATGACAATCCGAAGTAATCTCTCCACCTCAAAAATCCTTAACCTAATCACATCTGCAGAGACTTGTTTTCCAAATAAGATAACATTCACAGATTGCAGGGAGGATCCTCAGCATTCTCCAAAGAAACAGAACCAGCAGGATGTGAAGAGACAGATATCTATTTTAAGGATTGGCTCATGCAATAGTGAAGGCTTATAGCCAAATCTGAAGGGGTAGGCCTGGAAGCTGGAGACCCCAGATGCCTGGGAAGAGTTGCAGTTTGAGTCTAAAGCCAGTCAACTGATGATATAGGAGCTAAAAAGAAATTATTTAGGGAATTAGTGAGGGTAAGAGAGTCCTCAGTAAGGCCTCCCTTTTAACAAAAAGCAGCCCCCAAATAATTTCTTTTCTTTTTTCTGAAAAATCAAGCTGCAGACATAGAAAAGCCAGCTAGAAGCTTGCACAGGCGAATGCCAGCAGCTGTGCCAATAGGAAAAGGCTACCTGGGGATGGGCATGTTCAACAGGGCGGCTCCATCTTCCCTTTTGTCAACCGCATGTATGGTAAGGAACAGACAACATGGTGCAGGCCAGGTGGAGAACACATATGCATAACAAACAGTAGGGTGGAATGGCCAGCTTCTTCATGCTCTATCCAAATGTCACACCTGGTCTGACCAGTGTCTCAGGCCCTATGTAAATCAGACACTACCTCTTCAAGCTCATCTACAAAAGCCCACGCATTTTACCAGAAAACCAGAAAACCCTCTTGGGCTCCCCTCTCTCTACAGGAGAGAAACCTATTCTCTTTTTTTACTTTCACCTATTAAACCTCCACTGTTAAATTCACTTCTTGTTTGTGTCCTTGATTTCCCTGGTATGAGATCATGAACCTCAGGTTCTTACTCCAGACCACAATGCCACTTCACTGGCAGCATTTGTTCTTATTCAAGGGAAGTCAGTTTTTGTTCTATTAAGGCCTTCAACCGATTGGATGAGGTCTACCCACATAAAGGAAACAAACTGCTTTACTTAAATCCTCTAATTTAACAATTAATCTCATCCCCAAAACACCTTTACAGAAACACCTAGACTAATGTTTGAGCAAATATCTGGACGCCATGGCCCAGCCAAATTGACACACATTGACCATCACACAGGTATTAGATCCAAATGTATTTCTGGGAGGCATTATCAGCCTACCACAGTCAGTTAATATATTATAGGCACTGTCCTAAGCTTTTATGTATATCAAGTGACTTAATAAGTACAATGACTTTGAGAGTAGAATTGCTGTCGTTATCATCATCCCCATTTTACAAATGAAGAAGTTGAAACAGAAAAGATAAAGAATTGGACTTAAGTCACACAGCTTGTAAGTGATAGAACCAGGATTGGACCAAGCAGTCTGGTTTAATCCAATTCAGTTTGGAAAAAAGGGTCACATTTCTCGTAAGCCTCCATCTTTACTGTCTCATGGACAATTACATTCAATATTTGCTATAACTGCCTGGATATGTTTTTCTTGCTAATTCATTATGTGAGAGTGATCACTACTCTAAGGGTGGGGTAGTTTCTGTAGTAATTTCTTCTTTCTCTTCCTCTTTCTCTTCTTCCTACTGCAGTGATTACCTTATACCCTGTTTTGACTTTGTGCAGCTACCTCAGATAGTAGCCTCAGTCATTTGACATTTAATAAACATTCACTCAGTGCCTGTCTCATGCCAGACTCAGCTCCAGGCATTTTGGGTGCAGGGAAGAACGCCAAGCTCTATTTCAGTGTTTTCAGTTTCCTCCAAACCCTCATGTTCTATCATTATCTTCCCTTGAGCAGATGCTGGAAATTGGCTCAGAGTTGCCAAGAGGAAGCCTTTCCTCTGACTTCCTTCCAGGGGTTACCTGCAGGCATAGGTGAGACTGTGAATATATATCAATCTTGGGAGAAGATAGCAAGGTTGTTAAAGCAGAGATAATCATCTAGGCTTTTTCTTATCTCAAAACCTGGCTACAGCCAAGAAATCCAGCACATCACAAGGATAAGCCAGATGTAAATAAAGACCCAGGGAGGGCTTAAGCAGCTTTATATCACTTCTTCCCAGGCACTCAGCAGAGCAAAAAGAATCTCCAGCTTCTTAAACAGAAATGTTACAAAACCAAAACATTTTCATGTCTGTTTTCTTTTTCCTGACCACTTCACATCGCTATTTCAGAAGATCCAGATTTTAATGGCTAAGTAGTTTTGTGTTTTCTATTATGATTAAAGTTTGGCAATAATCCTTCTTTTATTTCAGTAGGACTCCGGTTTCCTGAGCGCATTCACATGTGTGGTGTGGTTCAGCCTCCCAACAACCCTGCTGGATAGATGAGCCAGGAATGCTGCCTTCTTTTATAGATGAAAATGCCCAGATTCTGAGGAAGGAAGTCCCCAGAGCACATATGCGGTAAGTTGGACTTTCCCCTCGTTAGTCATTAAACGTATCTGTGTGAAATGAACACAGTATTTAACACCGGAAAATAGGAGACACCTTCCACCTTCTTCTGAACAGTAACATCAGGCATCTCTGTTATAGAAAGGTAAACATTCCTGTGATCCTTTAGAATATCTCCACAGTTTAAATGATTTTCAAGCTGAGTAAGTTTTAAGTTTCTTGAATAAAGTTATTGAAAATGACTTAATAAGTTGCATGCAAAAATTTAAGTACTCTAATTTCCATCCATTACAACCTATTATACTACAATAAGGGAAACACAAGAGTATTTCTTGACTGCACTTATTTTTTCATAGTGCAGACCTGATGACAGAAACTAAGCTCCTTATATTAAACTGTTTCAACCCGACCTGATTTGTTGGTCCATTTTAAAGTGATAGCTAGCTGCACATGAATATGAAGTATACCTTTTTGGCCTGAGGAAGTGTGAGAGCCCATTCTAAATGCAGTGTTTTAAAGTGGTGTTTTACTATTATTTTATTTATGCTAAAACTTTTCTAAGTCAAGTTTTATTAGTTTCTGGAGCATAGTTCCTGATGTGTGTGAGTGTATCCATCTCTACCCCCACATGTAGATACTGTTGACAGCTGTTGTGATACCTTGGTTCTTGTCTTTTTAGTTTAAAAGAATTTAAGCAAGAGACACACAGCAAAGGAGATGCAGCATAGAGCAGTTTATTGCAAAGGAGAAAGAATGCACTGAAAGTCAGGTCCAGAATAGACAGTACACCCTGAGAGAGGATTTAGGACAGGCTGCTCCTAAGGATGAGACAGCAAAGCCAGGCACTAGGGAGATACCCTTTGTGGGAGTCTTACATGGTGATTCATAAGTGGTTGGGAAGAGGTGTTACTAGTGAGCATATTCTGGATGGTCTTCTGGATGCCCATGTGCAGTAGCTGTACATGTTTGTTCATATGTCGTATGTCTCATTGGCATCTTAAATTTCCACGCAGGGTGTATTTTTAACTATTATAATAACCAAAGGGTCAGTGTGAGGACCAAACAAATCAAAATGTGCATGCTGTCTGCAGGGGAAGTTTGCTACTGAAGATGGCTTTGTTTGACTGAGCTTGACTGCAGTTCAAATGCTGAAGCTTATTGTGTTGACTGTAGAGTTACCACATCCCAAGAACATGGCCACTTTTTTGACTTCCTATCCTGCTTCAATACCTACGTGCATATGCTATATGCAGCTAAAGAACGTCTGTGTGTAAAGAATGTCTGCTATATGCAGCTGCTTTGTGTGTATCAATCTTAAGCTGTGTGACCTTAGACAAGTTACTTACTCTTTCTAAGAATTAAGATGAAATGAATAATCACATCTATCTCATGAACTTATTTTGAAGAATAAATGACATAACTGCTGGAAAATGATAGGAATAATAGCCTGCCCACAGTTAGCACTTACTGCACATTATCTGTTGTTATTATTATTCACAGGACAATCTTGTTTATGCAAAGTGGCTTAGCAATATAAAGGAAAATATAGAAGTGAGTCAGGGGAAAAAAATCAAAAGGTCTATATATTACTTTCCTGCTTCTGTTATAACAAATTACCATATATATGATGGCTTAAAACAACATAAATTTATTATCCTGATGTTCTAGAGGTCAGAAATTAGTTTTGCTAGGCTAATATCAAGGTGTTGGCAGGCCTGCATTCTTTCTGGAAGCTCTATGGGAGAATCCATTTCCCTGCTTTTTCAAACTTCTAGAGTGACGCCTGCTTTGAGCTTCAAAATTAGCAATAAATGGTCAAGTTTTCTATGGTATCACCCTGATATTCATCTTCTGTAGGAAAATATCCCTCTGCCTTTTTCTTATAACAGCAGTCCCCAACCCTTTGGGAACCAGGGACCAGTTTCATGGAAAACAATTTTGCTATGGACTAGAGTTGGGGTGATGATTTCAGGATGATTCAAGCACATTACATTTATTGTGCACTTTATTTCTATTATTATTACAATGTAATATATAATGAAATAATTATATAACTCACTATAATGTAGGCTCATTGGGGCCCTGAGCTTGTTTCCCTGCAACTAGATGATCTCATCTGTGGGTGATGGGAGACAGTGGCAGATCATCAGGCATTAGATTCTTCTGAGGAGCACACAACCTAGATCCCTTGCATGCACAGTTCACAATAGGGTTTGCATTCCTATGAGAACCTAATGCCGTGCTGATCTGACAGGAGGCAGAGCTCAGATGGTAAAGTGAGCAATGGGTTGTGGGTATAAAAGGGAAGCTTCACTCCCTTGTCCACCACTCACCTCCTGCTGTGTGGCCCAGTTCCTAACAGGCCATGGACCAGTAATCGTCTGTGGCTCAGGGGTAGGGGACCCCTGTCTTACAAGCATTCTTGTGATTACATTGGTCTCACCCAGATAATTAGGATTAACTTCAACATTCTTAATCACATTTGCAAAGCCCACATATTCACAGGTCTTGGAGATTCACAGGTCATTCCCTCTGTCATGCAAGCCCACATATTCACAGGTTCTAGGGATTAGAATGTGGACGTCTTTGTGGGAGAGAGATTTTTGAGACTACCACAGTTTATGCCAAATGCATGCCATCACAACCACAGGTTAAGGTTCATGGAGTCTGTTCATTGGAGAGAACTCGGAATTTTTTTGTCTTATTTTGAGGTTATTCCCATAAACTTGGTTCTTTATTTCTTTATAGCCTAGTGCAATTGGAAATAGTCAATTATTTGGTGTTTCAGGATAACATAAAAAAATAATAAGAAGAAGAAATAGTCAGTTGTATGCCTAGGAAAGGCTGGAAAATTAGAGACTTTACTTCTGCCCACATCCCATTGTCTATTCCTTGGTCACATGCCTTCCCCCTCCCCAGCTCAAAGGATAATAGAAAATATCAGCTGATGCTCAAGAAAACAAAAACTCCCCCAAACTAGTATCTGTCAATCTGTCACATTCTCTGTCTGTTGTAACAATCCAGTTATACAGGAAAGCAGAGGAGAGGCTAAGAAGGTAGAAGAAACTAAAAGGGGATAGAGAGGCAACTAAGACGAGCTTTCACTTTATAGTTTGCTAAAGGCCCATGAGGGAGAAAGCAAGGGCCTTTAGATGACTTTCAGTGCATCTGGCATCAATGACTTAGTCTGATTTGGTTTGCAGAGCCTTGGGCACTAGGCAGACTGTTTCCTGAAAGAGCTCAGAACTGCTGTACAATGTCCTAGGCTAGATTAGGAAACCAGTAGTAGACCCAAGTTCACTGCAAATAGAACCATTCTTCAGTGCACTGAAAAATAATGTAATATCCAGGAGATATCAAACTTATCTTTTCCAAACAATTAAAAGGAATATCCAGCAATATGTTTCAAATAAAGGAAAGTATTTTCCCTTTTTGCTTTCTATACCTAATTAAAAGCAGAAAGACACTATAGGACTGAAAATTGACCTCAAAGCACAGACTAAGTCCAGTGATTGAAGTGATTGAGATGAGTTTTCTAGTGTATTTCTTTCCTTATCACAAAACCTCCCTATTACTTCTAGAGGCAATAACTTTCTTTCCATTGTTTTGTAATTTGTCTTAGATAGCATTTTGAGTATCAGGTCAACTTTTCTCTGGGTTTGGGGAATTGGGAAACAAAGTATGAACGTGAGGTTGGCTCTAACTTACTTGGAGTGTCTTGGTAAAGTAAAACAATTGGAGAGGAAGGGAACAAACTGGGAAATTGGAGAGGGAGGGAACAAGCTAGGAGTCTAAGGAAAATAAAAACATCAGGCAAGGTTATGAATTTTAACTTGTGTAAGCTTTGCAACATATCAGAACTTAGAGATCATCATCTTCCATACTTTAAAAATAACCCTGATAATATATAGTAGCCCACAAGTCCAGTACTAGGAGAAATTAAGGTACCTGACTGAAGTAGGTTTAAAAAACATTGTTCACCTAAGAGTCATCTAATATCCTAGCTTCTGTGTTTTAAAACTTTTTTATTTGGCTTTCATGGGACTTTGAGATTAGAAGTGTCTGGACCCGTCGCAACCAAAAATAAATCAGTCCGAAATGAAACACTTGGTCACACAAATAAAAATGTTTTCGGCCAGGCGTGGTGGCTCATACCTGTAATATCAGCACTTTGGGAGGCCAAGGCTGGCGGATTCCCTGAGCTCAAAAAATTAGCTGGGCCTGGCAGCGTGTGCCTGTAGTCCCAACTACTGGGAAAGCTGAGGCAAGAGAATTGTTTGATCCCAGGAGGCAGAGGTTGCAGTGAGCCGGGATTACACCACTGCGCTCCACTCCAGCTTGGGTGACAGAGCAAGACTCCGTCTCAAAAACAAAAACAAACAAACAGACAAACAAAAAACCATTTTCCAGCCCTAAAACTTCAGCTTCCAGTTTGAAATGTCTAGAGGATACACATTTCAAGTAGAATGACCCCCTACTGCCGAATTAAGTTGGCTAGATGAGATTAATATTTGTAAGACTCCTGGTGAGCCACTCCCTGGAATCAAAAAATTGCTTTTCTGCAAAATGGATTGTGAAGTAGAAATGTTATATTAGATATGAAAGTATAAAGTAGTCTAAACTACTATACAAATACACACTATAAATATTTTCAGTAGATTTGTTCATATACCACAGAGGTATCCTTGCTATTGTCTCAAGGTGGGCAGGTCTATGCAAATCCCAGTCCAAGGACGCTGAGATGCCAAAGAGGCTGACAAATGCAGTTTCTCAGGAAGAATCATTGAATAGGGCCTTAGAAACAGAAGCAAGTGTCTGGGTCTTAGGCAGTGGCAAGACAGGTTAGTAGATTCCCCATGTCATCACCCCCAGACTTCAGGCTTATATGCCACAAGGCAAGGGCATATGTGTTTCAGAGGTGATACATAAAACAATTGCTTAAGGGTAGGATTTATGATAAGTATATTCTCCTATACAAGGAACAATAGATAAACTAGAAATCATAAAAATTCCCAGAACTGGAGTTAATCAGAAATCAACATGACAGACAAGCATTCAAAATGAGGTTGCTATAGCCTCCACACTCCACTCCCAGAATCTGGCAGTGACAATTTCACATGCCCTCCTCTTCCGTGGTGGTCCCTGAGGCTTTAGGGAGGATGTTTTACATTGTATAGCTTTAGCAGCAGTGAGTTGGCATTGGAAAACGGATTGGGCCCAGGGAGATTCCAAATGAGGCAGGCTCACAAGCTCTGTTGAATCATTTCTTAGTCTTCAGAATACTATGGCTTTGGTTTTCTCAGAAGAAGTAAAATGGTGAGAGATATATAACATTAATAATTTGAATAGTAGAAATATAATACACACAAGGATCATAATTAAAAGAGAATTTGTATGCCCAAACAAGAGCAACAGAAAAGAACCCAGTCCATTAAGGATCCAACTAAAAGCATCATCAAGAAAATTAAAACCCAGTACTTCTTTAGAGCCTTCTTGTAGCCAGGAAACAATTCAGGATTTAAAAACTCAGAAACAATGGTTAGGTCTAGAATCTAATAATCAATGGGTGTACTATAGTTTTCTTCCAAAATATATATGTGTTTTTTTTTTTTTTTTCTCTTTGGTTTCCCCATTTCTCCCAAGGATAAATTGTAGTAGGACTAATTAATTTGGGAAAAAAATTTTAGTGTCACTTTACTTGGCCTGCTTATTTGCATAACGTGTACAAGAATAGTGATTAGCCAATAGGCTTCCTTTAAGTTGACTTTGCTGGAACTTTCATAAGGAATCCTTGAGACTAGAAAGCCAAGCTAAAGATTCACCATCAGACTGTACCTGCAATACCTGCACGAACTGGGTGAGTTCCCCTCTTCCTGAGTTCCCCAAATATCCTGATGTTCCTGGACCTTTCAAAAAATGGCATTCTTTACTTACCACAGGTCAGGAACCTTGTAAGGGACACGTATAGACAAGGTACTAGGCCAGTCTTTCCAAGAGGCTTTTTATAGGCTCTGTAAAGTCAACATTGTTTCCTCAAAGCAGTGTAGTCCTATGAAAATATGGCATTCCAGTGAAAGCCTTGGCAAAATAACTGGTGTCTCCAATCATGTCCTGTTATAAATAAATAAATAAATAAAACCTGATTCTTACTAAACTTATATAAATAATTATACTGCCATAAAATATGAATATTCATAAATAGTTTCCAATTTTTGGAGAAATCAGGTAGAAAGAAAAATAAATTTTGCTCACAGAAGTATGCTTTACCCACTTTAAGCTAACCTATTAATTCCTCAAAAGATAAAGGTTTTCTTGACTCTTCTTCAATCAGAGTAACAGCCTTGTAAACAGAATGTTGTCTTTTCACACAGGAACTGCGATCCACAAACCAAGCAGCTCTTTGTCAGTCAGGTGAGAGCTATTTATTGGGCACTGTAGAATCCAGCGTCTCCTCACATTGCCTAGAGTCGGTCATAGGGAAAAAGAGGCTCTCTGCTCATATCTTCTTCTTGTACTCCCCATGTAGCATGATTCTACATAAAACATTTTCATTTTATTATGGAACTCTTTTGGGCGCTTGTATTAGTCAGGGTTCTCTTAGAGGGACAGAACTAATAGGAGGTGTGTGTGTGTGTGTGTGTGTGTGTGTGTGTAAAGGGTCGTGTTTTAAGTATTAACTTATGATCACAAGATCCCACAATAGGCTATCTGCAAGCTGAGGAGCAAGGACAGCCAGTCTTAGTCCCAAAAGTGAAGAATTTGGAGTCCCATCTTTCATGACAGGAAGCATCCAGCATGGGAGAAAGATGTAGGCTTTCCTTTTCATGTTTTTCTGTCTGCTTTATATTTGCTGGCAGCCAATTACATGGTGCCCACCCAATTAAGGGTGGGTCTGCCTTTCTCAGCCCACTGACTAAAATGTTCATCTCCTTTGGCAACACCATCACAGGCACACCCAGGATCAATATTTTGTATTCTTCAATCCAATCAAGTTGACAGTATTAACCATTTATAGTACTGCTATACTCATCAGAGTATTTCTCTGACATCACCCTAGACGGCATGGGTAATTCAGGTGCCAAGCTCATGTTGTGTACTCTAGTCAGAGGGTGGCTTCAGTTAATGTCCCCATAGCAAGGAAGTAAATGCCCCTCAAGTAGAAATTCTCTAGTCCAAATTCTCATTAGTTGTCATGAGGAGGCAGCTCACAGGCTTTTGCCATAAAACCCAAGGAACGATCTATAAAGGACTATCAAAGAACTTGTCCCTACCATTACTCCAGCATCAGTTCTATACTCTGAGGACTCAGGCAGTCTTACTGGTTCCCATTTAGCATGTTCAAGTAATATTGCTTGAAGGACACGTTTACATGCCTTCAGTTCTGGAATACTAGATAAGGAAAATATTTCCCAGTCCTATTCCCATAAAACATTTAGGTGAAAAAGACACAACTACTATACGTAAAGCCTAAGCACTTTAACTTTTATAATCCTATCGGTCTTTACATTCTTAAGTGCTAGTCCCAGAAACTCTTCCTCTCTGCCTCAGACTGTTTTACCCTCTGTGGTGAAAAAGGCTGTGGGTTCCCAGCAGAAGGTTCGCACTTGTGGCTCAGCTTTCTCATTGTAACTTTGCCTTATGAATGTTTAAATCTCTCTAATCTGGA
Source organism: Saimiri boliviensis (assembly GCF_048565385.1). Lineage (NCBI taxonomy): Eukaryota > Metazoa > Chordata > Mammalia > Primates > Cebidae > Saimiri > Saimiri boliviensis. The sequence continues at coordinate 92,566,636 of NC_133456.1, forward strand.
GTAAATACAGAACACTGATTTGGGGCTCTTTAACAATGAGGGACCAGCAGGGGCTCCCTTTGGCCCACTCAGCCTTCAATAATACTGTATTAAGATCTTTAACACCATCAGTTTCCATTTTATTCATTTCATGTCTTAATAACCATCTAAAGATTTTCACCCTGCTGAGACCAGTCTCATGACTTTCCCTTTCTATTTTTGTCTTAGTTTTACCTCATCAGTATTTTTTAATTTACCTATTTTTTTTTTGAGCACACTGATACGAGCTGTTTCTTTTTCTTCTTTTTTCTTTTTCTTTCTTCCTCTTTTTTTTTTTTTTTTTTTTTTTTTTTGAGACAGTGTCTCACTAACTATGTTGCCCAGACTTGTCTTGATCTCCTGGACTCAATTGATCCTCCTGCCTCAACCTCTCAAAGTTCTGGGATTACAGGCATGAGTCACTGTGCCTGCCCTAATTTACCTTATTTTTAAATAACTGTTTAAATTTTTTTACCTTCCTAGCATGAGTTATTTGATTCTCCCCTCTGCCTTTCCCCATTTAAGATTCAGAGGGGAAGGCTGAGACAGCAAATTTAATAAGGCTTCTTGAACTGTTGTTTGATTCTGTAAGCATTTTTCATGACTTGAGTAATGGGCATATTCAGTGGAAGAATATCTCTGTTATCATAAAGCCAGTCCCCATGGCTTGCATACAAAGCATATCAGCCACCTCTAACACTGTAGCTCTCACCTGTGACTGTCAGCCATTACACACATCAGGGTCAAGTCCTCTCACAGTACAAAGTAATCTCTGGTACTTGCAGAGCCAAAGAAATGAGTAACACAACACAAAAGGCAGCAGGGTTTAGACATGAGAAGAATCTGTCTGCTTATAACTCTTAGGGTTCCATAAGAAAAAAAAAAAGTTTCTCCCAAAAAAGAGGAGTCTAGCACCTTTTCTGTTTTCCCCAAGTCATCTCAGGGTGTCAGAAATTCCTTTTAAGTCCCTCATGTGGCATTTATGTTACTGGAAAAAGGTTCCGAACCAGACTTCAAGAGAAGGTTCTTAGATCTCACACAAGGAAGAATGTGGGGCAAATCCATAGAGTACCGTGAAAGCAAATTTATTAAGAAAGCAAAGAAATAAAGGATGGCTTCTTCATATGCAGAGCAGCCCCAAAGGCTGCTGGTTGGCTATTTTTATGATTATTTCTTGATTTTATGCTAAACAAGGGGTGAATTATTCATGAATTTTCCAGGAAAGGGATGGGCAATTTCTGGAACTGAGCATTAATCCCCTTTTTATACCATACAGGGTAACTTTCTGATGTTACCATGGCATTTATAAATTGTCATGGTGCTGGTGGGAAGATCTTTTAGCATGCTAATACATTATAACTAACGTATAGTGATCTGTGAGTACAACCAGAGGTCACTTTCATTGCCATCTTGGTTTTGGTGGGATTTGGCTGGCTGGTTTACCACATATTGTTTTATCAGCAAGGTCTTTTCTACCTGTATCTTGTGCTGACCTCCAACTCATCCTGTGACTTAGAATGCCTAACCTCCTGGGAATCCAGCCCAGTGGGTCTTAGCCTTATTTCGCCCAGCCGCTATTCATAATGGAGTCACTCTGGTTCGAATGCCTCTGACATTGAGAGTTGCAAGAGAAAGGATAGACAGTCAAGGAAATGGAGAAACAAGAAAAATTCAGTTGACTGAGAAGTTTTATAGAGAGAGGGCAGAGGCCTTAGAACAAAACATATCTATACATATATAGTCCAAACATTATTTTTAACTAAGTTGACTTTTGACTCTGAGCTCTAAAAAACATTTTTTTTTTTCTAATTGTAACTCCTACTGAAGCCATTTTACTTTGCTTCTGCTGCTGAATGGGCTCCCGTCAACAAATGGCTGCTAGAGAAGGAGCCACCTTACTACAGCAGCGGTTCACCACCCTTCCTTATCACCATGTGATAGTCAGTTCTTAGTTACCAATCACTCTAAATATGCTGGCATTTTCAGCATGTCCCTGTACTTGTGCACAGGCTTCTAAAAGGTGAGCCACACCACCTCATACAAAGGGCTGCCACCCTGTCCCCTGCAATGCTTCATTCTTTTTGCCCTCTTCTTAGCCTCTCAACTCCTGGCTAACTTGCCACATGCTCTGTGGTGGGCAGGTGATATCCTTTGAATTAGGTCCCCACCCAAATCTCCTGTCAAATTATAATCCCCAATGTTGGGAGAGGGGCCTGGTGGGTGGTGATTGGCTCATGGGGTGGACATCTCCCTTGCTGTTCCATTATAGACAGTGAGTTCTCATAAGACCTCATTATTTAAAGGTGTATGGCACCTTCCCCTTCACTCTCTTCCTCCTGCTCTGGCCACGTAAGACCTGCCAGGTTCCCGTTCGCCTTCCACCATGTCTGTTTCTCGAGGCCTTGCCAGAAGCAGAAGCCTGTACAGTCCAGAGAACAGCGAGCCAATTAAACCTCTTTTTTTAAACAAATTACCCAGTTTCGGGTAGTTTGTGTGAGAACAGACTAACTCAAAGCCTGCCCCTAAAAATCTGAGGAAGTTGAGAGGCCAAATAGGCTGACAAATCCAGTTTCTTGGAAACATTTGATAGTGACTTAGCTACAGAAATCATATCAGTATCTCAGACTATGGTAAGATAAGATGGTGAATCTCCATGCCATTACCCCCCAGATCCAGGGCTCATATACCACAGGGAATGGGCATATGTGTTTCAGAAGGATGCATAGGACAATTGCTTAAGGGCAGGATTTTCATTTCCTCTTATACAAGCAACAATTGATAAATGAAATCCTTAGAGGCCTTTCCAGAACTAGAGTGAATCAGAAATTAACATGGCAGATTAGCATCCAAGATGGAATTGCTTTACTTTCCACAGCTATAGATCAGGTACAGCATGGTCTTTGGAATCAGCTCTAGATTCACATCTACTACTTACTGGACATAAAAACCTGAACAAGTTATATAATTTCCCTGAGCCTTAATTTTTTCCTCTTTTATTTGGAATAACAGGAAGTTCAAAAACTACTAGGAAGATTCAGTAACGAGTGTCAGGCACAGTACCCAGCGTATGGTAGAGCCTTTAGTAAACATTCATTTCATTTACTTGTTCCCTCAACACAAGGGATGATGGATTTCATTGAGGAATGTGTGTGTCCTTGATACAAGATTTTGCATGCAACTGCCAAATATCTGAACCCATAAATAGGAGTCACCATGTAGTCCTGTCTTTGCCTAGCCCAAGCAAAACATCACAACATACCACCAAGTAAACAAAAGTTACAGTGACCCAGCAGGGATTTTGCCAACTTTTGTTGAGATAGTGAAACTTATTAAATGGCATGTTTACCTACCTATCTGACAAGTCTTTGTAACTGAATCTCACAAACTTCTGGAGAAATGAAATTAGAAATGTCAAGAAAAGAAATGGCCTGTGAGTTTTCTACATGGTGATAATTGGAAATAATGCATCATTTTATAAAAAGACAGAGTTCACTTTTATGAAAAATTGCTAACTAACCTAGAGACTCAGCTTCAAAGAAGGCCAGACCTTGTTTTTTAAAATTGGCACTTAAAAAAACATTTTTTTTGGACACACATGGTGGGTCATGCCTATAATCCCAGCATTTTGGGAGGCCAAGTTGGGCAGAACACTCGAGGCCAGGAGTCCAAGACCAACCTGGCCAACATGGTGAAACCCTGTCTCTACTAAAAATATAAAAATTATCCAGTCATGGTGGTACACACCTGTAGTCCCAGCTACTCAGGAGGCTGAGGCAGGAGGGAGTGGAGGTTGCAGTAAGCCAAGATCATGCCACTGCACTCCAGCCTGGGCAACACTGCAAGACTCCATCTCAAAAAAGCATTTTTTTTTTTCAAAAGCATTGTTGTGCCAACTATGTTCAAGCATGCTAACTACTTTACATAAGTTATCACATGTCATCCGTACCTGACAGCTTTATGAGGAGGTATAACCACTGTCACAGGGACTAGGTCACAAAGCAGGACTGTTCTGTTCTAGAAACCATGTCAGCAGTGACTATGTGGCAGAACCTACTCAATACACAAGATGTTAACAAACACTTTTATTGATCAAAAAACCATGAGATAATTCTGATTATACTCTGACTTCAACATAATAACCTGTGCCTAACTCTTCCCACTCAAACCAGGTAAAATATCAGATAATATAGGAAAGTGCCTTCCAGAATGGGGGATTGCACTACCAGTTGTTTGAAAATGTTTTTAAGTGGTACATAACATTAAATAACATTGACTGACATAACCTGATGAGTTCTTCTGCCTGCTGCACAAATAAAGACCACAGCATTGCAGTAAAGAAAGTTTAATTGACACAGGCCAGCCATACCACACAGGAGACTGTTATTACTCAAATCAATCTCCTTGAAGTCTTGTAGGTTTGGGTTTTTTCAAAGGCAGTTTAGAGGGAGGGGGAGAGGTGGCTAGCCTGTGGGTGCTTGCTGCTGATTTGTTGGGGGTGCAATCATAGGGGTGTGGAAAATGGTCTTCCTGCACACTGAATTGCTCCTGGGTGGGGTCACAGGAGCAGTGGGTGGGTCCAGATGGAGCCATCTTTGGTTGGTGGATCCCAGTGGGGCTATAGGTTTCAGTCATGCAAAAAACAGAAAAGATACCTCAAAAGGCCAATCTAGAATAATGATGTTATCTGCAGGAGTAATTGGGAACGTTGCATATCTTGTGACCAGTCTACACCTTAGCAGAATTTAGGCTCTTCTCCTCCCTCTAGCCTGGTGGTCTATTGTTAGCTTCACAAAGGTGGTTGAGTTTTGGAGAAGGGCTATTACTTAAACTATAACCTAAACTTCTTCCAAGGTTAGCTCTGCTTAAGCCCAAGAAAAATTAGGGCAGCTTGAAAGCTGAAGGCAGGAGGTGGGTTGGCTAGATCAGATCTCCTCAACTGCCATGATTTCCTCATCATTATAATTTTTGCAAAAGCAGTTTCAACACAATGAGAAAGTCACTCTCTTACATTTTTTATATCCCTATCCTTTGAATACCACAAGGAGAACCTCTCATCCTGATGTCAGCATGTCTTCAACACATGGAACACTTTTCAGTCTCTCCAGTTTGATAAACAGAGCACAGATCTTAGACTATGATGAGATTTATGCAACCAATACCATCTAGTTAGAATTTAATAACTACTTTTGCTATCCATATATATTTTTTTAATTACCTTCTAGTTAATGCTGAGCTTCCATTTATGAGATTAGATTAAATGCTTCCTTTTAAAATAAATGTATTTCCATTTAAAAAGGAAACTAGCTTTAAAGAATATTAATAATAGAGCAGGTAGTATATAAATTATCAAAGTTCTTAAAATTAGTACACAATGATAAACACAGTAACAAGATACTGGAATGACTAAAATTTGGGAAGTTCTCAGTATAAATACATTAGAATAGTCCTTCTAGAAGCCACTAAAAAAGGAGGAATACTACCCTTAAGTAAAAGTCCCAGCCCCAGCAGTACTCAACAGGAGAGGCATTTTATATACCTGGGGACACTTGATGATATCTGGAACATACTGGTTGTCACTTTCTGGTGTGGGGAGGCAGGATGGACATAGGAGTTGTGCTACCTGCATTTAGTGGTAGAGGCCGGGGATGATGCTAAATATACTATAGTACACATTACAACCCTGCTAAATATACTACAGTCACATTACAACCTCAAGAAAGAATTTTCCAGCCCATAATGCCAATAGTGCCAAGTTGGAGAAACCCTCCTGTCTCCTGACTGTAAGTGCTGGAAGTGATCCAGAGGCTGACACTTGTCTTCTCTCAAGGCCAAGTTCCTATCTGACAAAGTTCATACATCGCATTATAATTGGCAATTCTTGTTGGGCAATTTGCCCTTTGGTTGCAATTCCTACTTGTTTTAGACAAATGATTAGATTGTAAAGTAGCTTCTATTTTAATATATAATTCAGAGAGTATCCCAGCAGTGATTCACAGTTCCACCCCAGTCCTGTTATTACTAGATGTGAGGGCCTTTTGCTAACCTTTTTAAATCATTTCATCTTTAAAAAGTGAACTTCATATGGGTGGATTTGATCCAGGATTCTGAGGGTTTTCATTTTAACTCTTTAAAACATTTCATTGCAGATTTTTCTACAATTTTTTCTTTTAGTTTATTCTATCCTTTTATTTTTAATCTATATTTTACTTTAAAAATTATTTCCAGGCCAGGCATGATGGCTCACACCTGTAATCCCAGCATTTTAGGAGGCCAAGTTGGGAGGACTGAATGAGCCCAGGAGTTAAAGACCAGCCTGGGAACATGGTAAACCCAATTTCTAAGAAACAAAAAAGGAAAAATTAGCCAAGCATGGTGGTATCTGCCTGTAGTGCCAGCTACTCAGGAGGCTGAGGTGGGAGGATAGCTTGCGCCTGGGAGGCAGAGGTTGCAATGAACCGAGATCACACCATTGCATTCCAGCCTGGGCAAAAGAGCCAGACCCTGTCTCTCTATATATGTATTTCTATAATGACTTGCAGTTTACCACATGCAATAAACAGATGTGATGTCTGGCTTCTGAGCCTCAATTCTTATTATTGCAGAATGCACTGGGGTTTTGTCTGAAATTGCACAAAGTTTGGTCCATACCTAAAAATTAAATGTTCAGACTAATACATTAGTTTATTTTCTTGTCTTTTTCTCCTAAATACAAACTTCAGAAAGTAAACAGTAGTTTATATTGAATACAACTATCACTGAAAAGAGAAAATCAGAATTTTACTATAATAAGCTTATCCTGTGTGTGGTAAGTAACTTACTCAAGTGGAGAAGAATCATGTAACACTCACTCAAGCAGGGAAGAATCAGGTAATTAAAGAATATTTGTAGGCCAACACTTTGGGAGGCCGAGGTGGGTGGATCACAAGGTCAAGAGATTGAGACCATCCTGGTCAACATGGTGAAACCCCGTCTCTACTAAAAATACAAAAAATCAGCTGGGCATGGTGGTGCATGCCTGTAATCCCAGCTACTCGGGAGGCTGAGGCAGGAGAATTGCCTGAACCCAGGAGGTGGAGGCTGCGGTGAGCTGAGATCGCGCCATTGCACTCCAGCCTGGGTAACAAGAGCGAAACTCTGTCTCAAGAAAAAAAAAAAAAAAAGAATATTTGTTTGTTTTTTATCCTAGAATTATTTAAGTAAGAGAGGGAAAAGTCTTGGAAGTACAAAAATATTTACTAACAATTGACTGCTTACAAAATTAGCTCCTATCCACAAACTCAAAGACTACTGTCTATGTTAGGTAGCACCTTACTGATTATTTGTCAGTTCTGTGCTTCGGCAATGCAAAGCAATTGCAGATCCAGTAAATCTTGCCCCCAAAATGCAGGATTTTGTAATGCCTATGAAAGAGAGAAAGCTGCTCTAATTGAACACAAAGCCATTTGACACATAAGGATCTAGTAAAGTCAGATGGTTAACAATTAAGAGAAAAATAGAGAAGAATGATTGCAAGATAAATGCTTCAGAGGAGAAAGATTTAAGTACCAAAGATGAAAGAGAGGCTTTTGGGAAAATTGATGAAGGCTTCAAACACTTTCACAGAAGTGCTCCTCTTGATTACCTCACTGTGAAAGTCAAATATGAAATAAAAGATATGGTATCTTCTGCCACTGAAATTAGTCAGAAAAAAAAAAAAAAAAACTATGCCTGCCCAGAATCAATCACTGCTTGATTCATGCTGTGTTCATTCTGACAACTTAGGCGCAGTTGCATTTATAACCTAAATTATGGTAACTTTGGAGTCAAATTTTGTAATTTTCTTCTCATTTTTTGAGATAAAATTTCAATCAAACATTTTACAATTTGGTATACATTTTTGGTCCCCATTTTAATTGCGTTTCTTTTAAATGGTCTTTTTCCAATACAGCATCACTACCTGTAATGGGACAACTATCACATCTGGGAATAGAATCTCATAAAATGATAGATCTGAATTTTTGGAAGCCATCATATTTACGACTCATTTCCAAATAAAGAAATTAAGACTGAATGAGATCATTACCTGTTATAAGGTTATAAACAAACTCTATGAAATATTTTAATGGAGTGTAAAAATCCCAATTTGACTTATGATAAATAAAATAATTTTTAGACAACAAGGATGATTCTTTTGAAGACAGTCCTTCTGAATTTGAAACCATTTCTTTTTTTATTTTTTTGAGACAGAATCTCACTCTGTTGCCCAGGCTGGAATGCAGTGGCACGATCTTGGCCCATTGAGACCTCCACCTCCCATGTTCAAGCAATTCTCTGCCTCAGCCTCCCGAGTAGCTGGGACTACAGGCACCCACCACCACGCCTGTCTAATTTTTTTATTTTCAGTAGAGATGAGGTTTCACCATCTTGGCCAGGCTGGTCCTGAACTCCTGACCTTGTGATCCACCTACCTCGGCCTCCCAAAGTGCTAAGATTACAGGTGTGAGCTGCTGCGCTCAGCTGAAATCATTTATTTATATAAGAACAACTACTACGTTTGCCATATTTTTGCCAGTCCTGGCAAACGTAGTAGTTGTTCTTATATAAAGTTGTTCTTATATATTCTGTGTCTACCACTTCTTCTGGAATTGTCATTCTCTGCTCATCCTACAAATCACTTCCAGTTCAGTGTTTATTTTTATTTTCTCCTTCACTTACTGTAATCTGTGGTGGATCATTACGCAATTAATTCAAATTACCAACATATCATTCTAATAATCTTTTTAATGACACTAAAATGAATATGGTTCTGATTTAGCAGGTACTGTCAGGAGTAGGAAACCATATAAATGTACCTGCTTTGCTTTCGTTCCAAGGATGATGACAATATCATGTTCTTACAGTGTTTTTTTCTCCCTATTTCTACCCTACTCAGCATCCCTACCTCTCCATTTGCCCCAGACTTCTCAAAGTGGTGATCCATGATTCACAAATGGCCTATAACATGTTTTCTTCCCAAACCTATATGATTTTTAAAAATTTGAGTTAGTGGCCAGCTTCAAAAAATTGATTGTTTACATAGAAATCCAGATTTCTAGCTTCTCTTGAGAAAAAAAAAGAGAAAAAGACCAGATCTTGCAATAATTATTTGCCATCTGCACCAGTCAGCTAAGGCTTGGTAACAACTAAACACTTTTGCTCAGCACCACTTTGAGGTTTTCGTAAGTTCCATCAAGCTCTGTGGTTCCCTGAAAAGATAGAATGTTGATAGTTATTTCGTGTTTGTGCTGGTCTTTTCCATATAGTGTAATTAAGGTGAAATATTTCTTGTATTCATGTCCCTGGAGAAAGTAGGAGAATGATAAAGACAGGGAGGTGGCAGATAGCCCTCTTTCACTCATTTGTTTTACCCAAGGATACTGTGGATACTACAGGTGGCAATATCTGATTCAGCCTATTGCTTCAATGCCATTTAATGTTTGTATTAGTCAGGATTCTCCAGAGAAACAGAACCAATAGGTGATAAACATGTATATATTTAATATTATATATTAAATGTATGTACATGTGTGTGTATGTGTACATATATACATATATTCTCCAGAGAAACAGAACCAATAGGTGATAAACATGTATATATTTAATATTATATATTAAATGTATGTACATGTGTGTGTATGTATATATATATATGTCTCTATCCCTATCTATCTATATACATATGGGGAGGGGGAGGATTTATTATAAGTGATTGGCTCGTGTGATTATGGAGGCTAAAAAATTCAAGAGCTGCTGTCAGCAAGCTATAAGCCGAGGAAAGCCAGTGGTATTGTTCCAGTCCTGATTCTAAGGACTTGAGAATTAGAGAGCTGATGGTTTAAATTCAAGTTCAAGTTCAATCTGAAGGCCTGAGAACTAGGAGTATTGAGAGCAGAAAAAGATCGATATCCCTCTAACAGTAAGAGAGTAAGAATGAGCCCTTCGTTCCCCCATGTATTTGTTTTATTTAGGCTCCCACCAGATTGGATGAGGCCTACCCACATTGGGGAGGGCCATTTACCAAGTCCACTGGTTCAAATAGAAACATACTCACAGACACATTAAGAAATAATATTTGACCAGCTATCTAGGCATCTCGTGGCCTAGTCCAGTCAACATGCAAAATTAACCAACCCAGTGATCGTGTAAAGAATATGAATCAGTACATGAGTTAATGCAGAAAAAAGGGTAGATAAGCTTCACATACCAACCAGGTATGTCATCAGGGATATTCCACCAATGATGGGAAGTGCACACTACAAATCTTAAAACCAGAGGGTTTTCCTACTGGACTACTGTATATGTAATTGTCAGACTGTTTATTTGCAATCTCTTCCCCTTAAACCCAGGGAATTTAGGGACCTGCCAGAAATGAAAAGAAAAGAAGGCAACACAAGTATCTCTCTTGCATTTACAGCTTAAGAATCATCCTGGATATATTTGCTTATTTTCAGCTTCTTTCCCTCCTCCTTTTATATGTGTGTCGTCAGGAGGCTCCCGTGCTATCTTAACCTGGTTTAAGTTTAAATGGAAACATTTTATAATGATAAGAACAAACTAGTGCCTTTTTCCTCTTCCCAAGTAAAGAAATCTTTAGAATGTGCAAAACTGTTGATAGCAAGTCCCAATTCCCTAAAGACAGACTGATCATTTACTTAGCTTTCTACCTTGGGGGCAACATTGAAGATCTCAAAGGTCAAGTTTCAAATCAAAGCTTGACAGAAATATTTTAAAATACAGCCAGTAACCAAGAGAGAGAAAAGCTCTTTGGCATGTTTATATCTGACCTTCATCTATTAACCTCAAGGAAAGGTAATGAAACTTGCATTCATGAGAGATGATATTATCTACTTCAGGATAAATCTATTTAATGAATAAGTAATAAGCAAATTTTTAAAGACAATGAAATTCCTGGGGACTCTTAGAAAATTTAAATTCGCAATTTGGGAATGCGTTTACCATATAACTATGAAAATGATAATGAGCCCACAATTTCTGAGCCAGAAAATTTCTTCATTACTAAATAATGCACTAGAAACAAAACAAACCACCACCATAGGCATCTGCAACAGCTAATATGGATTAAATGTGGATTTTAGAACCTTGTTTTAACTAGCTGTATTAAAACACCCTTGTCACAGTATTGAATGATAATCAAGACACTAGGAAGGAGACGAGGAATAGAAAGAGATGAAACAGCTCAGATAGAACTACCTTCATCATCAGTGAGGTGTAGGATGAGTCGAGGGACAGGAGAAAGTTAACCTTGGTGAGCGAGTTTAATTTGTGTATGTTTGTCTATTTATACTCAGGCAAGACAAAAATTAAGTGACAGCATGTAATCGTGCCTTGATTCACCATTTTCAGAGCCCCACTCCACCCATAACCATTACTTACTGAGGAAACTGGGAACTCCACAGGCATCGAAGACCCTTTACTATCTAGGTGTCACTTCTTTGCTTTAAACAGATTTCCTACTATTCCCCTCAAGAGGTAGTAAAACCTAGTGGTTAAGAATCTGTGATTAAATTCTCATTCTACCACTAACTAGTTATGGGATAAGTTTACACAATTTATTTTAGCCTCCATTTCTCCACCAGTAAAAGAAGATAACTCATCAGAGGCTTAAACAAGGATTAAATGAGATTGTCTATGTCACGTGCCTACGTACGTCCCTGACATAGAGTAGGTATACCAGAAATGTTAGCTATTAGCTTCTCTCTGTTTTATGGCAGTGACCTACCTTCAGGCTTTTGTGAGTTTTTAGCCCTTCCTGTTCAAAGGTTCTGCCCATCTCATCTCTTCAAGTCCAAATTCATCCTTCAAATGCCTCTCCAGATAGCTCCCCAACACCCCAACTCCTCTGAAAATCACAGTTCACCTCTCCTGCCTCCTATTTTGTTCCCTGAAAGACACTCAGCAACTGAGCATCAGCTTCCTGAGGACAGGAAGCAGGCCCCTGCCATCTTCATCATATGCTGGCAACCCCAGCATCTAACAAGTATTAGGTGTTGGGTAAATACAAGGTGATGAGAGAGGCAGAGAGAAGGAAAGGTGAAATGAGGGGAGAAGGGAGCTTGAGAAAGAAGAGGCAAATGCAGGGTGAGAACACAAATAGATGCAAAAGCAGCCACCCATAGAAGGCCAGGGAAGGAAGGACCAAGTGGGAGAGAGTAAGAAGCAGATTAGAGGTAGCTGTGATATTCCCCTCCACAGCTGCTTCTGCCAGCCTGTAAATGGCTCCTGCAGCTCTTCAGTGGGATGTCTGCTAGAATAAAGCAGCTCTGTGTAAACAATATCCCTGTGTGGTCATCAAGGAGTGTGCAATAGGCTCTCTGTGTGAGGGAATATATAATAGACCCTCTGATGAGATCACCACTTTGCCCCTTGCTATTTCTGTGTGCCGCTCTGATGAAATCTCAGAATATATTACAACTAAGACCACTGGAATTTTAGTGTTGTTGGAGCTGAAGGGGAGAAAGAGAAGCCTTTGTAAGGCTCACAGATTTTGAATGATGATGACCACCACCACCACCCCTGACCTGCAGTTAGCCCAGCCTCAGAGTCTGTGAAAATCGTTCTCACTGTGATGCTTCTTCACAATTCTGGCTCTTTCCTCACCTATGCTCTGTAGTTGCTGCTGCCTGTTATCCCTAAAGGATAGATTTGGGGGATTTTTATCTATTTTCAGCCATCCTGTTAGAACTCAGTAAGTAATCCTCTTTCAGGCGTGTCTCTACCTGATATTTTCACTACATACTATCTAAACACAAGCCACTAAAGAGGTCCTGATAAGAAAGGTCAAGCAGGGCATTGCTGGGGACAAGAGGTTGTCACACCTGGATTCTCCTCCACAGAACCCTGCTCTCCAGAACTCAGAGTAAACTTACAGGCTACATGCACAGCTGCTTGTGATATGTGGCTTCAGAGATGTAGGAAAGAGCCTTACTCCCAAATTCTCCCAGATTGGCCTCTGTTTTATGAATGATCATGGATGGAGGTAAGGCACAGCCTACATATACCTTGCACTAATAAATAGAGTTACATCTACTATGTCACTAGTCTAGCACTATGCATTTTACAGACATTATGTGGTTTGAATTCATCCCTATATCAATTGTATGAATTCATATATTCATTTTTACAACAGACAGATACTAAGTAGTTGCTATGTTCCAAAAAAAGGTGGATAAAGGAGTTTATAAAACCAAGTCCCCACTCTCACTGTTTTACAGAAACAAACAATAAATATACAACATATCAGGAGTTACAAATCCTGACAAAAATGGGCAGAGCACAGTCATGGAATAGAGATGTGATTGGGATGGGGAGGACTGTTATTTTATACAATGGGGTCACGGAAGTTCTCTCTGATAAGGGCAGTCTTGAGCAAAGATTTCAAGTAAAAAAAAAGTAAATGCTCTGAGAAAGAGAGGTACAATCATGGGGGCCACAAGTGCAAAGGCCCTGAGGTGTGAATGCATCAAGTATTTCTCAGAAATATGAAGGCTAGTGTGGCAGGAGTGGAGTGAAAAAGAGAAATGGTAAGGGTGAGATTAGGAGAAAATGGCATCCCAGTTGATATGGTTAGGCTTTGTTTCCCCACCCAAATCTCACCTTGAATTGTAATCCCCAGGTGTTGATGGAGGAATGATTCCCAAATGCTGTTCTCATGATAGTGAGTGAGTTCTCATGAGTTCTGATGGTTTATAAGGGGCTCTTCCCTCTTTGCTTCCTGCATATGCTGTCTTTTGCCACCATGTGAAGAAGGTCCTTGCTTCTTCTTGGCCTTCTGCTATTATTGTAAGTTTCCTGAGGCCTCCCCAGCCATGCAGAACTATAAGTCAATTAAACCTCCTTTGTTTATAAATTATCCATTGTTGGGCAGTATCTTTATAGCAGGGTGAGAAGAAAATAATACAACAGTGTTCCACCAGTACTCTAGCTTTTCTCCTCTGCCACAAGACCAGGCAGGTGCCTTATAGGGGTTGTTCCACTGGCCTGGTTCCCCAGAATAAAAAGGTAAATGCGGCTAAAGCAGCAACATAAAGCTGCTGATGTTTAACATGAAAGAAAATTAAATGTTTACTGTTTTGGTCCCACCAAATTATTAAGGTTTTTATTACTGCAGCAAAGCTGCATGGTACTACAAAGGAGGATTCTGCCTGGCTATCTTTATATTATACGCCCACTCTTGGAATGAACACTGTTCTCAGGAGAGTGGGGCACTATGTTACCAAAGACAGCCCTGGCTAGACTCTGGTAACAACCGCCCAGATCTCCATGGTTTAACAGATCAAACTATTTCAAATCACACAAAAGCCAGTGCCTATAGTACCTAACAGAAAGGGCTCTCCTCCATTAAGTGACTCAGGATCTAGACTCGCTTTTTCTATGATACTTGGTCTAAGTGTCTGGCCTGCAGGGTCCCAGGATGTGTGAAAACAATTGGAAGTATATAAAGGATGTTTTAAAGGGCATGCCTGGAAGTTGCGTATGTCATTTCCATCCATATCCCACCAAATAACATGGCCCCACATAACAGTAAGAGAAGCTAGAAAATAATGAAGTTATTCTATGCCCAGGACGAGGGGAAAAAATGAATTTGTTTATTCTAGGACACAGTCTCCACAGTAAGCACTAGTTTGACTGAGCCTAAGCCATGTACCCTCTGCTGTGGTCAAGATTTTGGCTTTATTACAAAAGGAGAATGAGAAAAATGTGTAATCCTAAGAACCATAAACCCTGTTTACTCTGTGAGGTAGGGTTACAGCAGATCACTAAGGGAGGCACAGTGGCCTAGGAATCAGGAGACTTGAGCTCTGGTCCTATATGTGTTCTCTTACAGAGAGTAATTTACAGTAGACACCCTGCTTCTGAAATCTATTTCTTTATGTGTAAAGTGTCAAAACCAACTTTAAAGATTTTTATTTTGTGTAAAATAGAAGGCCCAGAAATAAACTCTCCATATATAGTCAAGTCATTTTGACAAGGGTGCCAAGACCATTTAATGGGGAAAGGACAATCTTTTCAACAAATGGCACTGGGAAGTCTGGGTATCCATATGCAAAAGAATGAAATCGGACTCTTACCTAACATAATGTACAAAATAATTGAAAATAGCTCAAAGACCTGAATGTAAGAGATAAAACTATGCAACTCTTAGACGAAAATGTAAAGATAAAGCTTCTTGACATTGGATTTGGAAATTACTTTTTGGATATGACACAAAAAGGACAAGCACCAAAGATAAAAATAGATGAATTGAACTATATAAAAATGTTAAAGGTGTACATCAAAAGGAAAAATCAACAGAGTGAAAAGACAACCTAGCAGAATGGGAGAAAATAATTGCAAATCATATATCTATTAAGGGGTAATATTCAGAGTATATAAAGAACTTCTAAAGCTCAACAAAAAATAAATTATATGATTGAAAAATAGACAAAAAACTTAAATAGATATTTATCCAAAGAAGATATACAAATGACCAACAAACATGAAAAGATGCTCAGTACCATTAATCATTAGAGAAATGCAAATCAAAACTACAATACAATACCAACCACCTCACACCTATTAGGATAGCTACTATCATTTCAAATAAAAGAAAAACAAAAAGACTGGTGTTGGTGATAATATGTTGAAATTGGAACACTTGTACACTGATGGTAGAAATGTAAATTTTGCTGTCCCTATGAAGAAAAGCACAACAGTTCTTTTAAAAAGTTAAAATTACCATATGATCCAGTAATTCCACTTCTTTGTGAGTACACACAAAATAATTGAAAGAAGGTCCTCAAATAAATATCTGCTTATCCATGTTCATAGCAGAATTATTCATCATATTTAAAAGGTGGAAGCAATCCAAGTGCCCATAAAAAGATAAATGGATAAACAAAATGTGGCAGATGCATACAACAGACTATTATTCAGCCACAAAATGGAAGGAAATTCTGAAAGGTACTACTACATGGATAAACTTGGAGAATATTATGCTAAGTGAAGTAAGCCATTCAGAAACAGACAAGATATTATTCCACATACATGAAGTACCTAGAAGAGGCAGTATCATAGAGACAGAAAGTATAATAATAGGTACCATGGGCTAACAGAAGGAGGAAATGAGGAGTTATTTTTTAATGAGTACAGAGTTTCTGTTTTGTAACATGAAAATCGTTCTGGAGATGGGTGGTGGTGATGGCCGCACAGCAATGTGAATGTACTTAACAGTCTGAACTATACACTTAAAAATGGTTAAGATGCGGACAAAAGGGAGGCCAAGATGGGCAGATCACGAGGTCAAGAGATGGAAACCATTCTGGGCAACATGGTGAAACCCCCTCTCTACTAAAAATACAAAAATTAGCTGGGCATGGTGGCGCACGCCTGTAGTGCTGGCTACTCGGGAGGCTGAGGCAGGAGAATTGCTTGAACCCAGGAGGCGTAGGTTGCAGGGAGCCGAGATCTTGCCATTGCACTCCAGCCTGGGTAACAAGAGTGGAACTCCGTCTCAAAACAAAAACAAACACAAAAACAAAAAGAAAACAAAACAAAACAAAAAAAAGATGCGGACAAAAACAAGCAACGAGGAAAGGATTCCCTGTTTAATAAATGGTGTTGGGAAAACTGGCTAGCCATGTGCAGAAAGCAGAAACTGGATCCCTTCCTTACACCTTATACAAAAACTAACTCCAGATGGATTAAAGATTTAAACATAAGACCTAATACTATAAAAACCCTAGAAGAAAACCTAGGCAATATCATTCAGGACATAGGCATAGGCAAGGACTTCATAACTAAAACACCAAAAGCAATGACAACAAAAGCCAAAATAGACAAATGGAATCTAATTGAACTTAAGAGCTTCTACACAGCAGAAGAAACAATGGTTAGAGTGAACCAGCAACCAACAGAATGGGGAAAAAAATTTGCAAGCAACCCATCGGACAAATGGCTAATATCCAGAATCTACAAAGAACTTAAACAAATATACAAGAAAAAATAAACCACCCCATCAAAAAGTAGGCAAAAGATATAAAGAGATACTTTTCATAAGAAGACATTTTATGTGGCCAACAAACATATGAAAAAATGCTCATCATCACTGGTCATTAGAGAAATGCAAATCAAAATCACATTGAGATACCATCTCAGGCCAGTTGGAATGGCAAGAATTAAAAAATCAGGAAACAACAGATGTTGGAGAGGATGTGGAGAAACAGGAATACTTTTACACTGTTGGTGGGAGTGTAAATTAGTTCAACTATTGTGGAAGACAGTGTGGCAATTCCTCAAGGATCTAGAAATAGAAATATCATTTGATCCAGCAATCCCATTCCTGGGTATATACCCAAAAGATTATAAATTGATCTATTATCAAGACACATGCACATGTATGTTCATTGTGGCACTGTTTACATTAGCAAAGACTTGGAACCAACCCAAATGCCCATCAAGGATAGACTGGTTAAAACAAATGTGGCACATATATACCATGCAATACTATGCAGCCCTAAAAAAGGATGAGTTCATCTCCTTTGCAGGGACATGGATGAAGTTGGAAACCGTCATTCTCAGCAAACTGACACAAGAACAGAAAACCAAACTCCACATGTTCTCACTCATAAGTGGGTGTTAAAGAATGAGAACACATGGACACAGGGAGGGGAACA
Source organism: Saimiri boliviensis (assembly GCF_048565385.1). Classification (NCBI taxonomy): domain Eukaryota; kingdom Metazoa; phylum Chordata; class Mammalia; order Primates; family Cebidae; genus Saimiri; species Saimiri boliviensis. The sequence continues at coordinate 92,584,344 of NC_133456.1, forward strand.
TCACACACCAGGGTCTGTTGGGGTCTGGGGAGCTAGGGGAGGGATAGCAGTGGGTGGGGGGTTTGGGAATGGATAACATTAGGAGAAATACCTAATGTAGGTGACGGGTGGATGTATGCACCAAACCACCATGGCATGTGTATACCTATGTAACAGTCCTACACGATCTGCACATGTACCCCAGAACTTAAGGTAAAATTTAAAAAAAATGTTTAAGATGGTACATTTTAGGTTATAGATATTTACCACAATTTAAAGTTTTTTTTTTTTTTTTTTTTTTTTTGTGTGTGTGTGTGTGTGTGTGTGTGTGTGTGTAAGTGATTTGGGGGCTCATTTGACCTCTTTGAAAGTCTTAGCAGAAGCTTTCAGCCAGAGAGATGTTGAAGAAACATTTAGAGACGTTAAGACCTATAAAGTTTGTGGATTTCAGACTCAGAATCCTGAAAAAGGTTATGATAGACCCCTTCAACTCTAACACTCTGTGATTCGACTGAATAGATCAGAGGGTGATAAAAAGCAGTGGTATTTGCAGTGGAGAGGAGATATAACCTATGGGCTGTGTGTTCTGCAAACCTGCCCCATAGGCTGTCATCCTCTGCTTTCCATCAGCAATAAAATTTACCCAGAGACATTTTTATCATGTCCCGCTGGAACAGATCAAAAATATTTATATATTAGGTGGATTTATTTTCATACATTTTCAATGAGTTGACAATCTCTTATTCTTAACTGAAATATGGCTTCGTTGATTTCATCCCATTTGCAATACAGCCCACTTTGTGCATCTGAATGACAAATGGCTGATCCACAGGTTGGTAAATAAGAGAACAGCCTCAGCTGTGACATGTTCTCCATCGTTAACATGAAACAGTTTTACGTGATGCATCATACCTCTTAGAGCAGAGAAAAACAGTACCTCTGGAATGAAGCTATAGCAGTCTGTCTTGATTAGACCACCAACTCCTTTAGGTATTTTGACACTTATGTTATCTGTAAATGGTATATCTGTCAGGTAAATGGGTGTCAGCCCCTTTTATTAAAGTATTATTCTCAGGAAATAAAGACAACTAGTTACACCTCACAGGGAGGCAGTTGCTGGAAAAGGAGGCGGGGTTAGTCTCACTTTATTCTGTGGCCATGGCTGAGATCCTAGTCTTGGACTAACCACTTCACAAATATCTCAGGTGGATTTTGTGTGAGAGAGTATGGATGGGCAGTTTTGAGGTATTGTTATTCTTGGAATTTAAAAATTCAAAGAGGTCAAAGGGTATGTACCTAACTGTAGCATCTTTACAATTCAGGGTTTGTTCATTCCCTCAGTTAGTAGATACATATTAAGTGTCCAAAGTGCACTGGGTATTATTCTGAGATGACAGAGGCATGGTTCCAAAACTCAAGAGTCATATTCGAGTTGAGGAGATAAGACATGTATCCTGGAGTTACCTAGTTCACAGAAACTACATTCCAAAGCCAGCATTCTTGAGGTTTCCCAGAAAGGTCTTGTCCATGTTAAAATCAACATATCTTGCTCAAAAAGTCCAACGAAGCCAGATTTTGCAGTGGTTAGAATGGATCATCCATTCTTTGAGCACTATATGAAGAAGTTAACTTGTTTGCCCGGAAAGAGGAAAATGAAATTGAATTAGGGGACCTTCAGTGCTATCTTTGTGGTAGGAACTATCTTTGGTTTAGCCTAGACTATTTGCCTGCCTCTATAGTCAAGGTTCACTATGGAAACTTCTCAGTCAGCCGTGTGGGACTAGTGTTCACAGACACATGTTTATATTATGACATGTTATATTAGTCTGTTTTCACACTGATGATAAAGACATACCTAAGACTGGGTAATTTATAAAGAGAAAGAGGGCCGGGCATGGTGGCTCATGACTGTAATCCCAGCACTTTTGGAGGCTGAGGCAGGTGGATCATTTGAGGTCAGGAGTTCGAGACCAGCCTGGCCAATATGTTGAAACCCCATCTCTACTGAAAAATACAAAAATTATCCACTGGACATGGGGGTACATGCCTGTAATCCCATCTACCCAGAAGGCAGAGGCAGGAAAATTGTTTGAACCTGGAAGGCGGAGGTTGCAGTGAGCCTAGATAGCACCACTGCACTCCAGCCTGGGCAATGGAGTGAGACTCCATTTCAAAAAGCAAAAAAGAAAAAGAAAAAGAGATTCAATGGATTCACGTTTCCACATGGCTGGGAAGGCCTTACAATCATGGCAGAAGGGTGAAAGGCACAATTTGCAGGGCAGTAGGCAAGAGAGAGTGATAACCAAGTGAAAGGGGTTTACCATAATAATACCAGAAGAAAAGCAAGACCCTGGGGACTGGCACTAATTTAGGGTATAGTAGATTACTTCTATCTCCCATCTTAGGCTGGTTCCATAGCATATACCCATTGAATAGACTGGTAAGTAAAACGGTCTACTCTTTCTAAATTTTAAAAAGATCACTTGTGTTTCTTCTTTTATTGTTTGCTAAATACGCTTTTAAAGTTCAAACGACTTTTCTTTTGCTTTTACTCTTCAGATAAAGGCATTTCAAGCTACATTGTGAAACTGCGATAAGAGAAGGACAATGAAGTACTGCTGGTTACTGAAACGTGGGAGCGGGTACTTACAGGTGAGAGAGCTGAGATCATCCTCTTGGCGAAAATGGAATTTGAAGTAGATATGAAAGACAGTGAGCCAGAGGATTCAGCCAGGGGAAGCAATCAGAAAAGGCTGGGAGATGGCTGCAAGTTACATGTATCCAAATAGTATCACAGAGTGCATCCATAGGTGATTGTAGAGAAAAATTTGAAGCAGATAATTGCAAGGCTTGAATGCCATGCTTAGGGTTTTTGATGACTTTCAGAAGCATATGGGAAGTTAGAATAAGTTTTCCAAGTATGAGAAACACGATGAGAGCGGTGGCAGCAGAATGTTAAAAGGATTCGAAATGGAGTTTTGGGAATTCAAAAAGCCATGTAGGAGACAGTTGGCCCAGAGATACAAATTTGAACTAGTCAAGATGTAGGAGGAAGGCGCGATGAGGAGGAAAAGCTGTTCTATAGAGGCCAAATTTATGAGGATGAAGAATTAGAGATGATTTCACTTCCTGTGTGTTTGCCTATCTTCTCAAGCAGACTATTGTGCCCTAGAGGTTAGGGACTCCACATTCTTCTGTTTATCTCCTGAAGTTACTGGCATAGTCCTTGGTACAAAGTAGAAGCAGAATAAATGCTTGCTGAATCTCATCCTGTCCCCCAGCGTTTTTTCTGTCTGTTCCCAAAAACTCTGCTTTCTAGAGGGTAGGAGGTGATTGGTCCCTACTGTAAAGCAATCCCAGTCTTCTACTATAAAGCAATCCCAGTTTTCTTTTTGGGTTATGTTATCATAGATGTTTCTCTAAGGATTAGAGAGACAGATGGAACTGGCCATTGGCATTGGACTGGAAAATTGGTTTACTATATGGGTGGCAGTTAGAAGGACTCCTCCACTTTCTGTTTTTGTTGTTTTTGTTGTTGTCGTTTGAGCCAGGGCTTCACTCTGTTGCCCAGGCTGTAGTGCAGTGGCACAATCATAGCTCACTGCAGCCTCAGCCTCTCAGGCTCAAGCTATCCTCCTGTGTCAGCCTCTGGAGTAGCTGGAACTACAGGCACGCACCGTCACGCCCAGCTAATTTTTAAATTTTTTGCAGAGATGAGGCTTCTCCATGTTGGCCATGCTGGACTCAAACTCCTGAGTTTAAGTGATCCACCCGTCTCAGCTTCTCAAAGTGCTGGGATTACAGGTATGAGCCACAATGCCGGGCCACTTTCTGTGTTTTGATCATTTGATGATTGCTTATTAGTGATTTGGACTAATAGGAAAGTAAGAAACAGTTCAGTATTCCAACATTCCTTACATTATAAGACTCCTCACTGCTATGGCCAGCCTTTCAGGCCTTTGCTTGAAGATTTCCAGGGTTAGGAGACCACTACCCTGATGTTACTGGACTATTCTAATTGTTCAGAAATTCTAAAACCCTTAGCTTTTTCCTGTGTGATTGTTGTGTTACAGCTATGGACACCTCCATACACACACATACCAGCCTGCCCACATCCATCTTCTTGTAGTTGTGGCCCTTTGAACACCTAGATTACTTAAAAATAAGGTAACAACTATTTGGAAGTTATCTCAAGAGACTTTATTAACACATGGCTTTCTCATGCAACAAGAATCATGCCAGGCTCAAATCCAATCCCACTGGGGAGGAAAAGCTTTGTTAAAAATAGCAAATACTTTAAATCTGAAAGTTTAAATAATGACAATACCTTTCCCCATTCATCATAGCAGTCCACAGAGCAAAAGAGCATGAAGGGAGGGTCATGTAAGGGGCATCATCTCATTCTTTGGTGTTCCTAGATATACAATATCACTGATTAATTTGGCTTGTAGTGATTTGACCATCAAAATTTTGCTTATCATTGGAGTTGTTTGCAAGTAGAAGAGAGATATGTAGAATATAATAAGAGATATTCCACAACATTTAGTTGAAGCAACAGGAAGAGGAGAAAATCATGAAAGCCATTTTATACATCTACATCAATCCATGAAAATCCATTTAAGGTATTTTTGCCTTGAGAAACATCACAGACTTAGGTAACAATAGTGCAAAAATGAAAGAGTGGAAAATTTTAGTCAAGTCTGAGTTCATATCTAACATTGGACATTATTATTTAAAACATAATATTTGGGCTGGGCACAGTAGCTGATGCGTATAATCCCAGCACTTTGTGAGGCCAAGGCAGCCCAATTGCTTGAAACCCAGTCTCTACAAAAAATAAAAAATTAACTGGGCGTGCTGGCACATGCCTATAATCCCAGCTACTCAGGATACTGAGGGTGGGTGGATTACACAGCCCAGGAGGTTGAGGCTGCAGTGAGCCATGACTGTGCCATAGCACTCCAGCCTGGGTGACAGAGTGAGACTTTGTCTCAAAAATAACAACAAAAATAAAACATAATATTTGGCCAGGTATGGTGGTTCATGCCTATAATCCCCACTACTTGGGGGGCTTAGGTGGAAGAATCATTTGAGGCCAGAAGTTTGAGACCAGCCTAGGCAATACAGCAAGACTTCAGCTCCACAGTTTAAAAAAAAAAAAAAAAAAAAAAAAACACACACACACACAAAAAGTAGAGTATGGTGGTTGATACCTGTACTGTAATCCCAGCTTCTAGGGAGGCTGAGGTGGGAAGATCACTTGAGCCCAGGAGGTCGAGGCTGTAGTCAGTCAAGATCATGCCATCACACTCCAGGCTGGCTGATAAGAGTAAGACCCCATGTCACAAAGAAAAAGTCACGTTCTATAGCATCACATAGTAATAATCTGTGATTATCAGCCCTGTTTTTTCTAAAGTGAGAAAGTTACCTTCTTCCACATAGCAGCCAGCTGTTACTCCTCTCTTAATCCTTTTCTTTGTGTGTCGATACTTTCTCAGTTTTTCTGAGCAACCAGCTAGTGGGTAGACAAAGATAATAAAGGCCCAATCTCTGCCTTAGGGGGCTCACATTCTACAAATTGTCACTCACCCCATCAGCTTTGGTATGGTTTGGCTCCGTGTTCCCACCCAAATCTTATCTTGTAGCTCCCGTAATTCCCATGTGTTGGGGGAGGCACCCAGTGGGAGATGACTGAATTATGAGGGTGGGTCTTTCCCTTGCTGTTCTCATGATAGTGAATGGGTCTCACAATATCGGATGGTTTTAAAAATGGAAATTTCCTTGCACAAGCTCTCTCTTTGTGGGCTGCCATCCACTAAGACATGACTTGATCCTCCTTGCCTTCCACCATGACTGTGAGGCCTCCCTAGCCATGTGGAGCTATAAGTCCAATAAGCAACTTTGTTTTATAAATTGCCCAGTCTCGGGTATGTCTTTGTCAGAAGTGTAAAAACAGACTATGGACAAACCCCTTCTATATACTCTGATTTATCATTGTTCCTATGAATGGCACTTGGGATTAAATTAGTAGTCTAGATCTGGACTGACCAGTGTAGATGGTAATGGAACAGAAACCTCCCATATTGTATTAAATATTGTGTCTTTATTAATAAAATCTAAGAACTTGTGGGCTTGCAGTGAGCATTGATTAACTGAAATTCCCTGGTCCAGAAACCCATCGTGCATTTGTACAATTTTCTTCTCCGAACTTCAGTAAAAGACTATATATGCATCCCTGTCGAATTTTATCTTAATGATCTGGACTCCTGACTTGTGGTTTATTAGTATCAAAATCCTTTTTAAATGCTAGGCTCAAGTCTCTTTCTCAGCAGAGAGTAATCCTCTGTTCTGCTGAAAGTGAACTAAAGCACTGTAAGAAGTCATTTGCTGTCAATCCCAAATCCCTTGCCATTGAGTGCTTTAGAAATGGCAGCAAGGAGAGTTGAGGTTCAACACTGAAAAAAATACCTGCAGCAATCTCTGCCTTTGTTGGGAAAAAAAAAAAAAGTAGAGAGCTATATGAAGAATTTGAATGTTCCCACTCATACTCTTTTAAAGATATAAATCTAATTTCATTTTTATAATGCTGAATGGTTAGCTTAATATGCGGTGAAATAGGCTCACAGGCTAATTCCTTTATGCCTGTGTGCACTGTCACATCATCTGGAAGGAAATAGCATTTTCATCAGCTCTTTCGAGGAATTTAGTGCTCCAGAAGGAGCTATAATTTTCAGGGCTCCCAAACTCACCCCTGAGGTACCATAAAAGATTAAACTTGCCTCATTCATGGAAAGTAGATTTTTTTAAATCTTGATTTATTTCAACTCTGTGTAATAAAGCTTTCTGATCAGCCCCGTGTGTATGAGGAAAACAAAGAGGAAAGAAATTATGACACAGGAAATATTTTCTGAAAATTGTTTCTTCTCTGGTCAAGATGCATTTCAACAATATGCAAATTAGGCAATGCCATTGTACAGTAATTACGTTTTTTTAATGTTTTCACAACAGGTCTGCTTTTGCCAGACTTCAATATTTATCAGCATAATGGTCACTTTGGAAGGGATTAGCACCCATTATATCTAGAGAAGGAAGGAAAACCTTGGAAAATCAAATTCAGATAATACAGAGAGAATATACTTTCCATTGCTAATTTGTTTCATAGTCATCTTAGCAAGGGAGGAAAAACAGACTGTTATCCCCAGGAAAAAAAAAACGCATAAAATGCAAAATAATTAATTATAAACATCCTTATGCAAATCCTCAAGTTCTAAAATTATACTTAAAAATCTTCACGGGACCATCTGATCCTCAGGCTGAATGGATTTCAGGGTAGCTGCGAATCATCAAAGTGTATGCCACAGGATGTAAGTTCTGAGCTATGTTAATAGATGCTGTCTTTTAGAAATATGTTCTTTTTGTCAAGTAAATTTGCAAAATGCACTAGATTAAACAAAGTTAGCCAAGTTTCAGTCCCTGTAGGACCTCTGCTAAATATGCCAATGTTCAAAGATTGCCTTCCAAAGCCAGACAGATGAAGGATGAAGCATTCTCAAGTAGAACCCTATTTTCACAGTGATTCTTTTAATATATTGATATTTTAAGAAGAACTCATTAGAGAACATTGGCTACACCAGTCTCTAGTGATATAATAATAATAAAACTGTAGCCCAAAAAATTAGAAATCTTCTGAAGTCACCCAGATGAGTAAAGGTTGAACTAGCAATAAAATTTCAGCTCCCTGATTCCTGGTAGAGTTCTCTGATACCTCTTGAATATTCACTGCCTGGCCATTCAGTAGAAGCTCATGTGATAATGACACATTTATAAATTTCCAGTTTTTAGAAGATTCCATAATTTCATAATCTTTCTATAGGGAACAATAGATCTATCATATACTAGTTTATGCTTTTCATATTCTAAGTGAAGTTCCCAGTTTAGAAAACTCCGAGTAATCTTGCTACATCATTATTACCTAAACAATTACTTCCAAGTCACTGTTTAAATACATGAAACCCATTACAACAGGGGTCTCAGACCTCATTGCCTCAGGGACCAGAGACATGATATAAGTGAAATGGCTCAGTTTTAGCCAGCAATTGCTTAGTGGAAATCTGGGATCTTTGTAGCTATCTCAGATTTAAAAAAAAAAAAAAAAAAAAAAAAAAAAAAAAGAAGAAGAAGAAGAAGGGGAGGGGAGGGAAAGGGAAGGTAAGGGAGGGAAAGGGAGGGAAGAAAAAAAAAAGAAAGAGGGTCAGGCTGGGCACGGTGTCTCATACCTGTAATCCCAGCACTTTGGGAGGCTAAGGCGGGCAGATCACCTGAGGTCAGGAGTTTGAGACCAGCCTGGCCAACATGGCGAAATTCCATCTCTACTAAAAATAGCAAAATTAGCTGGGCATGGTGGCGTAATACTGTAATCCCAGCTACTCAGGAGACTGAGACAGGAGAATCGCTTGAACCCAGGACGCAGAGGGAGGTTGCAGTGAGCTGAGATCATGCAACTGCACGCCAGCCTGGGCAACAGACCAAGATTCCATCTCAAAAATAAACAACCAAAAATCCAGAAACATATGCTTTTATATGAAACTTAACAATTTTACATGTTGGCAAGCAGTTTATATTAAAACATATAATAAATTGCTAACCAACAAAATACACCTTCAGACAGAATTTAACCTGTAGTCTGCCAGTTTCCAGCTTCTTCTTTACACTTTGTAATCAGTCCAATTCTCTCCCTTGACTCTGTGCTTATGCAGTGATATGGCAGAGACTCTGGGTATCCCCTGTACAGAGTCTGATATTGAATAGACCAGCTGTTTTTAGCACCCAACCTCCATTTTCCATTAAAATCAAATGATGCAAAAGAAAGTGGAAAGCTAGAGATAGGTTAGAGATAAAGAGAGGGAGAGATCTCGGTGAAGATCCTGCCTACCTCCTACTCAACTTGTATCTCTTTTACTAATTAATTTATTTTAATAGACTTTATTTTTTCAAGCAGTTTTAGGTTCCCAGCAAAACTTAGTGGAAATTATAAGAATTTCCCATATACCCTCAAGCCCCCAATACACAGCCTCCCCGACTATCAACATCCCCATCAGAGTGGTACAATTTGTTTTAATCAGCAAACCTACTTTGATACATCACTATCAACCAAAGTCCATAAGTTTGAATTAGGGTTCATTCTTGATGTTGCACATTCTTCGGATTCTGACAAACATAGAATCACATATACACCGTTACAGTAGTATGAGGGGTATTTTTGCTGCCCAAAAAGCCCTCTGTGCTATACCTATTCATTCCTCCCTCCCCTCAAACCCTGACAACCACTGATCTTTTTACTGTATTCACAGTTTTGTCTTTTGCAGAATGTCATATAGTTGGAATCATATAATATTTAGCTTTTTCAAATTGGCTTCTTTTACTTGGTAATATTTACGGCTTCTCCATGTCTTTCGTGGCTTGATAACTCATTTCTTTTTAGCAATGAATAATATTCCATTAACTGAATATACTTACAGTCTATTTATCCACTCACCTCATAAAGGAAATCTTGGTTTCTTGTAAGTTACAGCAATTATGACTGTAGCTGCCATAAACATTTGTGTGCGGGTTTTTGTGTAGACATAAATTTTCAACTCATTTGGGTAAATTTGAAGGAACAAATTGCTGGATCGTATGCTAAGAGTATATTTAGCTTTGTGAGGAAATGACAAACTGCCTTCCAAACTGGCTGTACCATTTTCCATTCCCACTAACAATGAATGAGAGTTCCTGTTGCTCCATAACTTTTATCTATTTTAATGCCTGATATAAATTATATATACTCAGCTTACTGATGGATATGCATTACTTACCAAACGAGTTGCTACATGAAGATTCTTCTTCAGGGACCTGGGACTCAGAATACCTGAGTAAGGCAAGCTCTTCTGTTCTCTGCATATTTGGTTAATTTCCAAAGTTGGACATCTCAAGACCAAGCAGCTTCTTGGACAAGTCTGGCCATAGACTATGCTCTCCTGAGCAGCCATCTCTCTAAATTTTGGTTATGAAAAATCCATTTTTTGTTATGCTTCTGGGAGAAAGTTGGGCAGCATATATTATTAAATATTTTCCCCTTGGACTTTTAAAATAGCCCAACCTCTAATCTGAGAGCTGATAAATTGAGCTTAATAGAGATCTGGACAAAATCAGAAGTTCCTAAAACCTGGATGGTGGCAAACTTTACTTTTTAATTTCTATAACCATTTCTTACACTGCTGAGCTCAACAATATGAGGGCAGAAGACAACTTTATTTTCCTCTGTTACTTGTTCAAATTTATGGCATGAATGAAATCTTGGTCAGATCTTAGAACTTTCAGGGGTCACTCTCAGATAATTGTAAAAACTCCCCATCATTTTCTGTTCCTGAAACAATCTCAGTTCAAGGAATTTGCAATAATCCAAACTCTTACCTGACTGTAGAAATTCTCAGCCTCCAGTTTAGTGGTGCTTTTAGTTCTTTTTAGCTTTGCTGAAGTCTATAGAACGGGTAGGGAGCTCCTAGGTCTCCTGGTCCTCATTAGCTGGGTTCACCCCTCCAAGCTGGGACCAGAGGGTGACAGGCAGGTAAAAGGGGCACAGTTTTATGTGTCTGGTGATGCCATGACTTGGAGGATGTTTTAAAACTGCCTCTTTCTCTTTGGGGCATGTGTTTCTCTCTGATTAGAAGGCTGTTGTGTGTTTCTCGGAGATTTCCCTCCTACGAACCTCCAACTGCACTTCAGGGACATCTCTCTTGGTCCATCTCACAGGGTTCCCTCCTTTAGACTCTGGAGGCAGATCTCAGGGGTTTGTTTGTATTGTCAATTATGAATAGATTACCCATACCTCAGTTTCCCTATGCAGGAGACAAGGATGATAATAAAATCCAACACTAAGGAGTCTGAGGATTTAAAGAAGTGATCAATGTAAGTTGTTTACAATAGAGCTTGCTTTGTAGTAAGACCTCATAATATATGTTGTTACTATTAGACAATGTATCAATATTTTGAAGGGAGTTTCTGAAGATTATTGTCAAGGGCACAATTAATTTCAGAGTCAGATAAGGAGGAAAATATGGGGAATAACTGCAAATAATTATGGCATAAAAAATAAGAAATATGTTCCAAAGTTATATGTGATGCCATAGTAAAATAGACACTGGGTTTACCTTCAGAGGACATGAATTCTAGACCTAACTCTGCCCCCAATTGCTGTATGTTCTTGAAAATGTAACAGAACTTCTCTGTTCTACACCTCATGGTTTTAAGTCCATCTCTTAATTTTGCTGGTTTAATACTGGCCAAATCACTTAAATTCTCTAAACCTTAGTTTCTTCATCTTTAAAAGGGAATGCTCAGCCCAGCCCCCGTAGAATTCTGGTAGGGATCAAGTGGGAGAAGTATATAAATGAGCATAAACTCTAAATCATTAATTCACTCACTCAGTAAACATTTCTTGACATTTATTGACCAACCATATGTCCAAGACTCTATCAAATTGTAAACTATTGCTAATATCACCATTAAGGACCTAGGTAAGCGCTAATATGTCTTCCAATTTAAAACTTTTTGGAATCAAATCACAAAAGAGGACTCCTTCTTCCTCTTGCCTATGAATGGCTTGCACCCGCTAGCTAGAGAAACATCTAACGCAGCTCTGTACAATAGAACTTTCTGTGGTGATGGAAAGCTTCAAATTCACACTAGCTAAAACAGCAGCCACCAGGAACACGTGGCTATGGAGAGCTTGAAATGTTGCTAGTGTAAACCGGATATGTTATTTAATTTTGAATATCTTATATTTAATAAATAGAAATGCTCCAAATTCGCACTAACTAAAACAGCAGCCACTAGGCACACATGGCTATAGAGTGCTTGAAATGTAGCTAGTGTCGCTGGGGAACTGGATATTTTGTTTAATTTTGAATATTTTATATTTAAGCACACTCATCTAGTGGTTACATATTGGACAGTGCAGAATTCTAAGACCCTAAGCAAAGGGTGGTACAGGCAGAAAAGAGAAATGCAGATGATAAAGTCTGAATCAAGAGATATATTTGCCATTTGGTAGAAGCATATGTTTGACTATAGACCTTTGGTGTTGCTGTTTTTCATTACTGAACACTGGAACTTAGATCACTGTGATTTGCCTGGAAGAGACTACTAGCTTAAGTTGCAAAGAGACTCGCCTACTGCCTTTTCCTAAAATGAGGTGAGGAAAATCCTCAAAACCTCTGTTCTTACACAGTATAAATATGTGTGTTTCATGAATGATGAAGAATCGAGAATTTAATAGAAATTTTCTACTCATTGGTTTTGAAAACAGGCATGAGTTAAGAGGCATTAAATGCGAACAAATGTATTTCCTCCTAAGTGCTTCACTGATGGAAACAGAATAGTGAAGGATTAAGAAAACATATATTCAGTGCCTCTAATTCTGTGATTTCTGTAAATCAGATATTGCTAAATGATGTTGGGAATTCACACACTGAGAACGTTGGCATGACTTTATAAAAACATAACTAAGGCTGAGCATGGTGGCTCAAGCCTGTAATTCCAGTACTTTGGGAGGCCGAGGTGGGCAGATCATCTGATGTCAGGAGTTTGAGACCAGTGTGGCCAACATGGTGAAACCCCGTCTCTATTAAAAATACAAAAATGAGCTGGGTGAGGTGGTAGGTGCCTGCAATCCCAACTACTCAGGAGGCTAAGACAGGAGAATCACTTGAACCCAGGAGGTGGAGGTTGCAGTGAGCTGAGATCATGCCACTGCACTCTGGCCTGGGCAACAGAGTGAGATTCTGCCTCAAAAAAAAGAAAGAGAGAGAGAGGAAGAGAGGGAGGAAGGAAGGAAGGAAAGAAGGAAGGAATGGAGGGAGGGAGGGAAGGAGGGAGAGAGAAGGGGGAGAAGAAGAGAAGAGAAGAGAGAGAAGGAAAGGGAAAGAAAGAAAACGTAACTCTGGAAGGCCTGGTGTGGCTGAAGGGGCAATAGACTCCAAGTGCATTCTCATGCCAGGTCTGGGTTTTGGTTTTTTCTTTTACCACTTTTACAAAATGGGTGCAACTTCCCAAATCTATCAAAATGATATAGCTCAAAGAGACAAATGTGCTTAAAAGAACTTAGAAGTCTGCTTAGATTCGAAACCTGGTTCTATCTTTTAGTGCCTGTATGACTTTGAGAGAATTCCTTAACTTCTCTGTGCCTCAGTTTCTTAATCTGTCTGAATTAGGGTACCTGACTCACAGGGTTATTGGAAGGATTTAAATAGTAAATTCACATAAAGCACTGAGATCAGTGCCTGGCATAAAATGGAAGACTCCAGGAATGCTAGCTAATTTACTGTGATAAAGAGCTCTTCTAAGCAAAAAGAATAATAATAACGATAAAAGAAAAATACAATTTAGTGAGAGACTATAGATTCTGTATATTCTATCATTTCAGAATGACAGAAAAACTGTTGGCAGGGGCAGAATCACAGAAGTTGCGTTTCTGTTACTCTTACAAATTGGTGTAAGAGCTGCGCGCCTTCACATGTTCTCTAATAGATCTGAAAAGGGGAATCCACCAACAGGTGAACAGACAGTGAACGGGGCCAAGAGTAGGGCAATTTGACTACATCTCCCACATTTCCCAATGAGCAGAGGAAAAATAAGACAAAAATGACAGAACCAGAAAACAGAACATTGTATTGAATATAGGCATACTTCTGAAAATGATTAATTCTAGGAAATGGAAGAAAACACTTGGTATCTTCAGATGGATGCAAGAAGAGTTTCTGTGATGTGAGAAGTCTTATGAAAAAACTAGACTGCTCTAGAAGACTATGGGACAGAGGCAAAGTTAGCAGGCTGGCCATGAAAAGGAACCGGGGCCTGTCACAGAAGAACAGTGGTAGGACTGGCATGGTGTCAGAAGCCCTGCCAGAGTGAGGAAGCACAGCACACAGTGGGTGAGATGACGAGAGGCCATCAGCACGACAATTAAAGAGGACAAAAGGAGAATTCTCATCTAGGGTATTCATGACGAGGGAAAACAGAACATTTAAAGCAAAAGTAATAAAGACACAACTGAGAAAAAAATAAATGCTCCTGAAGAGTACTAGGAAATGGGGGAAGATACTGAGTCTGCAGATGGAGAGACTACCCACTTCGAGATAGTCAATGGGAAGAAGCTGAAAAAGGCAAGGAGGCATCCTCCCCTACAGTCTCTTCCAGCTTCTGGAGGCTGCCTTCATTCCTTGGTCCATGGCCCCTTCCTCGCACCACACCCATCTCTGCTGCAGTTCTCTAATCTTTCTCTCACATTGGCTTTCTTACATCTTTATAAAGACCCTTATGGTTATATTCAGCTCACCCAGTTAATCACGGATCATCTCCCATTTTCAAGTTGCTTCACTGCATGTGGAAAATCTCTTTTGCCACCTGATGTACGCATTCACAGGTTCTGAGGACTCACATGTTTGAGGGAACGTTATTTTATTAATATTAGAGCCAAAAGCAAGTAACAAGCAGGTTAAACAATGAGAAGTGTAAAGTCAGGTCCACCCGCTTTTTACTTAGAGCAGTGGTCCCCGGGGTGCAGTTCCTGGACCAGCAACATCAGTATTACCTGGAAACTTGCTAGGAAGTTAAATTCTTACACCTCACCTCAAACCTGCAGAATGGAAAACTCTAGGGAGGTGGGCCTTAGCAATGAGCATGTTAATAAGCCTTCAAAATAATACTGATGCATGGCTAAAGCTTAAGAACCCATGGCCTAGGGAGGGTATGAGAAGCAAGGACCAATATTCTGTTCATGCCCTCAGCAGCTGTCTTTCATTTCTGTTTGGTCAAGGAGAAATGTCACTAAGAGGCCTATAAGTGCTTTGAAGTTTACATTGCAATAATCTACATCTGCTTGGTTTATTCATTTTATTGTTCCAAATAAAATGTTAGAGATAGCTTGCAAAAGTCAGACACCTTAATAGGTAAGGTGTTATTCCTAATTTTGTAATCCCTGGGGAACTTTTGCAGAGAAAATAGGATTTGAATGAGAGGGTGACAGAGGCCTTGTAACCATAATAGGTCTTTTTCCTGATGTGCACAGCAAGTCAATATGCCTAGACACTGAGTTACAGCAGAAAAAGATATTTAATTGTAGGGCAGTCAAACAAGGAGACAGGAGGAAACCTCAAATCCAGCTCCCTAAAGGACTTTGGTGCTAGGGTGTTTAAGGGTTTTAAAGTGGGCCAAAATGTGAAGATTGTTGATTGGTACAAGAGTGTAGGGTAAAGTCATAGGACAGGAAGATGAAGAAATTGTTTTTCCATCCATGCTGATTTGGTTTGGTTTCACTGAAGGGGTCTTTAAACTGGCATCAGCTGTTTTGCTGGAATTCAAGAATTCCAGATCTGCTTAAGCAATTCTTTTTATTTGGGGTGGGGGACAGTGCAGGGGACGGTCATCTAGGCTGGCGTGCAGTCACAGTTCAGTCCTGCCTAGACCTCCCTGACTCAAGCAATCCTCCCACCTCAGCCTTGGGATTAGCTGGGATTATAGATGCACATCACCACACCTGGCTAATTTATTATATTTTTCATGGAGACAGGGTCTCACTATTGCCCAGGCTGGTTTTGAACTCCTGGCCTCAAGTGATCCTCCTGCCTCAGCCTCCCAAAGTGCTGGGATTATAGGCATGAGCCACCACACCCAGCCTAATCAAGCAATTCTTAAACAAAAACCTTATGATTCTAATATGAGAGATCCCATCTATAGAAATAATGGGGATGTAAATAGTACCTAGTGTTATGCGACCTTTGGTTACAGAGGAGTAGGTCAAAGTTCAGCCTGATTAATGCTTAGTTGTAACTATATTTCTGTCCATAATTCCTGTTAACCCCGTGAGGATGGCTGTAGGCTGAGCCCCTCCTTCCTCCCAGCCTCTCTCTTCCTGTCCATCCCCACCCTTCCCTTTACCCTTCCACCCCCACCCCCAACAAAGCAGCCCTGCATGTATTAATTAGGCATCAACAAAAAGCACATTGGAGGAGGTTGGGCGAAGTAAGTGACCACTGATTTACAGAATTATAAAATATTAGAACAAGAGTCTCTGAGAGCATGTTTTGAAGGCCCTCATTTTACAGAGGACTATAAGGCCTGAGGAGGTCATGCACAAGGTCACACAGTTAATGTGTAGAAGCCAGGACTAGCTGCCCAGATTCTTGATTTTATGCTAGTTGGGTAGACTCTGACATGCCAAATAAAAAATCTGTTTTCACCCAAAACCAAGAATCCTGACTAAAACAGAGTAAATCTTCCCTGCTCTTATTTTCATTATGGTTCCACATTCTGAGGAGAATCAGTTAGCAAAATGTGAGAATCAGATTATTCGCTCTAATGCCAGGGCAGAATGAAATTGAAATTTATCTGAGGTGCGGCCAGAGCAAGAGCAGCCCTGTGAAATCTTTGTATTTCCATAGGAAAAAAGTCCCCTGAGGGCCAAGGTAAGAATTTTAGAAAATAAGGTCACCAAGGGGAGATAAGGGTCACGAAGCCAGTTGCTGGGATGGGGATGGGTGAGGAATGAGACAGGGTTGCCTGTGAGAAGTGAGAGGACCCTATGAAAGGGATTGTCAGAAGAACAATATAAAAATTCAAATGCTAAACCATAAAGCCAACTCAAAGAGATGGGGCGGGCGGGGGGGGGGGGTTGATAGGTTGTTTTGTTTGTGAGACGGAGTCTTGCTCTGTTACTCAGGCTGGAGTGCAATGGCACAGTCTCAGCTCACTGCAACCTCTGTATCCTAGGTTCAAGTGATTCTCATGCCTCAGCCTCCCAGGTAGCTGGGATTACAAGCACCCGCCACCATGCCCAGCTAATTTTTGTATTTTTAGTAGAGATGGGATTTCGCCACATTGCCAGGATGGTCTCAAACTCCTGACCTCAAGTGATCCATTTGCTTCAGCCTCCCAAAGTGCTGGGATTACAGGCGTGAGCCACCATACCTGGCTCCAAGGAGTTCTTGAAGTTTATTTACAGAAACAAGAATAAGAAAAGGAGTCACATTAGCAAGGAGAACTAGAAGAAAGAAGAGTAGTGCTTTTGTTTCCTTTAACTGGGAGGATGAAAATGAATGTGATTTAAACAGGAAAGAGTTTAGAAGTGCATGTGCGGGCAGGGCCAAAAGGAGGCTGGGGAGCCAATGAAGAAGCAGGAGGGAATGTAGAAGCTTGTCCCCAAGGTCAGACACATGAAAAATTACGTGCCCCACCCCCAAAAAAAGGGGGGGCTCTTAAAATAACCCAACCTCAAGGTATTTTCCTTACTTTTTAATTTTTAAAATTTAACTTCGCTTTTTTGTTGTCTTGGTGAGGGGGAAAAAAGGTTGTCTGGGTAGCAAATATGTTTTAAGAATTGGTGAATTTCAATCACCGGCATCATGCAGAGTCAGACCTTCTAGTGAGGTCACAGACCCAGACAGCATTAATTTGGTAACTTTGTTTCTGAAATATTACTTGAGCATTTTTTAAAATGCCTTTCTTTTCTCATCTGCTTTCATTTTCTTCTTCATTAGGTGGAAAGAGACAGAAAGAGAATATGTGCATGTGTTTCTGTGTGTGAGCAATTCTCTAAAGTCCGATTTCCCCTCCAGTCATTCTCTGTTAAATAGCAACCACGCCATCTTGTGGCTAATGGATATTTGTGCACCTGGCTTAAAGCTCGCTGAAAAATGAACAAGTCTGAAAAATACCAATATCATGATTTCTCATTAGCTTCAATCATTAAATAAAAAATGAATTCTGATGCTGTGCATATTAACTATACTGCAATGCGTTAATGAGCTGGATGCTTGTTGTAAAATATTTATCATGAAATGAAGGGCAATTAAACATATAATCAATACCAAAAAACCCTCACTGGAATTTTATGCATAAACACGGGCTTGAGAATTTAGAAGGGTCTATGGGATTACAGCTGTGAAAGCTTTTGTTTTCCACTCAAAATAAAGGAGGTGTCCCTCATACTCCTCTACTTCAGCCACTCATCATTTACTTCATACTATTTATTACAACTTCCTGTTACTTTGTACCCCCAGCCCCTAGCTTTGCATGTAGAATGCAGTGAGTATGACAAGATTAGGGACTGCCTTTGCGTTTTTCAGCATTGCATCCCCAGTGCTTAGCATTGTTCCTAGCACACAATAGACTCTCGATCAACAGTTGTCAAATGAATTTAATTGACTAAAAATAAATAAAATAAGCTCTTCAATAAAAATAAGCACTTATAGGACTACATATAAATTAGAGAAATCTAATTGAGTGGAGAAAGAAACTGTGGTATATATACAGTGGAATACTACTTAGCCATAAACAGGAATGAGTTAATGGCATTTGCAGCAACCTGGATGGGATTGGAGGTGATTATTCTAAGTGAAGTAACTCAGGAATGGAAAACCAAACATTGCATGTTCTCACTCAAGGGGCAGCTAACCTACGAGTGTGCAAAGGGCATGAGAATGACACAGTTGACTTTGGAGACTCAGGGAGGGAAGAGGATGCGGGGTAAAAGACTACAAATCGGGTTCAGTATATATTGCTCAGGTGATGGGTGCACCAAAATCTCACAAATCGCCATTAAAGAATTTACTCATGTAACCAAATACCACCTGTTCCCCCAAAACCTGTGGAAATAAAAAATTAAAATACACAAAATAGAGAAATTCCTCTAACCAAACTGGAATGACCTTTTTTTCAAGGCATTCAGTGGCACTGGTCTTGGTATGTATCTCTGTTATTTTCAGAAGCTGCAGTGTTTCTTGCCATGCTACTGAAAGCAAAATTGGTAGGAGAATGCCTCCATTATTCAGTGATATGTCATTAGTAATGAAAAGCCCTCTTTAGAAGGCTGGAGTCTATTAGCAGTAAACTGGTGCTTTTCAGAATCAACAGTCAACTCAGAACAGCTGGGAAATTCATATGTTTTGCCAGATTTCACCAGGTTATTAGGTGACAGTTAGATAACTGAGGTAAGCCCCACCATTGGGAGCTTCATAATTCACTCAGCTTGTGGACTTCAGTGCAAGGAAGCAAAAGCCGAAGGTTCTGCCTCCTTGGATGTGAACTTAATCATGTCACATCAAGCATTCATTTTAAATTATAGCGCCACGTTTGTATTTTGACTTCTGACAAATGCTGAGTGTGTCCTGACACATATATTTTTGTTGTGGGAAGAGCCTATTTGAAAACCAGAAGAGATGGTGAAAGGTAGAAAACTGAATTGCACACGGGTTTGAATTTGACTTTGTATCAATTTTGATTTTTTTCTTGTCTTCCTTCAATTCAGAGAGCAAGTTGTGGGTTCCCAAATGTTCTCCAAGGGGGACTGTTTACTCCACTGAAAGTCTGAGAACCTCCCAAAATACAATAAGGTGCAGAGGCGCCCTGGCTATATTTAGGGAAGGAGAGGTGCTCTGGTTGGCTCTTCTTCCTCCCCGACCATCGCAGTTGCTAGGGCTCCCAGTGAACTAAGGAGGAGAGGGTGGAAATGAGAATCTACCGGCTGAATTGTTTTTATTTTTGGCAGTGAGGGCCAAAATGTAATACATTTAAATCACCTAGGAAGCTTGCTAAGACATGGACTTCCAGACCCACCCCCTTGTAGCTCCATATAGGAACCAGGAATCTGGTAATTCTGATACAGGAGAGCAGTAGAACACACTTTGAGAAACCACGATCTGCTACTTTCAAGCAAACAAGTGCAGGGACTCTGTTTTGTTCAGGAATGCATCCCAAGTGCCCCTAACACATGGTCTGGATACAATGAGTAACTTGTGTGTGTAGACAGTGGACGGATCAGTAGATACATATGTATATTCAGGGATTTAAAGAGAGGATGAACAAGAGTAGAAAAGAAAACTGTAAAGTTTCCAGGGTTCCCGGATTCTTTAAACTTATTCTTAAATTTTTGATAGATATGTTGCATTTGCCCCGGATTTTGTGTGGCCTTTATGTAAATACCATCTCCCCTTGGCAACAGAGTAGTTTTGTCACTTGATATTAAAAGTGATTTGTTTGTAAAATGACACACCATCTTGATATTTCATCTAAAACCACTTAACAAATTTCTCTTCTCATCCAAATCTGCTCTTCCAAGTACAATAGAGACTTCTAATAGCAATAGTTTCACAATGTCAGGAAAATAGAAGCAGTGATTTTATAAAACAAAATACTTCTTTGTAGAGAGAGTCCAATCAGATGTACCCCAGGAAAGGTGGAAAGAGGACTAAGCTATGTGCCAGGAGAGCTAGATGCCAAGTGTATCTCCTTTGCTAACACGTTCAGTGACCTTGATCAAGCCATGTGCCTGAATGAACACCAGTTTCCGTATGTGTGAAGTAAGAGATTTTACAAAATGGTCCCAAGGCCCTTTGAGCACCACGTATTATTTAGCATCATTTTGAGGCTTTAGGTTTCCTCGTATGTTTCATTTTTGGGTGTAAAAATTAGGCTTTCCTTAAGGCCTCCCTTAATTATATCATGGTAGGTAGAATAATGGTTCCCCCAAAGATGCCCACATGTAAATCTCCAGAACTTGTGCGTATGTTACCTTACATGGCAAGAGGGACTTTGCAGGTGTGATTAGGTTAAGAACTTTGAAATTCGGAGAGTAGCCTGGATCATACAGATGGGCCCAATCTATTCACAAATGCTTAAAACCTGGGTTACACAGATGGGCCCAGTCTAAGCACAGTGCCTTAAAAGCAGAGAACCTTTCCCAGCTGGGATCAGAGAGAGAAAGTTGAGCTGTGAGGATGGAAGGGTCAGAGAGATGTGGTATTGCTGCTTTGAAGACTGAAAAGAAGGCCATGAACCAAGGAATGTGGGCAGTCTCTAGATACTGGAAGGGCAAGGTAAGGGTTTCTTTCTTGGAATTCCCGGAAAGGAGCGCAGCCCTGCTGACACCTTGATTATAGCCCAGTGAGACGTGAGTTGGACTTCTGTCTTACAGAACCGTGAGACTTGTGTATTGTTTAAACTTCCAATTTTGTTGTAATTTATGATAATAGCAATAGAAAACTTATCAATACATTCTAAGGATACAAGAAATATTCAGGAGTCTAGCACTTTGCACAAGCTGACTCACTGTGCAAACCAGGGCTTCCGCTAGAATGGTCCACAAGGATCATTTAATCTGCACCTTATACTCGTCACAGTCCTCGAACTTAGGCTTTGACACTTATCTCCAAACAATTCCTTTGAGAACTATGTGTGTGTATAAAACGCATGTGTGCACACATGCCTTTGTGCATACATCTATGCATAAATACCCATATATTCAGTCACACATAGTCAGTGAAATTATTTTTTCAGCATCTCTAGAAACCCACAGAATGATCTGAGATCATAATTGATAACTCATAACAAATGCCACTCAATTGAAGCCAGTTGCAGTGGGTGAGCCGAGTATAAATAGTAAAAGGGCACTCTGAGGCAAGCAGCCTTTATCATGCAGCTCTGGATCAGAAAGCTAGTTTGTCTGGGTTTGATGAACTCTGGGGCTAAAAGTAGCACCTGGATACATGTAAAATTATAAGGCAGAAGGGAACCGTGGAAATTTCCCAGGCCTCCTCCTTCATGCCACAGACTGAGACTCAGAGTGTCAAAAACTATTTCAAAAGCGCACCTGAAGTACTCTTTCAGCTACAGTGGAAATTATTATAATCAAAAGGAAAACAGAATTGGAAAGCAAACTGATATCACCATATCCTAGAATCTGTATCACATGAGCCTATCTTGAAAGCCATTCGGTGTGTCATGTTTTGATGGCTTGCTAACCAAACGGGGAAGATGAGCGTGCTTTAAGGAGGCAGCAGGTGGAAGAGAGGCAGCTAGATTACAAGAACTGATGCTCATCTAAGCAGTCAAGGCACCCTGGCTAGTGATAGGCGCACACAGCTCAAAGTCATAAGCATAACCTCTACTTTAAAGTGGTCTACAATCCACATTGGCCTAAATTATCTGGATAATTTCAATATCATCAAACATTAATTGAGCACTGTCTAGAATATTAGAGCTGGAAGAAACCTTAGGAGCATCTAGTTTATCCCAGTTATACAAATGCAAACAGGCCTAGTAGGTTAAGGGCTCCTCCTAGTAGCAGAGCCAGGATTTCAGCCCCAGTAATTAATTTCCAGACACTTGATCTTTCTCTTCTGCTCACTAGAACTTGGATGGTCCCTTTTTATGAAGATCCTGAAAGCATCATGAAATGAGTTTTCAGTCTCAGTTCCATGTACCGGCATTGCCTAACTGTTACTCTAAAAGTATGTCCCCTGGAGTCAAAGTTCATGTCCTCTGGTAGAAGGGAAAATGGACTCGTAACGTAATCCCAACTCTTTGGTGAATAAAAGAAAACATTGCACTTCTAGGCTGAAAACACAACTTCTTTAAGGAGATTTGAATGAAAAGTACTAACTATTTGCCAGTAATCAGATACTTGAATCACCCACAGTGATTGCAGTACGACAGACTTCTCACTTTTCTTTCATCCATTAAGTAATGCTACCTTAAAAGGCTGTCCGTGATTACCCATTCAGCACAATCTATTTTAACATTAGGTAAAGAAGTCCATCCAGAGCCGTTAGAATAAACTTGAATTTGCTGTTAAACCTCATCTGAAGGTATTATTCAAATATTTCCAACCTCAGGCCTTTGCTAGGGCAGTTTCTTAGATCTTTGCTCCTGATGTTTCTCAACTCACTCCCCAAATGAAGAGACCCTGTCAAGTGCTCCAGTTTTAGGAAAATTCATTTTACGGTTAATACTTAAGGGACAGGGGGATTTCAGTGTTGAGTCATCTGCATTCTATGGGGATACTTTATATGTGTCCCTGTGCTCATTTTAAATCTCATCATAGAAATAAAATACATAGATAAGAAGCGTTGTGTTAAATGAGTACTGTACATGGATTATCCATTTGCAAAGACTGATAATGCAATAAAATACTCAACATTGAAGATGTGAGTAATAAAATGTAATCTTTCTTTGATTCTGAATGCACGTTAAGATTGTGCAGTGCCTTGGACTCTGGACTCATAGCAGAGAATATTACTTTTTATGGATCATAGGACCATAGAACTTTGGAATTGAAAGGGACGTTTTGGCACTTATATGCTGTCCTGAATGAGTCCAGCCTCTTCATTTTAATAATGAATACCATGATGTCAAATATAGCAAAAGGATTTGCCAGAGTTTACCAGCTGTCAAAGTTGTGGTCAGGCAGAACTAACCACCACCATGTCTTCTACAGAATGTTAGTTCTACAGTTTCAACTGGCGACTTCCAGAAAGTAGAAAACAAACTAACAATTTCTTGGGTGTCTAAAAGCTTTGGCAGAAAAAAATAACCAACTAAGCAGAAAATATGTTTGGATGGTGATACAGTTTACCTAGGAAATCGATGACAATTCATTGAATAGTTTAAAAGAATTTGAAGTCAATTTTTTTGTGAGGTACCATGTAGTTTAAACTATAATTATGCTCTTGGAATTCATTTTTATACTCTGAAATATGTTCATTTTCTCTCTGCAGGTTACTGTATTAGAGTTGTGAGACTAGTAATGAAATATTTTAGGCAAAAACCCCCTAGCATTTAACAGATAGTTACTGAGCACTAGCTGGATTCAGACAATGTACTCAGTCCTGGAGATTCAATACCAAGTAGAACCCCTACATTAAAGGAGTTGTCAGCCTGGTTGGCAGTATCTGGCACCATAACCAATGTTTAAAGCAATTTTGTTTTGTTTCATGTTTTAAATCTGTAGAGAAATCCAAGAAATGAGATAGAAATCATGTCCTGAAGAAAGTTAAAGAAGAGTATGTGATGGCTGGGTGCTTTGGATCACACCTGTAATCCCAGAACTCTGGGAGGCTGTGGCAGGTGGATCATTTGAGGTCAGGAGTTAAAGAACAGCCTGGCCAATATGATCTCTTTAGTAGAGATGGCAAACTCCATCTCTACTAAAAATACAAAAATCAGCCAGGCGTGGTGATGGGTGCCCATAGTCCCAGCTACTCGGGAGACTGAGTCAGAGGAATCACTTGAATACAGGAAGCCAAGGTTGTAGTGAGCTGAGATTACACCACAGTACTCCAGCTTGGGCAATAGAGAGAGATTCCATCTCAAAAAAAAAAAAAAAGAAAAAAAAAAGTTGGGGGAGAAGCTGATAAGCTGACTATTTTTTCAATTAAATGCTCAGTGAAGATTGGAAAATCAAGGTTTTAAGTATTTTAAATCTTTTTACTGAAATATAGCACATGTACAATAAATCAAAATACATAGCTCAATGAATTATCACACAATGAACACAGTGATCACAACTATCAAACCATCATTCAAAGCAAGAAATAGAACATCACCAACTCAGAAACTCCTTTAATCCTCCTCCCAATCTTTACCCCTTACATTAGCCCAAGGGTAATTATCATCCTGACTTCTAATATTAGATTTATTTCTCCAACTTTTGAACTTTATGTTGATGAATCACATTATATTTATTATTTTATATCTGGCTTCTTTTGCTTAGCAGTATTTTGTCAGAGGTATCCATGTTCTGAGGAGCTATAATTTCTATTTATTACTGTATAATATCACACTGTATAAATACATTTTAGTTTTCTTATCCATTCTGTTGTTGGAGGATATATATCCATGTTACTTCCAGACTGGAATCACTACAGATGATGTTTCTCTTTTTTTTTTTTTTTTTTTTTTTTTTTTTAGTGAAAGCAAGCTCATTAGGAACGTAAAGGAATAAAGAACAGCTACTCCATAGGTAGAGCAGCCTACAGTTATGTTTCTACAAGCATCCTTGTACATGCCTTTAAATGCATGCATTTCAACTAGGGATATAATACTTAGGATTATAATTGTTGGGTCATTGGTATAGCTATGTTAACATAAATACTTCCAGTTTTCCAAAGTGGCTCAACCAATTTATACTCATACTTGTAACACAAGAGACTTTGCATTGTTCTGCATCTTCATTAACTTTGAATATTTTCGATATTTTTAATATTAATCAGTCTAGTAGGTATTTCATTACAGTTTAAGTTTGCATTTTCCTAATTACTGAGAAAGTTGAACCTATTCTCATTTGGACATTTGGAGACTCTTTTACGAAGGACATGTTAAAGCCTCTTGCTCAATTTTCTTTCAGAGGGTCTATTTTTTAAATCTGTAGACATTTAAGAAATTGGACTATATTCAAAGTAAGAACTTCAATTCATCAAAAAACACCACAAGCATGTGCATCAGTCAGGGATAAGTCAGGATTCATAAACCATCCCAGTTATATGAAAAGAGAACGCTTAACACAAAGTGTTGCTAACTAAGTATAGAATTGTAACCAGGTAACTAAAAAGGCAAAAAGAGAACTTTAAGGTAACACAGAGGTAGTAATTGCAGGACTAGAGTAACAAAAAGAAAGGCTGGCATTATTAAACTCAGGAGCAAGGGTCCTATAGAGCTGAAACTCAGTCCTTTGAGAAGGTGCTGCTCAGCTACAGCCAGAGCCTCTGACAGACAGAAAGGCTGGTTCTGCAAATGTTGGAAAAATTACGTACTGGATGTGATTGCTACTACAGGAACACACTGACATCGGAGAAGTGAGATTAGCATGATGCTCCTAGGAGCAAGAAGCAGACAGGAAGGGGTGAGTCCCTTCCTCCTCCAGCCTTGTGGTTTCCCTCTAGTACTTCATAGGGCAGCACAAAGTCAAACAGCTCCCAGGTAGGTTGGAGCTAAGAGACAGTAACTCAATTACTGGCAAGAGAACAAAAAGGCAAACCAATGAGTAGAAGAAGACAGGCAATGAGGAATGGACTTGGCTGTAGATTTCAGTGATATTTAGCAGGTAATAACAGTGTAACCAAAATGTACGCTAGTTTCTCATCACCAGCAGAGTTCAATTAACAAGAGTGAGGTCTGGTATAAAGAAAGTGATTTATTTCCAAAACTAGCTTAGAGGAAGAAGCACAGGCATCCCGCCTTTCAATGTACCACTTCGCTTTTGGAGCAGAAAGTGAGCACTTTTAAAAGGCAGGGGAGAAAGTGAGCAAGAGCAGAGGTCTTCATATTAGCTTATCTACCAGGCAGCAGAGCTGGTGACTGCTGGCATTTTCCTGGGCAAGCTATTATCTCTCAGGCAACTTCCCTGGAGGGTGAGAGTTCCCTAGCAAGGATTCTGTGGTTTGTAAATTAACTGTTAAGAGTTCTGTCTTAGAGCACACAGTTACATGAACTTGCCCAGTAGGGAATGTCTGAAGGAGAAGTAAAAGTCTGTATTTCTATTTCTAAAGGGCTAAATAGGATGTGGGGAACCAGGGGAACCATAAAAGAAGAGAGAGAGGAAAATAAACCACCTCTTAGAAAAATGAGGGACTCAGTTACAATTGCTAGGCTTTGAGATAGTACTTCCTACATGCCAGCTCTGTTCTAAGGCTTCACCATGTGATTATAATTCATCTCACAAAGGCCCTTTAAGATGTAAACTATCATCATTCCCACTTGCAAGACGAGGAAACAGAGGCTAGAGAGTTTAAGTAACCTGCCCAAGGTTGTACAGTCGGGAGGTGCCATTTAGAATAACAATTCAGATAGATTTAATTCACTTCTATCTTCATACTCAAATTCAAAAGTAGGATTTACCGTTTAAAAAAAAGCTATAAAAGATGATAGTAAATGAGACATGAAAAATAATAGCAGGTCTCCTAACTTAAGGGAACTTTTATAGTAATCAATAATTTCTAGTCATAAAGTTATGGCTCATAAAAATGTGGCCAGTGGCTTCAATATCTTTTATCTTCTACCTCCTAGAAAATTCATATCTGCTTGTAGTTGGTCTTTCAAGAATTCTTGTCACTGTAGTGCAAAACCACAGATTTTATTGATGTGGATTGTTTAAAATTATGTTTACTGACTGTTGCTTTGCTTTCTGCACTTTGTTCTTGCAGATGATAATTGTCTGAGTAAGAATAGTTCTTTGCCATCTCTGGAACCAAAACGTAGGCTGAAACTGCTCCCAAAGCAGTAACCCGTAGGAAAACTCTAGGTTATTCATTGCCTGTGCGTGATTGTACGAATGTAACTGAACTGCCTCCAAGCACAGGAACTTCACTTTTCTTACCTGTGGATGCTACCTATATGTGTCGATCGGTCAGAGATTTGGAGAAAATAGAATTTATTGATTTATTTATACTCGCTCTGAAGCGTAGGGTAAGCTGAAAACCTGTCTTTCTTTAAAAGACAAATCAGTGTTGGCAGTCTTGTAGAATTAGAGCGGGGAACCAAGGCTTATCAGGTCCCCGCTGTGTTCCAAGCACTGTGGCAAGTAATGCCACTGCCTCTTTACTGATGTCTCCTACTCCACCCTTGTCCCAGTTCGTCTGTTCCTCCTCCTTGCAGCCAAGTGCTGACTTCCAGATGCAAACCTAATAAGAAGATTCTGCTTTGGGGAGGGTAAAAATTCTTAACATGGTCCACAAGAAGTTGATTATCTTGTAATCCCACCTCAGCCACTTTCACCTTTTCTCCCTGAACTCTGGCCCCATTGAGTCTCTCCAGCCTCGGGGTTCTTGGATATGCCATTCCTGCTATGCCCCCCTCCCTGACCCACACCCTCTTCCCTAATTACCTCTTGCTAATTGGAAGTAATGTTTCAGACATTACTTCCCAAGGGAAGGTCCTGTGACTTTCTTTCGCAGACACGTCAGGTCCTCCAATTAGAGGCTCATAACACCATGGACTTTCTCTTTATAACATTTATCATTTATGTTTATTTAATCAGTGTCTGCTTTCCCCATGAGAACTGTAGGTTCTGGGAGAGGGCGGGGCACATCTATTTTGTTCACCATTGTCTGTCCTCAATACTTAACGTTGCACTTCAATATGGCAACCATTTGAAAAGATGTGATGAGGGGTACATTAACTTAAAATGCTACAACTTCATAATCACAGCTGTTGGGGAGCACTGAGCAGCCCATCTGTTCAAGGTCTGGTCTAAATTTTTCCATCAACAAGGTCCAGGGCAAATCAATATTCTGATGCCAGCTTTTCATTTATTTGTCTATCTGGAGAGGCTGTAACTGCATCACTGTTGTCACAGCAGTGCACACACAGTCATGGGGGTCACTGTAAGAGCAGTTTGATAGAAAAGTTCTGAGGTAGGGCCCCAGGGTCTATCTATTTCTCCTGCCACAAGAAAAAAATGTGGGAGAAGCCCCGGCAGAACTGAAGCTGCTCCTCTGAATTTGCAGTTCACTACAACAAATCACCAAATCACCTCGGGGCTGGTAAAAAGAGGTCTAACCCCTGTCTGTAGAGTTACAGTCTAATGCTTACTCAGCCTTTTTTCCTTCTTCTACCTATGTTTGTCAACCGCTGATTATTATAGCCATAAAGATATCGGAACATTGTGCATATTATTTGGTGCATGGGCAGGAGTAGTAGGCAAAACCCTAAACCCCTTAATTCGAGCAGAACTAGGCCAGAATTGGGTGCCTGTGAACAGGCACTCAGATGTCCCGGGCCCACTTTGACGAACAGTGCCCTGGTGCTCACCCTAGTCCATCCTCACCCCAAAACAAACTCTGGCTGCAGAAACATTTTCTGCACTTCAAGATCTCTGTATAGTCACATTCTGCCCTGCATTGGTTTTCCCATGCCACTATAACATCCACAAGCTTCGTGGCTTAATATGAAACAAACTTATTTTTATAGTTGTGGAGATCAGAAGTCTAAATTTAGTCCCTGTGAGTTAAAATCAAGCTGCTGGCAGGGCTGCGTCCCTTCTGGAAGCTCTTGGGAGAATCCCTTCCTTGCCTTTCTTAGCTTCTGGAAGTTGGGGCATTCCTTGGCACATGGTGGTCCCACATCACCAGACCTCTGCTTCTACTGTCAAATCTCTGTCTCTAACCCTCCTGCATCTTTTTTTTTTTTTTTTTTTTTTTTTTTTTTTTTTTTTTTGAGACAGAGTCTCACTCTGTCACCCAGGCTAGAGTACAGTGGTGCAATCATGGCTTACTGCAACCTCAACTTCCTGGGCTCAAGCAATCCTCCTGCCTCTGCCTCCCAAGTAGCTGGTACTATGGCATGCCACCATACCTGGCTATTTTTTTTCAATAGAGAAAAGGTCTCACAGTGTTGCCTAAGCTGATCTCAAACCCCTAAACTCAAGCAATTTTTCTGCCTCAGTCTCCCAAAGTGATGGGATTGCAGATGCAAGACACTGTGCCCATCCTTGCATCCTTCTAATAGGGACTCCTGAGATTAGACTGAGCTCACCTAGATATTTCAGGAAAACATCTATATCTCAAAATCCTCAATTTAACACACCTGCAAAGCTTCTTTTGCCATGTAAGGTGATGTATTCCCAGGGATGTAGCTATCATCGGGGGATCATTATCCAGGTTACCCAAACCCCACCCCATCATTCATTCTTCCCTTCTACTTCTAGGGAAGAAATGCCCCTTGCATTTTCCAAGGCTCACAGCATGCTTTCCCACATTCTGTCCTTTACCTCCTCTCACACCATCTGCTCCTCTTCTCAGCAACTGATTCCCATCATTGTCTTCAAAAGGAGTTATCAAGTTCTCTGAGTTTGCATTCCCAGCTCTGCTACTTTGATGCTGTTAAGTAGTCACAGAGCTTTGACTCTCTGGTTCCCTTTAAGTTGGCTTTTAGATGCCAACCTTTGGGACTATCTAGAGGATTAACTGAAATAATGAATGAAAATCTCTCTCCCAGAGCATGGCTGGTAGACAGTATTCCACAGATGTGTTATTGTATTCATTACCTTCAATATCTCTACCTTTCTCCCCTTCTATCCTGGGGACTGGAGGTCTATCCTACTTTTAGTGATGACTGGATTCTCACTCTAAGCCATCATTCAAATAGCACATACAATGACTGTGTAGACATAAGCTGGACTTTGTCTTCTGAGTTGAATTCAGTCTGGCAATTCTTTATTGAAATCCCATTCTGTGCTGTCACTGAGCATATTGAGATAAGTGAGGCATGGTTCCTACCCTCAACCAATATTCTGCAGAGCTGTGGAACTGGACGTGGAAAAATAAAACTTCAAAATAAAGGGTAAGTGCCTAGAAGAAGAGACCCTTGAGCTGAGTGAGACAGAAAATACTTTTGCAGGAAAAAAGGTTAAACTATTAGCATTATTGCTGTTCTTATTCATTGATGGTATCTCTGCCCGAGGCATCGGGCCAGTTTCTGTCATCAGCAAGATTCATGGTCAAGCGTTTCAGAATAATGAGCGCTTCACCACTCTGTTCTTGCCAGCCCAAACCTGGTAAAAAAAGAGCTTGTTGGAGGATCCTGGATAATCCCCAGATTCCTTGCTTTTCCAGCAACAGGCATGATATAATTTTAAAGCAGCAGTCTGTTTGCTTGATCAGAATATGGTGGCTGCCCAAGGGTCATCAGCCAGCACAGATACTCCTGCCAACAGGAACATGGCCATGTGGTGAAGCTCAAAAGACATCCAGCGGGGTTGTAAACCAGCAGCACTCTGATCTTTTAGATGCTGACTCATTACAGCAGAGCAGAAGACCTAAGCCGCCCCAACCTATGCATTCCTGCTTTCCAGAGGAAAAGACTCCTGTGAAGACCAAGGTTTGGAATAGGCACAATAACAATAAAACCTCTAAAAATGCATCAGTCAACCAACATAATGAACAACAAAAGCAAGTTCCAACACTTTACTCAACTCTATTGACTAATGCAATAAGAGCAACAATCCAAACCAACTTAAGACAGTGCTGACACTGTGTAAGTAATACATTACCCTTCCAGAAAGTTGTGGGAATCCATTGATCTATGCCTGTGCAATCTCAGTAGAAGCTTTGCAATATTGTCAAAGTACTGGGTGGCTACGAGACTTCTTGATAGAATATAAAATGAAAGTGTATAGAAACCTATTAATACCCTAATTTTTGTTCATGAAAACCAAGTTTTAGTTATTCATATTTTAAATTTGTATTAATAAAAAAAATATTTAGTTGCACATCAAAATGAAAGTCCACAAGCTTGTTTTCAGTCCCCAAAGAAAAGACTTAGCATTCAGGGATACGTTTATTATCTATCCAGAAGGACCCCTTTAGAGTACAGTGGCCTCATATCCTACCCTGAGAAACACTGAGACCAACATCCATTCCTTGTCTCCTAGCCCCTTTCATGTGTCATCCCTGGCATCTGTCTTGGGGGAACATGAGCAGTGTCTCATAGGACTGCAAGAAGCAAGAACAGGACCACAAATCTAAAGCGAGAGGAAGAATCTGGAGGTTAACCCAGGCAATGGTGGAAAAAGGACAACGTGAATAGTACAAAAGTTAGGGAACACACATTAAGTTATGACGAGGACTGAATTCACAAGGTTTTAGAAAAATGAAAGCTGATTGAGACGTAGAAAATCATTCATTCTGAACCTGTGTTTTCAGATGGAGAAACTGACCTTTGATCCCAGAAAATAGGGATAATAGCACCAACCTCTCAAGATGGCTGTAAAGGTCAATGAAAGAACACATGCAAAGCACAGATATCGATTTTGGATCAGAGTAAGTGTTTAACAAGTGTTTGTTCATTCATGAGTGACAGAACCTGAACTAAGTCTTCTAATTCGGAAGCAAGTACCCTGTCGGGCTGCCAGGAGTCCCAAGTATATGGGAGATTCATAATGAAGCAGTGGTAATCTTGAGAGCCTGATACTGGGCCCAAGCTCTGGTCCACTCACAGACATCCTGGTCAGATAGGAATGGGTCTCAGGTCCAGGATGTCACTTCATCCAGTAAAGTTAAAGTCAGTTGCTATGTGGTATACTCCTCTACTGAAACACGTTATTGGAATCTTATATCCATATTTCTATTTTTTATTAATTAAAAGCCACATTACTCAGGCATCCATTAATAACCTTGTATGCAATATCTTCCCCAGTTAACACCTAGGATCTAAATTTTTCTGTTTTCTCAAATGTAAATGTCAGTTGCAGCAAAGAATATATTTAGTAGAATTTGAGGACCCAAATCCTCTTCATGGGAATGATATTTATTCAGACCGTGACTTGACCTGTTTTTTGCCTCTCTTCTCAGTTTTGTGTGTGTGTGTGTGTGTGTGCGTGTGTGTGAGTTAGTTAACTTTTCCATACAGTACAGGTCTTCTCAGTTACATGATTCTGCTTACATCTGAATTTAGTAATTGTCCTGGTCTGTTACTTTTAAGCTAGTTTCTTTTTTTAAATTTTATTTTATTGTACTTTAGATTCTGGGCTACATGTCCATATCATGCAAGATTGTTGCATAGGTGCATTCATGTCTAGGTGGTTTGCTGCCTCCATCCCCCCATCACCTATACCTGACATTTCTCCCCAAATTATCTCTCCCCATTCTCCCTTCCGCTATCCCTCCCCTACCCCTCTCAATGGACCCCAGTGTGTGATGCTCCCCTCTCTGTGTCCATGTGTTCTCACTGTTCAACAACTGCCTATGAGTGAGAACATGCGGTGTTTGATTTTC
Organism: Saimiri boliviensis; assembly: GCF_048565385.1. Classification (NCBI taxonomy): domain Eukaryota; kingdom Metazoa; phylum Chordata; class Mammalia; order Primates; family Cebidae; genus Saimiri; species Saimiri boliviensis. The sequence continues at coordinate 92,616,902 of NC_133456.1, forward strand.
CGTTCTTGTGTCAGTTTGCTGAGAATCATGGTTTCCATGTACATCCATGACCCTACAAAGGACATGAACTCATCGTTGTTTATAGCTGCATAGTATTCCATGGTGTATATGTGCCACATTTTCTTTGTCCAGTCTATGTTGATGGGCATTTGGGTTGGTTCCAGGTCTTTCCTGTTGTAAACAGTGCTGCGATACGTCTTTATAATATAACGTGTGCATGTGTCTTTATAATATAACGATTTATAGTCCTTTGGGTATATACCCAGTAATGGGATTGCTGAGTCAAATGCAATTTCTATTTCTAGGTCCTTGAGGAATCGCCGCACTGTCTTGCACAATGGTTGAACTAATTTGCACTCCCACCAACAGTGTAAAAGTGTTCCTATTTCTCCACATCCTCTCCAGCATCTGCTGTCTCCTGAATTTTTAATGATTGCCATTCTAACTGGCATGAGATGGTATCTCAATGTGGTTTTGATCTGCATTTCTCTAATGACCAGTGATGATGAGCATTTTTTCATATGTTTGTTGGCTTCATATGTGTCTTCTTTTGTAAAGTGTCTGTTCATATCCTTCACCCACTTTTGGATGAGTTTGTTTGTGTTTTTCTTGTGAATCTGTTTTAGTTCTTTGTAGATTCTGGATATTAGCCTTTTGTCAGATGGGTAGATTGCAAAAATTTTTTCCCATTCTATTGGTTGCCAGTTCACTCTAATGATTGTTTCTTCTGCTGTACAGAAGCTCTGGAGTTTAATTAGATCCCATTTGTCTATTTTGGCTTTTGTTGCCAATGCTTTTGGTGTTTCAGTCATAAAGTCCTCGCCTGTGCCTATGTTCTGAATGGTTTTGCCTAGGTTTTCTTCTAGGGTTTTTATGGTGTTAGGTCTTATATTTAAGTCCTTAATCTATCTGGAGTTAATTTTAGTGTAAGGTGTCAGGAAGGGGTCCAGTTTCTGCTTTCTGCACATTGCTAGTCAATTTTCCTAATGCCATTTATTAAACAGAGGATCCTTTCCCCATTGCTTGTTTTTGTGAGGTTTGTGAAAGATCAGATGATTGTAGATGTGTGGTGTTCACCCAGAGGCCTCTGTTCTGTTCTATTGGACTATGTCTCTGTTTTGATACAAATGTTATGCCGTTTTGATTACTGTTGCCTTGTAGTATAGCTTGAAGTCCAGCAGCATGATGCCGCCAGCTTTGTTCTTTTTGCTTAGGATTGTTTTGGCTATGCAGGCTCTTTTTCAATTCCATATGAACTTTAAACTGTCATTTTCAGTTCTGTGAAGATGGTCATTTGTAGTTTGATGGGGATAGTGTTAAATGTGTACATTACTTTGGGCAGTATGGCCATTTTCATGATATTGATTCTTCCTAACCATGAGCATGGAATGTTTCTCCATCTGTTTGTGTCCTCTCTTATTTCCTTGAGCAGTGGTTTTTAGTTTTCCTTGAAGAGGTCCTTTACCTCCTTTGTTAGTTGTATTCCTAGGTATTTTATTCTCCTTATAGCAATTGTGAATAGGAGTTCACTTTTGATTTGCCTCTCTGTTTGTCTGTTATTGGTGTATGGGAATGCTTGTGATTTCTTCACATTGATTTTGTATTTTAAGACTTTGCTGAAGTTGCTTATCAGCTAGTTTCTTATGAAGTTATTCTGTTTCTGGCCACTGAATAGCATCGCAGCATTTTAGAACGGTCCAGGGATTGTGAAATGTTGGTCTCCTTCAAGTATAAAATGGGGATAGGAGCCAAGAACATCATCCTTAGTAGCTCCACTTTCATTTGCTATATTTATGTTTCCATGTAAGATTTCCTCTGAGCAAAGAATTTTGAAGCTTATATATGTGAATATATATGTGTATGCATGTATACATTTGTATGCATACATGCAAGTATCAACATATGTACACAGATATAAAAATCACTAAGTTAGTACTACCCTGTGGCAGAGACTACTAATGTATCCAAATTCCATTTCTTCCACACACAGTAGTAGACTTCTCTGCTCCCTTGAAGTTAGACTGAGCCTGGGATTCACCTTAGCCTGTAAAATATGAGTGAAAGTGATACGTGTAACTTCCAGGCAGAAGCATTTGGGAGACAGTGTTCAATTCTCCAAGCTTTTTCTTTCAGCCATGGCACTCTGCAATTGTAGAAGCACATACTGATGTGAGGGTTCCACGAGACCAAAGTAGCCTTGCCTGGTGATCTGTCAACAGGCAAGAATATGATGCCCTGGAGAGTCACCAAGTCCACAGAATATTTGATTTGAGCAAAAAATACACCTCCATTAGTTAAGCTGCTGAAATTTTGTTGCAGTGGCAAAACCTCACATATCCTGGCCTTTGTAAACCCTTATTTGCAAGACCAAGAATACAAGTCCAGGGAGGAAGACATTGAAATAACCCAACTAAAGTTACAGGTAGAAACAAGGCAGTGAATAGAACCGAGGTCTCCTCTTCCCTTGCTTTGTGTTCATCCCTCTGCAATATTCTGTATGCCTTTGCTTCCAGTGGGAACAGCACGTAGTGTCAGGACAAGCTGTTGGGTGAGTCATGAACACAGTTTTGCACACAAGTTTAAAAACCATAAATTGCCCAACATGTTACTGTCTTGCAAAAATCTTCCCTACTTTACCCGTCAAGTCAGAGATGGATGTACTGGCAGGAAGTCTGAGTAAATTGCAACATTAAGTATCATCACAAATAACTTTTTTTTGCAAATAATCCAACATTCTTGGGTCTTGTATAGGCTCTGGGGTACCTGAAAATATTACTGTAGCAGGGAAAGTTGCATATAAAGGAATTTTTTTCAAATCCCAAATTATTCACCATATTCCTGAAATAGGAAACTGAGTCATTAATAAATTGTCAACATTTTGAAGGGGCTATGAAATACTCTTACGACATCTAGTTTCCTGCCTGCTAACAGAGCAGGCTTCCCTGTTTTTCTTCTCTCTAGGTCTGCATACAGCTGACAAGATCTATCTTTCATTCTCTTGTAATTCTGGGATTTACAGGATAAAATGCTTCTGCACACATTCCACAGCCATGGCTTTTAGCCCCTGAACTTGATGGTAAGAAGGAGACTTAAAAAAAAAAAAAAAAAAAAAAAAAAGGCATTCCTGAAAATTTTACTATTTTTCTTGATTTATAGGTTGCCAAAAAGTTTCAAAGCTTTTTCCACTGGGATAAGTTTGGGAAATTGTTGGTAGCCTCAGAAGACTGGGAAGTTGAGAATTACCCTGGTTTAATTCTAAAGATGTTTTATTTTAAGTTAGTGACAGCACAACTAGCATAGTTCAAAGAAAATTCATGAACATGATTCTCTGTGCCTGAATCAGACAGCTACAAAGGATTTAAGGATTGATAATGACCCTTCATTGTCAAAGGAGGCTGAATATGAATGTGACTCTCCAGGCAGACAGGGATGTCTGCTCACAGCCCAGTTACAGTGCTGCGAGCACCTCTGCCGCTTCATATGTAGGATAATTTATTGTCCAAACTGGCGTACTTCAACGAGTGGAATGAGGCCAGGGTTCGGGCTGCTCTGGTAGTTACGCTGATAGAACAAACACATACCAGGGCTGTCCTGGGCAAATTGCAATGTGGGGTTGCCCTATCTATTGCTACATACTCATATAAGTGGTTGCATATACAAATGCAGGCCAGACCCAGGCAGGTAACACACACATACTGGCTGGTTGAGTTCTGTGACCGACAAGGACTGCCCCATCTAAGCCAGGCATTGTTATTTAGTTGAAGATAATTGTTCCCATGCATGAATCTGAACTATGGTTGCCAAATCTTCCCATTTTTAAAGAGAAGCTGGAAATCAATATTGGTATCTGCACTCTTCAACTGCCAAATGCTGGCTGGCAATCGTATAATTCAAAAACTCAAAATATCACACAGGGCAAGAAAGCCTCTAGCTTGGGAGGCCACCTGTTTGTGACCTCTGTCTCACAGAATGGCAGAGGGAACTGCAGCACTGCGAGAGGAACGTGCTCATGGAGCTCACCCTTGCTTTTGCCCCAAGGGAGAAAGCATGGGAGGATTTATGCAGTTCCAAAATTAACGAATTCATCTATTCAAAAAATGGTAGCCGAATATGCCTGCAAGTTAATCTAGCTTTGCTTTTTCTAAAATTCAGCTTCCTTTAAAAAATGTTGGCTCTTTGGTCTAGGTTGGCTGGCTTTATCTGTCAAACCAATATGGGTCTTAATCTTCATCCCAGCAGGAAGTGGGTAGGAATGACATCTTTGCCTTTAATCACAGATGAAAATCTCTTCTAAAAGTCATCTTCCCCCTTTCTCGTTCTCAGAGGCTACCAAGCTGACTTTCTCTAGGTGTTATCAGCTGGGACCGGGTCAGGTGATACCATCAGCCATAGAGGAGCTTGGGGAAGAGAGTGGGCTCATTATTTCAGGCTTATAGTAAACATGACCCCATAGCAGAGCACATTATTGCCCCAAACAAAATCAGAGTTCTTGGCAAGGCAGGAAGAGAACTGCTGTTGAGTAGGCAGGAAATCAGCAGTGTCTGCAACAACTGTGCAATTCATCTTTCATTTAATGAGCATCCTTTTGAGCAGCTTTTAATTGCCAGAACCTGTTCTTGGGAGCAGAGATCCCCCATCCAGACCTTATATCTTTGAGGGGTGAGAAATGAGACCATTTTTAAAAGTAAGCCTCACAGTATTTTATTGTTCTGTTATTATTTTGGTGACAAGATCTCATTCTGTCATCCAGGCCTCATAGTATTTTAAAAGCTGAGAAATGCTTTGAAGGCAAATGAAGCAGAGAAGAAGGGTAGAGAATGGTGGGAAGTCTGGGAAGAGGATCACAATCTGACACTAGGTCGTGTAGGAAGGACTCTCCAAGGAAGGGGCATTTGACCCAAAAGGTATAAGGGAGAAAGTCATGCATCCACGGGGAAGGAGAGCATTCCAGGCAAAGGAAAAGGAATTGCAAACGCCCTGAGGTGGTCATGGGTCTGTGTGATTCTGGAAGAAGAAGGTTAGTGTTGATGGAGGGGAGGGAAAGCCCAAAGAGCAGCAGCGAAGTGACATCAGAGCAGGACACAGGGGACCCAGTGTGCATTATAAGGACCATTACAAGGGAGATGGGAAGCCAAGGAAGGGTACTGAGCTGGGGATTCACATGATCTGACTTGTGGCTTAACAGGATCACTCAGACTGCTTTGTTGAGAAAGTGCTGTAGAGCTAAGGGTAGAAGCTGAGAAACCAGTATTGATGCTATTGCGATACTCCAGGCAAGAGATAATCAACTGCTTAGACCAGAGTAGCATTCTTTAACGTATTAAAAAACATGTGTTAAATATGAGACTAGGTGTGGTGGTTCATGCCTTAATCCCTTAATCCCAGAACTTTGAGAGGTGAAGGTGGGCAGATGGCTTAAGCTAAGGAGTTCTAGATCAGCCTGGGTGACATGACGAAACTCCATCTCTACTAAATATACACAAATTAGCTGGCTGTGGTGGCTGGTGCCTGTGGTCTCAGGTACTCTGGATGCTGAGGTGGGAAGATCACTTGAGCCCGGGAAGTGGAAGTTGCAGTGAGCCAAGATTGCACCACTGCACTACAGCCTAGGACAGAACAAGGCCCTGCCTTGAGGAAGAAATAGATATATATGCAGAGAGAAAATTTTTAAAAAAGGGAGACAGAAATGTCTTCTCGTCTTCTCTAAGCATACGTTATCTCTTGCTGCTAATCGTGTGTAGAAGCCAGATATTGAAAGAGCCATGGTCTTTTTCATTTACACTTTCTCACATCTTATACCAGCCTCAATTCTGTACTATTAAAGTTAATTCTTGCGCTGTAAGACAGTGATCTAAGAACCTACATATTTCTTTTCCTTCTGGTTTGCAGAGCTCCTTACCCTTCGACATTTCATGCAACCAAAAGGAAATGTGAGGAACTCAGTATGATATCTTGTTTCAGGATAAATCTACCAAATCAAAAATCAATGGCAAATGATTATGTTTTCTTTTTGGTTTTAATAACCAGTGCTTAATCCAAGAAACCTGCTTACTTAGATATTTTTGTTCAATGATCGTCTGTTGCAGGCGTCCCCAAACTTTTTACACAGGGGGCCAGTTCACTGTCCCTCAGACCGTTGGAGGGCCGCCACATACTGTGCTCCTCTCACTGACCACCAGTGAAAGAGGTGCCCCTTCCTGAAGTGCGGCAGGGGGCCGGATAAATGGCCTCAGGGGGCCGCATGCTGCCCGAGGGCTGTAGTTTGGGGACGCCTGGAAACGTGTAGCTATAGACGACTGGGTAGACTCTGAAGGCATAAAATGAAGGAGGAAGCAGATAGTGAATGTGAAAAGAGGGGAGAAAAGGAGGAGAATGGGGAGTTAAAGATATGCAGATGGGAGCTCTGGCAATCTTGAAGCAATGCACAAAAGAAGAAAGAAAGAGCTAGCCACATCTGTGGACTCTATCAGGCTTGCAGCTGTGCTTTCTTGTCCAGAGAGTTCTCAATTGACCCAGGGTTCAGACAGTTCCGTTGTCACCTCTGGGGAGGACCAGCAGAAAGTCAGAACTTCCTTGTTTAGAAGCCAGATGCTTGTGTAAAGAAAATTCTGCTGCAGGTAAGCAGAGATTATTGAAATTCTACAAAGTCTACACTATAGTGAGACTGATAATGCTACAGCATCAAACACACACACACCTATTACTTAGTGCATGCTACCAGCGTGCATGCGCGTTCTCTCTTTTTTACATGTGCACACACACACTCACACACATACACCGGATATTCCCTCATCATTCTGTGCTGGCATTCTGGCATAGAATAATCCTTCAGTTGACCAGAATGATCACCTTAACTCCACTATCTCATCACGTAATATAAGTAATTGTTGTTAACCTAATCATAAAATGTGATGCTATGATTAATATTGCAGACACTATTAACTGGAACAAATATGCAACACTTTTTGGTTCGTTCTTATTTTGCAAATGAGCGAACTGAGGCCTGTGGCTATAAGTGATTTGACCAAGGCCACAGACCAGTTGGGAGACAGAAGGCAAAATAAGACAGGAGTGATTCACAAGCCCCTGTCACAAGGGAGGCAGATGTTCTGAAATCATTTTCTCAAACCTCAGATCCATGACTTTTCTGTCGAGCAATGCTGTTGCTTCGTCTCACCCCCCGCCCACCACCACCACCACGTTTAGATGCTGTATTGCTGTATTTCATTTAAGGATTTTTTCAGTTTTCCTTCCTCGCTGGGATTATGATGTTGAAAATACACCAAGAAAACGTTTGTGTACCCTCCAAAACAAGTATCTTACCAGTCACAACTCCAGCGTTATAACAGAATTATCTTCATTTTTTACATAGTCTTTATTTTTTGCCACTTAGTGCCTTGTTTCAACATAGCTGAAGTCATAATGAGTAGGCTAGTTTATATTCGGACAATTTTACTTTCCAATTATAGGACTTTTTTCCATTCTGTGCAATCATCGTTTCAAGTATGTTTCTGATTAATACTTGATAATTTTGGAATGTACATATATGGAAACTACTGAAGTTATTGAAAAGAAAATCAGCAGTAATTCAACACTCTCCGAATAACTGATGCATTTCCCCAGGCTTTATATACATGCTTCTTATTTTAAGAATTAAAACTAATGCTGCATGAACAGGTTTCTCTTTGCTTCTTGCCCTCTTCGTTTAAGAACAAGGTGGAGACTAAAGGCTCTCAGCCTTAGTTTCTCCATATGCAAAATATCATGATTAAATAAGTCATACTAAGGGCTGGAACGAGGTGAGGGCTCTCTTAGCGTGTACGAAGGGCACTTAGCCATGGATGGCAGGAGACAGCGTTCTGTCCTGGGCAGAGCACAGGCTTTTAATTGTCCTCCCGCCTAGGGCATCACTTCCAGGTCTGGGTCGGCGCCGCCTTAGCTCCTCTGGGGCCGCCAGGAGGCGCTGCGGCCCCGGTGCGCGGCAGCGGCGCGACGCGGACCCTCCCCCGGAGCCGCCGGCGCCGCCCTGTCCCAGCCTCCTTTGCGGGTAAACAGACATGGCCGGCGAGGGAGACCAGCAGGACGCTGCGCACAACATGGGCAACCACCTGCCGCTCCTGCCTGGTAACCGCCCGGAGCCGTTCCTTGGAGGCGGGAGTGGGGCGAGCCCCGGAGCCGCTGGCGGTGCAGCTGGGCCTGGGAGGCGGGCGTGGGGGCGCCGAGGCTGGCCAGCCTTTCCAGCAGGGCCGCACTGGGAAGCTGCTTCACGTCGGCCGTCGGCCCTCGGCCAGCGATGGAGTCGCGGCGCTTTCTTTGCTGCTCTATCGCCCCAAGCTGTGGGCTAGGGTGTCGGGGGTGGGGGTAGGGGGCGTTTGCTCCCAAAACAGGGAACCTGTCCTCCCATCCTCCCTGTCTCCTGAATTGAGCTCCTAGGAAATGCTCTGAAACTAGGGGACCGGGTCAGATTCACAGCTGTTACTTTTGCTGGACTCCTTCCTTTTATTAAGAATGAGAGCTAACACGTACTAAGCCCTTACCATGTTAGGAGCCTTGCAGTTAACGCCTGGCATGCATTTCGCCTTTTAATCCTTCCCGCATCACTTTTCAGTTTCCGATTTGATAAGCGAGTAATGGATTTGCAGATTAGTTCAGTGACTTGCCCAAGGTCACACAGTTGCAGATCCAGGATTCTAGCCCGGGTGTGTCTGTCATATCTCTAAACCACTTCTGTATTTAGTTTGTTTTTCTTACTACTGGTCTGTTTTTCTCAGGCGAGTTCGAATATGCTTAATCAGAGATACTTAGTTTTTCTTTTTCCTGTATGTTGTGTGAAGTGTTTAGACCTTGGCCTGATGTTGAAATACTGAGCAGAAAACAAAAAGGCGTGGAATATTGTATAAACTTTCCATGGAATGCTTTTCAAGAGATGCATCTAAACTTGAGACTATTACCCGCATCCCTTCGTTATATGACAGACAGAGTTGTTTTGGGGATGAAATAAGAGCTAATACGGAATCTGATACTTGAGGTTTACTGTCTAGGCGGGGCTCCTGAGAATATAACTAAACATAAATCAGCTGCAGAGGTGGTTGATTTAGGGCCAGATAAATGAATGCTTTTATGGTTTTTCAGACAGGTTGTTCGAGTGTCAGAGGAGTTGTGGAAGAGCCTTTTACGGTAACATCCAAAAGCACATATTTAGGATATGGTTGTGGGACATAAGGCCTAGGAGGTAGATTGGGTCTAAGTTGTTGACAACCTGGCATCTCCTGCCGGTGGGTTCGGGTTTTTCCTGTGGGTTGCCAAGAAACAATGTTAGGTCTCAGGTAATTGCCTAGGGAAATCTATGCTTGGAAGATTAATTTGTCCACTGCTAGCAGCATGGATTAAAAGAGGAAGACATTGAGTGTATGCCCACCATATAGGAGAGAACTTTCCTATAAAAATAAGTCATACTCAGTGATTGTTCCTGAAGCCATCCTAGCTGAATTGACAGAAAGGTAAGTATGCCAGTCTTTGCTGTAAAGCTGAGCTGTTTTTTCAGAGACATTAGCCCTACTCTCTGTGCCAAATCCAGTGTTTCAGGGAGAATGGTGAATAGAGGAGGGAGGATAGTGATGTTCTGTCAGCATTCACATGGTGTTTCTGCATGAGATGAGTCATCAGACTTCACTCTGATTTCACTCTGATAGCTCTGAACAGTGTGTGTGGTTTTTTGTTTTTTTGTTTTTTTTTTTTGTTTTTTTTTTTTCAGAAAAAAATTGAGAGGACCCAGAGATTATGTAGATATAGCAATAATGCCTTTCCAAATTACACAAGTTTTATTTGTAGAAAAATGTTGGATTTTTCATAATTCCATGTAGTACGAGTTCTGAAGAGTAAATCCTCTAGGTTCCAACAAAAAGTCCTATATTTGAGATGTGAAGAATTTATCCTAGGCAAGTGAAATGTTAATAGTAGGGGAAAGTGGTTTTTAGCCATACTTATGAAAAAATGTTACCAAAGAAATTTTTTAGAGACGAAGTCAGAAGAGTTAAAATGTAAATTTTTAACAATATTAATTCCAGCCTTTGAGCTGATAGTTTATCTTTTCAACTTTCTGCAGTAGAACAGTAAAATGGGTTGTGCTGCATGCCAAGTGATAGCCATGCTGTCAGAGTCGGAAATACAAAGAATTTGACTTAGAATATTTTTCTCGTTCATTTAGATTGTTCTTTATCTCTTAGTGAAACTTACATGTTCCAAGGAAAATTTGTATGAAGTTGAAGTCATTCTGTTTTTGAGGGAGTTTTATATCTACGAATTGTAGAAATAAATAGAAAGTCCAAGGCAGTTACCATATTGAAAAACATTTGTATTTTCTGTCAGGTACCTGGTTAGAAGTGATTTGACTTAAATAATGATATGCACAAAGGAAAAAAAGGATTATTTTGTAATGACATTTTATCGATTTAGAAGTTTATTTGGGGCATTTAAAAATACGTGAACTAGGGATTGAGAAATGAGATCCAGTAATCCTTTATTATCCATCTAGGCCAGGGTTTCCCAACTTCAACACTTGACTTTTGGGCTGGAGAATTCTTTGGGTGGGATTGTCTTCTGCATTGTAAAATACTTAGCTGCATACCTGGCCTCTGCCCATTAGATGCCAGTCAGACTCCTTTAGTTATGACAACCAATATCCCCTGAGGCAGGATCACCTGTGGTTGAGAGTCATTGATCTAAGACAGGAAATTTACTCATACTTTGTATGAAAAGGACAGACTCACAGTTAGTAGAATAGCCCCTGTATTATGTACCTTTTTCTAATTTTATTTGCTGTCATGGGTAACATCTGGTTTTCTAAGACATTCTTTTAAAATGTTTTATGCTTCATCCCAACTTTATTTTTAAATTTAAAATTACAAAGCAAAACGGTATGAAAATGATTGCAAAATCTTTGTCCCACAGGCTGGAGTGCAATGGTGCAATCTCAGCTCCCTGATTCAAGCAATTCTCCTGCCTCAGCCTCCTAAGTAGCTGGGATTACAGGCACCTGTCACCACACCCAGCTAATTTTTGATTTTTAGTAGGGACAGGATTTCAAGATGTTGGCCAGGCTAGTCTCAAACTCCTGACCTCAAGTGATCCACCTACCTTGGCCTCCCAAAGTGCTGGGATAACAGGTGTGAACTACCACAACCAGCCTTCATTTTAGAATAATGGGGATAGTCAGGGGAATGATGTCACTGGAAAAATGCTGTAAAATTCTTCCTGCCAGATTCTTTCTCTCACTTTTAATTAACAGATCTTGCCTGCCTCATTTCTTTTCTTTCTTAGGTAGGAACTCTTTGAAGTTGAGAGTTTGAAAGAACCTTAGAGATTGACTTGTTCAAGCCTGTCATTTTGCAGATGAAGAAACTAAAGTTTAATTGGGCCGAGTGAGTTGTCTGAGGCATTAAAATTACTGGTGAAGGAGAAGTGAAAAATATCCCATATAGAAGAGTTTTAAATAACTTATATAGGTATTTCCCCTTCAAGGGAGTGGAACATCACCTCTTGAGTGTAGGCTGCACCTGATGATTTGCTGCCTAAGGCTACAGTGTGAAAAGGAGGGGAAGAGTAACTTTACAGTGGAAAAACCTGAAACATACTGCTTTAGCCAGGTGATCAAGGTGAACATCAACAGGGATAGTTCATAATATGTAGGCTTGATATATAATAAAAACAGTACATTGGCAACAGACCCCATTTCTAAAAAAGAAAAGAATAACGATACTTCACTTCTGTGGTCTTCCTCCCTAAAACACATAGCTTCAGTCTAATCATGGGAATTACATCAAACAAAACCCAGTTGAGGGATACTCTACAAAATAGCTGACCAGTACCCCTCAAAACTCGGAAACAAGCAAAGTCTGAAGAATCATCCTAGCTGAGAGGAGGGTAGGAGACATGATAACTAAATGTAATATGGGATCCTAGAACACAAAAAGATTAAATAAAAACTAAGGAGGTCCAAATAAAATGTGATCTTTAGTTATAGCAGTGTACCAAGACTGACTCCTTCGTCGTAGCAAATGTACGATGCTAATATAAATTGTTAGCTGTAGGGGAAAAGTATGTGTGACACACAGGAGCACTCTGTACTATCTTTGCAACTTCTCTATAAATGTTAAACTATTCTAAAATTCAAAGTTGACTTAAAAAAAAGATAGTAACAGAGACCAGCATAAATCCCAGCCCTCTGGCTGCCTCTTTACAGTACTGTAGAGTTTACCAAAGGCATGTGGTTTTACAAGTACCCCTTTTCTGAAGATGGAATTATGTGTTTGATAGGGTTTTCATCTTTTTTTTTTCTTACAATATTCTACTCTTACAGCAGAGAGTGAGGAAGAAGATGAAATGGAAGTTGAAGACCAGGATAGTAAAGAAGCCAAAAAACCAAACATCATAAATTTTGACACCAGTCTGCCGACATCACATACGGTATGTAATTTAGTAATAGAGCTAATATAATGTACATATAAATGTAGAAAAAAGTTCATTAAAAACAAGTGGCAGATTTTTTCTTACTGGACATCAGAAATTGTGGATGGGGACATAGGCTATTTGCAAGTAGATAAACATGTAACTAAGGTTTTTTGTTGTTTTTTTGTTTTGTTTTGTTTTTAAGATGGAGCCTTGCTCTGTCACCAGGCTGGAGTGCAGTAGCATGATCTTCGCTTACTGCAACCTCCACCTCCCAGGTTCAAGTGATTCCCCTGCCTCAGTCTCTTGAGTAGCTGGGACTACAGGCATGCACCACCATGCTTGGCTAATTTTGCGTATTTTAGTAGAGACAGGGTTTCACTATGTTGGCCAGGATTGTCTCGATCTCCTGACCTCATGATCTGCCCCCCTTAGCCTCCCAAAGTGCTGGGATTACAGGCGCACTTTGGGCCACTGCACCCAGCCATAACTGTAATTTTTAAGAAGCTTAATACTATGTTGTGATGGAATTGCTTGAGGAATTGTTGCTCTTTATAGTCTTTCTAGTAATTGAGCTATTAAGTACTTCCCTGTACTTCTAGGTCAGGCGTCCCCAAACTACGGCCCATGGGCCGCATGCAGCCCCCTGAGGCCATTTATCCGGCCCCCCGCCGCACTTCAGGAAGGGGCACCTCTTTCACTGGTGGTCAGTGAGAGGAGCACAGTATGTGGCGGCCCTCCAACAATCTGAGGGACAGTGAACTGGCCCCCTGTGTAAAAAGTTTGAGGACGCCTGTTCTAGGTAGTGGAGTGTTATTGAACATGTAACATTTTATACTTGCTGTTTGTGATATTTGGACATAGAGATGTTTCTTATCTTGATAAAAAGAAAATAGCTTGTACTAAAAAATCCTTGAATTTGTATGTTTTTGAGATATTCAAAAAGATTAGAAATTCTACTTCTAAGAGTTAAAGTTGTTAGATTAAAAATTATATTTTCACTTGGGATGCTTATATACCACATTTTTAAAGTAAATATTTGTAACCCTATTGGTATTTCTTTTTTTTTTTTTTTTTTTTTTTTTTTTTTTTTTTTTGAGATTGAGTCTTGCCCTGTCGCTTAGGCTGGAGTAAGTGCAGTGGCACAGTCTGAGCTCACTGCAACCTCTGCTTTCTGGGTTCAGGTGGTTCCCCTGTCTCAGCCTCTCTAGTTGGTGGGATTACAGGCATCTGCCACCACACCCGGCTAATTTTTGTATTTTTAGTAGAGAGGGTTTCACTGTGTTGGCCAGGTTGATCTTGAACTCCTGACACCAGGTGATCTGCCCACCTCGTCCTCCCAAAGTGCTGAGATTACAGACATGAGTCACCATGCCCGGCCTGTATTTCTTTTAATGTGATTTGCTGTTTAGTCTGCTGAGCTTGTATTTTTATTTGTATTTTTATTACATATCAATCATGACACTGTACCTATATATGTTCTTAAATAGTACCTGGGCGCTGATATGGAAGAATTTCATGGCAGGACTTTGCACGATGATGACAGCTGTCAGGTGATTCCAGTTCTGCCACAGGTGATGATGATCCTGATTCCTGGACAGACATTACCTCTTCAACTTTTTCACCCTCAAGAAGTCAGTATGGTGCGGAATTTAATTCAGAAAGATAGAACCTTTGCTGTTCTTGCATACAGGTAAAATATTGGAGTCCATTTGCTTAACACATTTCCTCTCGTGGGTAATTGCAGTGGTCAGCATTAAAACCAAAGCAGGCTGTTGTTTTGCATGTACAGGAGAGGGTGGATAAGAATGTGAGGTGAGGGATTTGGTTAAGCAGAAATTGGATAGTGCAAGTTGTAGTATTTTTGTTCATTTCATTACCATCTAACTCAGCTCTTCACTGTCATACACAATTTAACTTTCTGGTATTTGAAAAATTTTTAATCATTTCATGAAAATCATTTTTGGAATCTTAGTTTCAATAACTGTCTTTAATAAACGAGAAATAAGGCTTTTATATTTGAACGTAAAGAACTACTTTTCCAAAAGAAGTGGTCTGTTCTTTCCCTTTCTCTCTCAAAATTGATAATGTGTACCATTTTAAATTGGAGCTGAACTTTTGAGTATCCCATGGCAAATAAAGGAAATCTGCAGTAGAGGCAGGAAATACATACAGGAAGCTCCCACCCCCATATAGTACTGCCAGTAAGCAGCAGAAATGGTTAAGTCATTTCACAAAGTGAAGAAATGTTTGGTTTGGGAAATGAGTTTAAACCCCTGTAAGTTTTAAATTATTTTCAGTGACTAGAAATCTTCTCTTTTCCTAAAGTTCTCTAATTGTACTTTTTGAATCCTCCTTCTATATCCCCCATGCAATTTAAAAATAAATAAAATTGTCTGGACATGGTGGCTCATACCTGTAATCCCTGCACTTTGGGAGGCCAAGGCGGGAGGTTGGGAGTATGAGACCAGCCTCACCAAAATGGTGAAACCCTGTCTTTACTAAAAATACAAAAATTGGCCTGGTGTGGTGGCGCATGCCTATAATCCCAGATGCTCAGGAGGCTGAGGCAGGAGAATCCCTTGAATCCAGGAGGCAGAAGTTGCAGTGAACTGAGATTGTGCCACTGCACTCTGGGCGACAGAACAAGACTCTGTGCCAGATAAATAAATACATAAATTATAATAGCTTTGTAAGAAGGGTTGGTTCTATAAATTGTTTATATATATTGATTTTGCCAAATTTGCTTATATTTAAAATTCAAGTGTTGAAATTTCTTTCTTTTAAAAATCTTCTTGGAAGCAATATACAGGAAAGGGAAGCACAATTCGGAACAACAGCAGAGATATATGCCTATCGAGAAGAACAGGATTTTGGAATTGAGATAGTGAAAGTGAAAGCAATTGGAAGACAAAGGTTCAAAGTCCTTGAGCTAAGAACACAGTCAGATGGGTAAGAAATAACATACACCTTAAAGCTCTGTGAATGTCTTATAATGAAGTGGTTTTCTTGTACTTTTTCTCTTCTGCTGACCCTTGATATTTTGTAACGTTTAACTAGTTGTTCTCTTTCCCTTCTAAGGTATAGCCCAGTGGTTTCCAACCTTGCTATGCATGAGAATCACCTGGGAAGCTTTTAAAACTATAGAAGCTTGAGTTCCAACCTCATCTCCCATCTCCAGAGAGTGATGAGGCTGCAGCATCTTTTAAAAATGAGTTTCAGGTGATTCTAATGTCCCACCAGGTTTGAGAACAGTAATGTAAACACAAAGGGAAGTGCTGTTTGGGTCTTGGCTTCTTAAGGATTGAAGGCCTCTCAGAGGGTAAGAGGTTAGGGAGACCAGAGGCTTGTGAGTTGCCTGTGTGCTCACCAGGACAGCTGTGGTTTTTGTAGCATTGTTGTGATGTTTGAAAGCCACACTGGTTACATCTGCCAGCTGCTCTATCTGAGATATACAAGCCATTTACATTCAGTGTCCATCTCTAGTGTGAATTTTATATCACCTAGAAATGCTGTTTACATAGTAAGTGATCAGTAAATACCTGTACTCTATGTACCTTCTGACATTTAGAAATTCCCTTAGTGTACTGTTGTAGCAGTTACTCATTTTGGCATAGCTCTCATGACTAGGTTTTGCACAAATTCAAGAGATATACATTAAAACAGACAGAAAAAGTCTAGTTTAAAATCCTCTTTTAAAAAGCAAACAAAATAAAGCATTTGTCTTGATCATTGGATGTTACCTCTTAAGGGAGTGCGTCTCAGCTGTGACATGTCACCTGTGAGGTCTTACAGATACACAATCCTGGGTTCCATACAGTACTACTGAACTGGTTTCCAGTTTATACCCAGAGTTGAAAATCTCATCAGACCTCTGTTGCACAGGTAATGTCTTCTGAACACATGCAAGTTCTGAGTTTTTTGAGGGTGTGGGGTTAACACTGAAAAAAAGAGTATCAGCAGCGTGAGGGCAGGAAGGTTTTGTCTGTTTTTGTTCCACATGGTGGGCATACCTATATATTTTTGAATTGTAAAAATATTGAAGTGTCAGGCAGCTCTTTGGAGTAAAGAGAGCATAAAGGAATGTGAGATGGGATTGCCAGAGCTCTTAGGCTGTTTAGTTCTCTCCCGGTACTTTCCCAGAACATTTATTGTGCACATTCTGATAGCCTTACCACATTGCACTGTCCTTACAGGATTATTTGTCTGTCTCCCTCAGTAGATAAGCTGTTTGAGAATAGTGACCAAGACTTATTTATGTTTTACATTTAGGACCATAAATTTTATAAGAACAAATGAAAGAATGATCTCCAGTAGGGTCTGCATTATGATAATTAGCACACTGTTTTGTTACTGTGGATTTTGCTAACAGTTCCATTTTTAAAGTACTTCTTACCTTCATACAATTTTGAATATTTGTGAATACTATTCCAGAACCATAAAGGAAAATTGACTTGGGGAAAAGTATACTTCTCAGACTGTCTTGACATTAGTGACTTTTGAGTGTAGAAAAACTATTGAACACAAGATGGCAGTATATCATTAACTCTGAAAACAAGACAAGGAATGGCTGTTTGACTCTAAAGATTAATATCAGACTGACAGAGCTAGACAAGCCTTGGGGGGATATCCTCTCTAGTATTTTGTGGACCCATTATTAAGGCCTCTCGTAAGGGTATGTCTGTCTGCATTTAAAAGGCCTCTGTGGAATGAGATGTCTCTTGGCTCCACTGCTTCTCTGGCCCTTTAACCACCTTCACTGGAAATGATGAAATCAAAGAAATTCTTGAGGTGATCTAGTGCAGTCTAGTCTTTTCTATATCAGAATGCCAAGTACTAGAGAGGATAGGTAATTTGCCTAAACAGCTAGTAAGCGACAGATCTGATTGGTTCTAGGTCCCTTGACTTCCAAACTAGTACTCTTCCATTATACCAGAATTTATCCATAGCACATTTGAAACTCAAGCCAGTTTCCCTTTCTCCAGTAAAATATATTCTTTTCATTTTTTTTTTTTTGAGAAATAAGCATATAGAAAAACATTTAAAAAAAATAAAAATTTCCATTTGTCTTTTACCTAAATGATACTTTATGTATTAGAAGTATACTACAGAGGCCGGGTATGGTGGCTCATACCTGTAATCTCAGCACTCTGGGAGACCAAGGTGTGTGGATCTCTTGAGGCCAGGAATTTCAGACCAGCCCCATCACTACTAAAAATACAAGTAGTGTATTTTTACAAGTATTTTACAAGTAGTGTAATTACAGCTACTTGGGAGGCTGAGGCACAAGAATCATCTGAACATGGGAGGGAGAGGTTGCAATGAGCAAAGATCATACCACTGCACTCCAGCCTGGCCAACAGATTGAGGCTCCATCTAAAAAAAAGATACAGCAACCAGAGTCTGTGTGTGTGTGTGTGTGCGCGCACGCATGCGTGTGCGCGCACACACTTCTGAACACATGGAAATTTTTTTTAATTAATAAAAACATAGGTCTCTGAC
This sequence comes from Saimiri boliviensis, assembly GCF_048565385.1. Classification (NCBI taxonomy): domain Eukaryota; kingdom Metazoa; phylum Chordata; class Mammalia; order Primates; family Cebidae; genus Saimiri; species Saimiri boliviensis. The sequence goes on from NC_133456.1 coordinate 92,634,851, forward strand.
GTAGGACTCTTCAGAAGTTGCTACTTCTTAGCATGTAGAGAGGAGGAGGAGGGGATTGATATATCCTGTTGGCATCACAAGAGAAGACTTCTTACCTGTCATGATTGATACCAGTAATTGTTAGTCAAAAAGTTAAGCTGGAAATCACAAAATGTTACACATACATAGCTTAAATATTTTATTTTTACTTAAAGTATATAAATTGACTCATTTTTCATTTGGAGAGGCCAAGGTCTTTTAATTGAAGCAGGTCTGCCGATGGGAGGTTACTGTAGACTTTCTGACTCTTTCATCGTACATTATCCACAGTTTATACTGCTAGTTTTTCTTTAGAGAGAGATTCTAAAGATAGTCACAAGGCAATGTGAGTGCATATTTTTTCCAGATTTGTTCAGTTTTTTCCTACTATTAGAGTTGTCTGCACCTAATTTGAAAGCAGTTTTTTAATGTCTCAACTTAATGTTCCTTGAAGCAATGTTATTGTTGTACTCATATTTCACTGGTTTTTATAACATTTGTATAAATTATGTTGCTGTAATCAAAAAACAACTGTGATAAACCAGTTGGAAAGAAACAAAACTAGCTTATGTTAAAAACAAAACTCAAATGCTGGGAGAAGAACCAGCCACTGCATATGCAGTGGACCCTGGGCATGTTTAACCAGGTGAAGGAGAGCATTCCTTAACCCTGCAAGACAATTCAGACAGCTGTATTGCAGACTAATTAATTATTAACATGATCTATAAGCCAGGGGATCAATAATATTACTTTTATCATAATCAAATCTTATACAGTAGTTGGTAAAGCATAATTCTTAATTCAGTTGCTTATAACTGAATCAGATTTCTAAAAATTTCTATAGGACACCTTAATAATATAATTAACAAGTTATTTGTGTTCATGAATAAGGTGAAGAAAATTGAGATTTTGTTTCTAATGAGCTCTAATAATGCAAGAACACTTGACCATAGTTTGACTATAGTAAAATTTTTAACATTTTCCCCAAGTCATGTAGACAGAAATTTTCTGAGTATTTCTAATGAATTTGCAGGAAGAAAATAAAGTTAGTAGAGTGAGTCTACTATTATCATTAAACTTAGATACTTCCTGACACACTCAGCTATTTTCTTTGAATAAATAAGTAAAATGTCAGAATTTTGTCCATAATATTTTGTGGTCCAACGGTGGTTATTACGAAAGACTACTTTAGAAGTCTTAGGTATAACTAGTAATAAAGCAGAAACTTTTTGACTTTGTCAGTCTAACAGTGTTTTGTACTAGCATTTGAATATAGTAACATATTCTACATTTCAAAAGCTATACTCCAAAAGATAGAACGCCTCACAGGAAGACAGCTCATAGTTACAACCTTCCTGTTTGCACTAGTTCATGATAAGATGTTTGCAATTCTATTCTCAAGTAGCATCTTGGAAATGACTTTATTATGACATTTTAAAATAACGTTTAAGAAAAAATATAATGTATAGTGTGATCCTTTGTGTATTCAAGGTAAACTTTCAAGAATGTGAAAAGGAATGCACACAGAAAGGCTGCATGTAATTCTTTAGTGTTATTTTAATTCATCTATGTAAATACATTTTTTATTTTTCTCTACATTTCTCTACTCAGATTAGATAACTTATGAGAAAGGATATATGTAAAAGTTAAGCAGCATAAGAAGTAAGGATAGAAGAGTTTGGGTATCGTAAGAATGTTTAAGAAATTATTATCAAGCAGTAGTTGTATGTTGATTATTTTTAAAACTTTCATTTATAGACTCTGTATTTACCCGAAATGTATAGATCTCCCTTTCCATTCTACAGTGACATTGAAAATCCATAGCTTAGTTTATCTTTGGTTTTAACTTTGGTATGATTTAGGAAATAAAATTATTTTCTGAAAGTTTTTATATCTTAACATCAGCATTTGATGAATATGTTAAAAGATAAAATTTTGAAAGTCTTAGTTTTTAAAATTATCATCAGTGTTTAGAAACTTAGAGTTTGGGTGAGTTGATCTTAGAAATGAATACCATGCTTGGTCCTCTTCATTTTAGAATCCAGCAAGCTAAAGTGCAGATTCTTCCCGAATGTGTGCTGCCTTCCACCATGTCTGCAGTCCAGTTAGAATCCCTCAATAAATGCCAGATATTTCCTTCAAAACCTGTCTCATGGGAAGACCAGTGTTCATATAAATGGTGGCAGAAATACCAGAAGGTGAGAAACTCATTTTTTATGCATCTTCAAAAAACAAAGACAGGTTGGTTTTTTCCTGTGTGGCACTGTTGTAGCTGCATTTGATCATGGCCAGTCACTCTGAAAATTCCAAAAGCAGCTATTTTATGTAAAAGCAGTTTGCAAAAATAACAAAATGTCACACAGCTGTAAGGTGTCTTTGTTATGCTTATCAGTTATATTGACAGCTTATGATTGCAAATTCCATAGGAATCACTTATTAAATGTTCAAATTAGATGTTTGGCTCTTGAGTCATAAACATTCCAATATCTTAAAGAAGGGAGGATTCATTTGGGGTAGAGTGGGTAGTAGAGACGTAGAGTCTGTTTTCCTTCTTACAGACCAGAGAGAAAAGCATTTTTTTTTTTTTTTTTTTTTTTTTTTGCTATGTGTTTCAGTGAAATGCAGTTGACATTGCAAACACTGACATGAAACCTGATGCTCTTTAAAAATGTTGCTTGTTTGGACACTAATTCCCAAGTATATCCTTTTGACTAAATCATAATTGTCATAGGGGAAAAAAAAATTGAAGGAGCCTGTTTCTACTCATTTGTGAGATGTGTGGTTTTAAGTATAGGTAATATTTTTAATTTCTGCCTAAAGAAAAAAATTACTAGTTTCTAAATTTAGAATAATTGGGCTTTTTGAGGTTTATTTTTTTAAATATGGAAAGACAATTTCCATTGCAACCTTAAAAATTCTGTATTATCCCTTTGTTGAGTGGTGAGGATTTAATATTTTAATGTAAATTAGTATAGGATCCTAATTTAACATAAATTAGTACGGATAGTTTATGAAGCAGATTTACACACTAGTCATTGTACCCAACTTTTATTGTTTTGGCAGTAAAATTCCTCAAATTTTCACTGAAAACTTGTGTAGAATGGGCACTTGATGGGCATCAGGATTATAACTGGTGTCTTTAAGACTTCCTGGTCTTATCTGTTTCATAGTGCAGTGTGTTTTGACTAGTGTTTCTAAGGAAGATTCTAATCAGGAAGATATAATTAGACTGCTTGAAGACTCTCAAACAACTTTGAAACTGAATTTTTTTTTTTTTTTTCAAGATAAGAAACATTTTATTTTATTCCATTGGAAAGATGTTAGAAGTGGCCCTCAAGATGTTTCATGGAGAGAGCTGCAGATTAGCATTTCCCCGTTTGTATACTGAGGTATCAAGTCAGCAAAGTGCTTCACGGGAAAAAAATTCATAACAAATACTAGGAAAGGTTCTATTGCTGTAAACCAGTCTCATGTTGGATAACTCTTTAAAAGGCAATAATAAAGTAGCTTAACTTTCCATGCTGCTGTTAAATCTCAGTTCAGATTTTGTTAAATTTCAATCAAGTTCATACTTTCTTATTCCTGCTGACTGTCTTATTTGTCTGCTGCTATTTTATTAATGCTATTTTTTCCTTGGGAAAAATACATATTGAAGATATCATGCTTTTGTTGCCTATTTTGAAAGGTAGATAACTGTATTTGCTATCATTATATTTACCCAAAAAACAAAGAAATAAACCACTTGCAAGAATTTCTAATTCAACTCAATTCAATTCAATGACAGTAATATTGTGAGATTCACAGCCCCATTTGTTCAGATTGTGTTTTCCCTTTAAAATAGTTTTTGCATTGAACAGAAATATTATTATTATAGGGGAAATAGCCATAAAGTAAACCAAAAAATTAGCCCAGTGTATTGCAATTAATAACTCCATTGTGGAGTTATTAATTGGCCTACTTTCAATATTGCTGTGTCTCAGAGAAATAGGGAAGCCTGAGGAGAGGACTAGAGATGGAAGGGCTGGGTCATAGGAGCAGTCAAAAACATACTTATTATGACTAAGTTTACTGTCTTAAGTGGCTACAGTTCATCGTCCCCCAAAATAGTTACAGTAATAAGATCAGAGTTCACTAATCACAAACCATCATAACAGATGTAACAATTAAGAAGTTTGAAGTATTGTGAGATTTACCAAAATATGACACAGACAGGTAGTGAGCATATGCTGTTGGAAAAATGGCTTGATAGACTTGCTTGAAACAGGGCTGCTAGAAATCTTCAATTTTGTTTTTAAGGTAATATTTGTGAATCGCAGTAAAATGAAGTATGCCTGTATTAAGTATTTGCATATATAGAATAGTTCTTCCACATCAAGATGGGTTAAAAATTCTTAACCATTAAAAATCCTATAGAAAATAGGAAAAATGTCTGGAACTCATTAATTACAGAGATTATGAAGCCTACAAGAAATTAACAAGCCAGTAGGAAAATGTGCAAATACTTTATAGAAAAGGAAATACAAACGGCTCTTAAAACAAAATGCTTACCCTTGCTCTCAGAGAAATTCAGATTGACCTTCAATGTAATATATTTCACTTAGATCAGCAAACATCAAGTTTGATACCACATTGCCTGTGAGGCCATGATGAAACAATGATAATAAAAATAACTACAAATACCTTAAGTAGTTTGAAAATAAAATTATAGAGGTCTTCTCACTCTGAAAATAAGCTACTTGAGATTCTAGCTTGCCTCCCGGGCATGGTGGCAGAGTGAATGTCTGACCCAGTGCATTGCTCTCAATATGCTAGCGTGCCACATTTTATTTCAGCTTCTCTTCCTTGACATGGGTGCCAAATGAAATTACACTTTTGTACTACACTTTTTTACATTTTTTTGTATGGCAAAAGTGACCGTTCTGATTTGTGAAGTATATTTTAATAACTGAATGAGGAATGTGTCAGTCAGCCAAAGAAACTTTCAGTTGGGTCTTTGTCATTTTGTAATTCAAAGAATATATAACTTAGTAAGCTTTTTCCCTCTAAAATATAAGCTCCACAGGGCAATGAATTTAGTCTGTTTTTCCCGTATTCACTGGCATAGCCTAAATGTATAAAAATAATTAGCCTGACACATGTTAGGCACTGTATTGGTCTGGTTTTACACTGCAAATAAAGACATACGCGAGACTGGGTAATTGATAAAGAAAAGAGTTTTATTTGACTCACAGTTCAGCATTGCTAGGGAAGCATCAGGAAACTTACCATCACAGCAGAAGGGGAAGCAAACATGTTATTCACATGATGGCAGGAAGGGGAAGTACCAAGCAAAAGGGGAAAAGCCTAAAACCAGCAGATCTCATGAGAACTCACTCTCATGAGAAAAACATGGAGATAACTGTCCCCATGATTCAATTACCTCCCTCTGGATCCCTCCCACAACATGTGGGGATTTTAGGAACTACAATTCAAGATGATCTCTGTGTGGGGACAAGCCAAACCATATCAGGCACTCACAGTATTTGTTGAACGAATAATGGTTAGTCAGCCTCCCTGCATACAAATCGTAGCTTCTTCCTTTTTACCGATTGTGTGACCTTGGGCAAGTTATACCATCCTTTTGTGCCTTGGTTTCCTTATCTTTAGAATGGAGATAATCTGCTCACCATATAGTGTTCTTAAAAGAAATGTGAAGTTCTTGGCATAATACCAATGGTTGCCATTGCTGTTCCTGAATATTCAGAGCTACTTGATGTGCTGCTGGTAGGATTTTTTAAAATTCCGCAATTGGACTGTGACAATAATCTTAGCATTAGATATTTGGTCTTAAAAGTGAAGGGCAACTTACTGGCAAGTACCTTAAGGGTCTCATGGTCTGTTTTCTCAGGCTTTACTACCAGAGCACATAGTCGGAGGCCATCTCAGATAATCTTTGACAGGGATCCCCAAATCCTGGGCCGCGGCCCAGCACTGGTCTGTGGCCTGTTAGGTACTGGGTCGCACATCAGGAGGTGCGTAGTGAATGAGCAAGTGAAGCCGAGCTCTGCCTTTTACCGGATTAGTGGTGGCACAGATTCTCATAGGATTGTTAACCCAACTGTGAACTGCGCTTATCAGGGATCTAGATTGCATGCATATAATACATTGGAATCATTCCAAAACCATCCTCCACCCCATCTTTTGAAAAATTGTTTTCCACAAGACTGGTCCCTGGTGCCAAAAAAGGTTGGGGACTATTGATCTCTTGCATAGTCTCAAATACAAGGATTATATTAAGCCATAAATGTTTCTCATTAAGGAATTCTTTATTTTGAGCTGTAGCTCATGTTTTAGAACAGGTCTGTCCTCTTCTCTGTTGCAACTCCTAAAATATTTGAAAACAAGTATGCCCACTTGAGAGACAGCTCTAAACTGAACATCCCCGATAACAAGACGTTCCCTTTGATAAAGTTCCCATATTTGAACATCATGGAATAGAGTAACACTGTCTCTAAGATTCTAGTCTTCTATTAAAACCACAGTTACTTTTGCACCAACTAGCATAGCTAGAATAGGATTGGGGTGGTAGGGAAGTAGAGGGTGTGAGTAATGTAGCGCATTGTACAGTTGCGTAGCACAATTCCAGCTATCAGCTCAGTCCCAAGTCCCTTTCGTGTGGGCTGTTTACCCACATTTCCTGCAGATTCTGCTCCTGTACTTGCAAGATCAAATGACTAGGTGTGAAACATACCTAGGGTCAGTATCACTCAGCATATGAAATATACCCAGTCATTTGATCTTGCAGGTGCAGGAGTAGGGTCTTCCTCTTGCTGTGCTAAATATTACCTTGTTTTTCTTCTTCTGATCTGTTAAATGTCCCTTTCGATCTACCTTACTCCTTTTCTCTGTTACTTTTATGTGTCATGTCGTATGTCAATTAATATTTACAGTGAAATTACAAAGATTTGTACATATGCAGGTTTTATTTTTTGAGAAAAATGTAATTCTTTATATTCTGCTATACCCTGTTTGATCACTTGGAGAGCATTCCTTGGTATAAACATATTATAATGTATTTCACTCTATTTCTGATCGATGTTTAGGTTGTTTCTGATTTGTTGCTATTAGCAACACTGCTGCAGTACATCCCTTCAGCAATATTTTTGTGTCCTATAGACCATTTGCTTCTCTTTCAAAAATTTTGTGGTTATTTTTGCAGTTATTTTTTTCCAAATGAACTTTAAATTATTCTTACAAATTCCAGTCTCACTGCTATTGCACTAAATACATAATTTGAGGACTGACATCTTAACAACATTGAGTCTCCTTCTCAAATACTCAAATTCTAACAGAATCAAGTACAATTCACATTTTTAAATGGATTTAGGCATGCTTCTGTGTGGACTTCATTTACAGTTGAAGGTGACATGTAATGGGTTTCCCCTTTCCTTGAGTTTTATTTAGTGGAGAACTTCATCATGAAGTCTCAAGTATATGAATGGTTCATCTTTCTGGGGATTGTATCACTTGTTATGTCTGCCCTTATACTGATTCAGTTGAGACTCATTTAAAGTTTTTATACAAACAGTTTGGATAATATTTTGAGGTTTTCACTTCAGATACTGGAAAAGTTATTACTAGTATGAAGTCAACTAACATGGTCATAATAGAAGCATGGTGTTAAGTTATTCTTCACATTTATCTTTTCAAAGTTGTCTTCAGCATTGAAACTTTAATATGACCTTTTTAAATAGCAATCAAGATTCTAGTTAAAATACATATTTGAAGGATATAGAAGCATGATTTTACATTTCATAGTCATGTTACAGATTAGCTAAAAAAAAAAATCTTTTTAAAATTAGATGTTTTCCTAGGCCAGAATCATTTCTCAGATGTTGCTCATTCTACCATTAGAATCTTCTCTATAATGTGTAACCTTATAGAGAAGGGTTATTTAGTGCCTTTTTGTTTTGTTTTCTTTTCAGAGAAAGTTTCATTGTGCAAATCTGACTTCATGGCCTCGCTGGCTATATTCCTTATATGATGCTGTAAGTAATGTACCTTAAATTTACTTTGTCTGTGGTAGGCCATGTCATACTTAATGGTAATTTAAAAACAAAGGTTTTCATACTTGTTACTATTTTATTTTCAGAACTAATGCCATTTGTACATTTCAAGTAAACAGGGAGCAGTCAGAGATACTGCTGGATAGCTTTATTTATAGAATTTTTACTTTTTCCAGTTGCTAGTGCCTTTTAAGAACAAGATGCCATAGGGTGACTCACACCTGTAATCCACTTTGGGAGGCCAAGGCAGATGGATTGCTTGAGGCCAGGCATTCAAGACCAGCCTAGGCAACATGGCGTAACCCCATCTCTAAAAATAGGAAAATTACCCAGACATGGTAGCTTGTGGCTATAGTCCCAGCTACGTGGGAGGCTGGGCTGCGGTAACTGATTGAGCCTGGGAGGTTGAGGCTGCAGAAAACTGAGTTTGTGCCACTCTACTCCAGCCTGGACAACAAAGCAAGACTCTGTCTCAAAAAAAAAAAAAAAAAAAAAAAGTATCGTAAGACTCTATAGTTTTATTAAGCACTTGAAGTCTTGTTGGGTTGGGTGATACTTTTAGAACATTACAGCATCCTTATATAACAGTTTTGCTTTTTCTCTAAACAAGTAGATTAACTTGCATCTCTTGATCAGTAGTCTATTAATTAATGCATCCATGATGGTTTCTGCTCCTCAGAGTTTGACACTAGGCATTGCCACGTTTTGCAAATCTTAAGTAAGGGATAGTGCTGAAGTAGTTTTAAGAATCTAGGTTTCAGAGCAGAGACTGACCTCAGAGTCTCATTCCTGTCACTCTGTGGGTCTGGAGCAAATTATTTCTCCAAGGAGCTATAAAATGGATATAATGGTAGCTATTATACTTGGTGTGCATAGTGGGCATTCAGTAAATGCTAATTATTTCCCTTAATGAATCATTGCCGATAGATCTGGAGTCCTGGGAAAACTCAACAACATGCATGATACTAAAGGGAACTGCAATTGATCTCTGCTGTTTGGCAGCTTTTAAGCCTTCCAAAGACACACTATACAAGAATATTTCTGCATACGTTTTGCATATGCTTGTGAAAATAATGTAGTAAATAGGTCCAAGTTAGGTATGTAGATAGTAAGTGCTAGTGCAATTTATAGGTGCCATAGTCCCTATGGATTGGGTCAAGAATGGCCTAATAGCAGAAGAGAGGCGAGTTCCAAGCAGGTGCATAGAACAGACAGAGCAATCCACAGGCAGTTGGGAGTATATACCCTTGGGATAAGACAGTGAGAGAAGGCTGGAAGGCAGACTTAGTGCTGGGCAAAGGAGCTGGAGTTTGATCATTTCTGCCTAAGAAAATGGAGATACTTAAACTAGGACTGAGATTTTACCACAGTGATTAAATTGCTACCAATGTTAGTTTTATTTAAATTTTAATAAGTCTGTGAACTTGATTTCATGTCTACCTTTATTTTAAACAAGGAAACCTTAATGGACAGAATCAAGAAACAGCTACGTGAATGGGATGAAAATCTAAAAGATGATTCTCTTCCTTCAAATCCAATAGGTATGAAAGTTAACTTTCCTGGCTGTGGCCTGAATGTCTTGCTATTTAAAAAATAGTTTTCTAATGGATTAAATCATATATTTTAGTTTCTAAGACTGATTAAAAACATTTTAATTCTGAAAAGCATGATTTCCTTTGAGCAGTTGAAAAAAAAGAGTATTTCAAAATTGTAATAAAATCCTTACATTCTGTGAGCACTACAATTTTAGATAAGTTTTCTATAAAAAGTTCAAATTGCAGTAAGTGGCTGTCATCCAAAAACACTTCCTTGAGTATAAGGACTCCTCTCCCTGTTCTTTAAGGTACTTTTTTAAAAGAATTGACTCTAGTTGCAGGACCTACCTTAATTACATATACTGTATCTGTTTATAAGGTATAGTTTATTTTTCTAGTCTCTTGGCAAATAAGCAATTTCTAACATGTATTCAGGTTCATGTTTAACATAAAAGGATTTTACCAAAAAAAAGTACAGGAAAAGATTTTAAATTTAGAGCTTCTGAAAAGTATATCTTTGATTGGTGTATTTTAGCACTGTTTTTAGTATAAAATGTGTAACTTTATAGAGAAGGGTTTATTTCAAAAGGACATTATCCAATTTTTAAGTAATCTGATGCTTATCTGACTCATAAGTTTAAAACTTGAAAAACTATGTGTTTAAGATTTTTCTTACAGAGTAGCTGCTTGTCTTCCTATTGATGATGTATTGAGAATTCAGCTCCTTAAAATTGGCAGTGCTATCCAGCGACTTCGCTGTGAATTAGACATTATGAATAAAGTGAGTAAAGCGACTATGTTTTTGATGCCCATGTTTAGTCAGGCTAGAGAACTAGGATGCTCTGTTGGGACCAATGGAGCTAAAATAAGAGTCCAGTAATGTAGTCATGCAATTTGGCTCTTACAGATAAACTCAGATTGTTTTGTGCTGTCAAATGTGAATAGTTATCAACTTGATTTCTAATACCTGAGGTTATATATCACTATTCCTTTACCCTAGAAAGTCATTTAGTTTAAATACGTGGCAGATCTCAGTTTTGCTTTGCTTCCTGCATTTTTAAAACTAAAAGTTTTTGAATGGTTGGAAGGAGAATGTGATATTCAGAGACAGCAATATCTTTAGAAGTTTCTTGATCATCTATGTGATTACATGATAAAATGAATGCCAGCTTTTCCCAACAATAATTTTTCTCTCAAATTTTTTAGTGTACTTCCCTTTGCTGTAAACAATGTCAAGAAACAGAAATAACAACCAAAAATGAAATATTCAGGTAAGTTCTTTATTACATTTTTAGTATACTTACCTTGCCAGAATTATAATCAAAACTGTATTTCTGTTTTCCATACACTTTCCTCCAATACTTAAAAGTTACAAACACTTAGCCAATGAAATACAGGGAAGTAGCTCACTTTTGGTAAGACTGTCTTCCAGATTGGGTACTCAGAGCAACAATGCATGTCAGGGATTACCCACAGGTAATGAGCACGGTAAAGTGAAACAACTGAGCAATTCTTTTTTCCCCAATTCTTGTTGACAACCTATATATTAGACTATCTTAGACATATGCATACTAGTTGTGTTCTATTAGGCCCTAATGTAGATACCTCAGAAATTATGTTTCAGTAATCAGTTCTGCCATACAAAGTAGGACATGATTCGGAACACTTACTGATGCAACGGTGTTTGAAAATCATTTTATGACAGATTCATCAGAATTATAAATCAAGAAAGAAAGGAAACTGCTTTCTACTCAATAATCAATTGCCCCAGAATGACCACACAGGACCTTTTCATTGCATTTTCACTTTCAGACTCCTTTAGAAGCATTTGAGTTTTGTATTCTTGACAATGTCTGTCTTGAGAAGGGTTTTAAAATTTCCTTTGAGTGATCACATAAAACATTTAGACTGAACAAAACAGGTCTGCCAGCTGTATCCCCTACCCCGTTTTTGTACTAAGATCCTGCTATTAGGTAAAACTAAAGTATTAAAAACTAAATTTCTTGGTGAACTTCAAGAAAATTCTAACCATTTAATAGGATTAGACTTCTCATTTTGACTTGTCCCCCATGTTGTTTCTTTTAGTTTATCCTTATGTGGGCCGATGGCAGCTTATGTAAATCCTCATGGCTACGTGCATGAGACACTTACTGTGTATAAGGCTTGCAACTTGAATCTGATAGGCCGGCCTTCTACAGAACACAGCTGGTTTCCTGGGTAAGATTATGGTGGTGGTTGCTTTTGTTTTACCTTAATTGGGTAGAAAAACCCGCAATCCTAAGCAGAGTTGCTACAATCTTTGTAATAACAAGTAGACAATGAAATGAATGATTTTATACAAAAATTAGCCAGGTGTGGTGACAGACGCCTATAATCCCAGCTATTCAGGAGGCTGAGCACAAGAATTAATTGAACCCAGGAGGCAGAGGTTGCAGTGAGCCAGGATTGTGCCACTGCACTCCAGCCTGGGTGACAGAGTGAGACAAAATTTGATTTTATTTAAATGTTCTTCATTCCACAAATAGCTAGAAACACCTGTTACACTTTTTTTGTATTTTTATATAGTATCAGTGAATGAAAACTGATTTCTATTAGTGAAGGGAAAGGTTGGCAACTGCAGTTGTCCTCAAATTACAGTTAAATCCAAAACACTCTTTTTCTGTCATGTCATCCTGAAAATCAAGTGTCTTATGACCCAGTAAAACGTTACATCTGGATCATATTCTGTAGTAATGTAAAACTGAAGAATGTTTATCAAGCAATGGTAGACTAAGATGCAGAACACATTTTTTCTTCTAGTTTGCCTTTTTTTTTGTTTCACCTTAATGATTTTGAAGTATGATCCTACCTGTTCGGTTCCCTCAGCTGTAGTAGCTTCAATTTTCAAAGAGGGATGCTAAGTAGGGATTACTTGCTACTCTGGAGTGAGTTAGGACCGTATCACTTGGATTGCCTTTAACTAGCTTATTTGGCACCCTGTGTGATGACTAAAAGTAGAATAAATTTGTTACTGTAAATAGTAGATGTAGCATAGTATACAAATGGACAAAGTAAGAACAGAAATGCCATGGTTTGTATTTCTGGTTGCATTGTCTGACAATCATTCTTATTTTAGAATAGTAGTTTTCAAGTATTTTATGAGACAACAAGTCCTTCCTGTTCCATCCAGTTTGACTCAGATAGAAGTATCTATTTCTGCAGGTGGTTGCTGTTTTCTAACTAACTACAACAAAGGAGAAGCCAGTGCAAGTTAGAATGTGATCCTGGCAACCAGCAAGTTGTGTAAAGATATTCGTAAGATTACTTCTGTGGAGTGGAGGAAAAATGTAAACATAGCTTAAGAGCATAAAACTCATATATATTACAAAATTATATGTAACACACTGATGTATTATCATAGAATGTATCCAAATTAGATAGTACGAGGTTTCAGGGAACTGTATAGATCAAATCTTCACTTAGAATTTGTCTCTAAGATAGGATTGGAGTAAAGAAGTGTTTGTTTCCTTAGCTGATACTTTTCCCTAATTTTTTAGGTATGCCTGGACTGTTGCCCAGTGTAAGATCTGTGCAAGCCATATTGGATGGAAGTTTACAGCCACCAAAAAAGACATGTCACCTCAGAAATTTTGGGGCTTAACACGATCTGCGCTGTTGCCTACAATCCCAGACACAGAAGATGAAATAAGTCCAGACAAAGTAATACTTTGCTTGTAAACAGATGTGCTAGAGATAAATTTATCTAACAAATTTGTTATTCTAAAATCAGATCTGCTTTGGAAATTACTGCCTCTGATACGTAACATTACTTGGAGGGTTGCAGTTCTCAAGTTAAAACTGTATCTGAAACTTAAAGTAGTATACTTTTGGAAAGGATAAACGGCAGTCTAGAATACAAATTTAGTTTCAGAAATATCTACATGGGTAGCTTGGTGCCATTATCCTGTGGAATCTGATGTGTCTGTAGCATGTCATTGATGCGACATAAAGACATCTTTGGAAATGATGAGATGACTTTCTGTGTAGAATATCATAAATTCCTACATGAAACCAATGTGAAACTAATCAATCAGTTGATCCTGATGGATGGGACAGCGTTATCTGTACCAATGCTCTGATAACTGCATGTTCCTTTTTCAAAAGAGGCAAGGCAATGGATATTATTCTAAAAGGGCTTTGTTCAATACTGATTTGTAAAATCTAATTTTAACTCTAATTTAAAAATATTAGAGTATATAGTTTTGAGCTCACAAATAGTTGTCATTTCCCTCATGTGCCTGTTAGTCTTTTCTGTGTATTTGCTCAGTATTTGAACTATAAGCCCATTTATTCTGTTCCATACAAGAGCAATTTTTCAAAAATTAATTTGAACTAAAACTACCATACGGAAGAGATGCCAAAACATGTCCCCTTCACACAGGCTAGACGTGATACTGTATTTTGTTCAATGTTGGTAAGTTGGAGAAAATCTAAGTAAACCTTAAGCGTGAAACTAAACATGTTCTTTGTTTAAATCATGTAAAGTCCTCAAAAGACTGCTTTGCCATGGACCTCTTTGCTTATACATAAAGGGTTTAGTGGGTCCTTTCACATTTATGTAACAACTTTAGTTTTAAAGTAGCAAAGGACTATCAATAAAACCCATTAGGTTAAATGTACGAACTATGGTAATAGTATGAGGCCAAAATTGGTTTTGCCCAAACATGCGTTGAGTGGAATCAGTTGAGTATCAAATTGCATATTTATTTACATAAATAGAGTAGATGAAAAGCAATTCAACAATGCTGCTGTTCAGGATATGCCCCTGCCTTATTTTTTCTAAGCTCTACTTAACTAACTTTTAATAGTTTTCTACTTTTAATAGTTTTGGGTTTATATGACTTTACTGGTTGTTCATATAGTTCTTACACTGCACTAAAACTTGAGCTAAGAGGATCCCAGGAAGTTCTTTTCAGTAGCATAGTACATCTCTATAGGATGAAATCTAAACCAGTTAGAATGAGTTACCTTTTCCCCTGAAAAGGTGTACTTTCAATGTCCCATACTGTTTACTAGCAAATAAAATTTTCTGATATGTAAAAACAAGCATATAATGACAAAACGAGACCTCCAATATAGCCAAATTTGCATACTTTCTATATAGAAATAGTATGTATTCCATGGTGTTGGGTCTAAATCTGTATTTTGGCAGTACTTAAATATTCCAAAGTATTTTATAATGCATTAACTACTGACCTGTGCGCAGGAATTTCTGAGGCTCCCTTTCTTGCATCATAGCCCCTGTTAAACTTCCTCTTAGAAATATTACACTCTACAAAATTGTTTTATCAAGGTCCAATATTACTATTTGCTCAGAGAGTACAAAGATGTCTTGACTGGCTACACAGGAAGGAAAATGAATTATGAAATGTCAGTATAGCAGCTGAAATAAACAATAGTTTGCATTATAAATATATTTACCATATTTACCAAATGAAAGCATTTAGGACACAAATCTTGTAAATATATAATAATGTAAGCTGTATCCATTTAAATTAGAAAAATAAGTTAACATTTAGTTTGTTAACTTTTAAAGAGAGGCATATTAACCACTGTATATGGCACCAGATATATATTGTCAGATACCACATAAACACATAATAACAACATTTTACTAAACTAATAGGCTCAAGAGTAACCCTCAAGTTAATCGCTTTACTTTCCCAGGCTCTGCATGCATAAAGAAATCATTGTGACAGAAAAATATCAACTGCATACTAAAACATAGCCTGCTGGAACAAATCCTGTATGTATGAATGCCAGCAACTAGGGACACATTTAGTATTCGTATTTTATGCAAACTTGTCAATTATTTCCTTTTTAAGCACAAGTTTATTTTGGAATTCATATAAGAACTGACACACTGTAGATAGTCACTGTACAAGGTAACGCAGTTATTTCAATTGCAAACATTAATAAACATTTTTTTCTTCAATAGTTACCATCTTCTAAGATTAATCTTAGTACCACCCTATGCAAAACCAACATTTTTTTAAAAGCCTGAACAGGTTAAAATAATAGCCAACTATGCCTTTCTCACTTGAAACTATTCCAAATCAGATCAAGAAAGATGGATCTTAGTTTAGTTCTTGAAACAGAAGTCACAAAATAAGACCCTCGTTCTAAAGAGGTCCTCTAAACTGGCATAGTTTCTAAAACCTCATCCAGAGTGAGGAGAGAAAAATGAGTCCTACCAAAAACGCTCTGCTTTTCTGTAGCCATCAGTTTTAGGTCTTCTTTATGTAACTCAGAAGTTCATCTTTTTCCATTTGGTAACCACTTTTTTTCCACTGTTCTCGCAACTGTTGTAATAGAGCCCCAATTTCTTTTCCTGAAGAAATGCCAACTTTTCTGATGTCATGGCCACTTACAGGAAATGGAGGAATGGACCACTGCTGCATTTCCTTGAGGAGACAGTGTTCTCCTTGGTACTTCAGTAGTTCACATACACGAGTAGTTGCATCAGGTTCCCTAGACTACATGTCAAAATCAAACATGAAATAGTTTCATCACACATGAAAACACACACTTAGGATCTTAACGTAAAATTTAAATACTACTCAACATAAATTTTTTCATTTAAAATTCACAGAATTGTAGACCTTAGTTTCAAACATATAAATTCTAAATTAGTGAAGATACTTTATTATATTTCTGACCAAGCCTAGTATATACTTACATCTATAATGCAGTCTTGATAGGGTTTTAATGGCTCCGAAGTATCTGCTGCTTTAATTAAATCTTTCCTATTTTTAACTATAAACAAGCCAAGGTTTTTCTCTTCTTTTGCGATCTTCAACCTCAAATCCAATTTTGTGACATCATCTTGTACTTTGAATAATGAAGCCAAAAGAGTCATTGGTTTTGGTGAAAAACCTTCAACATTTTTACTGACTTTGTCAAATTCTTCTAAACTTGCATTAGCAGGTAAACCTGTAGGGACAAAAGCATTTTTCCCGTTTTTAGTGAGGTAAAAAACCACTCATATCCTAAAGCTGACCACTGTTTTGGTATACGGAAATGCCTTGTCACTAGGATAGGATACATTATATAGGTTCAGTCTGATGTTCCAACTTATAGGCAAACCACTAATACATTATCGCTATTCTCTCCCGTCACCCTCAAAACCTCTAAAATGTTCTTGTTTCCAACAACCTACATCAAGAGGTCCAGAGGTAGTGATATCAGACTCACAAGGCATACTCTTTGCAGTCACAAATTCCCGACTTCCCATTGATACAACATCCACCTTCCATTCAATGTTATTGAAATTTGAAATAATATAGCAAGTTTTCAGAAGTGTGAGAAACCATGTAATCCCACTGTTCTTTGTGAAAATGAATTACAACATTTACTGAAAAACTTCTATGTACAAGTCATTCTTCTAAAAGATCTTCACATATATTAACTCACTGAATCCTTTTAGCTTTTCTGTTAGATAGATGCTATATTATTTTTAAACCCCATTTTTAAGTTAGAAACTAAGCCAGGTTGCAAAGATTAGATAAGGGGCTGAGCTTCCTTCAAATCAGATCTGACTCAAGACTACAAGCACCGTAGGCTGTCTTTGAGCTGTTCCCTACTCATGACAAAACTTAGACCTATCCCATAACCCAAACTTTGTCTTATTTTAAAATATTCCATTTCTCCAACAAGAATTCTTCAACCAAATGAATCATTTTTTCCTTACGAAATCTGAAACCAGGTATTTCACTGCCAAAAATTCAAACACTTTAAAACTTGCTCTCACCTATATGAGGAGCCACATCAAGATCATAGATAAGGTGAATCAAATGATTTACATGGTTACCAACAAGAATTTTTTTCAGTTCCACCCAAATCCTCTCTCCTGAGATTCCAGCCAAGCCTGTGGCGTTTTCTGCAATTGCTTCCAAAGTTTCAGGATCATGGTCACCAGGTTTGTCTACAATTCTCCCATAAAACCTAGAAGACAAAATCTTCACAGGGTATTACCTCTATACTGGCATGTCACAAGAAAAATCTGTTTTTCATTTTTATTTGGTACTATCCCATATATGTACTTAATGAAAACAACATAGAATTCGTTAGGTATAGAAGGGACCTTAGAAAGCAACTAGTCATTTCTCCACCTCCTTTTTTTCTTCCAGATAAGAAAACCCAAGATTGAATAAAATATAAGCAGCCTTCTTAAGGTCAAGAAGAACTAGAACCTTAGGGTCTCAACCTCACTTCCAAATCACTGACTCAGACACTCGGAATAGTCATCAAACGCAATTACTGAATTGGCACTTAGAGATGAATACAGCATTCTTGTAAAGGCAGCAAATTAAAACCAGACTGCAGTGCCTTAACAGTCTTAATTCCTCAAAGCCTGCCTGTCTGCACATTAATACTTTCAATGAAAATCTTCAAATATGACTAATCTAGTTGTACACCCTAGAGTATATTTCATGGAATCTTAGAACTGGAAGCCCTAAAGTACATGTGTTTTACCACTCATACGCCTAAAATTCTAATGAAAAATACCCTCTATTCATCAGTGGTCCTAAGTAATGCTAACTTTGGATTAGTGACCCAAATACAGCTAAGTCTTAATCTAAGTTCTATTATTTTAACAGAAGCTGCAAATATCCAAGTTTACAGAAACTACATTTATTGATAAAATATGTGTGATCTGTTAATAGAATATTCTGAGAGCAATCCCAATCAAGTGAAAAATGAGTATTACTGGACACAAACTAGCCAATTCAGTTTTTTAAAGAGGTTAGTGTGTGGCATGTAAAAATCACTGCTACCCACAAAACTCTTCATGCATTTCGTATTTACCAGGTTTATCCAAATTTTGAGTATATCTATACTTTGATTTTTTACTGACCATGTAACAGGTATTTCTTTTCACCAAAATCATTTTGTTGTGAAGCATCTGAGATTTTCACGACCAACTAAGACCATAAGCTATATGAAGGCAAACACTTTCATTCATTCATTACCATGTTTAATGCACCTAGCACAGGAATTGACCTGTGGTAAGCGTTTGAACACCTGTGTAATTAATATCACTGGAGGAAATATCATTAATCACAAAGAAAAATGGGCATTTTAAAAAATGATATAAATCAGAATTATAGGAAAGATCACGTAAAATGGAGTAAGTGTATGTCCGTTCTGGGAATGAAAATAGAGTATGATGTATCTAAGTAATTTTCACTCGTAAGTCATTGGTTGCTAGGTCTCCACTAGAGACAGACATTTGGGATGTCACCATTTTGTACAATGACCTGCTGTGTGTTTCATGTGACCAGTGTTAATGCTCTGGTGATGATATTAAAACTATCATTTTTTATTTTTAAAAATTCTTACCTGAAGTATCTTAAAATTCTAAGATAATCCTCTTGTATTCTCTGTTTAGCTTGTCCAACAAATCTAACTTTCTTATTTTTTAAATCTTCATAACCATTAAAGTAGTCAAATAAAGTGCCATCAAAACCTATTCATTAAAAAAGAGAAACATTACTGTTGGCGAGTAAGAATTTGAAAACACAAGAAGATCAGCTAAAAACTATCACAAACAGTAAGAATTCAGCAAGGTGAAGAGTTATTAAAACATGTAAGTATTCATATATACCAACTAGCAAATGGAAGACAATAAAAGATTGTCTTTTAGTCTGTTCAACTGCATTTACAATTACAACTGAAAAGATAATCCAAGAATAAACTAAAACAGAAATATGCAAAACTTACATGAGGTGTAGTGGGGCCAACAAGACACCATACAAGCTGATTTTCACAACATGAGAAAATAGCCAAAATAAAATGGAAAAAATATATAACAGGATTAACAGAAAAAAAAAGAGAAAATTATTTTGTAATCTTGGAATGGGGAAGATCTTTCAAACTCTACTTAGCAAGAAAACAGAAAACAAAACAACAGGATTTTCAAATAAATAACTGAATGACAAAAAAAAAACCAAGTATGCCTATATGGCAGAAACCACTGTCACACAAAATCCTAAGATAAGTGACATCTGGGGAAAAATATATCTAAGTCAATATTAAAAAATCAAATGGCTAATTTCCATAATATAAAGCTCTGATAAATAAAAAGGCCACATAAATAGAAAAACAGGCTACATATAAAGGAAATACAGAAATCTCTTTAATAATGAAGATTTTCATCCTTAGTCATAAATCCTTTTTTTTTCCCCCCCCTTTGAGTTAGAAGCTCACTTTGTCACCCTGGTTGAAGTGCAGTGGTGCAATCTCTGCTCACTGCACCTTCCACCTCCCAGGTTCAGATGATACTCCTGCCTCAGCTTCCCAAGTAGCTGAGATTACAGGCACCCGCCACTACACCTGGCAAATTTTTGTATTTTTAGTAGAGACAGGTTTTTGGCATGTTGGCCAGGCTTATCTCAAAAAGTGATAGGACCACCTCAGCGTCTCAAAGAACTGGGATTACAGGCATGAGCCACCAAGCCTGGCCAGTGAATACAAATTTTTAAGATAGCATTTTTCAGATTGGCAATGATCCAAACATTTGATAACGGTGTTAGCAAGGGTGTGGTAAAACAGGCAGTCCTGTTCATTATAGATCAGGAAACTTCACTTCAGAGCCTTTAAAACTTCGTGAATTTTGAACCATGTTCATCTATTAGCCATTCACAAAAATGGTAACAAGCAAATGTTCTCTCATATATTAAACTAAAAAAGAAAAAGTGACATAAAACCTTAAGTATTAATTAGCAGAGTGACCACTTCAAACTGTTTGCCTGAGACTCCTAGTTTTAAAGTTGAAAATCACACATCCAAGGAAGTCTTTCAAGCTCAGCAAACTTAAGACAGTTGGTTACCATGGAGACGTTAAAAAAAAAAAAGCAATTTAAAGCTAAAACACAGATACCATTTAGCTAACCAAATGGGGAGGTCAGTGACCCCATGAGACACTTTACTCAGTAGCATCACAGTAGTTTTTGACAACTACTTATCAAAAACACCTCTTGTCAATTTAGTTCTGTTTGAACTTGAATGCTCTTTATCTCCAAAGCAACAATATATTGGTAAGTTCACACTTAATGCTTAACTCTTCCCAAGCTGTTAATAGTTTTATATGCATAGTGACTTTTAAAAGGGAACCATCTTGATGTATATGGCCAATTTTGAAGGCTTCAGATTCAAAAAGACATAAAAGGAAATGAAGATCAAAAGGAAATAAGTAACAGACACAAATATGATCACAAAGTAGCAAATAATATAGTATATCCATCTCTGTTATTTCTCCCAGTGAAGAGACTTGTAACTCTCCATGGGAAACCTAAAGCAAAATCAAAATTTGGAGGAAAAAATCGTAGGAATATGACCAAAGCAAAAATGAGGGTTTGGGAAGCTAAGTAACCAACCATAAATGCCGGAACTATTAATGCTTGATCCAGTAATGCTTGGACAAAGCCAGGATAGAAAATTGCACAAAGCTTAGTAAGCATCATATTGGTGTTCATTTTGTTTTGCTCTGAATATCATCCTTTTAAAATACAGTAAATAAAAATATACAGTTGTGTTGCAGGCAATAATGTGGTGGTTAAGAATGTGACCTCTGGAGTCAGGCTGCCTGAGTTGGAATTCTAATCCTATCATTTACAAGCTGTGCAACTATGGGCAAGTTACCATTGGTTAAACAGAAGTATCTGCTTCATAGGGTTGTCAGGAGATTAAGATTAAATAAGGTGCTTAGAACAGCGCCTGGCACGTTATAAGGGTTAAGAAAATGGTATTATCAATAAGAATAGCTTTTATTTTATAAACGATGACACTGAAAAAGAATATTAAGTTTCTCTCTTTCAGTTAAGTATGCTTATGAGAAGCTAGTTAGACAATATTCTCTTTATTGCACTATTTGGAGCAGTTTCCTCCATGAGTAATATGAGAAGAAACAGATACCAGGAGCTCTGACTATGTAACTGAGAGACAGTGCACTAGTTGCGCTCCCTATGGTCATATATTGGCTTTGGAAACAAGCCAACATCATGGTTCTCTGTAACTTAAACTAAGTTACTTAATATCTCCGAGTCTCAAGTTATCTATTCTATCAAGTGGGCTTCTTACTTTAGTTTTTCTGACAGTTCAATGAAATAAAAAGTATTATCAGATACCTAAGGTTGTAACTAGAACCCAGTAGGTACCCTAGAAATTTTATTTGTCATTGCTGTAATCAGCAAGAGATGCCACTTTAGCTTATAAACTTCTTGGCCATCCATGCATGCAGTAAATCCTATTACTTTACCTTTTTACCACACTGTTGCTACGAACCAGACTATGAATAGTGGATGTTTCATCCTTTCTTTTTTAATCCAAAATCTTAAACATTAAAGGGCTTGTCTTAACTTTAAAGTACAACATATCAGTAATGTAACAAAACACTCACATAATTCATAACCACCCCATATAATTCTCAGTGCTTTCATTAAACAAAAAAGATAAGCTGAAATAAATAGGTTTCCTCTTACATGCCAACTCTGACTGATTATTGATGATTCCTAGAATACAATGCTAAAAAAGAATCTGAGGTTGTGTGTAGGCAGAGCAGTAAAAAAGGTGGTGAAGACATTCACCATTGTGTGTCCAGGCAGCAGAAGAGAGGAAAGAATGAATACACATTCATGAAAGATAGTGCAGAGGAAAAAGAATGATGCTGGGTATGGGTGTATGTGAAGTGTGTACATGCAGGCATGTGTGCATTTTTCTTCCCTGAAATGTTCATGTTTAGATGCAGTAAAGAAGTTAGCATTCACTGAATGTGTACATGTGTCGGGCAGTGTTCTAAGCATTTATAATTATTAACTCTCTTAACCCTCACAAGAGCTGTACAAAGAAAGTCAATATTAATTAACATTTTCGTTTTATGGCTAGCGAGTGATGGAGTCAGAATTTGACCCTAGGGATTTTGGCTCCAGAGTCTATTCTTTTCAGCGATCTGCTACACCATCTCTTAGAAGAAATTAATGCAGCTTCTCAAGTTGAAGAACATTTCCAGAATGTAGGTTTTACTTGAAAAGAAGGCATTTTGATAAACCCATTTAAAACATGGTTGTATCTACAAATATTACCTAAAAACATAGAATTTATAGTGAGATCTCTGCGTTCAGCATCTTTCTGCCAATCAGTTGTAAATTCTACCTCAGCATGTCTTCCATCAGTGGTGACATCAATCCGTAGTGTAGTAATCTCAAAATTTTCTTCATGAAGCTGCAATTAAATACATGGGGTTTTTTTTGTTGTTTAGTTTTTCATACTAGTGAATTGAAAAAAAATAAGTTTTTGTCTTTATAAAGGGATGATACCATAAGCCGTGACAGTTAGTCCTTTTAACATCAACTATCATACCAAACATTGAAACAAAAATAGCCACATTATTCAAAACCAGATCCAAAAAATGATTTTTTTTAAATACCCATCATTATTAAAAAATAGAAGTTTAATACACAAACATGTCAGCTCTGCCAGGTGGTATGTAGAAACTCTCAAAACTGTTCTTCAATTTAAAATCAAACTATTATCTGAAGTATTTTTAATAGCTCCAGTTTGCAAAGAGGCGAATGTTGCTTTATGGAATATATGTCATTGAGCCAAAGACTGATAAAGGAGGAAGTACAGCTAACAGATCCTGCAAGTCCCCTACTGGTAATCTCCAATAAAACTAAAAAAAGGCCAGGATGGTGGCTTACGCCTGTATTCCCACAATTTTGGGAGGCCAAGGCAGGCAGATCACTTGAGCTCAAGAGTTCAAGACCAGTCTGGGTAAAATGGTAAAATCCTGTCTCTCCCAAAAATACAAAAAAAAAAAAAAAAGCAAGGTGTTGTGGTACACTCTGTGGTCCTAGCTACCCAGGAGACTGAGGTGGGAGGATCGCTTGAGCCCACAAGGCAGAGGCTGCAGTGAAATGAGATCACACTGTGCACTCCAGCCTGGGCAAAAGAGTGAGACCCTGTATCAAAAGAGAAAGAAATTAAAATAAAGAGTTACCTCTATCATAGGAAGACAGACTACCTCCAGCTGGGGAAGCTGAGTAATTTCATGATAGGGTGGTATCTGTGCCAAGCCTTGAAGAAGCAGCAGGGTCTGTACACGCAGGTGTGATAAGAAAATTTCAAATGCAGAGAAAAGACCACAGGCACCATGGAGAAAGAGGAATATATGTAAAAGAGAAAGTATACCTGACAGCATATTAGCATTTAGGAGTAGAGAGTATAGTGTTTGATATGCCAAGCAGAAGTTAGGAATTTGGTAAGTGACAGCCATTAATGATCACCAGCAGTCTTTTCTAGGATTTCTCTCAATTTCATAGATACTCTTCTCTAGATACAAGCTAATCTATCTCTCACTATGGAATTCCAGAACTCAAGAATTTAAGGCACAGGTATCTCTTGAGGCAAAGAATAAAATAAGGTTTGAAATAGGAAAACTAATTGAAACTCATCATAAGAAATAATCAGACCCACCTAGAATGACTCCCTTAGAGACAGAAAACCAGGGATTGACTCTCTTGAAAGGCTGAACCAAAAGTAATCAGAACTTGTTGCACCAGGCACAGATGTTCATGGAAATGAAGCATCAAGATGAAAACAAGATCAATGAAACTTAACATCATCCTCATGCCTCCTTCCGTGGCATAATCCTGGAGTGTTCTCTGATTTCTCCTAATGAAAACTCCTACTGAGACTTACATTGGGAGTCCCAATTGGCTGACACGTCCCATGCAAAATTATAAAAAAGTCCTCAATTATAGAGCATCACCCAAATAAAATATAAAGGCAAAGCCAAAGAATACCCACATTTAAGGAAAGCCAACATGAAAGAAAAAGCTCAGAGGAAACAAAGCCATTGTCAAAATAACTACATTAGATATCCTAAGAGAAATAAAATATCTTGCATCTTAAACATGAACAGGAAAGAAATATACTAAGAAAGACCTCTTGAAATTCTACAAGACCACAGAAGTTGTCAATATCATACAATGATTGGGAGATGAAGTTAAGGCACTCTCATAGAAAGTGAAAGACAAGAGAATATATTTTTAAAAAGGCAAAAGATAAAACTAGAAGGCCAATCCCAACAGTCCTGCATCCAAATAATAGGAGTTTCCAAAGGAGAAAATATTTAACAAAAGGGATGAAATTTTGAAAGAAACATAAGAAGGCATTAAGTGCCTTGCATGGCAAGTGAAAAACCCAAAACAAGTTATATCGTCTTGAAATTAAAAACATTAGGCATAAAAAGATCAGAAAGACTTCCAAAAGGAAATAATGATAATCAGGTTTTAAACAAAAAATCTAAATGGAACTAGACTTAGTGGCAGTACTTGAAGCTAGAAAACAATGCCTTTAAATTCTGCATAAAAATATTCCCAGCCTAGAATTCTATAACCAAAACTATCAAACCAGTGTGGAGGTAAAATAAAAATATTTTCACATGTGTAGAGCTTCCTCAGGATTTGGATTATTAAAATGACGGCTTAAACCAAGAAAGAACAGCACATGGGACCCAGGAAACAGGAGGTCTAAATAAAAAGAGAGGCCAAGGAAATCCCTAAAAGTATATATTGGAGCAGGAAGACAGCACCAGGTAAGATGTCTCCCGAAAACCCAACTGAAACTTGATGTGATATGTTTTAAATCTTTTGAGAGGAACTCTACAGCTCTGGCACAGAGCGCAGGAATAAATTAGTGGTACATGGAAAGCTATGTGAAAGAAAAATGCTATTAACTGCAGGAAAATTAAAAACATGCCAAAAGAAGAAAAGTAATCATAATTTACTTCACAATCTGGCTGTAAACAATACAGAGTCATAAATGTAAACCCTGAATATTGACTTAACCAAAAATTATTATATAAATATACTAGGAAGATGGGAGAAGGAGAATTGTACGTGCCTGTTGTTGAGAAGGGTGTGGTAAGAAAGCTAAATCATCTTCCCTCATGGGAAGTCAATACATAACACATCTTAAAACTGGGATAGTAAAAGTAAATACTGTAGCATACAAAGGTCTTTTTAGAAATAGAGAGGTAACATAAAAATTAAACACAGCTGCAAGAACAGAGGACTACAGGTTTTAAGACGGGTAGAGGAGACTAATGTTTTTTTATTAGAGTTTTTGTTATCTGCTTTTAACTAGAAAAAATCATTAAATTTTAAAAAATTACCAAAAAAGCAATGTAATTAACTGTCAAACTTTTCACTCACCCTGGCAGTAATTGTTCCGTGCTTTTCTCCTCTGTTGTTAATCATCCGAATCCCAGCCGACTGAAACATCTCCTTCATTTGAATAGGGGTAGCAGTGGTGGCAAAATCGACATCCTGAGGCTTTACTCCATTTAATAAATCCCTCACTGCTCCTCCTGCTATTCTTAATTCATGATTCTCTTTGACAAATAATTCTGAAATGAGAGAAAAAAGATCTTTATTTCAATGTTTCTTTTAAGAACCACAAAAGTACAAGGCTTTTCCATCTAGTTGGAACAGCGGAGATTCAATTAACTGAGGTTTTTCATATGAAAAATGAGAACAAGGCCCAAAGAAGTAAAAAGACTTGCTTACAGGAGAATGTCTCTGAGGACCACGGGAAACAAGGAACTTAGAGTTTTTCTTTGCTTATTCAGAAGATAATTCAGAATTCCAAGATGCCTCAAAGTGATCAATATAAATGTGAACTACTACTAAAGCCTAAAGCAGGCCAGGTGCAGTGGCTCACAATACTTTGGGAGGCTGAGGCGAAAGGACCACTTGAGCCCAGGAGTTCAAGACCAACCTGAACAAACAGCAAGACCCTGTCTCTACAAAAAAGAAGAGCCAGGTTCAGTGGTGCACACTAGTAGCAGCAGTCCCAGCTACTCGGGAGGCCGAGGTGGGAGAATGGCTTGAGCCCAGGAGTTCAACACTGCAGAAAGCTAAGATCGTGCCACTATACTCCCGCCTGAGTGACAGAGGAAGACATTCTCTTAAAAAAAAAAAAAAAAAAAAAGTAAATCAAACAATTCTGCTTCCCCCGCCCCCGGCCCACCCCAGTTATATGCATATTTTGAAATGGTAACATGTTCTTGTACTTCTCTGTACACAGATAGATGTTGAGGCAGAATATTCATGCATCAAACTATGGAACTATCAGACATTAGTCTATCATACCACTTATGATAAATGTTTATAGCTAAGAATCCTTCAAGAAATGATTCTAAAATCAACTCCTATCTGTGCCCTAGGCAGAACCATTTGAACACTGGAATGAATGACTATAAGCAACTACATAGCTGACTCCTCTATGTGTAAAGCATAAGAAAAGTCCACTATGAGTATATCCATATGCCCAAAGGACACAATACGCAACCTAGTGAGAATGACATCCAGGAGCTGGCCTCCCACAAAACTAGACCCTGTGGTTCTGTGGAACAGAAACAATTTCACAGAAAATCAGTATCAGACAAGCCCATTCTGTGACCATGATGGATCATCAAGACAACTCTGTAATCACCTAAACATACACAATATATGAACACTGTCCATGATACACCCTACAATAGTTGATAAGAGTGATTCTGTCTTACCAATTAGTTTTAGTCTCACACTGTACTCAACTTCTAGGAAAGCATTATTAAGACACCCAATCACAGAAATACTTCTGCTTCCTGACAGCATCTAACCCACTGCAAAGCTCTACTACCTTAAACCCTCTCCAAAACGACCCAATACAAGCCCAACTATAAGAAATCCTTTCTACAGTCCTCTTACTGAGTATACATAGGCTACTCCTCACTCAGCGTGTTGCTCCTCACTGGATCCAGGGTCAGCATGCTGCTCCTCACTCAGCATGTTGCTCCTCACTGCCAGGACCAACAACCCAACTTGTGTCCCTGTTGGCCTTTGACTAGAGGACAGTGACATGAGCATTCAGCTAAATTCATCATACATCAGAATTCTGGCACCCCAATCACAACTAAAAACATAATCCTCCAACCCTACCTCAACGTCTCTGTCCTGCCCACACTCCTCTTCTAGCTACTCTTCCCAAATCTTTCAGTCTCACTCTCTGTAGACTCCTTAAAATGCTTAAAAATAACAAATGCTCCCTCCCTCTACCCTCTGACCTTAATTAAGGATATCCTTTCCATAAGCTCTCCCCAAGGCGAAGTGTTCATATTCCCTTAATGCCACATTTTCCATCAAGGCTCACTTCCAGGACCACATCACCTCGTTCAGCCTCCGCCATCCAGACTTAGAGATCTAAAACACCAGTTTAATTATGCTATGCATTAACTGCTCCTAACAACTACTCACAACACAGTACCCAAACTCCTCAGTGCTATATCCAAAGGCTTCCATAACGTATTTGTCTCATCTCTTGCTAAACCTTGCATCACACTCTGCACTAAACTGTCCCTGTAGCTTTCCTCCACAATTATGCTTCTGTGAGTAACTTTAGTGAAACACCTCCCTAACTTACTCATCTAGTTCAGTGGCTGGCTGTGACACTTCTTGGCCCATAACCCACACTAAGACATTCACTAGCAGTCACTGAAATTTGTATGTCTACCATGCAATCTGTCTCTTTTTTTAAAATACTGGTCATGACCACTAAATTGACTTTATGGCCCACTAAGGGGTAACTACCCCTTAGTCTCTCATCACTTTTTTTTAAATATTGGTCATGGCCACTAAATTAACTTTATGGCCCACTAAGGGGTAACTACCCAGTTGGAAAACACCGATCTAGCTCACTCTTACTTATCTGCTGTGATTCACTTTAAGAAGCCTCTCCTGAAGGTGAGGTTAAGTGAATTTCTTCTAAGCTACTAGTATAGCATATCTTTATACATAACAATTATATTAAAATTACCTGTTTTATGTCTTTGTCTCCCCACTTGTCAAGGGGAGACTATCTTATTCATCATTATACCAATTTGGCTCATAATTAAACCGAACTGTGATATTCTAGCTATTAAAAAAAAAAAAAAAGGAATGACTAGACTGGAAAGTATTGGGGTTTTTTTTAAGTTTTCTTCCTTCAGATTAAAACAGTATCAAGTAGCTGTTCTGAAATTCAAGCAAATAAAGGGCAAGTTTCATGTTCATTTGAACCTACTTTAAATAGGATGAAGAAGGTCAAGGCTGAATCTATATAGATAACTACTGTTTTAAGATTCTACTGCTGGCTTTACTAAAATAAAATGCTAAGTTCAAAGTTACTTGGTAACTTAGTTGCATTAAAAAGAGATCCAGAACTCCAAGTAATATATTCACCATTTTGATTAGCCTTATTAAACCACTCTGAAAAACTTACCATTCAGGATTTTTAAAATAACATTTAATACAACTGAGAAAGACATATCAAGGCATATTTATCTGTCTATATGAAAGAGTAGTCATAAAAATTATAAGAAAAGCAAAATTTCACATTGGCCCAAAACAGCAGGTACTATGAAGCTTAAAGATTTCTTTATTCCTGTTACTGATATCTTCAGCCTTACAGAAATAGGAATGCAGTCAACATTTCAAAAGACTATGCAAGATACATTCATTGAAATAATTCAGTGAAAATAACACCTAAGGCAACTAAATTTAACTGTAAACTCAAGCCTAAAAGTCAAGAAATGCAGAATCTCTTCATTCCCAAACTGTTTATCTGCTCCAAATGCCACATCTGATAGTAAGCAATTGTTACTCTTCTCAGCAGTTCGAAAGACCATATATTGATGTGTCAGAAATCTTTTATAATTGTCACCTCTTTTTAATGTTAACTTTAAATTTTCATGAACTTGTTCCCTTTACAACTCTGAATTTTGACGACTGGATGCTAGGGTGGGGTAGGGGGCAGTGAGTGGGAGCTATGAGTGGGAAGTCATGGCATGACCATTACCACAGGAAAACAGACCATCTGTTTTAAGAGCTCCGGACTTCAAGAGAGTGATCAGTTGTTTCTATTACGCTAAACTTTAATATGATGGATTTCTGACATAACACTGACTGGCTATCATGCGTTATGGACAACAGCCAAGGGACCAAAGAAGTCCTTGCTCATCTACTAGTGCTATTAATTCAAGCAAAAATCATCTACATTGGGAACTTTAACTTTAGCCTCATCTCTAGGACAAAAAAATTATTATTTTTTGAGAGAGGATCTCACTCTGTCATCCAGGCTGGAGTACAGTGACAACATCACAGCTCACTGTGCAGTCTTGACCCCGACTCCAAGGAACCCCCTGCGTCAGCTTCCTCAGTAGCTGGGACTACAGGTGTGCATCACCATAACTGGCTAAATTGCTTATTATTATTATTATTATTATTATTTGTAGAGATGGGATCTCACTATCTTGGTCAGGCTGGTCTTTAACTCCTGGCCTCAAGCAATTTTCCCCCTTGGCCTCCCAAAGTCCTGGAATTTTAGGCACGAGCTACCACAGCTAGCTGAGAAATAATCGTATATGCCACTAGTATATGACTGTACGAAAGCAAAAAGATAAATAAAATAACCTGGCAAATTATAAAACCCTTATGATATGACAATACATTATTCTAGTCTCTCATATTCTTGCAAACTGAAAATAAATTTTACACATGGCAAAGCAGCTATTAAGATTTGAGAATTGCTACAGTAAGATTTAAACTCCAAGTATCACTATACAGCAGCCATCACAAAGGCTGTGTGTTTTTGTACATTTTGTTTTTATTCAGAACATTACATTTTAACACAGCACCCAAGTGTCTGACATTCTAACTTGTTGATCATTGCACTAAAACATTCCATTCCTGCCACTTCTCCAGTAGCCTAGAAAAAGTCAACTTTAGAATCTATCCATGTTCTCATTTGCCAGGCCTCGAAGGACAGAACTCTGGAAGCAACACTACTTCTACCTTACCATACCATTTACTCTGTAACTTACTTAGGACCTCATTTCTCAGGGTGGAGAAAATCCAATTATTTCTAATCCAGGATTAAAAAGTTAAACACAATTGTTAAAATGATGTTCAAGAAATTATAGTAATCAACATCTACAATCGTATTTCCAAAAAATGCTTTTCTTTTCTTTCTTCTAAGAGGCCTCTTGCAACTGAAGTTGAAAAAGTTGGGGTGGTGAATGGCATACACAGAAAGAAAAAACCTAACTCAATTTAAGATCAGAGCTTCTAAATCTGCACTATTCAAACAGCAGCCACTTGTGCTTACTGAGCACTTCAAGTGTGGTAAGTCTGAATTCAAATGTGCTGTACGTGTTAAATGCACAGATTTCAAAGACTTCCAAATATGAAATATCTCATTAACCATTTTTTTTTTTAAAGACACAGTCTGTGTCTCCCAGGCTGGAATGCAGTGGCACAATCTCAGCTCACTGCAATCCCCACCTCCCAGGCTCAAGTGATCCTCCCACCTCAGCCTCCCGAGCAGCAGGGACTACAGACACATACCACTATGTCTGCCTATTTTTTTGTATTTTTAGTAGAGATGGGGTTTCACTGTGTTGCCCAGGCTGGTCTTGAACTCCTGGGCTCAAGCAATCCACCCACCTCAGCCACTCAAAATGCTGGAATCACAGGCCTCAGTCACTGCGACCAGCCTCCCAAAGTACTAGGATTAAAGGTGGGAGCCACTGTGCCTGGCCTCATTAACAATTTTTATGCAAAGTTCAAACTGATAGGATCTTAGATATATTGGATTAAATTAGATGTACTAAAAATAATTATTAAAATTTATTTCACCATTTCTTTTTATCTTTTTAATGTGGTTAGTAGAAAAGTTTGTATTACATATGGGCTCATAAATTTCTATTCAACAGTGAGTTTTTAGCAATTTTCACTCTTTCCAATTAAAAAAGAGCGAAGCATCAGCATAACCAAACCTGCATTTAAGCCCTCTACTTGAAGTCTACCTAAAAGAACCTAAAAGAATCAACATGTTCTGGGCCGTTTATCTCTGGCATGTACCTAAAAAGCCATCATCTAATTTCAAAAATGGTAAAGTACCTTTGGGAATAAGCTCATACAAGGTGAGTCATATTAAAGTAATGATTCTTCTACCTTCTGTGCATCAGAATTAAACTGTGGAGTTTTTATTAAAATGGTCATCCCATCCAGAGATTCCAATTCAGCAGGCTGCAGGCAGAACCCCAGCATGTGTATGTTTTAAAAGCTCTCCAGGTGAATCTAATAGACAGCCACGGCTGTTTAGGTCATATTTCTACATATAATACACAGTATATTTATGAAAGTGCTACTAAAATTCCCACAGGCTTTGAAATGCTACCGTGTGGCTGCTTTCGCAACATCAGATAACATTAAGGACCAATACTGATAAAACTGGCAACAGCCAAGAAGCTACTGGAATCACGCACTTAGCTAAAGCCATTTCCTGTGCTCCTTCCAGACAGGTTTTGCAAAGTGCATGATGGAGGTAACTCCTATATCCTTCTTCCTTCAGTTCTCATGGAAAGCATTTATACTTAGAAAGGAAACAGAGCTTAGTGGTTACAAGCTAGACTCTGAAATCAGACCGCACAAGTTCGAAACCCAATTCTCTTGTTATTAGTTACAGAAACATAAGCAAAGCACTTCACATGCCTAAGAATCTTTCCTTTTCCACCTAACAAGTCAAAATATACCTACTCATTAAGTTAGTAGGACCAGTCCTGTAAAGTATGGAAAGTACTTAGCATACAGAAAAGCCAAGCTTTTTATTGCAGTCAACTTCTTGCCTTTTCCAGTGATTTAGCTATATTTGTGGATCACCCATATGCAAGCCTTTCATTTTTCTCTTAATATTTCTTCGCCTTTTTTTTTTGAGACAGGGTCTCACTCTGCTGCCCACGATAGAGTGGCATGATCATAGTTCACTCCAGTCTCAAACTCCAGGGCTCAAGTAATCCTCCCACCTTGGCCTCCCTAAGAGATTACAGGCTGGGTACACCCAGACAAGCCTTCCTTCCAACAATGAAAACATGTCGGCTGGGCATCATGGCTCACACCTGCTAGTAATGCCAGCACTTTGGGAGGCCAAGGATTGAGCCCAGGAGTTACAGACCAGCTTGGGTAACACACTGAGACTCTCTACTTGTTTCGTTTTTTTTTTACATAAAAATAATTAAAACAACAATGAAAATATCCAAATGCTAGCTAAAAAAGTTAACCCTCAGCCAGGCACAGTGGCTCACACTTGTAATCTGAGCACTTTAGGAGGCTGAGGCAGGTGGATCAGGAGATCGAGACCATCCGGGCTAACACAACCTCCTCTCCACTGAAAATACAAACAATTAGCCAGGCATGGTGGCACACACCTGTAGTCCCAGCTACTCGGGAGGCTGAGGGAGGAGAATCACTTGAACCTGGGAGGCAGACAGTGCAGTGAGCCAAGATTGCACTATACTCCAGACTGGGTGACAGAGCTAGACTCCGTCTCAGAAAAAAAAAAAAAAAAAAAAAAAAAAGTTAATCCTCTACTTCTCCATGTATACACGTTTCCAAATCAAGTAAAGGCAGCCTAATCTCTCACCTGTCAGACTCTTCAATCCTTCTGTAAAAAGTGACTGGAATTCTGGAGACTGCAACTTCATTGTAAATAGATACTGCTTCAGAAGGCACAGCCTACTCCACCTGCAGCTCAGTACTGGCTTGTGCCAATGATACAAGCACCTCAGCATCTGGAGAGGCAGTCGCCAACTATACGTCTACAAGGCAAACACAAAGACACACCAATGAAATTTCAAAGTGAAGGAAAATAAAGAGACACGTTGCAACTTTATCAACTCAGAAATTCACCTCTTGTTCAGATGAAAAACTGAAAAAGGTGTCAGTCTGAGGGATCATTAAGACTAGATCTATGTATCTACCTGGTTTTGTTCTCCAGAAATACTTACTGTGGCAGGCCAGGTCTCACTAAGGCAGGCCTCCATCACAACTGTTTCAGTACTGACTGAGTGGCTGAGTACATTAAAAGCTGAAAGAGCCAGTCAGTTCCCTTAAACAAAGGCTGGAAGGTAACAAAAGCCCAACCAAGAGTTTTGCCTAAGCCTTTCCTGAGCCTTGAGGCATGATAACCAAGAAATTCTTTTTTTTTTTGAGGCGGAGTCTGGCTCTGCCACCCAGGCTGGACTACAGTGGCATGATCTCGGCTCACTGCAACC
Source organism: Saimiri boliviensis (assembly GCF_048565385.1). NCBI lineage: Eukaryota > Metazoa > Chordata > Mammalia > Primates > Cebidae > Saimiri > Saimiri boliviensis. The sequence goes on from NC_133456.1 coordinate 92,668,624, forward strand.
TCCGCCTCCAGGGTTCAAGCTATTCTCCTGCCTCAGCCTCCCCAGTAGTTGGGATTATAGGCGCAGGCCACCACACCTGGCTAATTTTTTCTACTTTTTTGGTAGAGACCGCGTTTCATCATGTTGGCCAGGCTGATCTGTATCTCCTGCCCTCAAGTGATCTGCCCGCCTCAGCCTCCCAAAGTGCTGAGATTACAGGTGTGACCCACCGCCCCTGGCCACAAAGGAACTCTTAACAGGACCAGTTTAGTATTAAACAAGTTCTACTGGGGGTCTGTGGAAACTCTCCAGGCCTCCACAAACAAGTTTACCGGGGGTCTGAAGGAACTCCCCAAACCTTCATGTTTAGCAGGAGAGAAGGTAAGTGTGACCACCCCAGCACCTGAACCCATTTAGATTAAGTAAATTTACTGAGGCTCCAGAGGAAGGTCTTCAGGATTCAGATCTTAGTTACAGATCTAAAGTGAATCACTTAAGTCTCTAGATGAATGCACACTTACACGTAAACATATAGCTTAGAAAGTATATAGGCTCCGGAAAACTTTTTAAATGATCTAGTCTGGTGGTATTTTCCAGGCCTTCTCCCTGTACACAGTTACAGAAATAAACTCCCTTCTTTTCCAGGTTATCTGCATCTAGTTATTGGACGGCGGGAGTAAGTAGCCCGACCCTTGCTTTGGTGGTTCGGTCCAGGAGCACTTCACTCGCAAGCCACATAGTACTGTGATGACACTCTCCCCAGAACAGGGCTTCGGTGTGTGAGGGGTGCGGGGTTCTAGAAACTCGATCCATTAGACCAGCAACACCTGGTCTGCAGAACTTGTCGGTCACAGGTGGGTATCACCCTACTTCCGCACCTGCACTCGAGAATTCCTAACTCTGGGATAGCTCCTAGGAAGTGTAGTTTGATGAATCAATTAGCTTAGCTGCCCCCATTTTCTTCATGCTTGTCCTACCATCTCGCAATCTCCTCGGATCTCCAGCACGCCCCTGCCTTCCCTTCTCCATACCACCCTCGTTCTCCCGGTACGGGGAGGCGACAGCAGCTCTCGAGAAACCCCAGTGCAAACTTCCAGAGAAAAACCATCCCATGCCGCGGAAACGGGACGCAGGTGCGGCGCTTCCCAGCAGGCCAAGCGGGACAGAAAGACCGACTCCGTTTCCTGGCACCTCCGCCTCAACTTGGGAAAACGCGCTGGGAACCCTGGCCCTGAAAAGGCGCGTCCGGCCCCCAAAGCCGGGTGCTGGGGACCAGGCCCAGTGAGAAAGCGCCTGAGGGCCGCCCGCGCCGAGGAGAAAATGCCGAAGGAAACCAGCGAATCCGCGCGTGCGGTCGGCAGAGACGTGACCACCGTGTCAAGGTTCTTTCGCCCAGTGCTGAGGGCCTCTCGCCACGTCCCGCTCCCGCCTTCCTCGCGGACCCGAGGCACGGCACACCCGGCCGGCAGCGGGAGAGGATGCTTGGTGCGACCGACGCTGCCCTCCCGAGCGCTACACGCCTGCTTACCCGCCCAGTTGTTGCCGCCGCCGCCGCCGCCGCCGCCACGCACACTTCCGGGACGGTGAACGCGGTGACGTCACCGACGCACGTCGGTTGGAAGCCAATAGGAAGTCGCGGCAGGGAGCGGACGGGGCGGGGGCGGCCCGAAGGGCTTCACGCTCCCCTCGCTCTTCTACAGCAGGCGGTGAAGCTCGGAACCGGTTTTTTCCGCCCGGCCGAGGCACACCTGGGCGAAGCGGAACCCTAGGGGGCCCGGAGGAAACCAGCGCGCGTTTGTTTAATCACGCGCCTCTCGCCGCACCTCTGTTTGGCCCTGAGCTAGTCAGACGCTGGTCCACACGGCATGCCGGGGCCATCTGGGACAACTGGCAGCTGGCTGTCTTCCTCTGCAAAACGACACTGTTAACAAAACCTTCCCCAGGGCGACGATGGCCAGTTCCTCCGCGGAACCGAGGCAGTTCGGCAAATGTTAACTTATTCTTGCTTGACTGTTCTGTAATCCCTGCAAAGGGTCGGGTCCACAGACAGTCACACGCATTCTAAATGTAAGCCCTCTGGTCCTGTGAAATTACTGGGCATATTTTATTTTCTTACCTGGTTGTGTAACCATTGCCCTCCTTGGCCTGGAGGCTTTGCAGCTGTAAAGTGGAGAACTTAGATTTGATTCAATTCTTTAATTTTTTTTCTAGAGCAGAGAAGAGCAAAGAGAGTGGCATAGGAGTGGGAATACAGCCGTTGAGCCCTGAAAGTGCGGAAATGTGTAGTCTTTTCAGTGTAACTATACATCACCTAGCTTTCCCCCAAATTTTCCTAGAAAAATGCATGTGCTTGGTATTTCTGTTCTTTTGCCCTCCCCACACACCTACCTGTTCTTCCCAAACTTTTCAGCCCCACTCTCTGTAGACACTCTATAATGTAAAAAGTAAAATACCCAATTACCACAGCTTTTCAGGGTGTGGAGTATCCTGTTTTAAGCAGCACGGGACTGGCTTTCCAAATTGACATTCAAAGATTTAATCCAGTGGCTTAACAGAGCCAGGAAAGCCCCAAATTACTCTTTCAGGCTTATCTCCTATTTCTCACCACCATGACTCTAGACAAACTGGACCAAAGCCTTCGTTGCTGTACCCAACTACAATAGATTCTCCAAGTCACCACCTATGAAGGCAACGCTAATTACGACTGTTATGGTAACTTATTTCGTGCCAGTTACTGTGCTGGGCACCCTCAAATAACCAATTTCTGTCCATGTAAATACATAGTTTGTATATATATATATGTGTATACACAGTTGTCCTTCCGTATCCATGGGGGATTGGTTTCAGAAAGCCACCCCAACCAATGTTCAAGTTCTTTATATAAAATGGCATAGTATTTGCATATAGCCTATCCACATTCACTAGTATACTTTAAATTATTTCTAGATTACTTATAATACCTTGATATAATGTAAATGCTGTGTAAACAGTCGTTATGCTATATTGCTTCTTTGTATTTTTAAATTGCTATTTATTTTATTTATTTACTTTTGATACGGAGTTTCAACCCTCTGTCGCCCCGACTGGAGTGCAGTGGCACCATCTGGGCTCACTACAGCCTCTGCCTCAGCCTTTCAAGTAGCTGGGATTACAGGCACCCGACACCACGCCCAGCTAATCTTTGTATTTTTAGTAGAGATAGGGCTTCACCATGTTGGCCAGGCTAATCTCAAACTGCTGACCTCAGGTCCACCCACCTTTGCCTCCCAAAGTGCTAGGATTACAGACATGAGCCTCAGTGCCCAGTCTTACTTAATATTTTTGATCTGTGGCAGTTGAATCCACGGATGCAAAACCCATGGCTATGGAAGGTCAACTGGAGAGAGAGAGAAGAAAGAGAGGGAGAGAATTCCTACTATAATGACTAAGAAAATGAAATAAAAACAGGGATATTACTACAGATCATATAGACATTAGAAGATGTTATGAATAATTTCACGCCAATTAATTTGGCAATGTAGATGAAATGCACCAATTCTATAAAAAAGACAATTTGTCATAACTGAAATAGGGTAAAATTTAAAAATCTGAATAGCTCTTCATTTTTTAAAGAAATTGAATGTTGTTCAACAGACTTCCCACAAAAGTAATTCCAGGCCCAGGTGGTTTCAAGACAAATTTATCAAACACATAAGGAAGAATGAACTTCAATCTTGTACAAAATCTGTTTAAAAAATAGAAGAGGAAACAGTTTTACCCTTATTCTGAGGCCAGTGTAACCCAAATAACTTCACATCAACACTACAAAAAAATTAATGTACAGCTTAATAGACTACATGAACATAGAAACAAAAAAACTTTAATAAAATGTCAGGAAATGAATCCATCAGTATATAGAAAGATAATACATCATGATCGATTTGGGTTTACCCCAAATGCAAGGAATGCAAGGTGAATTCAAGATCTAAAAACCAATCAATGTAATTCACCATATTAACAGGCTGAAAAAGAAAAACTATCATCATCCCAATAAACGCAGACAGACCACTTAAAATTCAATACCTACTCATAAAAACTGCCAAAAAAAAAATCTAGAAGAGACTTCCTCAATATGGTAAAGGACATCCATGAAAAATCTATAGCCAATATCAGACTTGACATTAATGTTTTGAACACGCTTACCCTCATATCAAGAACAAGGCAAGGATGCCCCATCTTACCACTTCTTTTTAACATTTGTCTATAGTTTATAAACATTAATAAAGCAATTAAAAGATATGGAAAGTGTAACAATTCAGAAGGAAGTAAAATTGTCCCTATTTTCAGATAGCACGATTGTGGTTTACACATAATTGACAAAACTACCAGAACTAACAAATTTAGGAAGGTCTCAGTTAATATACATAAATCAATTCTAGTTTTATATACTAACAGCGAAAATGTAGTATGTAAAAATATATATATCATATTTGAAGAAGTGTAATAAGAGAAGCTATATAGTTAGCAACCAAACATATGTAAAGATATACAGCATCATCAATCACTGAGAGGCCAGATATGGTAGCTCTTGCCTGTAATCCCAACACTTTGGGAGGTTAAAGTGGAACGATTGCTTGAGCCCAGGTGTTTGATATCAGCCTGGGAAATACAGTAAGATCCCTTCTCTGTAATGTTTTTTTTAGTAACCAGTGTTGGTGTTATGTGCCTGTATTTTCAGTTACTCAGGAGGCTGAGGTGGCAGAAACATTTTGATCCCAGGAAGTCCAGGCTGTATTGAACTATGGTTGCACCACTGCATTCCAGCCTAGACAACACAGTGAGACCCTGTCTAAAATATAATCGAATAGAATATAATGTAAATATGTATTTTTATATATATAATAAAGTCCCTAGTGAAATACAAATTACACAACTTTTTTTTGTGAGAGGGAGTCTCACTCTGTCACCCAGGCTGGAGTGCCATAGTGTGGTCTTGGCTCACTGCGACTTCTGCCTTCCAGGTTCAAGCCATTCTCCTGCCTCAGCCTCCCAAGTAGCCAGGATTACAGGCACGTGCCACCACACTTGGCTAATTTTTGTGTTTTTAGTAGAGACGAGGTTTCTCTGTGTTGGCCAGGCTGGCCTCCAAGTCTTGACCTGGTGATCCACCCACCTCAGCCTCCCAAAGTACTGGGATTACAGGCGTGAGCCACTGCACCTATCCAATAATGAGATACCTTTACATAACCATTACAATGTCTAAAATTGAAACACCTGGACATATCAAGTGCTGATGAGGAGGAAGAGCAACTGAAACTCTCATACACTGTGGGTGGCAATACAAACTGGTCCAGCCACTTTGGTAAACAGTTTAATGGTGTCTGATAAAACTGGGTATACATTTACCTTACGGCCCAGCAATACTACCCCTGGATACTTACCTGAGAAAAATTAAAACTTAGGTTCACACTAAAAAGTGTATGTGAATGGTGTGCTCACTTTATTTATAATTATTCCAAACTAAAAATAACCCAGGTTTCTTTCAGCAGATGAATGGATAAGCAACATGGAGTATATCCATACAATGGAATACTACTGAACAAGGTGAAGAACAAACTGCTGATACACACAGCAACACATTTGACTCTCAAGTGAAGAAAGCCACATTCAAGAGACTGCATGTAATAGACTGAATTCATATGGCATCCAGAAAAGGCAAAACTATAGAAACAAAATATAGATCACTTCTTGCCAGGGGCTCAAGATGGGAGGAGTTACTGACTACAAAAGTGCACGAGAGAATTCAGAGAGGAGAAAAAGGTGATAGAATTGTTCTATGTTTTGATTATAGTGGTGATTAAGTAACCGTGTGTTTGCCATAATGCATAGAACAGTATTGTTTTAGCCCATTCTCACACTGCTGTAAAGCAACACTTGAGACTGGGCAATTTATAAAGAAAAGAGGCTGTATAAGAAGCATGGCTGGAGATGCCTCAGGAAACTTACAGTCATGGTGGAAGGTGAAGGGGAGGTAGGCTCCTCTTACACGGCCAGAGCAGGAAAAAGGGGTGATGGGGAGGTACTACACACTTTTAAACTACCAGATCTCACTACAACTTACTCACTGTCAGAAGAACACCACCAATGGGGAAATCCACCCCCCTGATCCAGTCACTTCCCACCAGGCCCCACCTCCAACATTGGAGATTACCATTTGATGAGAGATTTGAACGGGGACACAGACCCAAACCATATCAAGTACATTGAAAAGATAAACGTTCCTGCTAGTAAATTATATCTCAATGAACCTTCCCCCAAAAGCAATCATACTTTTATATATCAGCAAAAAAATAAATTAGAACATGAAACTTAAGTTAATTCAAGTATTGAAACATGTACCTATGAAAGCAGGACAGAGAACTTTGAGGCCATTAAACTAAAGGGGGAAAGAACTCTGGACAGAATGCCCAGTTCAACCCTTAGGATATTATGAGAACAACTAAAGCAATCTCAAATTCCTCTCCTCCACACCAGATACTTTCTATTATCTCTTAATATAGACCCACCCTAAGGGAAATAAAACTTCATCTGCAAAGGAACTGACATTTACTGCACAGAAATCCTACTGGAAATTTTCTCTTTCTGTAGGGCATACCCCAAAGTAAATACCATAGACAGGGAGTACTGCTAGCATCTGGCAAGTTTACACCATTCTTTGGAAACACCACAGTCATGAATATTATTCTTCAGTTAGAAGGCTACTCCTTATTAAGTAAGTTCAGGAAGCCAGGAGTGGTGGCTTACGCCTGTGAGCCCAGCACTTTGGGAGGCTGAGACTGGCAGATCACTTGGGGCCAGGAGTTCAAGACCAGACCAGTCAACATGGTGGAATTCTGTTTCTACAAAAAAAGGAACAATAATACAAAAACTATCTGAGCAACCTGGAATCCTAGCTACTCGGGAGGCTGAAACAAGAGAATCACTCAAACGTGGGAGGTAAAGGTTTACAGTGAGCTAAGATCCCACCACTGCACTCTAGCCTGGGCGACAAAGCACAACTCTATCTCAAAAAAAAACTTTTTTTTTTGTTCAGGAAAGTGAGATAAGAACAGCTTAGAAATACATATTAATGTTTTTTAGAAACATCAATGTTAGGTCTTAACGCTGGTTTGAGTGTCCTTCAGTGCTTACTATAGATGCCCTCAAGAGTTTAGCAATTTTCTCAAAGAGCTTCCATCTTTCTTCATAGTAAACCAGATCTCAGATCCTGTTCTTTATACATCTAGTAGCCAAAATATGTCTCCCCAGTGTTCAGTTGTTTCTTGGTTTATCTAAGTTTTGACTGTGTTTCTGTGACACTGATTCATTCTGCACACTGGAGAGAGAAGCAATCGTACACATAGAGAAGTTGTGAATGTAACATTACCTCCAGTCACTTATGCATTCATTCATTCACTCATTCACCAAATGTTTCCGTGTTCATGATGTGCCAGTGGCAATGAGTAATATAGTAAGAATAAGGCTACCTACCAATTATATTTTGTTTAGAACACTGCCAGGCATTTTTTTGGATTAACTTGTTTAATCTTCACCCAATTAGGTACTTTATAGAAACGAAAACTGAAGCATAGAGAGGTTTATTTGTATAAGATCCTAGAGAAAGTAAGTGGCACAAGCAGAATTTGAACCCAGACAATTCTTTTTTTTTTTTTTTTTTTTTTTTTTTTGCCAGGCGTGGTGGCTCAAGCCTGTAATCCCAGCACTTTGGGAGGCTGAGGCGGATGGATCACGAGGTCAGGAGATCGAGACCATCCTGGTCAACATGGTGAAACCCCGTCTCTACTAAAAATACAAAAAAAAATTAGCTGGGCATGGTTGCGTGTGCCTGTAATCCCAGCTACTCAGGAGGCTGAGGCAGGAGAATTGCCTGAACCCAGGAGGCGGAGGTTGCGGTGAGCCGAGATCACGCCATTGCACTCCAGCCTGGGTAACAAGAGTGAAACTCTGTCTCAAAAAAAAAAAAAAAAAAAAAAAAAAAAAAAGAACCCAGACAATTCTGCCTCAAAACCACCATTGAACACTGATAAGGCTGGAGAAGCAGGCAGGGACTAGAGCATGCAGTGCTGGGTGCTTCTCAGGATGACATCTGGATTTAATTTTAATGATAATAGCAAGACATTAAAGGTTTTTCAAAGCAGGGGTTTTCATAAACATATTTGTGCTTTCCTGCAATCAGGCAGGCTGCAGCATGAAAATGGGTTGGAGAGCCCAGGCTAGAGGCTGGGACAGTTGTGCCCAGGAGGGTGGGTCAGGACATTGTCACAGGAGGTAATAGAAGTGAGTGGATACCAGAGTCAAACTGGAAGGTGTGAGGATGGAGTGAGACATGAGGAAAAGAGAGATGACCCCTGCATTCACTTCCTATGGCTGCTGTGACAAATTAGGACCCACTTCGTGGCTTAAAATCACATTAGGGTATCATCTTACAGTCCTGGAGGTCAGAAGTCTACAATGGGTCCACAGGGCTGCCTTACCACAACCGCCAAGCCTGTGCTTTACCAACTAGTGGATGAAAAGATGATACGACTATCAAGAAAAATGATGTCAAAAAGAATTAATGGCTCGACTTGACATTAACTGCATCTGCCTCAATGCTGAATACTTTCTCTGTTTCCCACTCCTACTTTCTAGGTTTTAGGCAAGTAGTTCAATTTCATTTTTTCCTTTCCTTTTTTTATTTTACTTTTTTTTTTTTTTTTAAGATGGAGTCCCATTCTATCACCCAGGCTGGAGTGCAGTGATGCAATCTCAGCTCACTGCAACCTCCACCTCCTGAATTAAGCCATTTCTCCTGCATCAGCCTCCAAAGTAGCTAGGATTACAGGCACCCACCACCAGGCCCCTGTAATATTTGTGTTTTAGTAGCTATTGGGTTGCACCATGTTGGTAAGGCTGGTCTGGAACTTCTGACCTCATGTGATCCACCTGCCTCAGCCTCCTAAAGTGCTGGGATTACAGGCATGAGCCACAGGTAGTTAGATTTCAAATGAAAATGCGCAACTGACTAGAGGTAGACCCATCAAATAGCAGGGTGAGACCTTTCTGATAGAGTATGCCTCTGCCCACCAGCACTCACTTCAGGACTGTCTCCTCCACATCAGCCTTCCCTAATATATCAGCGTTACCAAAGCACTTGCATTTTATAATATGACAGAGAAGGAAGAATAATGCTTTCCATAAAAATATGAATTAGGCTGGGTACAGTAGCTCACACCTGCAATTCCAGCACTTTGGAGGCCAAGGTGGGAGGATCACCTGAGCTAAGGAATTAGAGACTAGCCCAGGCAACATAGCCAGACCTTGTCTATACTAAAAATAGATTTTTTTTTAAATCAGCCAGGTGTGGTGGCACAAGTCTCTTGTTCCAGCTCCTTGGGAAGTAAAGGTGGGAGGACCACTTGAGCCCAGGAGATTGAGGCTGCAGTGAGCCATAATTGTACCACTGCACTCCAGTGTCAGTGACCCAGCAAGATTTCATCTCAAAAATAAATAAATAAAATAGGACAGTAAAGGTAAAATAATGGTTTCTATGAAAATATGAATTAGGCTGGGCACAGAGGCTCACACCTATAATCCTAGCATTTAAGGAGACTGAGGCAGGAGGATCATTTGAGCACAGGAGTTTGAGACAAACCTAGACAACATGGTGAGACACTGCCTCTGCAAAAAAACTTAAATTATAGCACTTTAGGCCTCTTGGGAGAGCTATTTGAGGCAATATTTGGACAAGTCAAATAAAAACATAAATATGACCTAATTTTAATATTCTGCAATTTCTTCACACACCTCCCCACCCTCACTTTTCATTGTAAGTGACACTGAGTAATTTGCTTAAAAGAACACGTTCTGTTTAAAGAATGTGTTCTTTCTTTGAAACAACAAAAAGTACCTATTTGGAGAAAAAGTCATTCACTAGTTTCGTTCTCATAAAAGTTTAATAGAAGGCAACTAAAGTTTAAGATCTCCCAGAGGACAAATAAAGATATTTCTCAGCAAATGTAGAATCGCAATTTTCATTGGTGCTGGGGGATTTTACACACAAATGCAATTTTATTTTACATTTAAAAGAGGTAAGTAAATAGACAAATCAATTTTAGCTGCTCTGAAATGTCATACCGGGTCATTAATTTTAAAACATAGGACTTCAATAATAGTTAAAAGAATGAAGGCCCAAGGGAAAGGCTGTGAATAATCACCTTCAAAATTCTGAATTATCAGCAGCCTCAGATCAGAATCAAGAGAAGCCTAATGCAGCTTCCTTGTGATGTTCTCCATTGCATGTTTTACCTTTAAAATATACGTTCAAATGGAATTATCTTTTACGAAAACAGAAACTCTCTTTCCTTTTAAAGCACAAGAACATACTCTATGTGTTGGATAGACACTAGGATGAATTCTGGCAAAACCAAGCTCAATAAAATAAAGACCTATTGTCTAATCTACATTCAGTTCAGAGATATGAGACTTGCACCTGGCCATCTCTGTGGTGGAGACAGAGATATAAACATAATATTTGGCATGGTATAAAATTTAAGTAAGGCCAGGCATGATGGTTCACGCCTGTAATCTCAGTGCTTTGGGAGGCCAAAGTGGGTTTATCACTTGAGCGTAGGAGTTCAATATCACCCTGGACAACATAGCGAAAGCTTGTCTCTACACAAAATATAAAAATTAGCCTAGCATGGTGGTGTGCACCTGTAGTCCCAGCTACTTGGGGGGCGGAAGCAAGAGGATTACTTGAGCCAAGGAGATTGAGTTTCAGTGAGTCATGATCACACCACAGCATTTCAGCCTAGGAGACACCTCAAAAAAAATGAGTAGACACATACAAGCAGCAGTTTAATGCATACTTGAAGGAGAGACAAGAGAGAGAGATCTTCCCTAATAAGGTGACATTCAGACTTACTCTGAAATAATCGGAGTTTCTCAAGAGGAATTCTGCACCTACCACTGTCAAATCAGAAAGTACAAGTTAAACACTTGTACTATTTTTTCAAAAATAATAATTACAACAATCATAGAATTAAGGTTTTGCCATTCTAGACAATGTGAATTTGGAGAGCATCACAAAGAGTCTGTGCTATGTAAATTACATAAGCCTCAGTATACTCATCTGTAAAATAGGTTTATAGGGCTATGATATGATCATGTGTATAAGGTAATTGACAGTCCCAGGAACATGGCAGTTTCTCTTTTAACTGAAATGGAGCATTAACCTACATTAACAAAATATGTTTAATTGTATGGCTTTTGCTATTGTTTTTACACATTCTGGTTGATTTTCCTGATTTTCAGAGCAAAGAACTGGTCTCTAACTAAAGAACTGAAGAAAAACTTAAGCTACTTAAATTCTTTATTGAATAATGACATGCTTTTAATTTTAGCTACACCTGATAAATCCACAGATAGATTTTGCACTAGAATTTGTCTAACTATCCAGAATTCTGTCTCAATCCTGTTAGGACATCTAATCCTGTTAGGGTATTTTTTTAATGACAGTTTTATTGAGATGTAACTTACATATCATAAAATTCACCAATTTAAAGTGTAAAAGTCAATAATTTTAATATATTAGCAGAGTTGGCAATCATCACTGTAATCAATTTAAAATATTTTTATTTTCCCAGAAGAAAATCTCACACCTATCAGCAGTAACTTCCCATTTTTTCCCAAACTCCCTCATCCCCTGAAAGTCATAGGCAACCATTAATCCATTTTCTATCTCTATAGATTTTGCTTATTCTGGACATTTCATGTAAGTGGAATTATGCAGTGTGTAATCTTTTGTGACTGACTTCTTTTACTTAGCTTCATGTGTTCAAGGTTCAACCATGTTGCAGTATCAGTGCTTCTTTTGAATACACCACATTTTATCCATTCATTAGTTGCTGAACATCTGAGTTGTTTTCACTCTTTGGCTATTGCAACTAATTCTTCTGTGAATATCCACATATAAATTTTTATGTAGATACATGATTTTAATTCTCTCAGGTGGGTATTTGCCTAGGAATGCAATTGTTGGGAAGTATGGAAACTCCATATTTAATCTTTTGAGGAACTACCAGGCTGTTTCCAAACTGGCTGCCTCACTTTACCTCCCTGGCAACAGTATATGAGGGTTCCAGTTTTCCCACATCTTCATGAACACTTGTTATTGTCCTTTTCATTTCAGCCATTGGAGTGGGTGTGAAGCGGTCTGTCAATGTGGTTTTAATTTGCATTTCCAATGGCCAATGATATTGAGCAGATGTTCCTAAGCATCTTGGCTATTGGTACATCTTCTCTGGAGATATGTCTGTTCAAATTCTTTATCTCACGTTTAAACTGAGTTATTTTACTCCTTTCTTTTCATTTTTCTTTCTTTCTTTCAGACAAGGTCTTGCTCTGTCACCCAGACTGGAATACAGTGGACTGAACATGACTCACCATAGCCTCAAGCTCCTGGGCTGTACTGGGTTATTTTTCTTTTCATTGTTTGTTTATAAGAGTTTTTGACATATTCTAAATAAAAATTCCTTGTCAGATATATATTTGCAAATATTTTTCCCATGTTGTGGCTTGTCTTTTGACTTCCCTTATTTTTATTTTACTTTATTTTAGATAGAGTTTTGCTCTGTTGCCCAGGTTGGAATGTAGTGGCACTATCTCAGCTCACTGCAGCCTCCATCTCCCGGGTTCAAGCTATTCTCCTGTCTCAGCCTCCTGAGTAGCTGGGATTACAGTCACCCGCCAACACACCTGGCTAATTTTTGTATTTTTTTAGTAGAGACGGGGTTTCATCATGTTGGCCAGGCTGGTCTTGAACACCGGACCTCAGGTGATCTGCCCTCCCTGGCCTCCCAAAGTGCTGGGATTAGAGATCTGAGCCACTGCACCTGGCCACTTTACACTTTCTTGATAGTATCCTTTGAAGCACAAAAGCTTTCAATTTTGGTAAAATCCAATTTATCTATTTTATTGTTGTTGTTGTTGTGTCTGCTTTTCCATCTTATATAAGAAACTACTGGCTGGGTGCAGTGGCTCATAGCTGTAATCCCAGCACTTTGGGAAGCTGAGGCGGGTAGATCACCCGAGGTCAGGAGTTTGAGACCCATTTGGCCAAAACGGCGAAATCCTGTCTCTACTAAGAATACAAAAATTATCCGGGGGTGGTGGCACGTGCCTGTAATCCCAACTACTCAGAAGGTTGAGGCAGGAGAATCGTTTGAACCTAGGAGATGGGGGAGTTTGCAGTAAGCTGAGATCACACCACTGCACTCCAGCCTGGGGGACTAAGTAAGACTCCGTCTGGAAAGGGAAAGAGAGAGAAGGGAAAAGAAACCATTGCTTGACCCAAGATCACGAAGATTTATGCCTGTGTTTTCTTCCAAGAATTTTACAGTTTTGCCTGTTACTTCTAGGTCTTTTACTCCATTGGAATTCATTTTTATCTATGCTGTGAGGCATTCTTTTGCATGCAGATATGCACCACTTCTTCAAAGATTGATCTTTTTCCCACCGAATTGTCTTGACAGTCTTCTCAAAAATCAATTGACCTAAATGCAAGAGTTTATTTTTGGACTCTCGATTCTATGAAATTGATCTGTATGTTTCTAATATTTTTTAAAATAACTTTTTCTTCCCGAATTTATACAGAATAAAACATTTGTAAATATAGAAATGCAGGATAAAAGTAAAAGAAACATTAACGTTGCCTTGGTAGAATGAACTGTTGGTCTCATTACTTTACTCCCTACTAAGAGATGTCCATGCCACACCCTTCTTGTGGCCTTATCATGGTGGAATGTACTTTGGGCTTCGTCCATCTGACTCTGGGCTTGGCCATGCAATTTGCTCAAACTCTTGCAATGTCAGGGAATGTAACATGAGCATATGCTTGATGTGTGATTGTGCAATTGGTCCTGCTCTCTTGCACTTTTGCTGTCACTATATAAAGGTTATGCCCTGGGTACTCACTCATTCCAAATGAATGGCAGATACTTGGAACAAATCTGAACTCACTCTGTGATCTGGAGCCCAGCCCAAGATTAGACAGGTCCCATTCAAAACTCAGACACTTGGGCTAGAAATGCATGCCTATCACAGTTTACCACTGAGGGATCTGTGGTTGGTTGTTCTGTAGCAATAGCTAACTAATACACCTACCACTTAGAGATAATTTTTCCTATCAATCTGATCTTCTCACCAAAAATAAGACTGTAAAAAAAAATTACATGTGTTTATACCCTCCTGTTGTTTTACTTAACATTTTTTCATGATACCTCATGTTATTAAAAGTTCTTGATTGGCTCATGCCTGAATTCCCAGAACTTTTGGAGGCCAAGGTGGGAGGATCACATGAGGCCAGGAGTTTGAGACCACCCTGGCCCACATGGTGTAACCCTGTCTCTACTAAAAATACAAAAATTAGCTGGCATGGTAGCACATGCCTGTAATCCCAGCTACTCTGGTGGCTGAGGCATGAGAATCACTTGAAGCCAGGAGGCAGAGATTGCAGTGAGCTGAGATCCTGCCACTGCACTCCAGACTGGGTGACAGAGCGAGACCCTGTCTCAAAAGAAAAATAAAGTTCTTGATAAACATTCCTTTTAACACCCACATCACATATTTCCACCTTGAGCAGTTACATATTTCTCTTCACTATTCCTATATTACTTTTACTATTCCAAGTAAAAGTACAATGAATTTTGTTCTCTTTTACATAAATCTTGATCTACAGTTTTCATTATTTCCATGGAATCAAGTTCTAGAAGTTGATATCTTTAAGAAGCTCTTTTATCCAGAGTTCATGGTGCAGCCACTTAACCCTGATTTTCATATTATTACTATTCATATTTCTATTTGGCTAAACTCACATTGTTTTGCTTAAGGTATGCAGACACATTTGATTTCACTTTTTTTTTTTTTTTTTTTTTTTTTTTTTTTTGAGACGGAGTTTCGCTCTTGTTGCCCAGGCTGGAGTGGAGTGCAATGGCCCGATCTCGGCTCACCGCAACCTCCGCCTCCTGGGTTCAGGCAATTCTCCTGCCTCAGCCTCCTGAGTAGCTGGGATTACAGGCACGCGCCACCACGCCCAGCTAGTTTTTTTCTATTTTTAGTAGAGACGGGGTTTCACCATGTTGACCAGGATGGTCTCGATCTCTCGACCTCGTGATCCACCCGCCTCGGCCTCCCAAAGTGCTGGGATTACAGGCTTGAGCCACCGCGCCCGGCCTGATTTCACTTTTTAAAAAAACTACTTTTGTGAATTCTTCCAGCGTGTTCTATTATACTGCCTTTGGACATTTATATTGTATTATAAATAATGAAATTATTGCTGTAAACAATACAAGTCCCTGCCTCTGTTGTCCTTTATACTTATATGGATACATATAGACAATGTTTCTGTATGAGCATGTGTTTGTTTCATTTGTTTGCTTGTTTTTATTGGTGTAGTTAATTACAGATCATATAGCCATGAAGGCAGTATGGAAGGAGTAGCCAGATCTAATTTTCTTTATACCCTTCACCATGCCTAGCATAGTGCATAGGTGCCTTCAATGAATATTTGAGTAAATGAATGTAAGAAATATAGAGACCATGACCACCATCATGTGGTGGTTCATGCCTGTAATCCCAGCACTTTGGGAGGCCGAGGCAGTTAGATTACTTGAGGTCAGGAATTTGAGATCAGCCTGGCCAACATAGTGAAATCCTGTCTCTACTAAAAATACAAATATTAGCCAGGCATGGCGGTGGATGCCAGTAATCCCTGCTACTTGGGAGGCTGAGGCAGGAGAATCACTTGAACGTGAAAGGCGGAGGTTGCAGCGAGTAAAGATTGTGCCACTGCACTCCAGCCTGGGTGACGGGGAGACTTGGTCTCAAAAATATACATATATATATATATATATATATATATATATATATATATATATGCACACACACATATATGTTTATATATATAGATATACACATATATACATATGTGTATCTCTCTAGAGATACACACACACACACACACACACACACACACATATATATATATATATATATATGTAGAGAGAGAGAGAGAGAGAGAGAGAGAGAGAGACCATTAAAGCAGTCTTTTAAGCCAGAAAGTACTGTCCTCACAATGATTAATAAGTATTTTTAAAGGCTTCATTAGTGGCAAATATGCTACATGTATAAATAGATGTGCAGGACTTCAAGAAGTAGGCCACATGGTTGATACTATGTCTAAACTTTTCTGGGTGCCTCTTAGCAAATAAATGGATCTCTCTCTCTATTCCTTGTTTTACTTCCCCTTTCCCCAAGGAAAATCACATTTTCAGTTCTGACAATTTCACCCTGATAATCATTGCACCAGTTTCATTTTGGTAACTGCTAAAATGGTCACCTTGGGAACCCCAAGCACACACACTGACTGTACTTGCACAGCTCCTACACCAAGCCTTTCAGAAATTTCCTCCAGGAGGCCCATCTATCATCTCACAAACAGAACCACTCATCTAACCAGGGCAACCATCTTTCTGCATCTGCTCTGAGAGTCTCCCAACTGGCTACTAAAGAGACAGGGAATCCTGCATCACTCATCTCTTGGGCTAAGACTGAAGATCTCCTTCCAAAGGCAACTACTACTCTCTACCTTGGGTCATACAATAAGAACTATTCTTATCTGTTCACACTCTAAGCCATACTTTTTTCTAAAGTCAGCTTTGTAGTCAATTCCCTCTAAATTTCCCATAAGGAATCAAACAGAAATGGTACAAAAGACGGGATAAGCCAAGTAGGTTTGCTGAAATTGAAGCATTCTGAAGACAGCTGGGTGCTACAATGGGTGTGATGTGAGGAAGGTGGTTCACCCACAGACCAACAATGCCATTGCTACAATTTGTGTAGCATGATCTGAGGTGACAGACACTAGCAATTTATCACACCCAGAAACACATCCCCCCACACAGATTTACTTGAGAGTACCAGACCTGCTCACAAAGCAGAGAAGAGCTAAGGGCATTCTCTAAGGGCTGAGAACTGCTGCTCTTGCCTTGTGAGTAGGGAGAGGGTACTCCTCAGGCCCTATTTTCTATCAAATTGTGTGTCAGTGTTGCATAGGGGATAAAGGCACAGTAACTACTCTAGCCAAACAAAGCTATATAAACATAAATAAAACATAAATAAACAGAAATAAATAAAACAGAAATGCAAAGCTTTAGAGTGCCCATAGAAAATTTGATTACCTTGTCACCATGAGTAAAAGTTAATTCCAACTCCTGAAGATAGCAAACCAGCTCTGAAAGAGAGTGAAAATGCAGACGAGACAGTTATCAGATAATGACTATCTGGACAAGAGAGATTCTTTCATTTGACAGCAGTTCAGTTGTTGGGAGTTCCAGTTTGGCTCCTGCATAGTTGCTCTGTACAAATCCTCCTCCATATTTGCTTAGAGAAAACATGTTGCCATCCCATCGTAAAGGAAGCTGCCTGAGAGTTTTTAACCATTACAGCTGTGATGATGAAAGAGTGAAGAACCGCCTCTAAGTTAAAAAGTGCACCCAGAGATAAGGTTCGTTCTCAATGCCCTGCTGCTGCTTCTGATCGCATGGCCACCGCACTTCTCAGTAAGTGGGAATCAAACGCTTCACTCACCACAGAGTAAGCAAATAAATATCTTTCTTCTATGGCATGGGCTCTTACAATACCCTGTGCTCCACCTCCTAATAATTTCATTACACCCAGGGCAAGGAGGAGGGGTTAGGAAAAGTGAGAAACAATGACTTCTAAATATATGGCAAACTTTTAAACAACAAAAAGAGGAAACAAAACTCCTTATAATTCTATTATTATTAGCAGGGACAGAACTAACAATGGTGCTATTAAACTTGCGTTATTAGGCAGGTCATGTTGATTCTATTCTTGTGTTTTGGCTCAGTAACTGAGATGTGCAAGCCCGTGGTGGCAAGGTGACTCATATTAAAACAATACCTATGGTTTTGTTAATTCTTATATAAATATAAGACATTTATTTTGCACTGCTCCAGATGATTTATGCAACTAAAATGAGAACATATATTCTGCCAAGATTTCTTAGAAAATAAATGAGTTTCCAAAATAGGGTATAAGGTTTAATGAAATATCTTAGGAAGTTTCAGAGTTAAGCAAGAAATCTACAAATAAAGAAACAACAACAAAAAGTAGATAACGACACTTTATCTAACTGAAGGAGGCCTTCTGCTTTTTCTTTCTGGTAGGGGTTCTTGAATGTCCAAGAATGTTTCATTTTATACAAAATTTACACAAATTTGCTGAATATATTTCACTTGGTTTTGTGTTCACTAATGTATTTACCCAAAGCAAGGTAAGCATATTTCCATTTAGACAGAAAAGGATGAAATGGAACCCCCCAAAAAAGTAGAAAAAAGGAGATGCAGAGAGAAAAAATAAAATAAAATCTTTTAATATCCATGAACCTAAAATTAACAAACACATGAAAAGTGATGGTGCTTTTATAGCCATGTTGAATAATATCCTTAATACTTGGTCTAATGAATTATCACACCAAACATTTCATTACCTGGTATAATTTCTCTTTTAAGTGACTGTGTCCTCTTTCATGGTTATTGAAAAAGAAATTAATCTATGTAGCTATTTGTTAAAAGTTTGCATTTCCAAGCATAATAAAGTTTTAGAAGTCAAATCACCTCATTTGTTTATATTACTTCAAACACTGCATGGGAAATTTTTAGGCAAGGTACCAAAAGTGGGCCAGGCTTGTTACACACTCCCCAGCCTGCCGCACTCCTGACCTAACTTGTTCCTCTGTTAGGTTCCACCACACATCGCACATTAGGGCTGTGCACTAATTTGCTTCTGTTCCACACAGGGCCTGGCACATTGAGCATCAGTCCTGTGCCTGACACTGTGCTAGATGGTGGGATTGCAGCCAGGAGCATAGACACGACAGACACGGTCCTCGCCATCTACTGATGAGTACTGATTGGAACAAGAGGATTGTCTTTAGACAGGTACGCCCAGGAGCATGAATGTGGGATGACAAATTGCACCATGTGCAACTGGCAGGAAATTGCCATTGGGATGTGTGTCTGTGTGTGTGTGTGTATTTCTTTTTTTTTTTTTTTTCTGAGACAGTGTCTCACTCCGTTGTTCAGGCTAGCTTGTAGCAGTGCAATCTCGGCTCACTGCAACCGACAGATCCTCTGTCTCCAGGATTCAAGTGATTCTCCCGCCTCAGCTTCCCTAGTAGGTGGAATTACAGGCACCTGCCACTGCACTTGGCTAATTTTGTATTTTTTAGTAGAGATGGGGTTTCACCATGTTGGCCAGGCTGCCTCAGCCTCCCAAAGTGCTGGGATTACAGGTGTGAGCCAGCACGCCTGGCCAACCATTGGGTAATTTGTAGCAAACTCCTTCTTCTATTTTTCCAAATACTCAAGGTGGCAACACCATTTCAACTTGGACTGACAGAATTTTATGTCTATGGCCACAACCTGAATTTATGAGTTATATTTTAGGACCATTTTGGAAATTTAATCAAAAGTACAGTAGTAGTAAAAAAATGCATGCATGATAAGTAGTCCTTATTATTCATTTATATCTTTAGAAATGTACAGTTTTTCATTGGGGTATAATGCAATATACCTAGGTAAACATGTCTTTTACAGTGTATACCTTGATTTATTTATTCTTCATCCTCCAAGAAATAACTTCTTTTGCTGTTTATACTGTACAGGATAAAAGAGAAAGTAAATTCTATATTTAAAAGCCTAACAGCATGAATCCTCTCAGTTGCTTTACAATTTCTGCCACTAAGGTTGAGTCTGGAATTAGGTGTCACCAGAGTTGACTCAAAAAGGAATGCCAATATAACTTTGGTTATGAAACAAATGCCCGAGGTGGAAAAATAAGTTGGAAAAAAAAGAGGGGAAACTATTTGTAAGTCTGAACTTCAGTGGAATTTAACCAGTTCTCAAGAACACTGGGGAAATCCACTGCAAATTGTCAAAATTTTACCCAACTTTCTAGAAACACCTATAGGAAAGGAGATTGTGGTTATTTTTTCTCCAACATTAAAAAAAAATGTAACACCTATCAGAAACTAGATTCTCAGAGAGCACTCGAGGAATTTTAGATTGACTCAATGAAATGTTACATGAACAAGTAGATTATGATTTCTCTTAGAGATTGAGCATGTATTCCTGATTATTGTAAATAAGCAACATACAGTTGCTTCATTCTGCTTAGTTTGCATCTTATTTTAACAATTTAATGGTTTTCTGCTGCATTTTAATTGGTAGCCATGAGAAGAATGAGTTGAACATACTGTCAATATATATATTTAAGCTAATGAAATAGCTCTGTTCTTGTATAGTGAAATACGACCCAGTTGATGTCTATATAACAGTGTATCTTGGATTAAATAAATGGTCTGAAGAGATTTGGGTTGTTTTGTTTGTTTGTTTGTTTGTTTGTTTGCACGGACCAGAAGTACTAAGGGCCCACAGAGAGTGAGCAGAATTGTAGAAAACATGGTATCAAATCCTGAAGTTCTAGTAGTACTCAACCTTATGTAACATTTATCTGGCTCACAAAAAAACTGTCATTCTTGGTAATATTTAGACTCTTAACTGAGTACCTTGTACCATCTATAGGACAACTGATTTTTTTCCAAAAGCATCTTTTTTTAATGTAAAATATAACAATGAAACATGAAAAAGTTATCTAGTATTTATGGCCAAAAATTAATAATAAAAATTTTTTGAATGATCAAATTTGAAAAACAATTCTATTCTTAGCAGCTATAAAATCAGAATCCATGACAAATTCTAGGGGAGAGTGCTTGCTTATATAAAATATTCAATTATCTCCCTCACTGAGATATTCAACAGTTTTATTATTTACTTCAACAGTTTAATTGCAAAGGATAAATAGATGTTTATTGTTTTTGCAAGTACTCTTATAACATAGTTCTACTTTGTCTGTCAGTAGAAATCACAAAGGAATATTAATTTTACAGTTTTTTCTGACCTAGAATTCCTATTATTGAAAATTAGTGCAAAATGAGATCATATGTAGTATTTCAGGAAATGCTAACATTTCAAGACATCACTTTCATAACTTCAAGAGGAAGCTATCTTTATTGCTGTTGTTAAGGAATTTTTACCTTTGCTTCTCAGGCTTAGTAGATTACTAGAGTTTTCCCTTAATTCATTAAAATTCTAACTTGTTGAAAATATTTTAAAAATTATAGAGTACCTGCTATTGTCATCATCTTTTTTTTTTTTTTTTTTTTTTAATTTTCTACATGGTGTGAAGTCCTCAGAGAAAAAAGAAACAGCATTTTAAATCAAAACTGGCACAGTTCTGATTAGCAATACTTAAGTTTATTTGGAAAGGAATTGAGTGATTTATATGCCAATTCTTTCCTGCTGTTGTGGCACTTTACCAACTTCATTAGTAAGTTCAGCAGTAATAGTGGCAACTTAAGTAATAATTTAAGAAGGAATAATGAAGTTAAGAGCGTTCTGTGCTATTTCCTGGAGGTATTCATTTAGCCCAGGTCTCTCCTATGGTTCTACTGGAATTATATTTAGAAAATATCAAGCCACATAAATAAATTTTTTAACTGAAATTATCAATCATTGTAATTAGTACTATAAAGTTGACAGAGCGTAGGTTTTGCTGTTGGAAGGTCAGAGATGGGGGCTAGGCTCCATTACTTAACAGCTGTTTGATCTTTGGCAAATTATTTCACCTTTCAGACTCCTTTCCTTCATGAGTAGGAATAATATCTGTGGCAGTGATTTCTATCATGTATAACAGCCACATGTGCCTGGTACCCAGTCTCTGGGGGGAGCACGTGGTAAGAGTGTAGGAAGAACTGCTGTGTCAAAGTGAGGACAACACAGGTGGAGCCATGCATGTTATCTGCCCTTTAAAGCTAAGTTCTTATGAAATATGCCTTTCAAAATGTGCAGAAGAAAAACTCAAGATTTCTCATATACAATTCCCAGAAAGAGATCACCCACTTTCCTTTTTGATGTGTAGAAAAGGATGCTGAGACTTTTGTGTGTGTTCACATTGGGCTGTTTATCACATTTGCTGCTCTAGATTTATTCTCATTGCCCAATTGTTTCAAGGAGGTAGACATATTCTCTTTATTTTCCCCAGGTCCATCACTATGTTTTTCATTTCTTTTGTGACCTGCTCCCATTTGGGTACCAAAAAAAAAAAAAAAGCCTCTTCAAAGTCAAAGTACCACAAGTTGCTTCTGGACTGGTGATACAAAGTTTCTCTTTCTCAGGTTACAAATTGTTTTAAAGTTTCCTGTCATGTTGGCTCATATTTAAATCCTCATAGTGAAAATGGTAAAGTTGTTTATTTCTTTTATTGACTATGCTAGAACTTCTACCGTTCAGAGATCTGCTCTGTTCTCTTGCCGAAAAGCAATCCCCTCCTAATTGTTTTCTTCTCTTCCAGCTTTAAATATACCTTGGGTTTCACCAGGAATGTCTTTTCTGCTTAGTGTGTGTCAAGAACTCTAGTTTTTAGATGGCAAATCAGAAGTCTCTGCTCCTATCGTACCCCTAAACACACCTTTGTTGGGGCAGTTTTTCAACAGGTTCACACTTATCAATTTATGTTTCATTCTGTCTTTCAGGCTATGAATCTATATTGGAAGGGCAAAATCCAAGATTTCATCATGTTTGTATTTCTAGCACATAACAAATATGCCATAAATGTTTGTTGAATGGTCAAATGACTATATTTTATGTTAGAAAGTAGCTATCAGTTTTTCTTAAAAATAGCAACAAGATGATTTTTATATCTCCCTTGTTTTCTGTAGGATATGATCATCATGGCACCTATATTACTGATTCTTTTGGGGGCCACTGAGATACTGCAAGCTGACTTACTTCCTGATGAAAAGAGTAAGGACCTTCTATTCAATTCAATAATGTTTATTTTTAAAAGTATGTTAGTAAAAAGGTAGCATTATTTTCTCTTAAACTGTCAATTAGAACATTGTATGTGGATTTTTGTAAGAGACAATATTTATCCCATCAGAAGACAGATGCTTTAAACATGCTGTATTTTTTAAGAAACTAATGTTGGTTGAAATGCAAATGTTATGCTACAGTGAAAAATCAAAGTCCAAGTGTGGGTGGCTGGGCACCATGGAATAAAGCTGGTGCCAGTGGTCGCATTTGGAAAGTCTTCCCACACAAGGGAATAATTAGCAGGCTTCATAGCCGAACATTAAGAAGGTTCCACTGCATTTTATCCTGAAATTTGTTGATGTATGTATTTGGTGTGATGACAGAGTTTAAGGAAAACCATCACATGATCCAAATTTAGCATTGTCAACAGAACTATCTATGGTAATGACAATGTTCTGTCTTTGTAATGTCCAAGGCAGTAGCCACTAGCCATATGTGATTACTGAGCCCTTGACATATGGATAGTGCAACTATGGTAATTAATTTAAATTAATTTAGGCCAGACACAGTGGCTCACACCTGTAATCCTAGCACTTTAGGAGGCCAAGGCAGGTGGATCACTTGAAATCAGGAGTTTGAGACAAGCCTGGCTAACATGGGGAAACCCCAACTCTACTAAAAATACAGAAATAGCCAGGTATGGTGGCACATGCCTGTAATCTCAGCTACTTGGGAAGCTGAGGCAACAGAACAGCTTGAACTGAGAGGCAGAGGTTGCAGTGAACTGAAATCGCACCACTGCTCTCCAGCCTGAGTGACAGAGTGAGACTTTGTCTCAAAAATTAATTAATTAACTAATTAAAATTTTGATAGCCATAAGTTGCCAGTGGCTACCATAAGGGACAGCGCAGCACAAACAGAGCTCTAAAAATCCTCATGTGGTAAATGTGGATATAGAGGTGTAGAAGGTTGTTAAGGTCAATGGATAAATCCTGATTACTTAGTAAATGAATAAAAGAAGTTTTGATAATTGTGTACACAATACCGTCCTAATTGCAAATAAAAATAAATAAATACACGCCCAGCAAAATCACAGTGGATATATCATATGTTAATGCCATTCTTAGTGGTATGATTATTCTAAAAATTTTATTATCTTCTTTGTGCTTACCTGTGCTTTCCAATATTTCTTCAAAGAATAGATAGTGATTTTGTAATTAAACAAAAGTTTATATTTTGAAAGCAAAGTCAGAAAGTGGCTCATGAAGGGGGAAGAAAGCTTTTCTTTGTGTAGAGGCCTATTTAAGTAAGTTTGTTTGCAAATATTTTTGTCTGTGACTCATAATGAGGTAAGTACATTTTTACATTATGTACCAGCACACATACAAATATATATCTATAACTATCTTTATGTAGTGGAAACAAGAGATACATGAAACAGCCCTCATTATGTTTGATGCACACTGATATTTTCTATTCTATTTTTCTTCCACATCATTAAAATAAAAATTCTGATCACAAACCAATACATTGTTATCACTGCCTCTTAATGGCTAATGACCCTCAGTTTGAAAATTATGGTTAGAGTGAATAGTGATACAGTAACATGTTCATATTTCAATAAAAATATAGATATTATAGGTAAACACCTGGGCAGCATAAAAAAGATAAGTTAAAAACAGTTTTAAAGAAACTGCTTGTAGACTGGCCGTCGTGGCTCATGCCTGTAATTCCAGCATTTTGAGAGGCTGAGGTGAGTAGAACACTTGAGGTCAGGAGTTTGAGACCAGCCTGGTCAACATGGTGAAACCCTGTCTCTACTTGAACAATAACAAAAAAATTAGCCCAGCGTGGTGGCATGCGCCTGTAGTCCCAGCTACTTGGGTGAAAATAGCCACTCTCTCTTTGCCCCGGTGTTCAGGCACAGCAGAACAACTGTGTCTGTGGTGCTGGCAGGTCCAGGACAGCATCTGCAGGACAACAAATATTCAAAAAGTTTTAAAAGTGTGGCCTATGTCTAGTTGAACACTGTGTTGTTTCTTTCTTCTCTGAATCAACAGTTTCACTTCTCCCACCTGTCAATTTTACCATTAAAGTTACTGGTTTGGCTCAAGTTCTTTTACATTGGGAACCAAATCCTGATCAAGAGCAAAGAAATGTTAATCTAGAATATCAAGTGAAAATAAACGCTCCAAAAGAAGATGACGTAAGTGTTTATTCTAATGGATATCCTTACTGAGAATTAAATATGCATTTTGACTGCATTTTCTTTATCAAATGAAATTTTAGATTAGAAAAGAAAAAGAAAACTACGGATAGGCTCTTTATTATATTGCCAGTAGAATAGTGTCTCTGCAAGAATGCCTGTGAGCTAATGCTGGGTATATTGTTCAGCATTACACAGCATTGCAGAATATTTTAACTTTCAGATGATTCCCTTAGGGAAGAATGTTTAGTAACTTCTTAGGCACAATGGATTGGATACTGGTTTTCTGTTTCCCCTAAAATTACAACAGAACAGGGGAAAGTAGTCTAGTAAAACAAGAAGCGGGCAGGCAAAGCAGAGAGTCAGGGAAACCAAGTTCAAATCCTAGTTTTTCCACTTCCTGCCTTTGCAACCTGGGAC
Source organism: Saimiri boliviensis (assembly GCF_048565385.1). Taxonomy (NCBI): domain Eukaryota; kingdom Metazoa; phylum Chordata; class Mammalia; order Primates; family Cebidae; genus Saimiri; species Saimiri boliviensis. Next base: position 92,694,205 of record NC_133456.1, read on the forward strand.
AGGTCACTTAGCTTCTCAGAGCCTCAGTTTTACCTCGGGGCTACATTCAGGCACCTGCTGCATATTAGGTGTGCAGTGCATTCAAACAAAGGGAGAAGTGATTCATATTAACTATTTTTCAATCAATATAGAATTCTAGAGAATTTTCTGTCAAACATTGACCTCCGGGGAGATGGTGGTCAAGAGAACTTGAGTTTAACTGTGATATTTTATTTGTATTTACAAGAATAATGTGTTCATGTGTTGTTGAGAAATTACTGTGTTGTTATTACAATGGTTTTGACTTTTTTCCAGCAAAACTGTTTCATTGCATTTTCCTCTTCATTTAAAAAGTGGAAGAAAATGCAGATTTGATTAAAATAGCTCTCTTAAGGCTAGTTCTCTTTTATGTATCACAACTTGGGGGTTTTATTTTTAGTATGAAACCAGAATCACTGAAAGCAACTGTGTAACCATCCTCCACCAAGGCTTTTCAGCAAGTGTGCGGACCATCCTGCAGAACGACCACTCATTTCTGGCCAGCAGCTGGGTTTCTGCTGAAGTTCAGGCTCCACCAGGTAAAGCGAACCTCCAAAAGTTCAGTGTCTATGTTTTGGATTTTGAAACTATAGAAACGTAGAAAAATTAACACTAACTCACTTTTTTTTCAGTCAGTCATCTGTTCTTATCAAGTACTCCCATATCAACAACATCCTAACCAAGGCTGCTGCCACTTCTTATAACCAACTGAGTTCCATCTGGAACATTCTTGCAGAAATATCCACTGTCTCTGCCTTGGCCTCCAGTGGAAAGCTGGTGTTTCTGATACTTAGAATCAGTAATACTTCTGATCAAACACTTAAGTGTGCACACACAATAGAGGAGAGAAAAGAGGAAAAGCAGGCTACCAAGTTCTGGGATATGTGGGTTCACCCAATAATAATTATCTTGGTCAGTCAAGCTCATAGGTAATTTTCAAACGATTATCTTCTCATATCACCAGATGAAAAGACCATGCCTCCTGAATTGTGTTGGTGACTTAAAACAGAATCATAAAGATCTTCCCATTTACTTTTTTTTTTTTTTTTGAAAAAGGGTCTCACTCTGTCACCCAGGCTGACGTGCAGTGGTGTGTTCTCAACTCACTGCAAACTCTGCCTCCTGGGTTCAAGCGGTTCTCATGTCTCAGCCTCCCAAGTAGCTGGGATTATAGACATGCACCCCTATAGCAGACTAATTTTTGTATTATTACTATTGTAGAGATGGGGTTTTGCCCTGTTGGCCAGGCTGGTCTCGAACTCCTGGCCTCAAGCCATCCACCTGCCTCCACCTCCCAAAGTGCTGGAGTTACAGATGTAAGCCACTGTATCTGGCCCAATTTACTTGTTATAACTTGTCTAGACCACATACTAGCCAATTTGCATGGGCTTGATTACAAGTACAGAAACTAATTCAAGGTAGATGCAAGAGCACAGAGATGGATTATTGTATATGCTTTACATCAAATCACTATTCCCCCTTTCTATAATGAATAACTGGATTTTACCTATGAGGCACTTTGCCATTTAGATTTCTACAATTCTAATTATCCTCTGAGAATTCTAATACAGGATGACACTAATAAAAATTATTTCTGTTTTGAACCAAGTGGAATCCACATAAAATGATTCCTTGGATGAGAATGACAAGACAAAGAGTCTTCCGAATCTGTAAACTGTATTTGGGGCATGGACTTTCTGGTCATTTGGTGCATGGACGAACATATATTAGGTTGGTGCAAAAGTAATGATTAAAATCATAACTACTTTTGCATCAATAATATATACTATGAATTGCATATATTGCATATGAATATATACTATGAGCTGAATAAGTCAATCTGATTTGAGGTATTTCTTTAATACCTCATCTTTAACTTCTCTAGAAATCCATCTTTAACTTCTCTAATTTCACTATAGGTAATAAAAGGCTCTCTCTCATCATCTTCTCCCTCTGCTTCTTGAAAGACACTGGCTGACAATGATAAAAATGATCTACAACTGATTTAAGCTACGATCAAAAGACCCCCTTCTGTCTCTCAAGGCTCTCATTTTGATGTGGTCTTTCCTGACCTGGGTGCAAGAGCTTGTTTTCTTCTCTGAACAACCACCAACAAGGCAGTGTTTCCCAGTGTCTTCTAAAGACCAACAGTTAATACAGCAACAAGAGAGGTTAAAATGAAAACAAACCTTTCTAGTCACATAATTTGAGAAATCCTTAATGAAGCAAACACTAAAAGGTTGCATTTAAAATCTTGGCCGGGCACAGTGGTTCACAACTGTAATCCCAGCACTTTGGGAAGCTGAGGCAGGTGAATTACTTGAGGTCAAGAGTTTGAGGCCAGCCTGGCCAACTTGGTGAAACCCTATCTCTACTAAAAACACAAAAATGAGGTGGACATGGTGGCGTGTGCCTGTAATCCCAGTTACTAGGGAAGCTGAGGCAAGAGAATTGCTGAAACCTGGGAGGTGGAGGTTGCAGTGAAAAAATAACACCACCGCACTCCAGTCTGGGTGACAGAGTGACTCTGTTTCCAAAAATATTAAGAATAAATAATAAAATAAAATAAAATTTGAAGGTTTTTTTTTTTTTTTTTTTTGAGACAGGGTCCCACTCTGTTGCCCAGGCTGGAATGCAGTGGCATGATCTTGGCTCACTGCAGCCTTGACCTCCCCAGCTCAAGTGATCCTTCCACCTCAACCTATCCAATAGCTGGAACTACAAGGCACCTGACACCACACCTGGCTAATTTTTGTTTTATTTTTTGGATATATGGGTTTTTTCCATGTTACCCAGGCTGGTCTCAAACTCCTGCGCTCAAGAGATATCCATCTGCCTTGGCCTCACAATGTGCTGGAATTATAGGCATGAGCACTGTGCCTGGCCAATTCAAGATTTTCTTAAAGTTCTAGTATATTAAAGAAGACTTTAACATGCTAATGTGCATCAAGTCTGCATAGCAGTGGTATTATCTTTCAGTGCTGTCAAAACTCATTTCTTCTGAGCAGCAACCTATGTAATTCATGAAACATTTGGATACAACCTAATGAGTCATACAATTCTAGGATGGAGAGAAACACTCAAGACCTTTGTGTACCAACCCTCTTCTTTACAATTGAAAACATAGAGTCCAAAGAGTGGGGGGCACTGTCTCACAGCTAGTTATTAACAAATGTGGCATTAGAGCACCAAAGTTGCTGGACATCAACCTCTAAATGATAATATGTTGTAATTCTCTTGAACTTTCACACATTCGTTGCACAAACACAACCATCAAACCCCAAACAAAATAGCTGGGAAGCATTTAATATCAGAAATGGGGGCTTTATAATTCTAGTTCCCTATCTCCAGCAAGTTGGCCTTTGGTGGTTAGAAGGTTTCTAGAAATATGTGATAATGGCTGGGCATGGTGGGTCATGCTTGTAATCCCAGCACTTTAGGAGGCCAAGGCCAGTGGATCACTTGAGGTCAAGAGTTCAAGACCAGCCTGGCCATCATGCTGAAACCTCAGCTCTACTGAAAATACAAAAATTAGCTGAGTGTGGTGGTGTACACCTGTAATCCTAGCTACTCAGGAGACTGTGGCATGAGAATCACTCCAACCCAGAGGCAGAGGTTGCAGTGAGCTGAGATCATACCAGTGTACTGCAGCTTGGGTAACAGAGCGAGACTCTCAAGGGAAAAAAACAATGTGAGGATGATTATTTTTGGTGATGAATAAGATGTTCAGATCACTGCAGTTGCAAAAGAAGCATGAAATTCAGAGTCTACCATGGCAATTTTTTCTTCTTTTTATTTTTGACTACCTAGGGTCTCCCAGAACCTCAGCTTTGAATTTAACCTGCACCACAAACACTACAGCAGATAATTATTCACATTTAAGGCCATACCAAGTTTCCCTTCACTGCACCTGGCTTGTTGGCACAGATGCCCCTGAGGACACGCAGTATTTTCTCTACTACAGGTTAGTACTGAACCTATTTTTACTTAGGCAAATAGTTGTTTCCTGCAGTGTTATAAAACTCATGAGTGTTACAATTTAGGTATGGTTCCTGGACTGAAGAATGCAAAGAATACAGCAAAGACATACTGGAGAGAAATATTGCATGCTGGTTTCCCAGGACTTTCATCCACAGCAGAGGGCGTGACTGGCTTGTGGTTCTTGTTAATGGCTCCAGCAAGCACACTACCATCAAGCCCTTTGATCAGCTGTTTGCCCTTCACACCATTGGTAAGACTGACTTAACCCAAATCTGAAATAACCTCAGAATCTGAGCACTGGAGGGAAGGGTTATAAAGATCACCTAGTTTTACTACTTCTCTGATGCTAGGTAAGCATAGGGCCCATGTTCAAAAACCACTGGGACAGGGTCCTCCATCCCAACACCACCAATGATTTTGAAAGGATAACTCTGTTATAGAGGGTTGTCTTGGGCATGGTAGAATATTTCGCATCATCTCTGGCTTCTCACACTAGATGCCATGAGTATGCCACTCTGCCCCGGATATACGATTTTTTAAAAAGTTTCAGACTTTGCCAAATGTCCCTCAGGGGGTAAAATTTCTCCCAGTTGAGAATGACTGCACTAGAAAAAGTGAACTAACTGCTTCAAAGAGACCATTTAATCTTTCATCACTTCTGACAGGTTTTGTGAAATTTCTGCCCCCGGGTGCTGTTGTGGACTAGTGCCAACCCAGTTCGTTTGAGTCCTTTCCCTACAGAGTGGCCTCTCTTAGCTATTCTAGTAGACCTCCCATTCAGAAGCCCTTCTTCTCCAGGTTAACATCTCTCTCCCTGCATTTCCCACTGTTCTGGCCCATCTCCTGGATGTTCTCCAGCTCGAATCTCTCTCAGTGTGCAATTCTTAGCTCTAAAAATTCTATTCCTGTTTTCATATGCTCAATTCTCAATAGAGAAGACACTCTCCCTCATCTCAGATAGTTCTGTTCATGAAACTCATCAGGTGCTCTCACATGACATTTTTGGTTATGGAGATTTCAGATTTCAATGGTGGGCTGGTTATTATGGGTTGCTGGGGGTGGGGGCAGACTTCCTGGACTTGGGTCCTGGTTCTACCACTGACTGAGTGACCTTGGATGAGCTGACCATTCCTCTGTGTCTAATCTTATCTGAAACAATGGAGAGGAATCAATACTTCCATTGTGTTTTCATAAGAATTGTGTTGCTAATGATAAAGTGCTTAGACCAGTGCCTTGCATAAAGGTTTAATATACTAAAATATTATTTAGAGGATATGGTTTGTCTGTGACATATCTATAGCCAATGGATATAACTTTGTGTAAAGAATCATAGCCCTTACTAAAGAGGTTATGCAATTCTCTCCAGTAGTATATTTCTAAGATAAACTAAAAATGTCACTTTCATGAAAATTGGCAATAAAAGATGCTGAGGCCGGGCGCAGTGGCTCAAGCCTGTAATCCCAGCACTTTGGGAGGCCAAGGCGGGCGGATCACGAGGTCAAGAGATCGAGACCATCCTGGTCAACATGGTGAAACCCCGTCTCTACTAAAAATACAAAAAATTAGCTGGGCATGGTGGTGTGTGCCTGTAATCCCAGCTACTCAGGAGGCTGAGGCAGGAGAATTGCCTGAACCCAGGAGGTGGAGGTTGCGGCGAGCCGAGATCACGCCATTACACTCCAGCCTGGGTAACAAGAGTGAAACTCCATCTCAAAAAAAAAAGATGCTGAGGAAGACCTAGGAAAAAATAATATTAATATGAAAATGGATATGATTAGTATAGACCATAGGAATTCATTTTCTTTTATAATTTTCATTTTATTGGGGCTAATTCCTAGGATTACTAAAAGAAATCAGTACTTTCTTGGTTAATAATTTTCTTCTTAGGGACTAGAAGGCTCTGAAGCCAGTGGATCCCACTCTTGGCCCCATTAATTGTGAGATCTAAGCCACATTACCTAAGACAAGAACACTCGCTAAGAATTAATTTCTACTCATCTCAAGGGACCATAAGACAATCAAGTGAGATCTCAAGGGAAAGGACATTAGAGTTCTAAGTGAAGACAAATTTAGCCCAATCCATTTTTTTAATGCAAAAGAAAACTAAAGCTTCCTGCTCCTCTGTCTCCCAAACAAACAAAGACACAGTAAACAAAATGAGATTAAAAACTGAATCTCAGAAAGGGGAAGTGATTTGCTCAGGGTCGTATAGCTACTGGCAAGAGGCAGAGCATGGTGGGAGGTCCGGGGAAATGTTCTCTCAGTGGTCAGGTTTATTCTGGGCTTGGTACAGCTTGAGTAGTAAAAGGGGATGGTGGGTGAGTCTTGCAATGAGCTAAGTGGGGAAGAGATTCAAGCATTCAATTCCATTTGGAGTAGTAATCCTTGTAGTTTCCAGAAAGGGTCTCTTCTTCTTCAGCACTGTAAGACAAGTGTATTATGAGAGGCCACCAGCTTCCTGTGGCTTGGAGATCAGTTGATTAAGACCTGATGGTAAGACCTTTTTGAAAATAGCCTATCTCAGAAATGCCTTGAGAAGTGTGAGTGGGTTGGAGTTATCAGCTCTGATCACAGATTCTAAGGAGATATCACTGATCTTTCATTCCCTAATGTAGATCAAATAAATCCTCCACTGAATGTCACAGCAGAGATTGAAGGAACTCGTCTCTCTATCCAATGGGAGAAACCAGTGTCTGCCTTTCCAATCCATTGCTTTGATTATGAAGTGAAAATACACAATACAAGGAATGGATATTTACAGGTAATTCCTCAGATCATTCCAGTATTTGAAGACAGACATTCATTTTAGAGACATTTAAAACATGATCTTCAGTGACTGCAACCAAATTACAGCTTTGTACTAACAAGGTGAAAGTTAACTTATATCTACCCAGGTATTATAGATATAAACCAAATCTTACTGGTCTTTTGTTTTGAAAGAACATACTTTTGGTTGAAACTAATACAAAAGATTAGATACAGACTCATTGGTACTACTGTTAGTTAAAACCTAAAATGATGGCTGGGCACAGTGACTCACACCTGTAATCCCAGTATTTTGGGAGGCCAAGGTAGGTGGATGACCTGAGGTAAGAAGTTTAAGACTGGCCAACATGATGAAACCCCGCAGTATTTTCAGTAATATAGGTTAGTACTGTACCTATTTTTACTTAGGTAAATTATTGTTTCCTGCAGTCTCATAAAGGAATCAACTGAGGTCAGGAGTTCAAGACCAGCCTGGCCAACATAGTGAAACATCATCTCTACTACAAATACAAAACCTATCCGGATGTGGTGGTGCACACCTTTAATCCCAGCTACTTTAGGGTGGGGGTGGGGGTTGAGGCAGGAGAATTGCTTCAATCAGGGAAGCAGAGGTTGCAGTGAGCTGAGATTGTGCCACTGCACTCCAGCCTGGGTGACTGAGTGACATTTCAACTGAAAAAGAAAGAAAAATCTAAAATGATGCAGCTGCTATAAAAACGGTATGATGCATCATTTTAGATTTTTGGCTGAGGCAGGAGAATTGCCTGAACCCAGGAGGTGGAGGTTGCAGTGAGCCGAGACCGCGCTATTGCACTTCAGCCTGGGTAACAAGAGCAAAACTCCGTCTCAAACAAACAAACAACAACAAAAAATGGTATGATGAATTCTTAAAAAATTAGAAACAGAATTTCCATATGATCCAACAATTCCACTTCTGGCTACATATACAAAACAATTGAAAGCAAGGATTCAAAGACATGTTTGTACACCCATGTCCATAGCTGCATTATTCACAATAGCCAAAAGGCAGAAGCAGCCTGAGTGCCCATTAAATGAATGGAATAAGCAAAATGCAGTGTATACATACAACACGCTATGAGCCAGCATTAAAAGGAAGGAAATTCTGCTACAACACAGAGGAGGCTTGAGGACCCTATGCTAAGAAAAATAAGTCAGTTACAAAAGAACAAATACTGTCCAATTCTACTTTTATGAGGTTAAATAGTCAAACTCATAGAAACAGAGTAAGATGGTGGTTACCAGGAATTGGTAAGGGTGGATGGAGAGCTACTGTTTAATGGGTACAGAGTTTCAGTTTCACAAGATTAAAAGAGTGTCGAACATTGGTGACACAATGTGAAAATACTTAACATTATAAAATTGTACACTTAAAAATGGTTAAGATAGTAAATTTCATTATATGTATGTTACCACAATTAAAAAAAAATATTAGCACTAATGGTCAAAAATTTCAAGGGGAATGGAACTGAGAAGAAAGTCAATCAACATTTCTTGAGCATCAATTATGTGTCAAGCTTTATTATTTGAGTTTATTCTATCCTCACAATAATGCTATGATGTAATTATCATTCTCATTTTATAGGAAAGTGAGGCAAACGAGATTAAGTAACTCTCTCACAGTCACAAAGCTAGGAAAAAAACAGGATAGTCAGGATTCCAACTCATGTCTTATTGAGAGTAGACAAAGCCAATTCAATTTGATTCAACAAATATTTACAAATTGGTTCCTTTGTGAGAGATAAGGATATATAAGACTGTTTCTGCCATCGAGTGACCCAATCTTGTGACACACTTGCCCAGGCTTGGGATTGCCCTCCAGCAGGAAAAGCCAGTGCAGCTAGAGATAGGGGTGTGGGCAGACAGCCTGCTCTGCAGAGGGGAATTGAACGGAATCTGTAAGGATGAAGAGAAACTGGTCTGCTGAGAAAACATGAGAAGGACTTTCTTAGTCAGAGCTTCCCAAAACACTTACACTGAAGGACTGTGTGTGTGTGTGTGTGTGTGTGTGTGTGTGTGCATGTGTGTGTGTGTGTGTGTGTGTGTGTGTGTGTGTTTTATACTGTCTAATCTACCATAGACAATTGTATTCTGTCAAATACAATTAAAATGATTTGCTAGAAAAAATTAAATACAGCCAAAGACATGTAACGTGTCAGTTCACTGATGTGTTTATATATCATAGCAATGTCAAATTGCTATCAAAACTTCTAAATTGCAGTCATAATTTCTATATTTAGCCCATCACAGGCAAGTAGTAAATAGTGCCTGACTTATACCAGTCTAGGAAAGGAGTGACTTTATGCTTGAGAGAGTATGGTTCCTTCAGCCGAGTGGCAAGTAATTCAGTCTGCCTGGATGCCAGGACATAAGACCAGCACTGGAATCCTGACTCTGTATGTGACACTGTGACTTTTCCCAGGTGGCTCTATAGGATTTTGTTAAAAAATAAAGAAATATATATTTTTAAAACCATGACTACAGGCAATGGATGCCACTGAAAAGTTTTGCACAATAAAGAAATGTTTCTACGTTTGCATAGAAGAATTTTGGTAGCAGCATGAAAACTAGATGTGAGTGGGGAAGGTACAAATGGACATACAGATATCAGTTAGTGGCCACTGTAGGAGTCCAAGCAAAAGATAATAAGAGCTAAAATAGGCAATGGTCACGGGCCTGGAGTAAAAAAGGGAGAAATACCTCCAGGGGATATTCAAGATGCAGGTGTCAGGAACACATCTCTGGCAAAGGGGACTAGTTGGATGGTGGTGACAATGATCAGTAAAAATAAAAAGGTGAAGGCCTCATTCATGAGACAATACCTTCATTTCCACACTAGAGAATCTAGCGTTCGTGTGATATTATCTAGTAATGTAACCACAGATTACGGAGGGACAAGGTGAAGGAATAAAGCATTCTGGCCTAGGCTACTCCAGTCTTTCAGTCTGGAAACATCAGCTGGGCCTGGATACGATCACCTGGATCTTGACCATTGACCATTTCATATATTTTGGTTACAAGACAATGTTCCCCTGAAGGGTGACTGCCAACACATCCACACTGAAACATCTAGCATAAACTGTGTCCTGTTGATTTTAAATTGCTTGCTGATGGGTGAGTCAAATGACCCATATAGGACCTGTCGTTTTGATAATTGGCAGAACTAAATTAGGTGTCTGAAGATTCTTATAATGCTATTTTTCCCCACTTAGATAGAAAAAATGATGACCAATGCATTCATCTCAATAATTGATGATCTTTCTAAGTACGATGTTCAAGTGAGAGCAGCAGTGAGCTCCATATGCAGAGAGGCAGGGCTCTGGAGTGAGTGGAGCCAACCTATTTATGTAGGTAAGTAGATTATGTTTGTTTTGCATTAGCAGCCTTCCTTGTGATCAAATATGGTAATCCCAGAAATGTACACTTTCATTTGTGGGTCTTAAAATGGTTCGTATCTCTATTGTGACTCATTTTCTATCGGTATACTGCCTTTTCAACCAGGGACAGATCTGCCATGAAGCCAATAAAGTTTAAGTGTCCAAGCTTCTCATTAGCACCAACCCTCCTAGACCTGGTACCTATTTGTTCCTCCAAATTTTATTTCTATTTCTATCCATTTTTAAATTTCAACTTTTTATTTTGAAGTAATTATTAGACTCACAGGCTATAGGAAGAACTAATAGAGCTCCTGTATCTCTCTCATCCAATTTTCCCTAAGGGTAACATCTTGCAAAACTATATATAGTACAATAGTGTAACTATAATATTGGTGTTGACAATCCAGATCTTACTGAGATTTCCTCAATTTTATATATCCTCACTTGTTCGTTTTTTGAGACAGAGTTTCACTTTGTTGCCCAGGCTGGAGTGCAATGGCACGATCTTGGCTCACTGCAACCTCCACCTCCCATGTTCAAGTGATTCTCCTGTCTCAGCCTCCCAAGTAGCTGGGACTACAGGCACATGCGACCAAGCCTGGCTAATTTTTGTATTTTTAATAGAGGCAGGGTTTCACCATGTTGGTCAGGCTGGTCTTGAACTCCAGACCTCAGGTGTTCCACAGGCCTCAGCTTCCCAAAGTGCTGGGATTACAGGCATGAGCCAGTGTGCCCAGCCATATGTCATCATTTGTATATATGTGTTTTGTTCTATGCAATTTTAGCACATGTTTAAATTCATATATTCATCATCATAGTCAAGATACAGAGAAGTTTCATCATCAGCTGTTACCCTTTTATAAATATACCCGTCACTCTCTCCCCTCTTCTGTCCCTGAACCCTGGTAACTACTAGTCTGTTCTCAATCTCTGTAATTTTCCCATACATAATTTTGACTTTATACTTTTATTTATTTAAAATAAGTTTCCAAAATTGAATAATCCATAGGGGCCTACAAAATCTGGATTTGTCCCTGAGCTTTCAGCCTAATAGACATAGAGGATCAAAGTGTTTAGGCATTACCCAGCCTCCTGTGTTTGCTCTCCAACTGTTTATGTTAGGATCAAATGGACTAGTTTTCTTGGCAAGTTAAGATGGGCATCTTTTCTGTCAGTGAGCTCCATGAAGGGTAATAATATAGCCAATGGCAGCTATGGATGAAGGGGCACATTTCCAGTCTCACCCTGTCACAGATGTCAGTTCCACACCCAGGACATGTGGACTTGAACCTTGAAGATAGAAAATTCATACCCTGCGTTTGCTATTACCTGGGTGTTGCAGGCAGGTCAACATAGGCATTGTCTGAGAGAAGGAAATAGTTAAAAAGCAGCTAGTGTGTCTCAGACGTATGTTAAACCATGCAGCCTGGGGAGGCAAACACATGCCATTAACTGTTCCACTAGGTCTACAAGAGCAGGGAATGATGGGCAGAAGACTGGAGCCTTACATAGGAAGCCCAGGTTTAACATTCAGCCTTGACAAGGATTGATTGTGTATCCCCAGACAAATCATTTCTCTCTGTTTGCTTGGGTTTGCAAGATAAAGGAGATAATACCCACCTTCCCTGCTCCAAAGGGTATCTGAAACAAAAACAACAGCAGGGATAGCAGATTATATGTATTGGGTTTTTTGTTGTTGTTGCTGTCATAGTTGTTTTTGCCAAGCACTATGCTAAACACATTATCTTAGTCCTATCAACAAACTTATTTTGCAGAGGAGGATATAGGTTTGGAAAGTTTAGGTGATTGGCTTAACTGTGTGTGGCCAACAAGTGGCAGAGATGGGGTTCTAACCCCAGGTTAACTGACTCTAGCACTTGATCTCTGGGCACTCTGGCATGGTGTGACAGGATTCTGCAAGCTTCAAAGTGCTGGGTAGATTAAAGTCTTATTTAAGAGATCTCAGTAGCCAATCTTTGTGATTATGGCTGGTCAAACATGTGGACGTCATCTCTCACAAATCCTATGGGGTATTCAGTAACCACTGGAAGAGTATACATCGGAGAGATTTATTTTAGGCACATGCTAAAATGTTCTACTGTTTAATTAATTCACTTAAGTTAGGGGTGGGTCTTCAGGAAATCTTGGGCAGTGACCCATTAGCTCATGTGGAAATGACTCAGATCTGACACATAGCAGGTAGATTTCCCTGGAAGACTGGGAAAGATGAGGAAAGTCCTGATAAATGGAGAACTGTTCTGAGTATGCCATGTGGCTGGTCATGCAAAGTTACTGAGTTCCCAAAGGAGAATAGTGTCCCCTAAAGTTGTGCAACACACAACCAGCTCAGCCTTAGAGGGGTAGCCCTCACGTCACTCAGAGAGACTTACAGGAGCAGCATGAGCCTTTCTGGGGAGAGAGAACTGAAAGGACACTAAAAGGAACTGAGAATAGGCTAAATTCACCTGCTTCATAATTCTGTCCTCCCTTCCTCCTGCCCCCACCTAACTAAATTGACCCAGCACACACAGAACTTCCCTCAACATAGCTCCATTTGCACAGAGAAAATTCACTCTGTTCCCCAAGAAGGAAACAAACATGAGAAACATTAATCAGTCTCAGGGGATTTTTAACAAGGTCATTAATTTTGTCAAGTGCCTAAGGTGGAAGTTTAGTTTTTGTTACTTGACTTTAATAGACTTCTTTTTAAACAAGCTTTATGTTACTCCCCACAGGCACAAAACTCACTGGCTCAAAACTATTCCTATTTCTGTCTTTCCAACACCTCCATATATACAATTCTGGAGATTTTTAAATGCTGCCTAAGGAACCCTAAACCAAGATGATGGGCACCAAGGTCAGAATCCTGGATAGGAAGCCAGTTATGCTTTCTGAGTCTTTGACTTTTGAAGTTACAGTCAATGTTGACTGTGTATAATTTAGAATGTATAGGGTGAAAAAGAAGCACTAGATATTCAGGACATCTAGGTTTTAGCCATGGCTCTGCCAGTGTCTAGCTCTATGATGTAAGCTAGAAATGGCAAAAGATAATATTTTATGAGCAAAGTAATCAGAGACAGCTTAGAGTGCAGTGTTGAGAAGGATTCTGAGGCTAAATTTAGACTATCCGAAGGAATCATGATCTCCTGCCACCACTGCAGGAGACAGAGTGGTGACCAGTGTGCCAGGGTTTTGCCACCCTGTCCCAGTCAGTCTACACCTAGCCCATGTGGGCCTCAGTGTCCTCACTTGTAAAATATAAGTGCGGCACTACAAACCTGCTTCCAACTCCGCCACTCACATTCACCTCCTCTGCACCACCGCACTGCAGAAGTGCTGAGAGTGAAACTGTGATCCATAATGAGTGCTTATTTTAAGCTTGTTTTTAATTTATTATTCACTCTCCACTTTAGAGCTCTCTTACCATTATTATTTCCGAAATAACACCTTCCTAGTTTGAATATGGGCTCATTATAATTTCCCCCCAGGTGTACTTCATTGCAATTATCTATAGCAAACCCCATTTCATTTACTGCCACCCTTTTCATGAAGATGAGCTGATTAATATTACTACTCATATTATAAATTCATCCTTTCTGGAATTTACTCCCCTGCTCAGTTTAGGATCATTAGTGAATTTAATCAAGGTAGACTTTCCATTTTCATCAAGATGATTAATAAACATAATAGGAAGTTCAAGCCCCTCTGGGACATTTTGTGTGGCTCTTTTTTATCCCTTGAGGATGCAGCAATAATTACGTTCAGCTACGAGTTTATCAGGCGATTTTGCTGCTACATTCATTTCCTTTAAACACTCTTTCTCATCTTTTGCCTTATCTTAAAAATGACAGGCTGCAGCCCTCCCACTTCATTTCACTCCAATGTTCAGCTCAAATATCACCCCTTTCTTAGATATTAATTCCGCCCCCCACCATTATTTTAACTTAAGAAAATGGAGGTCCTGAGATACTAAATGACTCAGCAGTTGTCAAACAGCCAAGAAATGACTATTAACATAAAATTTTCTCAAACAGGTGATATATGAGCCAATTAGTGAATTAGAATAGATTTGATCCACTAATTAACCCATTATAGCCCAAGGTTCTTTGATTACAAAAATGAGACACAGGGTAAGTTTTGATTGATGAGATACGGGGGCCGGGAGAGGCAGGGGGTGCTGTCCAGCTCTGTTGGTAAGGTCCCTGGCCACCCAAGGGGCACAGGGGACACCAGGTAGGGGGTATAGTAAGCAAGTGAGTGGTCTTTGCTTGCTCTGAACAGGGCCTGATTGGCTCTCCTGTCCTAGAATTTCCAGAGTATGGAATTTTTAAAATTAAAAACAATTGTCTTATTTCAACAGTTTTAGGGGTACAAGTGTTTTTTGGTTATATGGATGAATTGCATAGTGGTTAAGTGGTTAAGTCTGGGCTTTTATGGCACCCATCAGCTGAATAGTTTACATCATACCCAGTAGGTAATTTTTCATCCCTCATGCTCCTCCTACCCTCTCTCCTTCTGAGTTTCCAGTGCTCATTACACCACTCTGTATGCCTTTGTGTACCCTTAGCTTAGCTCCCATTTTTAAGTGAGAACATGTGATATTTGTTTTTTTTTTTTGTTCCTGAGTTACTTTCCTTAGGATAATGGCCTCCAATTCATCCAAGTTGCTGCAAAATACATTATTGCATTCTTTTTGTGCAGCTGAGTGGTATTTCATGGTGTATATTTACCGCATTTTCTTTATCCATTCATTGGTTGGTGGGTACTTAGGTTGACTCCGTATCTTTGCAATTGTGAATTGTGCTATGATAAACACGTATGTTAGGTGTCCTTTTGATATAGTGACTTCTCCTTTGGAAGATTCCTCAAATAACTAAATGAGCTCTACAATTTGATTCAGATTTTTTTTTTAGAGATGAGGGGGTCTCACTATGTTGCCCTGGCAGGTCTCGAACTTCTGGGCTCAAGCGATCCTCCTGCCTTAGCTTCCTGGGTAGCTGGAACTATAGGCACATGCCACTGAGCTGGGCTGGAATTTTTTGTAATGGAAGTAGCAGTTTCATTTTATCAGTACTCGTTTTCAACTACCCCAGATCAGCTGGCTTCCGTGTCTTATCTTAAGAGCTAACTTCCCAATTTTCACATGTTTTTCTCCTTTTTAAACTTTCTTAACTTCCGGAATCTTCTGTTCCTTTGTTATCTTTGCTGTCACTTGTTTACCGAAACCTATTGTTTCCTGACTTGTCTTCATGAAGCTGTGCGTTTTCTGCAGTACCTCATCTTCTCATCTTCCCTCCATCCATGAAGTTCAAATGCCAAGTGTGAAACAAAGAACGATGAAAACAAATTTTCCCACGGTCATGTCCTTGCCCGTGGAAGAGAGAATTATGTGGGTCTACTCTGCCCTTATTTCTGACAGTGTCTTTGGTCAGGATCAGTGGTTCTGGGACCTGCTTCTTCTGTGACAGACCACAGTCACTGCAATTGCCCTTCAAAGAAATGATGGGGTTTTGCTTTGACTTCACTGAAGGTAAAATTTGATGGCCAGGATCTATGTAATGATGCTTCAGGGTACCATTAAAAATGTAGTTTTTAAAAAGCTTTCTTTAGTCTTGAGATGTATCATACATATACCCAGAGGAGCAAACAAGACTCAGTGCAGTTTTCAGATCACTCAGTCATGACGTCACAGCTGCCCCCAGCAGCTCCTTAAACATGGAGATGTATTGTTCATAGGAAATCCTGCCCCCACTGTACTCCGCCCCCAGCAGCTCGAACCCTGTCAGTTTGAGCTGGCAGGCAGGCAGTGGGGGTGAGGGGTTGGGTGGGGGGGAGGCGTGTCTCAGAGTCTTGTGACACATCCTAGAATCTGTTAGGACTTAATGAAAATGGGTTGAGGCAGGGGATCAAGGTGGCCTGTGGGAATATGAGCTGGAAGCAAGGCTACCACAGGGAAACTCCTGTGACTTCTTCCTTTGACTTGACATTCATGGGCTGATGTGGGTGATGACCTGGTACCTTTGTCGTGCACCTGGAGTCACCTTTGGGACCATCGAATGCATCTGCATTTTCCAGTTTGCCTGCATTGTGCCAACGTTCCACAGCTCCAATCTGTTTGTTTGGACTCTTGACTCCTACTCGGAGTTCTGTTCTCTTCTCTCTGTCTCCTCTGATCCCTACCGTCTCCCCCAGCAGCTCTTTCTTTTTAAATTCTCACACTGTGGTGAAACAAGGAGAAAGATGAAAGGGAAGTGTTGTGTAAAGTTCCACCTGAGCTTTCCCTAGGCCTTCCAAAATAATCTTGCAAAACTCTTGCGAGGTTAGAGATGGGAGCCTCTGGGTCTACACAGTAGCAAAAACTGCTTAAAAATAACAAGAGGTAACCCAGTAACAACATGAAAGACCCACTTAGGCTAACCTAAGACTAACGCTGCTTATTGTGGTTCTGGTTTTCCTGTGTAGACAGATCACACTGCTTCCTTTTGTCCAGGCTGGTCAGACCCCATCTGGCAGCCCCACCGTTTGTTCCCATTAGAGGGGCAGGACTGCCTCACCCCAATGGTCATCCCATTGGCCTGAAGGAGGGCTAACAGGGAGCTGTCAGAGTTCATCTACAAAATCCAGAAGCAAGGAGTTCCCATGGCTCTTTCAGGCACGGCCACCTCTATTGGTGCCTACACTGCCCTCCCAGGCATAAATTCTGCCTTGTGGCAGGATGGCAGCTTAGGGGAGGGAGGGACTCTGTCAGAGGGCCAGTCCCTGTGCAGGACACATTCACCTACATTATCTTGTGTATCCTGACACACATGATTTCCTAATCACACAGGTGAGAAAATAGATGCAGAGGTGAAGGAACTGCCAGAAGCCACACAGATAGAAGATGTGATACCTGGGTCTGGAACCCAGCCAGAGGATTGGCTCCACATCTGAGTTCTTTTTGAGATGCTCCATTGCCCTGGTGGTTATTTCTCCAGCTAGGGAAACTGAGGCAGGAGGATGGGCTATGCTCAGGCAGGAGGACTGGAGGCTGTGAAAGCAGGAAGCTCTGCCAGCTCTTGACCCCGTCAACCTCTATCTGGACAAGCTATTGGGAATGAAGTTAACATCTTCAGGCTGTTCTTGTCTAAATGTTCCTGTCCAAGATCTTCATAGTGTTCATCTTAATGAACATTATGAAGCCTAAATCCTTGAAGGATAGGAACACCCATACCCTTTTCTCTTCTTCAGTATCTGAAATATTTGGTGTGTGTTTATTTCTCCTGACCTGAGTTTATCACTCTGCATTTTGAGAATTCTGATAACACTTCAATTTTGGCCTTGCTTTGATGAAAGGGAAACTATCTTGATGAATTTGTTGACACAATGCATTTCATCCTAATCATAATTACAATAAGTAATATTTATTGATGTTTATTAATATTTATTAATATCAATATGTATCTGCACTGTGCTAAACACTTCACATGTATTAATCCATTAAATCCTTATCCTTGTTTTATAATGCAGGACATAGGCGCTGGAGAGGCTACCCTGTTCAAGGTCACCTTGGTAGCAAGTGGCAGAACCAGAACTAAACCTTTTTTTTTTCTTTTGAGATGGAGTCTTGCTCTGTTGCCCAGGCTGGAGCCAGTGACACAATGATCTTGGCTCACTTTAACCTCCACCTCCCATGGGGGGTTCAAGTGATTCTCCTGCCTCAGCCACCAGAGTAGCTGGAGCCAGAGACATGCCAGCATGCCTGGCTAATTCTGTATCTTTAGAAGAGTCAGGATTTAACCATGTTGGCCAAGCTGATCTCGAACTCCTGACCTCAAGTGATCCGCCCACCTTGGGTTGCCAAGGTGCTGGGATTACAGGTCTGAGCCACCACACTGGGCCTAGGACCTCTTTATCCCTTGTTGCTTACTTCTGTGTGATGACTACATCCTTGGCAGCCAGCTTTCATCTGCTCTAGCAGGTTGATAAAACAGGCCCAGCATCCCCTTACAGGGAAGAAAGTTCTGGGTTGCTTAGGGGCCCCAGAAGGTACATAGCCCTTGGTGCTTTGTGGGAAAGCCTGCAGAGAAGAAAAGTGCTATGAGGAATTCCCCACTCAACTTCATCAAGTCTAGTCCTACCAGGGGATCATGTAGACAAGCAGTATTGCAGTGAGCCATCCAGTTAATCCTAAATGCACACACAAATACACACATGCACACAAATACACAGTCTCCATTTCCTCTCTCTATTGGGTTCCTTCAAGCCCACTTCCACCAGATGAACATAGTGCAAGTCATGTGTGTTATGGCTCTGGCTCCTTTACTACTCTATATTTTGTTCACTGAGGCTGCATTTCGCTGCCCTCTCTTTATTTCTCTAAACCAGGTACTGCCCACAGTCCATTTGACAGCTGCCTTGAAAGCTCACTCACTCAAAAGGTTTGCTCCTGACTTGCTTGCACAGGGAGCCTGTGATCTGGTTTTGGTGCTCATTCATAAATGATGCCATGGTCTCCTCTCCAACCTCAGGCAAGTCACAGGAAGCTAGTTAAACCCTGTATCATAGACTGCCATATTGACATCCTCTCAATTATCCAACTCTGTTGGTGCCATTTGAACTTCTCCCAGGGCCTGCTGGTTCTAAAAACACAGCAGGCCTGCTCCATTGGAAGCATCCCATCAATTTACTAATTAGCTCTTTTCCCTGGAAACCCATTGTTGAGTCTGAAATCAGATTCAAAATCACTATGTAAGCACTCAAAGTTCATACTTACATGGACAATTTAAGGTGGTACAGGTTTCCAAATCAAATTTACCTCCTAAGAGCTAATAGTCTAAACCTCATAGACATAGACTTCTAGAGCAAGAGGGGCTGCAGTCCCGAAGGGGAAGTGGCTTGACAAAGCTCCCAGAGGCAGAGCTGGGACTAGTTTGGGTCCAATACCTGTAGTCCTTCTGCCCTCTGGGTAGCCACTGTCCCAGCCCACCTGAACCCCATGTTCCATTCCATATACATTCTAGGGTCATAGAAGAATCACAGACTATTGGCTTACATGCAAGGTCAAATGGTTGAGATGTCAAAAATGATGGAAACTGAAGTCCCCAGAATCCAGGCAGCTGAATTTTCCAAATGCTGTAATTTGGCAATGCCTAAAAAGCACCCAGAAATCAAATGGGGAGTCTGGAGGGCTTCTCCTTCTTACCGGGACAGGCTGTGTGACTTCTTTCTGAAACTCATCTTTGCATAACCAAATGGCAGTGCTCATTGATTTCTTGAAAAGAAACATCTGTGACTTCCTTTTTAATGGCAAGAAAAGTATTCTCCTTAAGTCAGAGAAAAGATTCAAATGACCTGAAAATACTTTTTTTTTTAATCTCCAAGATCCCAGAATTCAAATTAAGGCTATATTATGGGATCTCCCAACTTCTATAGTATTGAAATTCTTAATCATTTTGACCCAAAGAATGTATACTCTTAGTAGGATTTGCCCTACTTGTTCTACTATCAGCAAAACCAGAGTAGATGCTTACTTTAATTCACTAATTTGCTGACAGTTTTTGTATAAATAAATAACAGAACAGTAGATAATCCACAAGTAATTTCCACTTGGCAATGAGTATGTAAAAGCTTTTCTTGTGCAAAATTTTCCTGCCAATTTGTGTTTTCTTCAAGGAAAAGCTGACCTTGTTGGGTTCTCAGGGGTTTTCAACTGGCTATAGGGAGTGGTCCTAATGCCTCTGGGGCAACTAGAGAAGCCAGGCCAGGAGAGATGACTAATGTGCCAGCTTCCTCCCGGCAGTGACCATGACACTGCTTCTCATATAGTACCTTGTGTGCATCAGTAACTATTTTTCACTTAATGAAATAAAATCTGTTGCTTCTACACTTTTGCTAATTCAGTGGGAATCTTCGCTTATCGAAGTGAGGGCTGAAGTGAATAACTCGAGAGTGGTTTAACTGAAAAGATTTTTGTAATCATGGTCAGAAGAAAACGGTACTGTTATCAGGACTCACCACATCAGACTGGAGGTATTGCACAATTTGAGACACAAATGTGACTGAGAGTGTGACCCTGATAATTATTTACAACACTGCTCCTTTTTTCTCCTGGACCTGTACTTTTTCTGTTGCTTTAACTAGTTGTAAACAGGGTAACTTTTTCCTGCTGATGTACCACTTGCTGAATTTGTGCCCCATGTATATGAACCCACAGTTTCTGAATGTGGTTATAGGGATATTGACAAAATGTTTAAGAGCATGGAATAGTTTCAGAGATGGGATGATGAAGCAGGCTGAATTCCTTATTCAGGAAATCAGACTGGGAAATAAAGTAAGATGGTGTTCGATTTACTGGTATTAGTTTGTCCCAGCTACTCTTTATATTACCTAAGATAGAATACAGTAAAAACAAAGTCTAATGGGACATTCAGTTCCAATCCAGAGGACTGAATATTAATCCTAGAACCACCAAGTATCTGTAGGATTTAGGAAAATAAAAGGTTTGCCACTTTGAGGTTCTGTTTTCCATCATTTAACAAAATGTGGTTAATGCCTTTTTGCAAAACAATAGACATAAGTATATTTCAAAATAAAACTTGAAAAAATAAATACTATAGCCACAGGGCTGGGTGTGATTGGTCACGCTTGTAATCCCAGCACTTTGGGAAGCCCAAGTGGGAGGACTGCCTGAGTCTAGGAGTTTGAGGTCAGCATGGGCAACATACTGAGGTTCTGTCTCTACTAAAGATTAAAAAAACTAGCCAAGTGTGGTAATGCGTGCCTGTGGTCCCAGCTACTTGGGTGGCTGAGAGGAGAGAATTGCTTGAACCTAGGAGTTAGAATCTGCAGGGAGCTATGATCATACCACTGCACTCCAGCCTGGGTGACAGAGCAAGACCCTATCTCATATAAATAAACAGTATAGTCATAGGTTTTTAACAAAGTGCTTCAATCCCATCTAGAGTTTGGGGAATGTCAGAAGGAACACTAGTTTTCCAAAGTAGCCACCTTTAATTAGAGAAGCAGCCTGCATGCTTAGCCTTATCAGACAGCAGGGATACAAACAATAGAACAGGGCTTCCCACAATGATGCACAGAGAGCTATGAAGATGATGCCCAGGAGAGTTCTCAATGACAAAGCAATGCTTAGAATAATTGAAGGGAAGCTCCCGTGTATTCAGTGTGCCCTCAGTTTTGCAGAGGGAAGGAGAGGAATGGGATTCCTGCATCAAGGTTAAGAGCAAGGACTGGTTGGGCTCCCTCACTTCCCAGCTGCGTGGCCTGGGCTGACTTACTCTGTCCTTTTCTGTACAGTAAGAATAATAGCGTCCTTTTTCAGTTACTCTATCTGAACAGTAAGAATAACAGTGTCCATCTCAAAGCATCCTTGTGAGAATTAAATTGAGAATGTATGTGAAGCACTTTACATAGTATCTAGGCACCTAGAAGCACTCAGAAAAGCGAAAAATATGTATCGAAAATAACCTCCTACTTACTTCCAATGACTACTGATTTTTCTTTATTTTTTATACTTTATTACAACTTTTAAACTTCCTGCAGCAAAACAGGTACTTCTTTTCTTTTCTTTTTTGGAGACAGAGTCTCGCTCTGTCACCCAGGCTGGAGTGCAGTGGCACAGTCTTGGCTTACTGCAGCCTCTGGCTCCCAGGTTCAAGTGATTCTTCTGCCTCAACCTTCCTAGTAGCTGGGATTACAGGTGCGTGCCACCACACCTGGCTAATTTTTATATTTTCAGTAGAGACAGGCTTTCGCCATGTTGGCCAGGCTGGTCTCAAACTCCTGACCTCAACTGATCTGCCTGCTGGCCTCTCAAAGAGCTGGGATTACAGGCATGAGCCACCACACCCCACCCAAAAAGGTACCACTTTTCTAAAACCAATTTTGTTAAAGAGAGGTGTACATGAAGTGACAGTACCCTGGACTGAGTGAGTGGTGCTAGAAAAGGTGCCGGCTGGGGAAGGATCTGAAGGATTATACATTTCAACCGCCTTGTTTTCAGATGAGGAAACCAAGGCCCAGAATGACCACCTTCACAGCAAGCTGAGACTAGAACTGAGGTTTCCCGACTAGGCAGGGATGAGAGCACTGGACAAAGCATGCCTGTCTGGCACTAACCACTGGGTATGCAGTAACGATGTGAACTGAGGGAATGAGGAGGAGGGACGAGGGCTGTAAAGGATGGAAAGGATCAAAGTGATTTCAAGGCTTCAGGTTTTGGGGCTCGGAAGAATGGAGACTGAAATGGGGCAGTTAGCGAGAGAAGGAGTTTTGATATGAAGAAGAGCATGCATTTGTTTGGTTTTGAATGTTGTCAGCCTTGAGAAACATCCGGGCAGGTTTCCGCTTTCACCTATGGACAGTTTAAGACATAGGCCTAGAGCTGAGCATCAGGCAGGACCAGGGATAAAAACCTGGGAGAAAATTTCATGAAATTAAAAGATGAAGTTGTATAAACAAACTTTTCAAAGTTGAAAGAACCGACCACAGTGGAAAATACCAAAGGGTCAAAGGATGAGTGGAGAGGGCCAGTAGAAATGAAAAAGGGGAGAAGTGCCACTGAAGAAGAGGAAGATTTTGGCAATAAAGCTGAGGACTCAATTTCAGGGTCGGCTCAAACTATCCACAGTCTGAAATTCAGGAAGGAGGTCAGTAAAAATAAAGCTGGAAAAAGAAACCCAGAATATTTTGAATTCAATGAGGAGGAAGTCACCATGATTAAAAAAGCAGTGTTAGAGATGGGAAATGAAGCATCTGAATCCCTTAAAGAATTTTTTAAATTTTGAGACAGAGTCTCACTCTTGTTGCTGAGGCTGGAGTGCAGTGGCAAGATCTAGGCTCATTGCAACCTCTGCCTCCCAGGTTCAAGCAATTCTGCCTCAGCTTCCCAAATAGCTGGGACTACAAGCATGAGCCAGCAAGCCAGGCTAATTTTTGTATTTTTAGTAGAGAGAGGATTTTGCCATGTGGGCCAGGATGGTCTTGAACTTCCAACCTCAGGTGATCCACCTGTCTCAGCCTCCCAAAGTGCTGGGATTACAGGCATGAGCCACTACACCCAGCCCTTATTCAAGAATTTGACTGGAAAATAAGTTAAGAAGGTATTTGATGACAGTGGAGAGAGATGGCAGAGCAGGGTCATGGCTTTTTCAAGATGAAGAATTCTATGACTATTTGAAAGCAAAAGGGAAGAGATAAAGAAAGAGATTAAAACTTTCAGGAGGTAGAAGATAAAGCTTGGGTAAGGGTCCTCAAAAATCAAAAAAGCAAGAGAACAAGGCAAGGCTGGACTCACTAGCATTATATCCCAAGGCATCTCTCCCTCTTGTTACTTGAATGATTTGGGTTTTAAGCATTTTAAACATTTTTGAAGTCTTAGCCTATTAACAAGGACTTGAAAATTCCACTTATGTATTTCTTGTTTTCTAGAGGAAGCAATTCATAGTAAACTGGGGATGGTAATCTTTTCTCCTGGTGCGGTGTGGTTGAAACCTCACCACAATACTTAGCACAGTGATCATTAAATCATTGTTTGTGTTGCTATTTGCCGAGTGTGATTCTTTCTAATGGACTCCCTGACAGGTGCACCCATGTATGATCTTTTGACAACTGAATCCCAGTGATTTGTACAGTGCCAAAATATAATGGGTGCCCAATAAATATTTGTTAAATGGATGAATAAAGGAATCAATGAATAAGCAGTCTCTCCCACAGAAACGAAACTTGTATTCAGGGAGATCATGCAGGAATCAAGCAGGTTAGCACGTGCATCACCTCTCTAAACATGATTTGGTAAATGGCCTTGAGTTTTTCTTTTTTTGGTGGGGGACAAGGGACAGAGTCTTGTTCTGTCCCCCAGACTGGAGTATAGTGGTACTATTTTGGCTCACTGCAACCTCTGCTGCCAGGGTTCAAGCAATTTTTTGCTTCAACCTCCCACATAGCTGGGATTACAGGTGCCTGCCCCCACAATTGGTTAATTTTTGTATTCTTAGTAGAGATTGTGTTTCACCATGTTGGCCAGGCTGGTCTCGAACTCCTGGCCTCAAGTGATCCACTCCCCATGGCCTCCCAAAGTGCTGAGATTTAAGGACATGAGCCACTGTACCTGGCTGGAGTTTGTCCTGGATGCATTTCTAGTACTTAAAAAAAAATTACATACCCCAAAGCTATTATAGAAGTTCCTCGAAGAATCTGTCTCTTGAATGTAGACTCAAAACAAATTTAAACAGAGAATAATTGGCATGCAAAATACTGACTTTCTACACTGACTTAATGGCAGTTTTCTTCTTTCCTATCTGTGAAATGGGAACAATGGTAAGAGGTACTTTAGATACTTAAGATTGAAAAGCACTTAGAGTCTGATGCCTTTATTGTTCACTACAAGTATTATCTCATACTTTCTCCAAAAGTTTAATTTCCAACTTTGTAAAATATTTTGATTGTGATTCAATTGGGTTACTCAGTAGGCTTATGTTTTGTGGATTTTCCATCTAAAAACCTTACTACATACCAAAAACAGATATGCTTCAAGATCCAAGTGGCACAGTACACGGAATGAACTCCATAAATATTTGCTGATTAACTGAATAAATCATTTTTTAAGAATAAAAGTGGTCTCACTGCCATCATTTCATTTCATCCTATATCAGCTTTGTGAGATTGTTATTACCTGTCTTTTACAGATGCGAAATCTTAGGCTCAGGGAAGTTAAGCTACTTGCCCAGCACCACCCAGCACCGGCAACTAAAACTCAAGCTGTCTGATGCCCCAAGCCTCATCATTTCTTTTACCTGCTACTGCTTCTAACTTGGACTTTCTTATCTTTCTTTCTTTTTTGTTTTCCACCAGGAAATGATGAACAGAAGCCCTTGAGAAAATGGTTTCTCTTTGTGCTTATGGCAACCATCTGCTTGATCTTGTTAATTCTCTCGCTCATCTGTAGAACGTAGGTATTCTTTACATTTGGGAGCTTGCAATGGGGTCTGAGTACTGCATTTTTACACACTTACTATGTGTCCGGTAGGCAGAGGGTTCTTGTTACCAGGTGGAATTTATAGCACTTTTATGCCTGGATGACCTGTTCGAGATGAGCATAGGCCAAATCAAAAGTGGGAAACATCCAGAGGTGAATTACAGCAGCCAGACAGAGCACAACACAGCCCTTGGCTATCACTCACTCCTACTTGAAGCTGTGGATAGCTTGTTAATTTCTGTGAAGGTTTCTACACGCGGGTTCTTTTGATTCCTTCTCAGCCTTCCACTCGGTCCTTGGCTGTTTTGGGTAAGCTGCCAGCATAGGGTTTTCACAGCTCAGAAAAGCTAAAATCACCACAATGCCTGCACGTTATCATCCTAAACTACTGGGTCATCAGGCCCCTGAGTGGCTGATGGCTCATAGGTCAAACAGATTCTACAAATAGCATGTGGATCTGGTGTACTATCCTGGAGCCCACAAATGGCCCGTAAGTACCCCTTACACATTTTAGCTTTCAGTAAGGCAAAGGACATTTTAGGAGGCTTAAGAACATGTTTTGTCTTGGCCCTTTCATAATTTAGAAAATGACTTTTATATTAAACAACTTTTTACTATTATAAATGTTATCTTTAGATGGCATCTGTAGGTTGGGGAAGGCAGCCCAAAGCAGATGAAAAGAAAGTAAATTTGGCTGAGCATGGTGACTCACACCTGTAATCTCAGCACTTTGGGAGACCAAGGCTGGAGGATCACTTGAGGTCAAGAGTTCGAGACTAGCCTGGGCAAAGGGTGAAACCCTGTATCTACAAAAAAATACAAAAATTAGCCAAGTGTGGTGGCATGTCCCTGTAGTCCCAGCTACTCAGGAGGCTGAGGCAGGAAAATTGCTTGAGCCCACAAAGTGGAGGTTGCAATGAGCTGCAATGGCACCACGGCACTCCAGCCTGGGTGACAGAGCAAGACACGGTCTCAACAACAACAACAAAGTAAGTAAACTCTGTGAGCAAGCACGGTTGAGGAAGGAATGCTTCAACCAGCATTGTAGCAAACGGCACAGCACGACACATTTGAAGTATACAGTTCATTTTCAGAGATTAGGCTTGGTAACACCCACTGACACAAAGCAGTTTCCCTTTGTTCTTCCCTGGATGACTCAGAAACCACAGCAGAGCCTTGCGGTACCCCTCAAAGTCTTCACCTATTATTTTAGAAGTCTTGGTCAATAAAGATTTTGAATTTACAAAACAGCAGATTCTAGAATTAACCAGGTCAATGTTTCGAATAGACATTTAGAGACAAATGGTATACTCATGCTCATCTAATTCCTTCTTTCGCTCTGTTTTCAGATGTCATTTATGGAACAAGTTGTTTCCACCAATTCCAGCACCAAAAAGTAATATCAAAGACTTCTTTGTAACCCCTAACTATGAGGTAATGTGGAAAGTTCTTACGATACACCATATGTGTCCAGGGTTGAGTTCCCTGGGAGCTGTCACTGGGTTCTTGGTTTTCTATATTATAAGGGAGGGTTTTCACTCAGAAGGCCAAGAGTATTTCTATTGCTTCAGTCATTCTGTTCTTTGGCTGATTCGGCTGTTTGTATTTTTTAAGAGATGGGGTCCTGCTATGTTGCCCAGACTGGTCTCAAACAATTAGGTCTAAGCGATCCTCCCACCTTAGCCTCCCAAGTAGCTGGAACTGCAGAAGTATGCCACCATGCCTGCTTGGCTGATAGTTTTATTATGAATGTTCATTACTGTTTTGACATATTGGAAAGGTCCTACTCTCTTATAAATGTTCTTGCCAGTCAGACTTGAATTTTAATTTCATATCAGCCATTCTTTAACCGACTTTGGACAATCTCTTCAACCCTAGGGGTGCTGAATTTCTTTCTGGTATAAGGCACACAGATGACATTGTACAACATTCTTCTTAGCTCGAATGTTTTAAGACTCCTTGTTTCTACCTGAGTACCTTAGTTAATAGAGAATTTTCCGAGGGAACTTGGGAGCTCTTTAGTATAAAAAAGACTATAGAAAAGGCAAATTATTTTACCCAATAGGTATTTTCTTAGGCCTATTCACCACTGAGAGCACTTAGGTTCAGCCCAATGGTCACTTACCTGTGGCTATCCAATTGTTCCAGCATCGTTTGCTGAAGTAAATCATCCTTTCCCCAGTGAATTGTCTTGGCATTTCTGTTGGAATTAGTTGCCAAATATAGGTGGCTCCATTTCTCGACTATCTGATTGGTTTTAGTGATCTTTTTGTGTATCTTTATGCCAATACAATACTGTCCTGATTGCTGTAGCTCTATTGTAAACCATGAGACCAGTTTGTATAAGGCCTCCAAAAAATGATTTAAAAAAATTTTTTTTTTGGTTATTCTAGATCCTCTGCATTTTCATATAAATCTTAGATTTAGCTGACCATTTTCTACAAGAAAAGGTAGCTGAGATTTGGGGTGAGACTGTGTTGAGCCATAAGTTAATTTGGGGAGAAGTGATATCTTAATATTAAGCATTCTTATCTGTAAATGTAGCATATCTCTCCATTTATTTAGGTTTTCTTTAACTTCTCTCAGCAATGGTGTGTGATTTTTCCGTGTGTAATTACTGTGCTTTGTCAAACATATCCTTAAGGTGAATGGTTATTTAGATCAAGGCTCAGCAAACTTTTTCTATAAAGAACCAGATAGTACATGTTTGAGGGACAAATGGTTTCTGTCTCTTTAACTCTGCCATTGCAGTGTGAATGTAGCCACAGAAAACGTGCTAATGAATGAGTGTGGCTGTGCTCCAGGAAAACTTCATTTACGAAAACAGGCAACAAGCTGGATTTGTCCCACAGCTGTAGTTTGCCAACCCCTGATTTAGATCAAACAGTTTTCTTAACAAATTTAGGTTTCTCTCAAATAAAGTAACTCATGATTGGGTGAACCACCTGGTGACTGGTTGCAGGGAAAAGAAAAGGTTGATGGGAAAACTCACCAGAAAGATTAATTTCAACAAGTGGCCACCTTTCCTTAGCATCTGCAGTTTGGGTGTTGGAAGGATTTACAGACAGTTACAATTACTGGCCGACTGCAGTAGAGAATGGAGGCTGGCAAAAGAATCACTCTCCCGGGGGCTGGATCCTTGTGTCCTCCTTTTTCAGGGGAACGGCCCATCTGCTCTCTTTCACTGAGTTCTTTGGGAGGAAAAGTGGGCCCCAAGGTAGAACTTTGGTGCTGGTTCTGGATGTGTGCTGCCAGTCCCTCCTTGGTCTAACACACTCACCCGTGAGAAACCGCATCCGGTTTTGTCTGTTTGAGATGGAGTCTCACTTTGTGACCCAAGCTAGAGTGCAGTGGAGTGATTTCTGCTCAATGCAACCTTCGCCTCACGGGTTTAAGTGATTCTCCTGCCTCAACCTCTCAAGTAGCTGGGATTACAGGTGTCTGCCATCATGCCTGGCTAAATTTTGTATTTTTAATAGAGACAGGGTCACGCCAGGCTAGTCTTGAACTCCTGACCTTGAGCAATCCAGCCTCCCAAAGTGCTGGGATTACAGGTGTGATTCATAGCTCCCAGCCCACATCTAGTTTAAGCAGCCAGCTGAAGTTATTTGTCCTGGCCTCTTAATGGTGATATCTAATTTCCTTACAGAGCCCTGAAAGATTTTCTTTAATATCCTGAAGTTGGAGAAATAAACTGGTTTAAGAGCTTATTGAATGAGGTTGTTATTTGTTGTTAATTAAAATCAAGTCATGTGTGTAAAATAACAACTTGGGGCAGACAAGCTGGTTTCAGAATAATTAGAGGATGAATGTCAGCACTCAACATTGCCTGGCTTCTCAGAACAACTTATTCTCTTCTCACATTGCAGAGTTTCACATAAAAACAAAGCAGTTAGAGACTGAGATGAAAAAGAGAGAGCATATAGAACTGAGGAAATGAAGTACTACCTGGTGCGGTAGGTGCTATGGCCTAAATTCTCCACGTGAGGGAGGATAAGAGCAAGTGCGGAGCTGCCTGCAGCCAGGCCCCGTGTGGCTGTGCACAGCCTCCACCTCCAAGGACAAAAGCCATCTAACCCACTCTCAGGGGCTGTGATACAAGGATGACAGGAGGATATACTGGTGCTATAGGCAGTGGCCACTGGGAAATATTTGGCTAGTGGGAAAGGAAACCCTTTGCTTTTCAAGGTAACGTGCATCTTTGAGCTTGGGGTGGGTGCCCGAAGTCCCAGGACTTAGAGGAGCTCTGCCATCCTAAAAGCAAGTTTTTGCTTGTTCAGACCTCAGTTGGAAATTATTTTGTAACATTCAAACTATAGTGAAGGGCCGGGCCTGGCGGCTCATGCCTGTAATCCCAGCACTTTGGGAAGCCAAGACAGGTAGATCACTTGAGCTCACGAGTTCAAAACCAGCCTGGCCAGCATGGCAAAACCCCATCTCTTCAAAAAATACAAAAATTAGTCAGGTGTGATGGTGCACACCTGTAGTCCCAGCTACTCGGGAGGCTGAGGTGGGAAGATGGCTTGAGCCCAGGAAGCAGAGGTTGCAGTGAGCTGGGATTGTGCCACTACACTGCAGCCTGGGTGATGGAGCCAGAACTTGTCAAAAAAAAAAAAAAAAAAAAAAATACTGTGAAGGAAGAAAGTGAATTGGCATTTAGCAGAAAAAAAAAAAAAAAAAGCTCATTTTAAAACTCAAATCCTGAGCTTTCTAATAATTTACTTATTTATATATTTTTCGTAGAGACAAGGTCTCACCAGGCAGGTCTCCAACTCCTCTGCTCAAGCTATGTACCTGCTTCAGCCTCCAAAAGTGCTGGGATTACAGGCATGAGCCACAGTGCCTGGCCTGAGCTTTCAATTTATGAGACTGGTTTCCAGCTGTTCCTTGTCTCTACAGTGGCAACCAGGGAGGGTTCTTCCCCCAATTAGGTTGTCTATAAAGTATTAAAAGTAAAATGGATAGGGCAGGAGCCATGCCTGCTGAGTCCATCAGTGAATTCCCAAGACACAGCACCGTGGTGAGTGTGGAGCAGGTAGTAAAAAAATATGTTGAATAAGTAAATGAGGTAAAGGAATAGGATCTCCTACAGGCAATCTTATTTTTTGATACCAATTTTCTAATGGATATCAGTATTATTCATTATAGCCAAAATGGGTCAGAAGTGTCCAAAGACGGGGATACTGTAGTAAACTATGGATAGAATATGATGGAGCTATCAAAAGTGATATGGCTGAAGCACATTTAACAATGCAATTTATGATCAGTGATGTTAGAGAGAAAGAAATTAATGTATAAAGATGTGTAGCCATATGACTTCAGGTAAGTGTAAAGAAAACTTTATGCCTAGAGAAAAAAGCCTTAGGTAGGAGAAGCAGTGGGCTATGTGTTTAGGAGAGAGGTGTATGGGAAGGCATTTTCTTCTTCTTCTTGCTTTATTTTCCACATCTTCTTCAATGAACATTTGCTATTTTCATTTAACAAATAGTAGACTTAAGGCCAATTGTAAAGATTTCAAAGAATCCAAAAGTTCTGTAAAGGACATCTAAGGAAAGATGATTTGTTTTGCAGAAAGCTGGATCCACTGAGACAGAAACTGAAGTCATCAGTTATATAGAGAAGCCTGGAGTGGAGACCCTGGAGGATTCTGTGTTTTGACTAGCCACTGTGGCATCCTCTGATGAACTCACGCACACATGCCTCGGTGAAAAGAACAGGGATGCTGGTTCTTGGCTAAGACGTGTTCAGAATTTACGGAACACTCAGTTCAGCTGTGAGGCAATACACCCAGACACACCAGACTTGTGTCTCTTAAAAGCGTGGATGCTTCATCAAAATCTCCACGCCCACGGCAAAGAAGTTGATTCATCCAAGCACTTTGCCATGTGTTTTCCCCCATCACTGTACAGGGTAGCACCTCCTCACCTGCCGATCTTTGCAATTTGCCCGACTTGCCTCAACCTTTTCTTGCACAAGAGACAGCTTTTAAGGCTAACGTCCAGCTGTACTTACTTCTGGCAGTGCCTTTTTGGCTGTTTAAGCTGCCAATGGTAGCACTCAGCTACAATCTGAAGAAGAAAGTATTTGCCTGGTGTGAATCATGAACTTGGATTCAAGACTATCTTTTCTATAGCAAGTGAGAGGCACAAATTCCTGGTGCTTTCCTCACCCCCTACATTCTAGAATGATCTTTTTCTAGGTAGAGTATTTATGTATAAGAGAGAATGAGAGAGAGAGAAATTATTTCAGCTTCAGAGGCCTGATCCAGGAAGTGTTATTTAAAACCAACTAATTTAAAAGCATGAAGAGCTATGCTATCACTCTGTATTAAAAGAGAGGGCAGGATTTTGTTCAAAGATTGTATTCTTGAAGGAAGCCTTAATATTCTGGAAATATACTAAGAAAGGCATTGCGCATAATTCAATCATGAAAGGGACTACTGAATCAAGAATGAACTTTCTGAAGAGATATTTGCTGCCAAAGACTTCAAAGCAACTTGATGGTCAAGTAATGTGAGGTCAATCCTAGTCTTTCAAGTTTGGAAAGGTTTCTACAAGGCCATCCATCAAATATCTCAGTATATACAGAAATTCTTTTTCCTAACATATTCATATGAATCTGCCTCTAGATTGGAGGCCTTTGTGATGGGTGACGGGCTGTAGGTGGAGCCAAGTACGGAAAAGTCCTGGGCAGAGATGGGCAATCGGCAGGAACTCAAATAGTGCTGACTCTACACGTCCCTGGGTCAAGAAGCTGAAGGCTGAGAAAGGAGGTAACAGTGCCCAGAAAGCCCACATGGGACACTCTTTAGATGCTTTCTGGAGTTGGTTTAGTTTTGATCCATCAGTGGGGACACATTGGCCATCACATATTTCCAGGTTTCTTTTCCTAATTAACCTATAATTATCCACTGTAACTAGCAGGGGGTTGGACCCTGGGTAATAGGCATAGAAACATCTTGTATCTTGACAAGCCTGCACTGTCTTATAGTAATCTGTATTACTGCCCTCATTTTATAGTTGCAGTCACTAAGATTCAGAGAAGTTGATAGGAATGGCAGTGTGGAGTTCAATACCAGGCTCAGGTGACCCCAGAAATGTAGGGAGGAGTGTCAGGGAAAGCTGAGGCCTGCTTAGGGGTGTGGCTGAGCAGGCAAGGCCCAGGGACGTGCAATAATTGGCATACTGTTTGGTGACTTGAGTGATTCAGAATCTCAAACCTGTTTTTTTTTTTTTTTTTTTTTTGGAGACAAAATTTTGCTCTGTCACTCAGGCTAGAGTATAGTGACGCGATCTTAGCTCACTGCAACCTCTACCTCCTGGGCTCAAGCAATCTTCCTGCCTCAGCCTCCTGAGTAGCTGGGACTACAGGTGCATGCCACCATGCCCAGCTAATTTTTGTATTTTTTTTTGTAGAGATGGGGTTTTGCCGTGCTGTCCAGGCTGGTCTCAAACTCCTGGGCTCAAGAGATACACTGGCCTCAGCCTTCCGAAGTGCTGGGATTACAGGCATGAGCCACTGTGCCTGGCCACAAAACTGTATTTTTAATGAACACCTTAGGTCAGAATCAGAGGCACCTGGAGGCCTCATTAAGACAGAGGAGTGGGCTCCATTCTTAAGAGTCTCTGATTGAATAGATCAGGGTGGGGTCTGAAAAATCTCCATTTCTAACAAGTTCCCAGGTGATGCTCATGCTGCTGGTCCACAGGACACAATGAAAAACTGCTGCTCCAGGAGTCTTATGATTATCAAAATTTAAAAACCAGCCGCTGAAGTAAGAGGTGACAGAAAAGGCCTGCTCCCAAAAAACTATCCTTTTGGGAGGCTTGGCGCTCCCTGTCTGATCTCTTTCAAACCAGAGCCTAGACAGTTAGCAGTGTGGAAATTGGCTCTGCCTAGGAGGCAGGAACAGAATCAGGGAGCTCCCCCACCACAAACGTGGCCAGCTCTTCAGTGCTTGGTGTGGTGCCCACTTCAGAGACTCCTCCCTCCTCAGCAGCCGTCAATCACCTGCGCTCTGCTGAGCTCCTCACTGTACTTCCCTGAGCTGATACCATTATCTGGCCCTTGGCATATGTGTTTCAGGAGCAACACAACGTAGCCCATGTGGCCTGCTTGGTGGATTGGGAACTACTTCTTCCCTTCTTTGCTTGTGGAACTCATAGTCATTCTTTGGGAACCCATAACCATCATTACTTCTTCGATGAAGCCTTCGAAAGCAGAGTTGGTCGATCCTGCCTTTGGATTCTCATTCTGGGCCTCATCTCCATGTTGGAGCTACTGCATTTGCAGAATATACCATTAACAGTTGGGAGGCCTCCCCTCTAGACTGTGAGTTCCAGGAAGATGGACCTTGTGTGAAATACGTTTCTTTATCTGCAGTGTCTAGGACAGTATCTGACCTGAGAAAATGTTTGTTAAACCCTGTCAGCACTGACACAGCAACTTATATACAGATTAGACTTAACAGTATTTGGCAGAGATCCTGAAGGACTGCAATAACACAGGAGGAAGCTGGGTGTCCAGTGAGAATGTGATTGGAAGCAACTAGGAGACACATGTGCCTAACCATCAGGCTAGTGTGACCTACCTGGCTGTTTTTACTGCCAGAGTGTTTCAATTGTTACGTATAAATTGCTATGTAAGAGGCATTTCAGAAGTGGCTTATTCTGAGTGGTCTCTACTGTTCTCACTACCCTTGTTATAGCAAGTCAGAGAGTTTGACATTCACTTAATAGTAAACACCATCATCAGCAGGTTGATGTAAGGTAAAGTCATGGTATTGGCTCCCACCTCTTGCCATCTCCCACTATGGCAGGGTAGAGAGTCACTTTCCTCCTAGAGCAGGCGTCCCCAAACTTTTTACACAGGGGGCCAGTTCACTGTCCTTCAGACCGTTGGAGGGCCGCCACATACTGTGCTCCTCTCACTGACCACCAATGAAAGAGGTGCCCCTTCCTGAAGTGCGGTGGGGGGCCGGATAAATGGCCTCAGGGGGCCGCATGTGGCCCGAGGGCTGTAGTTTGGGGACGCCTGTCCTAGAGCCTCCACGGCCATGGGATCAGAACAAACATGCTTTTCCAACGTGTGTTCCAATAGGGATTTTAGCCCAATTTCTTTCCTTGGTATTTAGAATTCACTGCGTGCTGAATGCAGGAGTGCTGGGGAGACTGGAGGGTGAAGGTCACGTATGCCAACATCCCGACCACCTGAGCCTCATTGAAATGCCTCAGACCTCAAGCTATTCATGCAGGCTGGGGAAGAATCCACGTGGGCAAAGAACATCCTGATTAAAAATCCAAACGTTTTCATAGTGAGACTTATATGTGTCAGGACCATCTGCTGGTGGAATTAAGAAGCCTTAGGTGCTAATTTGTTCAAGAAAAAGTAGATATCTGG
Organism: Saimiri boliviensis; assembly: GCF_048565385.1. Lineage (NCBI taxonomy): Eukaryota > Metazoa > Chordata > Mammalia > Primates > Cebidae > Saimiri > Saimiri boliviensis. The sequence continues at coordinate 92,728,735 of NC_133456.1, forward strand.
AAGTGAGAACAGAGAACTGAAAACAATCTTTGATGGCACAAGTAAAGGTGAAAAACCTAATTAGAATAGGACTTGGTGCTAGCCTAAGGACTGTAGCTGTTCCTGCTCCTACATCCTACAAATTGAGTACCAGGGTGCAATTTTTTTGAAAACCATTCCTTTCTTTGGAATTTTGTATTGTACTGTACTAAAAGACAATCTTGTTTATTTCCTGTTTTGTAGGTAATAGATGTGAATGAAAATATGTTTCAGAATGAGAAATATTAACCATAAATGACAGTGAATTGTCTAAGTCTGCCATTAAAGAGCGGTGGCTACATGTCTCATTTTCCCCCTAAATATTCCCCTTCTCTCTCCCCACTGTTGTCTTCCTCTGTCTCTCAGCTAGGACTATTGCAGTAGCCTCTAAATTGAACTCATGTCCTCCAGTACTTTCTCCCTTTGAAGGATCAGTGTAAAAGGCTTATCTGCCTATATAACTCCCCATCACCTTCAGGTCAAAGTGCCTTTTAAGACAAAGTCCAGTATGACTCAGCTCCTTACTAGCTCTCCAGCCACAGCCCCAAATACTCCTACCTCTATTCTCACCAACGTGCTGATCATTTCCCTGTAAGCTGCATGCTATTGCATCACTCCATGCCTCTGCTGAGACTTTCTCTGGTGGAAAAAGCCTTTTCAACCTTTTTTCATTTTGTTGACACTTTGATTTATCTTCTAAGTCTTGGCTCTTTGCCACCTGAGAGTCTCTGTTCAAATTTCAGTTTGAATTAAGCATCCCTCTGTGTTCCTTCTGTTTAATTCTATCAGTCACTGGATTCTTTGTTTTTGAAACGGAGGTCTCCTCTGTTGCCAGGCTAGAGAGCAGTGGCTGATCTCGGCTGACAGCAACCTCCACCTCCCGGCTTCAAATGGTTCTCCTACCTGAGCCTCTGGAGTAGCTGGGATTACAGGTGTGTTGCCAGCACACCTGGCTAATTTTTTCTTTTTTTTTCTTTTTTTTTAGATAGAGCCTTGCCTTGTTGCCAGGCTGGAGTGCAGTGGAGTGATCTCGGCTCACTGCAACCTCCACCTCCTGGGTTCAAGAGATTCTCCTGCCTCAGCCTCCTGGGTGGCTGGGACTACAGGCGTGGGCCAACACGCTCAGCTAATTTTTGTATTTTTAGCAGAGACACGGTTTCACCACGTTGGCCAGGATGGTCTCAACCTCTTGACCTCATGATCCACCACCTCCGCCGCCCAAAGTGCTGGGATTACAGGAGTGAGCCACTGCACCTCCCCTAGACTCTTTAACAATGCTGGGTCTCGTTTTCAGTGTAATCGCTCTGAAGGCAAGAGCAGTGTCTGATTTATGTTTGTGCCCATAAGCCCCAAGGAGGAACCGACTGCTGTCGAGTCTAGCCGGACGAAGGGAAAGGAAATGCGCTTCTTAAATGCTTACCAGAGTAAAAAACAATACAGATTACAAAGCTAAGTTCTGACGGCAGGTTCACTTATTAAAGCTATGTGGTTATAGAACTTAAATCAGCACTGAAGCTTACATTAATGAAGTAATAAGAACTCACAGTTTTTCTGATGCTCCTCTCAGAAACGCCACACTGCACCTCCGCTGCCGCCAAACACCTGGGCTCCTCCGAGCTCCCCGCTCACCTCCCCAGCCGGCACCATCCATTTGGCTCTCAGTAGACACCTGCGTTGGTTGTCAGGAGCAACACAAAGCCGCCCATATGGCCCACGTGCGTGATTTTAAAGTTCTAGCAGACTAGACTTTCAACTTGAAGGTGTCTTATTAGGTTTGTTTCATTTATTAAAATTAAAAGCAAAGATTTGTCCCTGCCTAGTAAGAAACTGAAAGAACACAGAAACCCAAGGGGAAAATTGCAAGAAAGAAATTAACAATAAAGTACTGGTGTTGTATTTTAAAGGTTGGCAAGGTGCTGCTTTTTTTTTTTTTTTTTTTTTTTTTTTTTTTTAAGATGGCGTCTCCTTTGTTCCCCAGGCTGGAAAAGCTGGAGTCCAGTGCCATGATCATGGTTCACTGCAGCCTCTACCTCCTGGGCTCAAGTGATCCTCCTACCTCAGCCTTTCGAGTAGCTGGGACCACATGGGTGTGCCACCATGCTCAGATAATTTATAAATTGTGCTTGGTACACACAGGATCTCCCATGTTGCCCTGGTCTTGAACTCAAGTAACCTGGGCTCAAGTGATCATCCATTCTTGACCTCCCAAAGTGTTGCGACTACAGGCATGAGCCACTCTCCATGGCCAGCAAGCATCTTCTTAAAGGGCTAGATAGTAAATATTTTCAGTTTTGAGGACCATGGTCTTTCTGGCAGCTACTCATTTCTGCCACGATAGCATAGAAGTGGCTGTAGGCAATACATAAATCAGTGTGGCTGTGTTGCAATAAATCTTTATTTACAAAAAAGTGGGCAATGAGCTAGATTTTCCCAGAGGGCCAATATTTACACATGGCTCAATGGATTGAAAATGTGTAAATGTGTTGGTTTTTTCAAGAAAAGCAACCAATTTGAGAAAATAATTACGTTTAATCAAATAAAAATTATTCTATCATGGGGGATCAATGGTTAAAACAAAATTGTGTTTGACTGAACCTAACCTCATTATAAGTAGGTTTTGCAAGAAACACAGGTTTGTATCCTGTTCATACTTTGATCTGTCACACTATTCACACCATCTTTCAATACGTGTGTATCTCTGTCTCCTTCAGTGAACTATGAGGAAAGCCTTAACCCTATTTATCCCAGTTTCTCCAGCGCCCATCGCAGTGCTTGACACATAGTATGCAGTCAATATCTTATTTATGTTAACCACTAAATTCAACAGGAATAACTGGGCCAATTTCTAACTGCCAGTCATTTGGTCTCGGATATTTGGTCCCAACATTGTAGTTGATAAATAATGCATCCACTACATAGTTTTCCAACTAGCTGTGCTGTGGCTTATGTTCTTGGCAACAAGCCCGTTTTTAAAACCCTTCAGAATATTTCTGGAATCCTTCCACCTGCTTTAACACCTTCTTGCCACATAAGGTGGGCCTTTGCTGAACAAAGATTCCCTTGTCTTAAAATTCTTTTCTGCCAGGTCTAAGAGAAACTTCACCCACAAGCCCTGGCTCTCAGGACACACACATATCCCACCCTCACACCATCCAAGGAAAAGTGGGAAGGAGAGTTCAGCAAATGAAACAGAACTCAAAACAGCAAACTTCATGACTTGCCCTCAGAGCCACTGACCTTCGGAGATGTGACAACACATCAGCAACACCCTGGAATTCTGAATTAGAAATTAATTACCTCAATGGGAGTCATGAAGACCTCACTGTTTAAGGTTGCCAGATTTAGCAAATAAAAAGAGGCTCAGTTAGATTTGAATTCCAAAAAAATATCACATGGGACATAATTATACGAAAGAAGCATAACTTTTTTTTTTTTTAATCTGAAATCCGAGTTTAACTGGTCCCCTCCTATTTTATCGGGTAATCGTGATCTTGCAGGGTAGCCGGAGTTTAAAGAAACAGCTGTAAGACACTTGATGTCAAGGACAACAAATGCGCACAAAACACTATATGTAGTCAAGGAAAGAGAAGCAGAGAAGCTGGGCAACTTTAGAGCAGAAAAAATCATCCCACCTGAGCCTGAAGCTCATTACTACCTTCCCTCTTGTTGCTATATGGGAACCTGTGCCTATCTATTTATCTATCTATCTACCTTATTGTTTACGTATCATCTATTTACAGATGGAGACATCCAATGTTTTGGAGTAGGGCCCTAAAGTAAAGCCATTAACATTTCAATTCCCAGCCTCTGATCAACTGTGTGGTTAGGGACAAATGTGAGCCTCTCAACCTCAGTTCTCTGTGTACAAAATAGAGGAATAAAAAATGGTAACTAAATCAGTAGGTTGATTTGCACTGAGACTGGCGCATATTATAAGCATAATCATTATTTACTATCCTTATTATTATCATTGCATTTCTCCATATTGTGACAAAATACTGTTACTGGTGCCTTGGCTTCCTCATACACATCTGAATGCCACATCATTCTTCTGTGCCCAGAATAGTGCCTGGTACAGAGAGAGTAGCCAGTAGTCCCTTGCTGAATAACTAAAACCTTCTCCAGGAACTTATCCTATTCCATTCCTCCAGATGGCTGTGCCCTGGGCCTGGCCAACACTCAGAACTTCTCCACCTTCAGCATTTGAACTTCAGACATCCCATTCTCCAATTTCACCATTTCCTCTGGCCTACCTAGTTGAACTTCAGAGTCTAATTCCTTACTCTATCCTGTCCTTTCTCTAAGTACTTATTTTCACGTGTATGAAATCCACTAACTTACTAGTTTGAGTTCTAAATTCTAGTCCTGACTTTTTGTTTGTTTGTTTGAGACAGAATCTCATTCTGTCACCCAGGTTAGAGTGCAGTGGGGTGATCTCGGCTCACTACAACCTCTGCCTCCTGGATTCAGGTGATTCTCCTGCCTCAGCCTCCCAAGTAGCTGGGATCACGGGTTCCTACCACCACGCCCAGCTAATTTAGTATTTTTAGTAGAGATGGGGTTTCACCGTGTTGGCCAGGCTTGTCTCAAACTCCTGACCTCATGTGATCCACACACCTCGGCCTCCCAAAGTGCTGTGCTGAGATTACAGGTGTGAGCCACTGTGTCCAGCTCTGCCTTTCTAATTCCCTGTTACTTCGGGCTTCTTATATCACTTCTTTGCTTCCATTTCTTAAATGAAAAAAGAATAAAAACCTGTGTCCTCCCCTTATTCATGTGAAGAGCACTTTGAAAACTAGAAAAACAAATTGGTAAAGCCCTAAGACATATCTATTTCCTGGTATAGTTTGTGTTACTCATAACAGTTAATAAGGACCTGTGGCAAAAGCCCAGTTTACAGAGAATGGGATATCACATGTAATCACATCTATATTTAAGTAGCTCTGCCTTCTAATTTCCAGACTTTCAGATCTATCGTATCATTGAACTTTTCTAAAAAAAAGCTTTCTCTCTATGTGATCTATATCATTAGAGTTCTGCTAATCTACCGCAGCCCATAACTGTTGGTGATAAAGAATAGTGGCCAATTTTGTTTAAACTGTGAGCTCTGTTCAATATTGTAGTTTACAGTCAAGTTGCAGAATTGGAACATTTAATCTGTATGGCCCATTTAGCACAAGGGGAAAAGGGGCCTCTTTGCAGACTGGGCAGCTTGACTTGCATTTAGTAACCACACTCCAGCAGGGGACCTGGGGAAATCACAGGAAACGGTGCCAGATATTCTCCTCCCTCTAGGTCTGAGATGGGAGGCACACCGGCCTGGTGCCCCGGAGTACAGTGAGAAGTCTCACCCAGATGCCAATGCTAAGGTGCTCTGTATAGTGAGGTGCTATATTACTATAAGGGAGCTGAGGTGCTCCCTTATAGTAATAAAGGAGAAGATACCAACAAGAATGATTTAAATACAAGGGACAAAGGGATGACTGACATGAGTGAGTACTGACCCCATGCCCTGGAAGTCAGAGAAATGCAACATCAATTCCAGATGAGGAAGCTGAGGGAGGCTTTGTGCAGAACCTGGCATCTGAATGGGATCCCTACTGACTAAATTTGAATTAGTTGATTGTATTATTGAAATTATTGAATATTAAAATTTATATTAAGAAATGATAATATTTAAATAAAAGGTGATAATGGATGTGCCAGCCAAGTTCCACTCATTTTGGTGATGATAAGCATCCACAGCCTATATCTGTGGGTCTGGTAAAGTCCCTTGAGAGAAAGAACAATAATGAATGATAAAACCATCACTGTTTGGAGAGCCATGCATTTAGAGCTTTACAAACTTTCTCCTCCCTAATCAGTAGCCACCTTACAATGCATCCCAGGCAGCCAAACTCCAGGATCCACATTCTTAGTCTCTGGATTAGGCTGCCTTTGTAAGGCCTCAGTGTCTGGCGTTTTGTAATGGAAAAATCCAGGGTATGTCCACAGATTGACTATTGATTTTAGAGGCTTGCCTTTCAAATCGCTGTGGTTAGACACATAATATTTTAGTCAGAACATTCTGCTAATTGTAACAACAGGAAAATAACAGTCACTTCTTTATCAGTGTTAATGGAGGGGAACAGCAGCATCGATAATCCAATTTGGTGAACAAAAATCACCTGTTGGTTGATTACATTACATTAGATTACTTTTAAAACTGCACAACATGTTTGTTGCTAATTATGTGTGATTTACACACTTTTTATAACTCAACATTCTTTGAGCATATTTGTCATAAGGGAAGGTGGTGGACGAGACTGGGAAAAGGTTAATCAGGATTTAATATTGCTTCCTGGATATAAACAACCACAATTTTGGTGGTGGGAATAACATAATCATTCTCTTTCAATATCAAAACCTGTGCACCTCCCACCTCACAGAATGGAAGAATTCAGAGCTTACCTGAGAAATGAAGCTTATCATGCATGTCTTCTGCCCCCATGGCAAGGTCCTTTGTACATAGCATGTGTGGGCTCTCTAGAAAGTAGGCACACTGAGAGAATTCAAATATCTGGCAGAATAGAATTTCCTTTCATACAGTTAAATCACAATGGAATTACACACACACACAAAAAGAGGGTAGGAGTAAGCACTTGGAAAGGTTAAACGAGCAAAGCAAATTTTCCTAGTGCTCTTCCTTCAGAAAAGGACCTCTAGGAGCAATATATTCATTCCACTGGAGTGTATTACTTGGGCTAGGGGCCTAGGAAAGTCCCCTTGGCTGGCTAAGCATACAAAATCTGTTACTTATTCCAACCTAGTATCTCTTCTCTTCTCTTTTTGGAAAACAGCATCTTAATTTTCCTTTATCTTTCCCCTATGAGTACAGACTTAGTCTGATCAAGGTACTTTGGCTGTGGAACTCAAATGGAATTGATTAGACACTTTCCAGGAATCTGAATATTGAGCACAACGATATCAAAATTGGAAAAGAAACTGATTCATCCCCACAACAGCACCCCAAAAAGACTCTCCAAAGTTCCCATTGCCTGGACCCGCAGAGTGGCCTGTTTGTTTGTTTGTTTAGACAGAGTCTCCCTCTGTCACCCAGGCTGGAGTGCAGTGGTGTGATCTTGGCTCACTGCAACCTCTGCCTCCGGGTTCAAGCAATTCTCCTGCCTCAACCTCCCAAGTAACTGGGACTACAGGCACGCACCACCACACCTGGCTAATTTTTGTATTTTTAATAGAAACAGGGTTTCACCATGTTGGCCAGGATGGTCTCCATCTCTTCACCTTGTGATCTGCCCACCTTGGTCTCCCAAAGTGCTTGGATTACAGGCATGAATCACTGCACTTGAAGCCAGGTCTTTTAATGCTTCTCACCTCATCACAAAAGTAGTGACACAGTCTTCCCTGGTTGGTTTACTATGGCACACAGGTAGGCAACTGATGCAAAATGCTACTTCAAAGACCCCTTCAATCAATTAATCAATGAGTATTTATTGCAAGGCACTGTGCTAGGCACTATGGAGAGTACATGGAAGATAAGACCAAAGTCCCTGCCCTCAAGGAGCTTACAATCTAGTTGGGAAGACAAGGCATACATACAAGGAAAAGTAAGTAACAATACAGGAGTTAAATTAAAATGCAAGATAACAGTACAAGGTATTTCCAAAAGTAGTTTCTGATTAATTACTAAATGAGTGGTATTGCTAGGGGTTGCAGGTAATTCAGAGGAAGAATGTCATAAAGGACTGAAGCATGAGAAGGCTTTGCAGACAAACTGGGGCTGGATCTACCCTAGGACAGCTGGGATTTGGATGGGAGAGAAGGATGTAGAGGGCATTTCAGGAAGGGGCAGCCATAAGACCAAAGGCACAGAGGTGAGACCAAAAGCAAGCAGTCTTCAGGGGTCAGGGAGGGCTCAGCGTAACTGGAGACACAGTTAAGTTGTTTTGGATTAAAAAGGGCCTTAAAGACTGGGTGCGGTGACTCACACCTGTAATCCCAGCACTTTGGGAGGCCGAGGTGGGCAGATCACCTGAGGTCAGGAGTTCAAGACCAGCCTGACTAACATGGTGAAACCTCATCTCTACTAAACATAGAAAAATTAGCTGGGCATAGTGACAGGTGCCTGTAATCCCAGCTATTTAGGAGGCTGAGGCAGGAGAATCACTTGAACCTGGGAGGCAGAGGTTGCAGTGAGCAGAGATCACTGCACTCCAGCCTGGGTGACAGAGTAAGACTGTCTCCAAAAAAAAAAAAAAAAAAAAAAAAAAAAAAAAAAAAAAGGTGGGGGGGTGCTTAAATGCTCAAGTTTATAAAGTTTAGAACATATCCTTTTAGCAATGGGAGTGAGGGAAACAACAGATAGAGTAAATATACAAAAGACTTAGCTAATCAAGAGAAAATATTCATCTTTAGGACATTTACTTGTGAATTAGGACCCTCTTTACTTCCAAAGAGGATTTGAAATGATGGTGTCTTCAGGGTTGTCAATTCCAAAGGAATAGCTCTGGGTCATCTAGATTTGGGTAGAGACTTTTCAGTCCCTCGATAATCCCAAATTGTAACTAGCACAAGGGTAAGCTAACAAATTCCCTGACAGGCAGGAAGGAAAAATGCTCCCAAAAGACAAGTATCTTTACAAATGAGAGAATATTTATTAACAATACCTTTAAAAAAAGATTACATATGCTAGATCACTGGTAAATATCATTTACACTGGGGTTGGGAACTCCCTGGGGTGTCATCTTTTTTTCATTCATTTTATTATTTTGTTGATTTTTTTTTTGCATGTGATTTTAAATTTCACTTTATTTTAACATAGGAGTAATCATATTAAATTAAGAAAGGAACACAGCTTGAAATACTGACAATATTTTTTTTCCGGTTACCACCCTAGTTTTTACACAAATGGAATCCTGATTATGATTTTATTGGATAAATATAACTAGAAGGTTGAAAAACTAAGTTATATTTTTTGTAAGCAAAAATGACAAATTACAGCAAATCTGAGTTCTCTGAGAAAGAAGAAAAGGTGGCAGCGTGTTTACATGTGAAAATGTTTATAGAAAATTTCATTGCCTTTTATGTCACTATTCCACTAGCACTGGCTTACAAAACCTTTCCCATTGTAACAAATAGTTCTTTTCATAAGAATACAGTTTTGTTGATATTCTCATTTTCCAATGTGTGATTTTAAGACTTAGAAGGTAAAGCGTAGAAAGCAACTAGGCTACCTGTTGCAAAACAGAATCAGCAAGGAACCATACAATTGTACTAAAGATCGTTTATAGTCAGATTAAAAACTCTTGCAGCAACTATTTGTTGAAATAGGTGAAATCTTCCAAACTCCGTATGTAATTTTGATTCAAAAGGAGGGCTCTATTATTACAGAGATACACATAATATATATAAGAAATTTTTAAAGAAATTAGGAATCCATTGACAGAGAATTACTTTTTTAAAATTTACATTCAAAATAGATACAGTTAAAGATAATAAAATTATCTTTTATCCTTTGAAAGACTTGGTTAACTATAGTAACTTTTGGTCTATGTTACTACAGGATATTTTACTTTAAATTTAATGTCTAAGATAATGCTACTACAAAGACAATGCTAACTTAGTTGAGTGTAAAGAAAATCTTACTGTACAATGCTAAATTCAGGGATGGGAATATTGCACAAGGTGCCTCTTGGGCAGTAAATTTAGCTTTTGAGATTGCAGCCATTCCTGAAAACCATCTCAAGTTGTGTTGAACAACAAAATTCACAACGGCATGAGAAAACATATTGTATATGTCAAAAGGACTTGATTCAATGCATTAACCACTTGAAGAGTAATTTGCATACAGCAGCCTTGAGTTATAGACCAAGTCTTCAACTGTTCTGCCACAAGATCCTTGTAAAACTGTACAAGTAATTTGCAATTTATTTACCAAGATGAATTTCAAACTCTGTCTTTAAAGGAAATATTTTCAAATCATAATTGCATGATACTGTTGCCCATAGCATTTTACAGCCGAGGAAAAATTAATATCTACATTATATGTTAACTTTAAAAAATTCTATAAAACACTAAATATATAATAAAAAATATGCATATAAGGACATATGTAAACTGCTTTGGTAACATCATATTACAGATGTCTTCAGTGCATTGCAGAGTTTCCAAAGAAACTTCAGACAAAGCTAGATTTGCTTTGAGGAATTACTGTATAATGCCATTCCTAAAGAAGCAAAAAACATTTTTATTCCAGTAATAAGATGTACTTGAACAACAATATTACTTAGTACTGGGTGTCTTCAAAACAACTAGCTAAATGTTGCTTATATTATAAACAGTAAGTCCTTTAGATAACTTTTGTCATAAACTGGACCTAGCTGTGAGGGAAATCATTATTGTACTGATGGCTGACAGCGTGCATGCATTTGAAGTGGAAGCCCCGGATCCTCTTGCATAGGCATCTGTAAAGAAAGAACAAATTCACTCAGAACAGACCCATCCTGGCTTCAAAGAAAAGAGGGGCCACCAGGCTTTTTGAAACAACACAACTGCATTGATTTTACTAGAAATGATGATTTCTTAACGGCTTTTAAATATCAGTTCTATGACTGCCTAGCTATGAAGCTGGGAGTAGGGTAGCGGACAGCCCTGTACCTCTGTCAAAGCATTTGTAAAATGAGAATGTCCCCATCTAATGTCAGAATAAACTTCAATATTACTAGTAACAATACTGATAAATGCCATGCTATGTCAATGATGCAACAAAATGAAAATTGGTACTCAGTTTTAAATTCTATCTTTGTGCCTAGGCACAGATGAATATGACACTTAAACCTTGCAAAAACTGGATGAAGGCCAGGTATTGTTATTACTTCACTTAATAGATGCAATAATTTGGGCCCAGAGAAATAAAATAACTTGTCTAAGATCACCCAGCTAGTAAATGGCTACATTGGGGTTAAAACCCATGCCTGTCTAAATCTACCCCTTTTCTCTCAACAAAATAGCCTCAGTCCTTTTTTACATTTTCTTATAGGCCTTACACTTTTCATAGTAAGAAGCTATCAACTGTCATTTGGGAGTTCTTCAATTTTGTAAGGTCGCTTTGATCAATATGATGAAAAATCTCTAGGAACAGATCATGTTTGGCTCACAGCTGTGTCCTTGTCATCTAATAACTACACAAATATAATTGCTTAATATATGTTTCTGTAATGAATAAAACCAGGAATCATCAGTCTACCTAAAAATACCAATCCCTGCAATGAGAAGCAAGTATGAAGTATAAAGTGGGATTTTTAATGGAGATAAATAAACCCCAATCTTGTATTTTGATAGCCTGGAGATTACTTTCACATCTCACCAAAAATCTGGCTCCCTTTTGACAGAAGTTAGAGGCTTTGTATGTGACGTGTACAATCCAACTGTCCCCAGTTTTGAGACAAAAATACCTTTCGTGTTTGTATGCAAAAAACATGCAGTAAATATGAACCCCATCCAGAAACACTGGCATATCACAATTTAACAGAGGGACATCACATGGATAAAAGACAGGACAGTGGTGAGGATTTTGTCCATCATTTAAAATATCACCTCTTTACTGATGTCTTGAAAATTTATTATCTCCAGCCTTCACTGTTTCCCTAATTTCTAAACTGCTAAATCTGAAAGCCTGTGAAAATCTACACTTAGATACCTAACGATCCTTTTTTATTGCTGCAAAATATACAGAACACAATTATCATTTTAACTCATTTAAAACGTACAATTCAGTGGCACTAAGTATACTCCAATGTTGTGCAACCAGCACCACTATCAAGCTCCGTAACTTTCCTGTCATCCCAAATGAAGAGCCAGTACCATTAAACCCCTATTCCCCACTGAGCAGCCACTGTCAATCACTGACCTCACTTCTGTCTCCATGGATTTGCTTTTTTCTTTAAACAAATGAGATCACACAAAACAGCAAAAAATAATATGCTGCTAAGATATTTACAAACGTGCTATTTGTAAAAACAGAATTGAATGTTTGCTCAAAAAGAATATGCTATTCTCACGCTATTCAACAATATTTGAAAGTGAAAATAATCTTGACTATAGAGATAGATACATTGATGCACATAAGTTACATATACCTATTCAAAATAAATAATGAATCCAAAATATTTCCAAGACATTGAACTGCATACACTGTTTCACTGGAGAAAAACTGCTACAGCATACTTAACAATGCTTTTGCTTGTTCCTTCTGACTGAGTCATGCTTTTAACTTTCTAAACTGTAATTGTATAGATGCAATGCAAACTACAAGGGTTGACAAGGAAACTCTTAGTGACTGATTCAGGGCTGCTTTAACCTGATTTTTGATTAGCAACTGAGTAGATTGGTGGGGGCAAACTGATTTTTGCATGAAACTGCCTGTGGCCAGCAAACATCTGGAGAAGGGGGCTTAGTGTTCTCCATTTGTAAGTCTTCTTTAGGCTGAATGTCTTTCAAGCCCTGACTCATCTGGAAGGCTGATAAGGTAAGACAGGCAGGAGAAAAGGGGGGAAAAAAAGGCGTTCTCACTTGATATCTTTGGAATTCGAATTTGTTCACTGCTGCTGCCATCTCCTCCATCACTGAATGGCTTAATTTCTATTATATAATCTTCATCGAAAGGCAAAGAAAGCTCCACCGATGTTTTATTTGTTTCAATGACAGATGTGCTGCTTTGTCTGTTCCATCTGTACAAGACCTGCCAATACAGAAAGAACAGGCGTCACCTGCTGTCTTCACAAAGACCCCAAAGATGGAGCCTTCATTTGTTTTCACCTCTGGGCACCACCAGCAAGATGCAGGGATGTGGAGGTTGTCTGGCTGCCCATCTGCATTTGGAAGGCTCATTTGAGGTGACGGCCATGACTGTAGCTACCTTTTTATTCCAAGGAAAAAGGTGAAGAGATATTACAACAGGGGTGTTAGCAACATGATTCTGCCTACTGCCTAGCCTCTCAGTGGTGCAGTTGACACATCTGGGAAAATGTGAGTAGCTCCTGAAGGATGTACACTGCTCTGTTACACGTCAAGGGCTTTGGCATCAGAATAAACTTGGCCACTGTGTGATCACAGGCCACTTCACCTTTCTGAGCTTCACTTCAGTCAACTGTAAAATAGGAAGAATAATATCCACTCTTCTGGAGTGTTTTCAAGATTGCACAAGCAGGCTGGATGTGGTGGTTCACGCCTGAAATCCCAGAACTTTGGGAGGCTGAAGTCGGTGAATCACTTGAGGTCAGGAGTTAAAGATCAGCCGGGCCAACATGCCGAGATCCTGTCTCTACAAAAAATACAAAAATTAGCTGAGTGTGGTGGCACACACCTGTAATCCCAGCCACTCCAGTAGCCAAGGTAGGAGAATCGCTTGCACCAGGAGGCAGAGGTTGCAGTGAGCCAAGCTCATGCCACTGCACTTTAGTCTGGGCAACAGAGTGAGACTCCATCTCAAAAAAAAAATTAAAAATTAAAAAAAAAAAGATTGCACAAAGATTGAATCTGGTGAGGGCCTAGCTTAGAGGAAGCATGTAAGAAATCATATCTCTGAAGGCTTGAAGAGAATCAGAGAACATACATGGCAAAGATTAGAGCACGAGGCAGGCACAATAAGTTATGATCATGACTCTTTTAGAGGCAGGACATTTCAGCACAGGGAGAAGATATCTGAAAGGCAAGAGTAGTAACCCCTCCCCTATTCCTTCCCTTTGGAACCCCATTTTGTGGGGCTAGGTGGCAAAGAGGTAATCACTGTTACCCTGGATGTATCTGTAGCTGGCAACAGTCCCCCTCATGCATCTTTGTTTTCAACTTGGTCCTCCCATGGGTTCTGAGTTTGGGGTGGGATTCACTTGATGAGATGGCCAACTAGCTCTCCTAAAAACACATTCACTTGCCTGGGATTGCCTGTTCTGATTGGCATGGAGTCCAATTAGGAACAAAATATACAGATCTGGGAAAGTGTGCCTTTACCTATAGAACCCCTAAGCTCATCCTCTGCAGTTTCCTCTGACAATTAAAAAGACAGGGTTGGATGAGGTCAGTGGTTCTCAGTCCCGACTACATGTTAGAATCACTGGGGTGCTTGTAAAATACTTATGCTCTAACCCAGTGGTTCTCAACAGGGTGGGAGGGGCAGGGGAGCAATTCTGCCTTACAGGGAAGTGTCTGACAATGTCTGCAGGCGTGTTTGTCAAAACATGTCCTACTGATGTGGTGGGTAGAGAGACCAGGAATGCTGCTGAACATTCCACAGTACATAGGGCAGTCACACAACAAAGGATTCTCTAGCTCAAAGTGTTGATTGTCAGAAGAGACAATCAGAAGACAATCAGAGAAGGTCAGAAACCCCACTCCAGTTCCACTCTAGCCTGCCTAAGACTACACAGAGGTGGGATCCAAGCTGTATTTTTTTTTTAAGGTCATCAGGTGATGTTAATATGGTACAGGCATTATGGATTAGATGAATTACATGAGTTCTCAAATCCAAGTGTGATCAGAATCACCTGGAGAGCTTGTTAGACCACAGATTGCTGGGCCCCATTCCTGGAGTTTGTGATTACTTCTGGGATGGGACCTGAAATTTTGCATTTCCAACAAGTTCCCAGCTGATACCAATGCTGCCGGTCCAGGGATCACACATTGAGAAGCACAAGATTAGCTCATCCTTCCCTAAGATCCCTTATAAATTCCTATCTGCTGAAGTTAGAGACATAAGGTTACTCTTCTGTCTCAAGACAAAAGCCATACAGAGTGAAATTCATAAAATTCCCTTAGAATGGTTTAGAGCCCATTTGTTCCCTGGCATTTCATCACCTTAATTTATGTCTCTCTAATACAAGGTGGAAAACACAATTTCCTTAAGGTAGAATGATTCATAAGTGTCCCCTCTTCTCCACAGCATCAGTTGTATCAGACTCAGCATCCTCTTGCTAATGATTAGGCACAAATAAATCCTCAGGCACATTCAGGAGTGTCAAACCTTCTCATCACAGCCCTCCAGGAGAATGGGCTGGCTGATGGGATGCAAGGTCACATCTGGCTTTGAGGAATAAATTGCTGCTTTGATTTAACTCTGGTCCTTGCAAGAGCTCAGAGGATTTAACTTGTTTCAAATATAAATCCAAAAGAAACACTTCCAGGAAAAAGCAGCCCTCTTATCAGCACCGCTTATCAGTCTTACAATATTAGGGACTGCAGCAGAACCTAAATAAAGTCCTGTAAAACCTTTATTTACACCAAACATTTGATTGAGCTGATTGACTTGAAGGCTGTCCTTGCATTTGATATAATCTAGCATGGAAAATGGGAAAAAATGGATTTGCGGGAATAATGATAATAGCAGCAAATATTATTGACTACTTCCACTATTGAATGTCTGAACCCCGTATGTTCTAAATCAAGGGTGTCCAATCTTTTGGCTTTCCTGTGTCACATTGAAAGAAGAATTGTCTTGGGCCACACATCAAATACACTAATGATAATGATAGCTGATGAAGTTAAAAAAAAAATCACAAAAAAAGCTCATTGTGTTTTAAGAAAGTGTATGAATTTGTGTTGGGCCATGTTCAAAGCCATCCTGGGCCACATGCAGCCTGTGGGCCGTGGGTTGGACAAGCTTGTTCTAAATGCTTACATGGATTATCTCTTAAGGAAGGCAATGTTATTATTCTGATTTCAAAGATGAGAACCTGAGACCTGGAGTTGTTAAGCAATTGCCCCAGGTCCCATGACTAGTAAGTGATGGACCCTGCATTCAAACCTAGGCAATCTGGCTCCAGAGCCTGGATTTTCTTCTTTATTCTTTGAGACGGAGTTTCACTCTCATTGCCCAGGCTGGAGTGCGATGGCATGACCTCAGCTTACCACAACCTCCACTTCCTGGGTTCAAGCGATTCTCCTTAGACTCTCCTTAGACTCCTGAGTAGCTGGGATTACAGGTGTGCACCACCATCTTGGCTCATGTTGTATTTTTAGCAGAGATGGAATTTCACCATGTTGGTCAGAATGGTTTTGAACTGCTGACCTCAGGTGATCCGCCTGCCTCGGCCTCCCAAAGTGATTACGGGCATGAGCCACTGTGCCCGGCCACAGAGTCTGGATTTTTAACTAACACTAGCTTGGCTACCACCTGTAGGGCTCTGGACAAATTTCTTTACCTCTCTGGTCTCTGTCTTTGGGAATGCAAACCAAGGGAATTAGACAGTAAAACACTAGTGGCCCATGGGTTATAACCAGTCTGCATATATTATTTGGCCATCATACTGTTATATATATATATTTTTTGAGTTAGATTTGAATATTTAAAAACCAAGAAACCATACATTAAAAACTTGTTGGTTCTACTGAAAAACTGGAAGATATGGCCACACTGGTTGCTGTGCTATCAGTGCTTCTCCCTCCAAAATCCATGTTGAAATTTGCCACTTTAAAAGTGTTAAGATAGGCCTGGCGCGGTGGCTCAAGCCTGTAATCCCAGCACTTTGGGAGGCCGAGGCGGGTGGATCACAAGGTCGAGAGATCGAGACCATCCTGGTCAACATGGTGAAACCCCGTCTCTACTAAAAATACAAAAAATTAGCTGGGCATGGTGGCACGTGCCTGTAATCCCAGCTACTCAGGAGGCTGAGGCAGGAGAATTGCCTGAACCCAGGAGGTGGAGGTTGCAGTGAGCCGAGATCGTGCCATTGCACTCCAGCCTGGGTAACAAGAGCGAAACTCCGTCTCAAAAAAAAAAAAAAAAAAAAAAAGTGTTAAGACGTGAACATTTAAGAGATTATTAGGCCATGAGGTGATTAGGCTCCATCCTCACAGATAGAATTAGTACTGTTATAAAAGGGTGAGTCAGCTCTCTTCTCCCTCTGTTTCCCTCCTTCTTCCTCCCAGCACTGTGAGTCAATAAACTTGTGTTCATATTAATTGCCCAGTCTTAGGTATTCTGTTCCCGAGTAAGATTCTACAAAAGTGGGGTCCAGAGTAAAAAAGGCTAAGACAGCAGTCTGCATTCCTGTCTGGAAACAACTAGCTGGAGTTGAGAAGTCTCATTCTGTACAACCGTTGGTGATAGTCTCCAACACTTCCAATTTTGCTACATTGTCACATGCCTACCTTGGGACCTTTGCACCTCCGTTTTTGCGGTACTTGGGACATTCCCAGAGAGCTGCCAAGGCCCAGCTGAAATCTCACCACTTGAAAGTGGCTTTCCTTGGCATTTATATAAAAAAATAAATTTCTCCATGGCTTTCTCTATTCCCCTCACTCTGGCTTATTTTTCCCCTGTAGTACTTTGCTATCAATTACTATATTTATTTATTGCTGGCAGGCAGAAGAACCGAATGGTTAAATGTAGAAATTGGGATCCATACTGCTGTATTCAGATCCTGGGTCTTCAACATACCAGCTGTGGCAAAGGCAAGTCACTAAACTTTGTACCATAGCTGTTCATCTGTAAAACTATAGCTAACAACTGGACCTACTTCATGAGTTACTATAAAGTCAAGAAGAAGCAGGGCGTGGTGACTCACGCCTGTAATCCCAGCACTTTGGGAGGCCAAGGTGAATGGATCACCTGAGTTCAGGAGTTGAAGACCAGCCTGGACAATTTGGTGAAACCCTGTCTCTACTAAAAATACAAAAATTAGCCAGGGATGGTGGTGGATGCCTGTAGTCCCAGCTACTTGGGAGGCTGAGGCAGAAGAATTGCTTGAACACAGGAGGTAGAGGTTGCAGTGAGCCAAGATCACACCACTGCACTCCACCCTGGGCGACAGACGGACACTCTGTCTCAAAATTAAAAAAATAAAAATCAAATTAAAAAATAAAGTTAAGATGAATTGGAACACTGATTTGTATGTGTATTAGCGTATAGTTTCTGAATGTACTGAGTCAACATAACTCATTTATGTTATCTGCCTGGCTCTGTAGGTAGTTTAATTTGTGATACTCTCCTTTTAGCTCTAATGTCATAAGTAGCTTAAGGATTTGTGTTGACAAAATATTCAGGGCCTCAAACTTTCTAAAGTCAGCTTCTTATTTAGACTATCTACCTAAGCTTATATGTAAAGAATCCAGACAACTTAGCAGAGAAAGGAAAATAAACCCACACCCCAACACCTTTGGTATTTTGAAGAAAACTTAATTTGGAAAGGGTCAGTTTGAGAAAAACAATAGCCATAGTTAACGGGTCAAATTCTCTAGCAAAGGTCAACTCTTCCATTGTAATCAGATCCACTTTTTATTCGGCCTCTAATCCCATCCTAAAAGTGACACTAGGGAAAGTTTCCTGAGATGTCATAGGAAGTGAGATATCATGGGAGGACGAGGACACACACACACACATACACACGCGCACACACACATATACACACACGCGCACACACACACACGCGCACACACACACACATACACACGCGCGCACACACACACACACGCGCGCGCACACACACACACACTTGTTTGTTGGTACCTTCCTAATTCAGGTAATTGGTTTCAGGACCTCCCTAACATACCAAAATCTGTGGATCCTCAAGTCCTGGATATACAGTGGTATAGAATTTGTGGGTTACCTAAGTATATCCTCCTGTATACTTTAAATCAACTTTAGATTACTCATAATACCTAATATAATGTAAATGGTATGCAAATAGTTGTTATGCTCTATTGTTTTTTACAATCTGCATCATTTTCATTGTATTATTTTTTGTAGGCTTTTTCTGATTATTTTTGATCCACAGGTGGTTGAATCTGAGGATATAGAACCTGTGGATAATTACGTATCTCTAAACATTCACATGAATATGCAGCAATTCAAAATGCATAGCCAGTTACAGTGACCTTCCTTGGGGTCTAGCTGAGGGGGTGTAGGGTGTCTGGCTCCTACAATACCATCCCTCAAAAGAGCTGGGAGTGACTGAGCTGGATGGAAATTAAGATGAATTAGGAAAGTGTCCTCTCCTACCATCTGGTCTAACCCTGTTAGCCACTCTCTCCACTGCCAACACATGTGCTTTCTTTTCTTTTTTTCTTTTTTTTTGAGAGAGAGTCTCATGATCTCGGCTCACTGCAACCTCCGCCTCCCAGGTTCAAATGATTCTCCTGCCTCAACTGCCCAGTAGCTAGGCACACACTACCACGCTAATTTTTGTATTTTTCTAGTAGAGACGGAGTTTCACCATGTTGGCCAGGGTGATCTCGATCTCTCGACCTAGTGATCTGCCTGCCTCAGCCTCCCAAAATGCTGGGATTATAGGCGTGAGCCACCATGTCCGGCCCACATGTGGTTTCTGTAGCATTTCACACACTTGATAGGCATCCATCACTTCCGTCCCTTAGAGGTGCCACTAATATTTATCATAGATGGAGTCTAGATCTAGAAAATACAATGAACCAAAATAAAAAATCACACTTGAAAAAAAATGTCAATCCGTGGTTCAAATAGGTTGCATCAGCTGGTCTGCTGCACAGATCTGAAATGGTTCTGAGTTTCTAGTTTTAATTTGTTCCAATAGTTTATTTTAATCTTTTTTTTTTTTTTTTTTTTTTTTTTTTTTTTTGAGACAGAGTTTCGCTCCTGTCATCCAGGCTGGAGTTCAGTGTGGTGATCTCAGCTGACTGCAATCTTCGCCTTCTGGGTTCAAGCGATTCTCCTGCCTAAGCCTCCCAAGTAGCTGGGCTTACAGGCACCTGACACTATGCCTGGCTAATTTTTGAATTTTTAGTAGAGATGGGGTTTCACCATGTTGGCCAGGCTGGTTGTGAACTCCTGACCTCAGGTGAACCACCGGTCTCAGCCTCCCAAAGTGCTGGGATTACAGGCATGAGCCACTGCGCCTTCTTATATAAATAAAAGTCGTTTCTCTAAGTCCTACACCAAGACCAGCAGATCTTTGCTGTAAGGTGAGATGCCTTTGTGTTTTTCTTGACCTGCATTATTCTCATCACATATCCTGCTTGATTCCATTCTGCTCAAATGAATCTTCTAGATGTCTGCAAAAGTGTTTTGGAAAATAAATGTCAGAAGGACCTTCTTAGAAAGATGCTAACAAGGCAAGGCTCATGAGAGTTTCTGAGAGGGAGCATGAGTATAAAGTGACAACTAAATAATAATCATCACCCAATTTTCTTCTAAAAATGCTTATAATCTTCTAGACACAGTTCATGAAGCAAACATCAGCTTGCATATTGATCCCTGTCCCTGAGATAGCTGAAGGCACTCCAAGTCACTATACGCAATGGACTTCAGTTTTCTAATCTGTAAAGTGAGAGGTTTGCCTAGATAATCTCTAGAATTTCTTGCCCAGCTAACATTTGCCTGGTTGCCTGAAATAGCTCAGGTAGCTCCTGGCCCATTAGTTTTCTTTCAGCGGTAACTTGAAAAGAAGCTTCAAACCTAGTTAAAAGTTCACCCATGGAATGTATGTAATTCCCAGGGAGTCTTTAAACTTTCTACATTTTTATTGTGCTTTCTCTCCCTGTTCTAACAGGTGTACCTGAAAGGAAATTTTTTTTCTTTTTTTTTTTTTTTCACTCTCTCCCTTGTTTTGGTTAAATCAATTCTGCCCACATCATATCTGCTTTCTTCTCATGGTGGTTAATGTCAAAGTGATCAGGCAGCGTTAGCCTAAGTCAGAAATTAAAAGTTGTAAAGGTCTGTTCTCTCTCGTGCTCTCTCTCTCACACACACAGGCCAGGCCTAACCTCAAGTTATCTGCCCACCTTAGCCACTCAAAGTGCTGGGATTACAGGCATGAGCCAACGTGCCTGGTCTTTATTTATTCTTGCCTTCTTTTTTCTTCTTTTTAGTCTTCTCTTCTCTCATTCATCTTCTAGCCTATCCCACCCCATATCTCTTTTGTCATAGATAAAACTGATCAGATAAACTCTTTTACATTATTTCACACTAGGAGGTTAATCACTTAGGAGGTTAGGACATGAAGTCTCCATTCTAATACAACTATAGTGAATGTATCTTTGGCTGGAAAAATAATAGTGACAATTCAGGCACTGTCCTCTGGAAGCCCCCAGTCTGGGGATTCACAAGTTAGTTAAATACAATTACCCAAGAGTACGGAAAGTATTATACTGTAAAACATCTTGTGAGTAGACCAGGTGTGGTGGCTCATGCCTGTAATCCCAGCATTTTGGCAGGCCCAGGTGGGCTGATCACTTGAGGCCAGAAGTTCGGGACCAGCCTGGACAACATTGTGAAACCCCATCTCTACTAAAAATGCAAAAATTGGCTGGGCCTGGTGCCACATGACTGTAGTTCCAGTGACTCAGGACACTGAGGCAGGAGAATCACTTGAACCTGGGAGGCAGATGTTGTAGGGAACTGAGATGGCGCCATTGCCCTCCAACCTGGGCGACAGAAGGAGACTCTGTCTCAAAATAGTAACAATAAATCTTGTAAATGAAGGGATCTCTGTCTATCAGGGAAAGCCTGTAAGATAAGACTGAAAGCAGAGTGGCTGATTAAGGATATAGGGGATATGCAAATGGTCAGGGAAAAATGAAGACACTAGAAATTTCTCTTTTAATAAAAGAGTAAATGCAGTCCCAGAGAGTATAAGTGATTTATCTAAAGTCACACAGCCAACGGAGGACCCAAAACAGGGTTTCCTATCTCTTTTTTTTTTTTAATTTTAGACAGGTATAGCTCTGTCTCTTAGGTTGGAATGCAGGGGCATCATCATGACACACTGCAGCCTTGATCTCCTGGGCTCAATTGATGCCCCACCCCCAGCTCAGCCTCCATGGCTGGGACCACAGGTGTGCACTACCATGCTCAGACTCCTATCTGTTTCTGCTACATATTATACGACCTTCCAAGAAGGGTTTAGTTTTAGAAAAAGACCAAGTGACAGTTCTGTAGGTGAGTTCGTAGGGAATGTTTACTAGTGGAATAAAGTCACTGTGCCATGTGGATGAAGAAAAATAGCCCATGACAGGTAGGGTCTTCCAGGTGCTTCTCCAGTCACATTATTCAAGGCTTTGCCACCTTCTATGTCAAATGCCAATTCCAGCTCTGGTTTTGCTTACTACTTTCTAATGATCCTAGGTTCTTTTTTTGTTTGATAAATTATTTTATTTCTTCTTGATGATTTAGAGGGACTATCTTCAAACCAGCACAAATATTTCATACATAATACCTGGCTGTTTTCTAGGTAATCTGTTGCATACTAAACTACCTCACGTCTTTCAGCAAGAAATACATTAAATTTGAACAGTAAAGACATTACATAATGAATTTGGATGCAATTAAAATTTGCTTTAAATAGTTCTTTGGAGGAGAGGACACCATATTTCTACTCAACGAAGAGAAACATTTTTACACTCCAGAGGTCTTTTATTTTTTTAACACCTATGATGCCATGAATTCATAGGGAATAGGTTCTAGCAGATCAGGCTCCTTCGCATTGGTTCTCACACAGTGTGCTTCTCTGGGTGGAGCAGGCTGGCGCTTCAGTTGAACCCAGGTACCTTTCTCTTTGGCTTTTTTCTTTTTCTGATCGTTTTCCTTCACGCATTTCAGGAAGCTATCTCGGCTCTTAGAGTGCTTAACGTGGTCAGTACGGACATTAATTATCTTGGCAAGAATCCTGCCCTTGTTTGTTTACCACAATGCCAACAGCATGCTGGGTTACACCATAGACTCTTCCAGTTCTGCCACGGTAACACTTGTGGGGCCTTCCTTTTTGAACAGTACCCATTCCCTTGATGTCTACAATATCACCTTATAGATTCTCATACATGTGGCCAAAGGAATAACTCCATGTTTTCTAAAAGGCCTTGAGAACATATATCGGGTGGCTCTCCTCTTTCCCTTGGTGTTCGTCATTTTGGCAAATTACTGGAAGATGGTGGTTCCAATACCAGGTTCTTTCACTAGTGCCTGACAGCACTACCTATGTACTACTCTCAATATCTCTGTACAAAAATGTTGCAGGCCAGCAGCCTGCAGGCTTAATTCAGACTGCATAGCAATTTTATGTGGTCTGCCTTCCACTGCCTCAAGTGTTGTTTAAAAGCAAAACAAAACAAATTTAGAAGAGTGGCCAACAATTTAAAATTGGAAGAAGATTTTACATAACAATCCATTTTTTGCTGCCATCTTTTGAAACATTGGCATATCTAGGGCATTGTGCCCACTTTTTCACAAGGCAACAGAGGCTGAAAGTTAGTAGCAGCTGGTATGCTTTGACAGCAGCACTGTCGTTAGCTGGCGTTCCCACCCAGCATCCTTCTGCCATTTATATTATCTAGCAGACGTGATTTTGCCATACTTTCATTTATTTTGGGGTAGATAAAAGACCATTTCACAAGATTCCTGAAAATGTTGACTTCCAAGCTCTTCTGCCTGAAAAAATTTCAAAATCCTAGGTTTGGTTTTATAATCTTCCATTTTATTTATTTATTTTTATTTAGAGACAGGGTCTGACTACATTGCCCAGGCTGGACTCAAACTCCTGGGCTCAAATAATTCACCTGCCTCAGCCTCCCAAGTAGCTGATACTATAGGCACATGCCACCACTCCCAGATGTATACTCTTTCTTATGTAATAAGAATGGTGGAACTTGCAAAACTGCAATAACCATTTTTCTTTTTAAGAATTAATACAAAACCACTGGAGATCAAGAACATCGTCAGCATTACCCAATGATTTTTCTCAAAAGCTTTTGAAAAGTTGTTTACTCATAACATTCTAGGACTGAATGGGAACAAAATGCCATATAAATTAAACGCCCATATTAAATTTCCCTTTGTAACCTCTCTTTAGGTGGTGATGCAGGTAATGCTTGATTATTTCCAGTGATGGGGAACCCTCTGAGGGTCCGTTTTTTACAAGATTTGATTATTGGAAGGCAAAACAGAGCCACAATTTATCCCCATGTCGCTTTCACCCAATGGCCATAGTTTTGTCCCTTGGAAACGAGGAAAAATTCTACATGTCATCCCTTATAATAGCCCTTCAAATATGTGAAGTCGTTATCATGCTTCTGAGGCTTTTGTACCCAGCGGCATATCCTCAGTTCATTCATTCTTCAGATGTTTTGAGTCAGCCTCCTGGCCACAGTCTTCTCAATGCAGTCTTCTCAGTGCATGCTCTCAATGCAATCCTCTCTCAGTGCAGTCAGTCTTCTCAATGCAGTCTTCTGTCAATGCAGTCACAGCCTGCTCAATGCAGTCAGTCTTCACAATGCATGCTCTGGTTTACGTGCGTCTGGTTTATATCAGTTCCTTCCCTCTCTGCACATGCATGCTGCTCCTCACACCAGGAGTTAGAATCCATTTTCCCTGCCTTTGAATCTGAGCTGGCCTCACAGTAGCTAGTTTCTTCCTTAGCTTTTAAAAGGGCTTGTTTCTGTTTCTTCCTCTCGAAGCTGGAAACTATGTAAGAAGTCTGACTACCCTCAGGTCACCATACTGTGAGGAAGTCCCTCTCCGTGGGGAGAGGTCTCACGGAGAACGTGATCACTGGCTAGCCTCAGCTTTCCCACCTATCCCATCTGAGATGCCAGAAGTGTGTGAAGACGTGTCTTACTTGTTCCAGTCCTAAAGTATGCCCATTTTGACCCTATCCACATTGCAAAGTCATAAAAAATGATACTTTGTTGCTGTTTTAGCCCCTAGCTTTGGGTTGGTTTTTTAGGTAGCAATAGGCAGCTGGAAACCTTGCCAAGATATTGATAACCCTTTTTAATTGTGGCAACAAAGCTACAGACATGTTCTTTACATGTTCTCATTAAAGACGGGCCAACATTTATGGGATCAGATAAACATTTTCTCCAATTCTTGCTGCTTTTTTTTTTTCTTTATATAACTCTTCCTGACTACAGAAACATATGAACAAAAATGATTAATCATTGGTAATACTGGGAGGTTACTATGTTGAGTAAAAAAAATTCAACTGAGACAAGAACAAAACAAAGCTGACAACAGAAATGTTTAAAAGGTACTTCTTCAGGGTATCTTTGGAGACCAAAACACAGGGTCTTTATCCATTTCTGATTAATGCTGCCTGAGCCTCATGTTAAGGTGATTAAATCCTGACCAGTTGCCATAGACTATTTACACAACTCAGATCAAGCCATGTTGGAGGCGGCGATTCCTAGAGGGAAGGAGAGCATCACGAGAGAAACTGACAACGTGGACAACTGTGTGATTCACGGAGGAGACTGTCCCCGCACGCAGGATTAAGTGCCTTTGCAAAGAAGAAATTACCTACTTTGTATCCTTTTACTTCCGACTCATTATCCAGGGCCTTCACTTGATCCCAATTCAGGATAATTTTGGAGTCCGATGAATTCCATATGATGTTTCCGGGGGGTTGACTTGGTGCTATAAAAAAAATTAAGATATACGAAGTCACAGATTATTAAGTCTCAATGGATTCTGAGGAATATCTCCTTACTAGAATTCTAGAGTGGAGGCAATTTAATGGGCTATTGCACTAATACGTGTCTTCAAGGTCACTAAAATCTGATGAGATACAGCATTGCAAATGGAAAAAGATTCACTTGGTCGCCTAACATTTATAGCTAAAAGAAGTAGCCCTTCCCAGTGAGGAGAAAAACATTTATCTTTCCGTCCTCTAGAGCAATGAATTTTGCATGGCATTCCAAAATGTTCAGTTAAAATGCTGAAGGAAATTTGAATCCACGTGCTACCAATTAGTATGCAAATGATCACTGGGCGGTGGGGAGAGGGAATAAACTTGGGATATGTGTGATGAACCCCCAAAATATTTCTGAGCAAGTCTGTTCTTACGTGGCTTTCTGGTTGTCACATTGACTGTTGCACTAGAGGGGCCTGTCCCAGCGGAATTATATGCCTTGACAGCTAGGTGATACAGCGCACTGCCTTTTAAGTTCGTGATTTTTGTGGACGTCTGATTTCCAACTGTTCGTATTTTTCTAGCATTTTCTTCTTTGTCTTCATGTCTCCAATATTTAACCTAAGAAATAAACAAAAAGACCTTGGAAACCATACTCGATAGGGATATTTCCAATGTCATCAGGTAATTTTGTACGCAGATTCTTATGATGGAGTTAGTTTTCTATACCACGTCACGGGCAGAGCTTTCAGGACAAAGGACTTTGTATATCCTGAGAAATTATCCACACAGTAAGAAGGTTTCCTCTTTTGTCCTTAGCTTCGTAGTGAGATAGTACATCGATATAACCCTTGTTCATTATTTTCTTTTTACCCATGTTTGTTTTGAGTCCAAGCGATGCTGGGCATATCAGAAGTCACAGCTCATTTTGCCAACCATCTCATAAATGATTAGATTTTCATATACTTCGAAAAATATCTCTAGAGTATAACACAGAAAAAGGGTAGTCTTACAGCTGAGTATTCAATGCTTCCATTAGTGTTCAGCTGAAAACCAGGCCTAAAACCAATGCCCTTAAATGCAAATGTGGGTCTTTTCCCATAAGAATGTGATTTGGAGGACTCACCCAGGGATGAAGTCCTCTTTCAGACTGAAGGCATATCTCTCTCTTGCTTACCTCATAACCTTGTATTCGTCCTCTATTCTTCTCCAGTGGGGAGGCCCAGAAAACTTCAATATCTGTGGCAGAAAGACTTCTGGCAAAGATACTGGCTGGTGGTTTGGTGGGTTCTGTAGATGCATATGGAAGTAGTTATTACTCTATCAGCTATATTAGGATGGGTTTGTAGATACTGGCATTATAAGGTAAAACAATTCATGGTTATCGAATTGTCCTTAATGATTGTAAGCCAAAGTCATTTACAGAGGAGCAGTGATTAATAGCCGGAGTTGGTGGTCGTGAATATTCGTCCAGTATTTGGGTTCTGAATTTAGGTGTGGGTAGAAGAGAACTACTTAAGTTTAAGTACCAAGTTTTCACAGCTAGCAATTCCTTTCACACAGATCATTCTTAATTAGCATCTCACAAATGTTATTGCTTACAACATGGCTAAACTGCTTTTCTTTTCTTACTTGAGATAGGGTCTCACTCTGTCACCCAGGCTGGAATGTAGTGGCACAATCACGGCTCACTGCAGCCTGACCTCCTGGACTCAAGCCATCCTCCCACCTCAACCTCCCAAGTAGCTGGGACCGCACACACAAGTGCCACCATGCCCAGCTAATTTTTTTTTTTTTTTGGTAGAGACTGGTATCTTGCTATGTTGCCCAGGTGGGCCGCCTCAAACCCCTGAGCTCATGCTATCCTCCCATATCCCTCTCCCAAAGTGCTGGGATTACAGGCATAAGCCACTGTGCTTGGCCACTAAATTTTTCTTTAAGGAAGTCTATTGGAAGAAAAATGTTAACACACACAAATGGTACACAGCTATGACAGAAATCTGGCAAAAATAACTGAAATTGGGAAACAGTCAGGCTAGACTCTCCTTTGCAGCCAAAGAAGCTGAGGCCCAGAAAGTATAGTGATTTATCCAAGATCATACACATTGCAGTGTGGACCTGAAGTGTTACTCAGCTCTCCTGAATCTTGGTAAAGTCAGCTGACTGTCCTTTTCCCCTTTTCCTCTCATTTTCATAATCCAGAGACATGAACTATTATCTAAGAGAAGTTGAAGCCTATGCAAAGGCCGAAGCTTGTTTGAATAATTTTAAATCCTTTGGCAATGTTTGGAACATAAAATACGCAGGGAAAGGCACCAGGAGCTGAGACAGAAAGTCAGCAGCTAGATCATGGAGGGCTACTGAATCTAAGGGGATGATGTCTCTAATCAGGAAGAAGTTATTGCATCTTCACTGACTCTAAATCAGTGATTCACCTTTCAGATGTTTTCACATGGTCTCATTCTCAGCATCATCTTTAAAACAACATAGACAAACTCCAGTGGTAATGAAAACTGTGTGAGAGGCATCCTGAGAGCAACGATAACATGGAAGTGGTAATAATGTGTGGGAAATGTTAAACATAATGAAGGTATGGATGATAATGAGTACAGTCACACTGTTTCATGACTTACTCTTTTCTTTAATAAGTGAGAATAAATTATAAGCACAATATGCTTTATGAAAATACCAGTGGTAAGGAAATGTAAATTATATATTGATATTCACTTAAAGGCAAAAATAAAATTCTTTTGAAAGTAATGTAACATGTAGATAGATACAAAGATCTTATATAGTACCAGCAGTTCTGGTCCTTAGCAATGGAATCGATAATGGATAGCTATGTGTTTTCATATACAGAGCAGCTGCTATCTTTTCAAGAGATTCATGGTGGACAATGAACCAAATTTTTTATATTATCTTCTTCTCAAATCACGTATGCCTTCAATATATATGTACCGTGCTAAATTGATTGTACATCCTAAAATCCACATTTTAGAACTGAAGAAATATGGCTAGGTGCGGTGGCTCATACTTGTAATCCCAGCACTTTGAGAGGCTGAGGCAGGCGGATCACCTGAGGTCAGGAGTTCGAGACCAGCCTGACCAACATGGAGAAACCTCATCTCTACTAAAAATACAAAATTAGCCAGGCATGGTGGCACATGCCTGTAATCGTAGCTACTCAGGTGGCTGAGGCAGGAGGATCGCTTGAACCCGGGAGGTGGAGGTTGCAGTGAGATCATGCCATTGCACACCAGTCTGGGCAACAAAAGCGAAATTCATCTAAAAAAAAAAAAGAATTGAAGAAATATTAACAAGCAATGATTTAGGCAGCATAAGCCATACCTTCTTCTGCAGAATACACCACTGTGGTGGGACTGAAAGGGCCTTCTCCTTTGTTGTTGAAGACACCTACTTTAACCTCAAAGGGAGAGAAGGGGCGCACACTCTCATTCCTGAACACGTATCTGGAGGCGTCAGCGGAGGCCAGCACTGTCAGCATCCAGATCATTTTACCGTAGGGCCGGAAGGCTACCACATAACCAAAGCCTCGGCCATTCTGTAATTCCTCAGGGACTGTCTGGGAAAGAAGGGAAGTGGTCTTCAGAAATCATAGTAGTCTGAGTCAAATGCAAAAATCGTTTTTGTTTCCCCTGTAACGTTCTTGTCTACATCCTTCTCGACCCATCTTATTTGAGGTTTTCTTAAAAGTCTTTTAAATTTAGGGCTTGTAGTCAGTCAGTCTATCTTAAGCAGTTACAAAGTACTGGGCAGGGTTGAAAACGTAATGAAGATCTGCAGTCCAGAGTTTGCTCTTTGATGGGGCAGACCCAGTTCCGACATGGTTGGAAATGATTGTAAAAAAATGGACATTGTTCTCCTGAAAAACAACATTTCCAACACGTATCCTTTAATACTAATCTCCCTCCATTGCCAAATAGACAAAAGATCTCACTGATCTTTTGATCTTGGCTGAAGATCCTCTCTCTAAGAGGGAAGAGTTCAGCTGGAGGGATGAGTGATTTCTTTCACTGCTGTGCTCTGGGTAAATAAAAGATTTTAATTTCTGGAGCTGTTGTTTAGAATCTTTCAAAAACACAAAACCTTTCTAAAGCTCCCACCTCTTCTTTCAAAGCCAATTTTTAATAACTTGGTGACTAACTTTCCTCCAGGTTGTTTTAAAAACTACCTCCTAAAAGAGGGTCCCTTCTAGAAGCAAAGCCAATTGCCAGGAAATTGTGCTGGTGCACCGAATCTATTGCTGGCAGACGTTTTAAATCAATTGGCCATGCAGCAATTCAGGAAGAAAAGAAAAACTGGTTTTCTCTGAAACAGCCTTCTTTCTTTCTTTATTTAACTTGTGTTGTCTTCCCTTCATGATTGTTTTTACTGTGATGGATCGAATTAAAACTTGCCTCAACGATGGATGGGCAAGTGGTGTCTTTCCTGCTAGCCATTAGCTACGTGAGAGGGAGAGCCTGCACTCATGAATTTTCACCGTTAAAAACAGAGGAGGAAACTTTCACGCTATGTCTAACAGGGAGGAAAATAATAAAATAGCTTCGACACATCTATGTTCCTTTTATTCTGTGATTCATTTACCTCCCAGGTTATAACCAGTTCAGATTTGCTGCCTCCGCCACCACTGACGTTTGCTGGTGTGACTTCAGGGACTGCACAGGAGACAAGAAAACAGTTATGTCAGGCAGCAAAGACGAATGAGGGTCAGGAAGGTTGCCTGGCAGAGGTGACTTGCTTTCATGAGTACTCTGAGGCAGACCCCTTTGTCTTTGGAGATCAACAATGGCATCTCAAGCAGCCCAAGGCGTCAGCTCCAGGAAGTGAAATGTACCAAGGAGACTGCTATTAATTACCTGTTTCCCATTCAGCAAGGCACACATGTTATCTGACATTTCTGCTTAATTGTTCAGCGGCATTCCTAGAGGCTGAGGGGTTCTGGAAAGGGGGAAAGGATTGAGGCCTTGTCCCAATATTTGGTTCAGTGTTTATTAGCCATGTGGTGATACACAAAGGAAAAACAGTACAAACTGCCCAGGCAGAGCCTATATTCTGGTTGGAGGGTGAGACTGCCTGCACCACAGTTAGAGCAAGGTCAACAACAAGAGAAAGGTACAGTCGGCATGGAGAAGCACGGGGGCATTCCAGATCCGCGGCCTGCCCAGAGCTGGGGTGGGCAAACAGCTTCTTGGAGGAAGACAGTTTTGATCTGGGTGTTGAAGGAAGTGGCAGATAGAGGTTGACCCCTGGCTCACTGGCTTACCCTCTTTAATCTCCAGTTTTCTTTATAAAATAGAGGAAATTACGTGAGCTTCCACTTCAGGATTGTTGAGGGGAATTAATTCAATTGCGATTTTCAAAGGGGAACAGAAAGCAGGGGACCACGTCTATTGTCGTCACCATGTGACTGAAACGTTCTGGGCCACGTTTAAAAATGTCTCACTGGGGTATGTGGCTGGCGACTGGGTACATCTCCTTGGTTAAAACCAATCAAATAGATCTAGATGAGTTTGTTTTTCTGAGAGTAGGGTCAGAATTCCCATTTGTGCAGGGGCCTTGCTATTCCTTCAACACAGTGGCCTCTCCACAGCTGGGAACTCTACACGTAGGCCTCCTGCTTTACATGAGATAAGTAAAAGTACGGCTGGCCCTGGCCAGATGCAGTGGCTCACGCCTGTAATCCCAGCACTTCTGGAGGCCGAGGTGGGTGAATCACCTGAGGTCAGGAGTTCTAGACCACCCTGGCCAACATGGTGAAACTCAGTCTCTACTAAAAATGCAAAGTAGCTGGGTATGGTGGTATGTGCCTGTAGTCCCAGCTACTTGGGAGGCTGGGGCAGGAGAACTACTTGAACCCGGGAGGCGGAAGCTGCAGTGAGCCAAGATTGTGCCACTGCACTCCAGCCTGGCCACAGAGCGAGACTCTGTCTCAAAAAAAAAAAAAAAAAAAAAAAAAAAAAGTATGGCTGACCCTGATGAACTTGTAACTTGTTCTTCTCTCCCTACGCTCCTTCAAGCTGTATATGCAAAGGGCCATACTGAATTGCTGAGTGGTCTTGTTTGAATTAGCAGGATGTTTTGGAACTTAGTTTTTGGGAATGATTTATACCCTAAGAAAATCTCAGTGAACATTTCGGAAGAAATTATTTTTTATTTTTATTCTTAGCCAGGCTACCTCATGGTGGCTGTGCCCAGAGCAGCCAGAAATTATTCTTTGCCATTAGTTACTTACGTGAGATAATTTTATTTGAAATGCGGGGCATTTTGTTGAAATTCTGCTAGAATCTTGGTGACAAAAGAACCAATGAAGAAAGGGCTGGCTTTTGAGAGGACTAAGCACAGTGTGTCTCTTGCTGTACAGGTGGATCTAATGAAGAAACTTAACTCTTGATTGAAACCCATTGCATGTGCAACTGGGCTTCTCCTGGCCTGATTTCTATCATTATCATCATTTAAGGGGAAGGGTATGCTAACACAGAGCCGCATGAGCACTGAAGCGCAGCAAGAATTAAAAGCCTTTCCCTAAGGAACAGCAGCTGGCAGAACAGATGATCTGAATCTCGGGTGCTACTCACGGGCTTCTTCTGTCCTCCGTTTCTCTGAGGGCCGGCTGGGCTCCCCAATCCCAATCACATTGGCTGCAACTGTGCGGAATTCATATTCAACCCAAGGGTTCAAACCCACCACGGTCGCTGTGAATGTCTTCCCATCAATGAGTTCTGGGACTGAAAGACAACAAAAGGTGGGGGCTGTTTCAAAGGGTCTCAGAAAACAAATGCGGAGATTACATTAGGAAGGAAGACAGGAACATTCACCCATCCTCATTGTTACTGCATTCAGGGAAGTGTCAGTATTCTGATATTAGCCGCACCAACAGCTGTTTCAGTGAGGTAATCTCAGAACTATCTCTGTATGTTAAACTAACACACTCTAATCAGTTACCTGCAGATGACATCGTAAAAGACACAAAGTCCTCAAGGCTCCAAGCTACCCGTCTCAATCATTACTATCACCACTTCACATGTGTTTCAACATTTATTATGTAGTGCCAGATAATGTTATTTCAACTATCCTGTGAGAAAGGTGAAAGTATTCTTTTTTTCTTTGAGACAGGGTCTCTCTGTCACCCAGGCTAGAGTGCAGTGGCACAATCTCAGCTCACTTCAACCTCCACTTCTCAGGCTCAAGCAATTCTTGTGCCTCAGCCGCCCGAGTAGCAGAGACTACAGGTGCATGCCACTATGCCTGTCTATTTTTTTTTTTTTGTATTTTTAGTAAAGATGGGATTTCACCATGTTGCCCAGACTGCTCTCAAACTCCTGCTCTCAAACTCGCTCAAGTGATCTGCCCACGTTGGCCTCTCAAAGTGCTGGGATTACAGGTGTGAGCCACCATGCCTGGCCTATATTCATTCTTAAACAATTCTTACTGTGCTCATTTAACAAAATAGGAAAAATGTAGATGTATAGAGATCAGCTGATTAGCAGTCAGGACTAGAATTCATCTCCTAACTTCCATATTTTTCTCATCTTTACTTCTTAAAGCACTGCTGTGACTCAGTAATTGCAGTAGAAAACACATAAACCCATTTCTAAGGACTAGTAAACTAAAATGAAAAAACAAACTGGAGTTAAAATCAGTAAGGTTCATATGAATTGCACAACACTGGGCATATTCTTTAAAACCTGAAGGCCATATAGCTACCTTTGCTGTCTAGAGGACTGTGTATTTTGTTTGTAATAACTACTTGTTCATCCAACTTATCCTTAAAGGAAATCTAAATAAGAAAATGAGCCAATCTGGAGGTACTGACAGAAGTGGGGATGGTGTAAGAATTATTTAAGATACAAAGATAAATAACTATGAAACTTTTGGGAAACCAGAGGAAAGTGCTGCTGCTAACAATGTTTTTTAGAGAATCTGTAAAATTGGTTAAAAAGAAATCTCATGTCTTTTTATCCCCAAATTTATCCATCTAACACAATGGGGCTAGGCACAGTGGCTCACATTTGAAATCCCAGCAATTTGGGAGACTGATGCAGTAGAATTTCTTGAGTCCAGGAGTTGGAGACCAGCCTAAGCAACATAGCAAGACCCTGTCTCCACAAAAAGTTTCAGAGAAGTAGGTGGGTATGCAGGCATCTGCCTGTGGTCCCAGCTACTCAACAGTCTGAGGTGGGAGGATTACTGAGCCCAGGAGGTCGAGGCTAAAGTGAGCTGTGATTGTATCACTGCACTCCAGCCTGGGTGGCAGAGACCCTGGTCTCAAAATAGAAGAGCAGCAAGTGAAGAGGCTCCCTATAGTCCTCGGTTATTGTTTTTTTGAGAGCACTGTGCAAAGTTTACAGAGCCTATGACTATAGTCAAGCAGAATCCACTGCTTTCCAAAGTGTACCACAGTGTTACACAGATGATTTTAGATGATACAGATTGATGCATTTTATTTTTATTTTTTATAAGTAATATATTTTTAATATGTGTTAGGGAAAATATATATGTAACCACCACAACAGACATCTTTTTTTTTTTTTTTTTTTTTTTTGAGACAGGGTCTCACTGTTGCCCAGGATGAATGTTCAGCGGTATGATCTTGGTTCACTGCAACTTCCACCTCCTGGGCTTAAGCAATCCTCCCACATCAGCCTCCTGAGTTGCTAGGACTAAAGGCATGTACCACCATGCCAGGCTAATTTTTGTATATTTTGTAGAGTCAGGGTTTTGCCATATTGCCCAGGCTGGTCTCAAACTCCTGCGCTCAAGTGATCCACCCCCTTTGGCCTCCCATAGTGCTGGGATTACAGGCGTGAGCCACCAAACCTGGCCTGGACATACCATTTCACAGATACTATTGCTTAGGATGAGTTAAACAAAACAAAACAAAACAAAACAAAACAAAACAAAACAAAACAAAACAAAAACAACTGTGATTTGATACAAAGAAAAATATTGGCCAGGTGCAGCGGCTCACACTGTAATCCCAACACTTTGGGATGCCAAGGTGGGCGGATCACCTGAGGTCAGGAGTTTGAAATCAGCCTGGCTAACATGGTGAAACCCCGTCTCTATTAAACATATAAAAATTAGCTGGGCTTGGTGATGGGCACCTGTAATCTCAGCTACTGGAAAGGCTGAGGCACAAGAATCGCTTTAACTCTGGAGGCAGAGTTGGAAGTGACCCAAGATTGTGCCACTGCACTCCAGCCTAGGCAACAGACCAAAACTCTGTCTCAAAAAAAAAAAAAAA
Organism: Saimiri boliviensis; assembly: GCF_048565385.1. Lineage (NCBI taxonomy): Eukaryota > Metazoa > Chordata > Mammalia > Primates > Cebidae > Saimiri > Saimiri boliviensis. The sequence continues at coordinate 92,763,385 of NC_133456.1, forward strand.
AAAAAAAAAAAGAAAAGAAAAAAAGAAAAAGAAAAAAATACATATTAATGATAGTACAGTTGGCCAAGGTTTAGGAAACACTGCCATAATATATCATTTGTAGTAGTGTCTGAATGAGAACTTAGATGTTCCTTGCTACAGTGCTATGTCTGGTATGCTGAGTTCCCGATGTCACTGAGCGGAGCATCCAATATGGTACCTGTACTGACTGCTTGCCAGCCCACGGAGAATGGAGTCCTGGCTTGAATGACATACATGGTGATGGGGCTGTGGTTGTCAGGCCCGGGTATCCAGGAGAGCTGAACAGTGGTGTCTGTGATTTCATCTATTGTCACAGCTTCTGGGGGACCTGGAGGACCTGGGAAAGAGAAAGACCCCCCAGAATTGGAGCAGTGTATTCAAATACCCAAGTAAAGGATCCATATATTTGAATGGGGCATTGACCCATTTATTTATACACCCACTCACAGATTCATCACTTGTTAAATCCTTTGGAGTTCCAATTATGTGTCGGGAACTTTGTTTGGCTTGGAAGCCACAGAGATAAATGAGACACAGCTTCTTCCTTCGAGGGGCCCACAGTTTAATATGAAAAACTAATAGGTAAATAAATAATTACAACAACATATTTAATGTTAATAGAGAATATTGGGGTACCATAAGGGTCCATATTCATTAATTCATTATCTATTTATAGGTTCCTACTATGGATCAGACAGTGTTGTTTGAGGATATAGTAGTGAGAAAAGATAGATATTGCTCCTGATGTTATAAAGATTATAGTCTGCTAGAAATTGTTATTTCTACCACTGAGAATACAGATTTGAGCAGAAATGGCTTTAAAACTTTGAAGGTTAAAGTGTTGCTCTGCACATTCTACTGCTCTGTAATTACTAGCACTCTCCTCAACCCCCAACCCTGCATGCCACATGAGCACACACTTGTGTGCAAGGGAACTGCTGTGAAAATGGCCAGTGTGCAAGAGTCAAGGCTCTCCCTTCTTCAAAGCAATCTCAAAATTGAGCTGGATTCTAAAGACCCTCATTTGCAGTTTCTGCAAGTCATACCTGTATTTTTCTACCTCTCTTCCTGATGTTCATTGTTTCTGTCCATGTACTTAAATCACGGAAAGGGGAAGAAATCAGATTTAAATGAAGGCTTGAAACTAATAAAGAAATAGAGGGATGAAAAGCAGCTGGCAGGTAAAGACAGAATATCAACAGAGCCAGAGCAAAGACCCACAGCTATCCTACTTTCCAACATGAAAATCTCTTACCAGGCAGTTAAATGCATTTTTAACAAGGTACAATGGACCACCTCGGGAGGGAAGGTGATGGTGAGAGGACATAATGACAAACCTCATGCCCATTAGATGAGCATAAGGAGATACTCCTAGGAGGGATTTGCTAATGCCCAGTCTAGCAATCAAATCTACTACCCAAATCCTATCTGGCCATGTCCCAGGGACAGGGAAAAAAGAGACCTCTCACAGAGCAGTGCAAAGTTAACGGCAATTTCCTGAAGTTAGACTTTGTTCTAGAATTCACTCCTTCACCCTTTACGTGATGCCCTAAATTCTCTTTCCTTTTTTAAAAATCATTTTTATAGACCCTCAGGTGAGACTAAATTTATCTTCTCCCTCCCACTCCTGAATGAAATGTCTGGAAATCTGTATCCTGGAACTGATTAATTTTCCATGGTGACATTTCAGCATGTCAGTCTAATGCCACCTAGATAGAGCTGATGTAACCTTTGGTCTTGGGACCCCTTTTAACCAGATAAAGTCTAGAAGACAATTTAATTTTTTTTTTTAACCAGTTTTCTCATCCTGGCATTCCCCACCTTTTTTCTTTATGGATACTGCATCGATGGCCTTTAAAACCTAAGTACCACAAATAGAAAAGTGTTTCCCTCTGAACTCTTCAAAGAATTAAATCAATAGGATATACCTAGGTTCATTGTTAGCCTCTCTTTAGGAAGGAAATGAAGGGCTGGTATGAATTTGGCCACTGGAGAGAAGATAGTACGTTCCTGGATTTGTTTGTTCTTTTTTATCTTCTGGTCCCTGGTTCCTACCCATGCGTAGATATGACCTTACAGAGTGTTTACCAACTTTGTTTTGGGGAAGTTGACTCCCTCTTTCAAAATGAAAAATGTACAAATGTTTGTCCTCTGAACAAAATGATAACAAACTCAGTGGCATGTAGAAGATTTTGTCCTGGGCAACGGCAAAGAGAAGATTGGTTTGATTCTGGGGTCTGCTTCTCCCTCAGGAAGGGTGGCCTTTCTGGCTGCCATTAGAGTACTATACGTTAAATAGAGCAGGCCTCAGAAAATCAAAGAAACTGGAGCCAAGACTCAAAGCTGCTATAGTTTCAAATATGAAAATCTCTTTCAGGGTAGTGAAATACATTCCTGCCTCCCTTCTCTGTAATGTGTAAGAAAAGCTGCAAGGGCAGAGCTGAAGGAGATAAAATGAAAGATTATGGTTTTAAACGGCATATTAATTTATTGGCCTTATTAACTGATTAGACTAGATTTTCTTTTAGACTGCGTTTGCAAATTCCTCCTGGTATTTAATGTTATTTTCTGTGAAATGAAGTATACAAATATCATTCAAGAACTTCAAGTATTACTGATTTAAATATTTATTAGTCTAATTTATTGGTGTTTAAACTGCTAATCTGAACATTATCCTAATTAAATAGAGGATACATTTTCAGCAACAGAATTCTTTTGTCCCCAAGGGGAGAGCAGAACAGCACTGGTGTATTTTAAAATGGAAATAAACACATTTCTATAAGTTATTATGTGGGCAGATCTACCTAGGTTAAAAGTTTTTTCTCATATCTAGCCCTTGTCTACACCGTTACTGACAGTTTTTTTTAAAGGCAATTTAAAGGGGAACAAAGCAGACACATTGGAACTACTATTTTTCTTGAACCTCTCTTGACAATTAGTTTAAGTTGCTAACTCCCACACATTTCCCCGCTTACTTTATGCCAAGAGGATATAGCAACACTCTTAATGGCTTCCAATAATACCTTGTTCTCTGTGCATGCAGATTAACCCTGCCTCCAGTTCTCATACCCTAAATTTTTATTTTCTTGCATTCAAAGTTTTGCCATGCACTTTGCCTGCTGGCCAAAGATGCCTCAACACCAACAGTTAGGGATTCCAATGAAGGAGACTCTAGCCATGAGATGATTTTGATGTCTGGATTGGCCTCTCTTTTAATGCTATAGAAAGCCCCTGAGCATGCATAGGTTGGATTTTGGTGTTTGTGAAGATTTTAATTTTCATTTAAAAGTGTTTCTTAAAAGTCCATTTACAGTTTCTTTGCCAACTGGTTTGATGAGGCTTGGAATGTACTCAATTGATGTGGCTTAGCCAGAGGGGTCACAGTTCTCAGGTCCAAATTAGGTCATATTGATAATATTCAAGAGAATCTCAAAAATTTAGTATTTACATCTCAGCTTATTTACTATATCCCAGGCAGTCAGGAAGTGTGTTCTCCCAAAACCCTGTTTTAGGAACTGAACAGCACTCTAAAGTTTAGGGAAAAAAGGAAACTCAGAAAAACCTGGTGATAATTTTACTTAAGCTGCTGTTATATCAGTGGCCTAGGATACTAATTCAATTTAGTCTGGATGAAACATAAAAAGGCACAGTTTAATCCCTCTTTAAACTATATGCTTTTGTTCACCTAAAATTATTCTAGGAGGTCATATCAACTCCAACAGCCATCATCGGGCACTTGAAAGAGTTATTTTTAGCGTAAAGTTACTGGATGTGTTTGGTGCATTTTCTGACAACTGCCACTGAGGAACTGTACATGCACCAGAAACTTCTGTGGGCTTTTAGCCACTGTTCACAATGTTCAGCTTCTGCCTGACTTTTTTCCATAGTTCTAAACCACTGAGGTTTTTGGAACTCTGTGCTAGAGTAGACATCACAAAAGTATTTCAAGAACAACAACAACAAAATCCAGTACCTCTTACAATCAGGTCTGCAGCAGCAGACAGCCTGTCCACACTTGTTTGGACCATGCAGACATATTTCCCAGCATGCTTCAGTTGGATGTTTCGGATCATCAAATCACCAGCTGAATCCTGCTGATAAAGTAGGGGAAGGTGGCTACAATTACTTTTTAATGAGCTCTAAATATCATTATCACATGAAGGACACTGTGACTAATGGATTTATTTTACACTGGCTGATGAAAACATTACTGATGCAACCCATAGCCTATTAAAAATATGTGAGGCTGCTTGAGAGATAAGAACACCAACATTCTCAGAATACATCTTCGACAAGACCTCAGGTGTCTGGCTTCTCCGAGTCTCTGGAGCAGTTTGCCACCCACGTTGGAAGGAGGTACGGTGGCTCTTGATCTAGCTTTGTGAGTTTTTTCAGACACGCTGTCAGTGTATAGCCTTTGCTGGCATTCTGATATTTTAGAACTCTATAGTTGGAAAAGGAAAGCAAGCCCACATTTGGAGGTATCTGCATTTTACTGCACAACCCTTTCTTATAGCCAGCATTCTTATTGCTCCCAAGTTTGAATTAAAGGATTAGGAAGATGAGACTCTCCGAGGAAATCTAGCTTCATCTAGTGTGGAACACTGCTAATTTGTATTCCAAATGCCAAATGCAAGTTTGATTAGCAGATGAACTGGACTAATTACATCCTGGTCTGGATATCTGTGTGCCCCAGAAATATTCCTACAGTGTTTGCCAGCACAGTACTTTGAATAAATGTGAGGAGATGATTCCACAGGCTATCACAAAGGCAGCATTTTACCTGAAGAACACTGCTACACCTTGGAGTTTGGTTCACAGCCCTGTTAATCAAAAGTTTGGAGAACAGCTGCTTGAGCAAGCAACCACCCTAGAGGCCAGATTTGAAAAAGTACATTTCATTCTAAACCCGTAATGGATGACCGGATAATTTAGCGTATATCGGCCCTCTGTCATTTTCCCATTCCAAACCATACAGTAGGAAATTGACACAGATCCTTCTGTTGCTATTTCTCCAATGACGATAGTAATGGATAATGTTTAATGGTATTTACTATATGATAGGCAGTTTCCAAGTGCTTTATTTATATTAAACTTACTAAATACTCACATGTCCTCTGAGGCAGGTATTCCTGTTATCCTTATTTTACAGACGAGGAAATTCCAGCACAGAGAGATTAGGAGATTTGCCTAAAGTCACTTAGCTAAAAAATGGCAGAGCCAGGATTTGAACCCATATAGTTCCTGTTATTGACAGTAACACTACACTAGCATCCAGAAAGAGGATATTAGTCCTTCAAAATTAATGTGTACTTGGTTTCTCTCCATCGTTTTAGTACAACATGTCACATTCATATTTACCAAGGATAATGGAAGAGATAGAACTGCCAATTAGAAACAGGATTAGAAGAGATGCAAAAGTGTGGAGTGAAGGAAGAGCTACAGTTTTGGTGCTTACTTCTCTTGGGCTGATTCCTGCTGTGTGATTTCATCTAAATCTCTTGATCTCTCTTGGCCTTAATTTACTGATTTTTGAAAGACCTTTATTGTCCTTCATGCTAGGTTGTGAAAATCAAATGAGATTATCTGTGTATGTGAAAGCCTTCTGAAAACTGTGAAACATAGATTAACTCAAAACTGGTATTACTGATGGCCATGATCCATTTTCTTTGTGAAACAATCATGTCAAATGATTGTTAAATACTTCCTAATTCAGGAAAAGCTGTGATATTTTAACCCAAAATGTGTTGTTTGTAACACTTGGTTTCTCATCCAGATGCCACTATTTACAGATTAAGTCTTATAATTGCTCAATAAAATGTGAAAATAATTGTTAAGTTATTTGACAAGATTTCTGTGAGGATTAAGAAGCTATTACAGTCATCCTTTGGTAGACATAGGGGATTGGACTCAGGACCCATAGTATACTAAAATCTGCACATACTCAAGTCTTGCAGTCAGCCCTCTGAAACCTGTGTATATGACAAGTCAGTCCTCCATATGTGTGGGTTTCACGTCCCACAAATATTGTATTTTCAATCTGAATGTGGTAAAAAATAAATCCACATATAAGTCGACCCAAGCAGCTCAAACTCGTGTTGTTCAAAAGTCAAATGCATGTAAGAAAGTACCTGATAAATGATTAGGCACTTTGCAGATATAAGAAATTATCATCACTAGCATCATAATCATTATTATGATGACTGATACTCTACCTAAGAAATGTCACATACTTTACCTCAGAAAATTCACATTTGAATACAGGACTAAAAAAAATATGCCCCAGGGAATGTGTGTGCAGGGAAGATGGGAAGCCACATTGGCTTTAAGGAAATGTCTACACCATCTCACGAATTCACTTTATTCATCAAGGGCTTAAATGTCAAAGAAACTTGTAACCTGGATATTTCAGAACACAGCAAGCTATTAACAGAAAATTTTGATTTTGTGATTTAGAATGTACTGTAGTTATTTACAAATTTTGACTGGATTTGTGTTTTTAAAGTAAAACTGAAACAAAGAAGAAAATAAGAGTCAGGAGTGAGGTAAGAGTCTCATTAAAGGAGACCACAATAACTTTCTCTTTCCCTTTGAAGTCATCCAGACCCAACCATTAACTAAGATCTACATTTTTTATGTTCCTACCAAAGAAAACAACAGCATCTGCTTATTTTCCCCCACTGCAGTCCGTTCTGTTCCTTACAGAATACTCAAGGGGTATCAGAGGACAATGAAATAATAACTTTTCTAAAACCTCAATAGGTTAGCTATGCAAGTAACATTTCAACCATGCTGACCCAGGAAGTTGTAATGGAAATAGATTTGACTTCAGAACTGCACTTGCGTATCTCTTCTATTGTTAAGTCCTGAGTCCACAGATATTAATGATCCTGGTGGCTAATACACTTAATTCTCACATGTAGTTGTGCTGTCCTTAATTTTCCATATATTTCTCATCAGGAGTTGATTGGTGTTAGCACTAAACAGAGGAGACAGACATTTCCCATAGAAAGATGAATGTGAGCAACACTAGGGAGCGCTGTCTCTCCAAAAGGTGGTCATTAGTGTTTGACTTCAGTAGGGTGAGTCCTTGTTTCTGCGTCAGTGCTGGCACCATTCCAGCATAAAGGCTACATGTGTCTGAATAGCAGGATATCCACTTTGATTGGTCAGGCTTCTGTTCTGATTGGTTGGTGCTTGTGCCATTCTGGGATTTAGCACTTTTAATATCTCTCCTGCCCAAGAAAGTGGTTTTAATGTGAGAACATTCTGCTCAATTTATGAAGAATGTTCTCAATTTATACTTTCCTGTTATTACAATCAACGTTACCCTTCTTTCAATTAATACCACCATTAAAGTTTATCAGGCACTTCTTTTGTGGTAGGCATTGGGCTATGCACTTTCCTAGATCTCAAAATATTCAATATCTCCAATGTCTTTGTGAAGTAGTTAATATTTCTCTCAGCCAGAGTTATTAAGCTGAACCATGTGAAAGAGGTCCAGAATAGTTACATTGGCAATTTCATCCAGCTTTTCTCAATCAGGGTTGCAAGAGATAATCCCTAGTGAACCAAGACTTCCACTGATGTAATGAATTAACTTCTTTCCTGTGCCATCTAAAGTTGTACCAATCAGATACCACACTTGGCATAGAATTGAGGAAACAGTCATTGAAATGGTTTTTGGTGTTCTGTGATTTAACTGCAAAAACTCTGTTTGCTAAAGGTAGCAAGAATGTAATGAATAGGGCTAGTACTGTAGTTGGGTAGAAAATATGCTTTCAATGTATCATATGGATGACTTCAGAAACTTATTCTCAACATAGAGGGGATGGACAGATTTTTATGGTAGCGTAGAAAGTGGGGAGGGCTTTTCAAATCACGGCCCCATTTTTATGTTCTGCTATGTTTTGGTTGGACTCCTTTATAAAAATGGCAGCCAGAGTCAATCTTTATTATCAGTGGGACTATAGAGCTGTGTTAAAAGAGAAAAAAATTTTTTGAGAATGACTGTGATAGACACAAATTGTTTCCAGATTTAACCTCTTCTTGTTATGTGTTCAATGATAATACACAGTTATGCAAAGTAAGGCATTTTGAAAACTCAATCATTTTGAATTCAAATTACCTGGAGATAGTAAATAACCCAATCAGACCTTCAGATACAAGTAAGAAAACCTGGCCAAGCACAGTGGCTCATACCTGTAATCCCAGCACTTTGAGAGGCCAAGGTGGGAGGATCACGAGGTCAAGAAATCGAGACCATCCTGGCCAACATGGTGAAACCCCCACCTCTACTAAAAATACAAAAATTAGCTGAGCATGGTGGCGTGCACCTGTAGTTCCAGCTACTTGGGAGGTGGGGCAGGAGAATTGCTTAAACCGGGGAGGCGGAAGTTGCAGTGAGCCAAGATCACGTCACTGAACTCCAGCCTGCTAACAGAGCGAGACTTCAAAAAACAGAAAGAAAAGCCTAAATTCACAACGATGAGCCTTCTACGAGGTCAAAGGGAGTTTAATTAGCAGCCTACAAACAGAAGAAAACTATCCGTAAGGTATTTTCTTAATCAGATTCTAAGGTATATGGTATGATATGTGACACGGAGTTTGGGATTTGAAATTTTAAGCTGAGTTCTGCAATTCAGTAGCTACGAGGACAAGACAAGTCATCCAATGACTGTGAACCTCAGTTTTTACTTCATACACAAAACGAATAATGAACCTATAGGACTGGTGCCAGATAGAGAGCAATCCTGCCATATAGGGCTGCTCAATGAGTGATGCCACATTTATCGTGCAAAAAGGAACAAGAATTAACCAAGAGTTTCTTGCCATAAGATTACTTGAACAAAATTATAGAATATTAACTTTAAAAATATTGTTAAGTTGGTCTAAACAAGTTGATTTGAGTCAGTTTTGAGAAGTTCATTTGTATACCACGTTTTCTGTGGACAGTTTGATATTAATACTTACCCCTCCAACTCTTTCAAAGTGGTCTCCATCTCTGTCAAAGTCTATCAGGTGTCCATTAAATGACCAAGTAAACACGATGTCTAGCGAGTGATCATGTGTTACCTGGCATGGCAGAACAATACTTTCTCCAACAGTGACATCCATACTGGAAGGGGGCACCATTACCCTTGTTGGATCTGGAGAGTTAAAACAAACAACAACAACAAAGTCTGTGAGCTTGTGTGGAAATAAAATGTAGACTCCAAGAGCAGGATGAAATACTAAGTAATTTTGCTTTATTTTTCCTGAGGCTGTGACCAGCAAACCTCAGTCATCTGGGAAGCTCAGACTCAGGCCAGGAGGTCATTTTTAATATGAAAAGATGAAAACACTCATTATGTGAATCTTCTCAGAGCAACAGAACTCAGCCGGGGAGCATGGAGGTGAGATCTCTGAAGATGCTTATGGAAGGAGCTTTCTGGCAGCCTGCTCTGAATTGCCTCTTTGAAGAGGTTTTCTTATCTCTCCAGTTTCACTAGAAAGCCACATAGAAAGCTTTCACTAGAAAGCTGAGTGCAAACAGAACAAAATTCATGTTGATTTGAAATTTGTTGGGCTCTTTTTTTCTATTGTAAAAGTAATAAATGTTTCAGTATAGGGAATTTAGGAAATTCAGGAAAATTAAAAGAAGGAACAGAAAAATAAATCCTACCAGATAAAACATCTATTTTCATGGTGGCATAATTTCCCCCAGTCTTTTTGGTTCATACTTTTTCAGCTGTTTTGTTTTACACCATTTAAAACGTAAGACACATACGATTTGCCTTTTTGTCCTCCTTAATATTATATAGGCGCATTTATTCCTTTTTGAACATAGTTTTATAATCTGCTTTAACTTTATAATTTGAACCATTTTGGAACTAGTTGGCATCTTAGCAAATTTTATTAGACATTTTCTAATGTTTATAATTAGAAATCATAAATAATGCTGTAATGAACATACTGACAAAATGATACAGGTATATTACTTCTTTAAAATAAGGACCATCAATTAGCTTTAAAATTCACCTTTACATTCTAGTTTAAACTGGGAATAGAATAGGCTTGCTTAGCTGAGACCGTTTATAAACTCCAAAACTACATTTACACACATATTCCCTTATTTTTCTGCAACGTTATTTCATAAATGGTGTCAGAGAGTACAATAGTGAGAAGCAGTTTGAATTCAATATAAAGGCCATATACGTGCCTAAAGAATAAAATTCTGAATTAAGCCATATTCCAGAAATTTCTATATACTAAACCAAACCAAGCCAATGAAACAATTGCAAAGAAGACAAATCAAAACCAAACCAAACAATAAAAGAACACTGACTAATCCTCTCCCATAGTCATAGGCTGTGAGGTATATAAATATTTATTCAGGGAACCTCTTGGATTAAAATAGCAGCTAAGAATTTTGAAATTATAAATAATAGGAGAATTTTTTGTCTTATTTACTGATAACGCACACTAAAATTTCTTCTTTAAAGACAGTATTTAAAACCATTTTTCTATCTTTTTATCCAACTACAGAAAGAAAACCTTTCAGATAGTTAGAAAAAGGAAATCTCTATCCTAAATAAGTTATAATATAGTAGTGGGGTATACTTTTTGTTTCCTAAAAATAGGAAAAGTTCATGATAAGTGGATTAATGTGCTTTTAGTCACTATTGAATGAGTGATGTCCATGAAATGAGAAGTGGACAACAGGTACAGCAAAAACATAATGGGATGGAAAACCCCTGATTTAAAAACTCAAGGTTTTTAAGGGCTACATAATAAAAATCTGCTGTATTGATTGACCAACAACCAGGAATAGATAGTGACAAAGTTGTGTGTATGTGTGTGTGTGTGTGTGTGTGTTTAATGAGGAAAAGAGGTAAGTACAAATCTTATTCTAAGCAAACATCAAGGATTAGCCCCATTTTGACTTATAAATTTTCCTCATGTATAAAATGAAGACTGAAACAGATCCCAGGCTAAACTGATATACTTCTATGGGTTTTATTTGATAAACATGTTGCTTAATTCTACTTTAAATAGCTGCCCACTGATTATGCAATTTAGATTTTCATTTTAATTCATTTATTTGTTGATTCATCCACCAAGCATGGATTGTGTGTTACATGGATAGCAGACATAACAGAGGCTGAGGGAATAAGAACATTCATAATAACTGAGTCCCTTAGCACTGTTGAGTACTTTACATGGCTTATTTCATTTATTTCTAACAAATAGGTACTATTATCATCCCTATTTAACAGATGAGCAGACTGATGTCTAAGAGTTGTTAACATATTGTCTGTTGTGCAATTCTGCCTTTCTTTTTGCTGAAAACATGATATCCACACACAAATCATGCAGAGAATAAGTCTAAGGGCATAATACAGCAATTTGCACTCTTGATTATGTGTAGTCAACTGAAGATATTTAAATGCAGAAGGAATTCAAAGAATTTCTGCCATGGGGTGCAGATGGTTGCAGAGGGCTTCACTGCATGAATAATGAAGTTACTGCCTTAGACAGGTAACAGGAGTGATGGTTTTATGCCTAAAATGCTGGCTCTAGCTCTAAGCTTATACATTAAACTTATGAGTGTGGAGTCAAATGTCCAGGCTCCAGTTCCTAAAACAGTCTTGTCTCCCTATCTCATGACAACTTCTGGGCAAGCAGCAAGGAGCTGGCACATACCCCAAAGCCTAGAGCCATTTGAAATTCTAGCTCACGTTTTTGAATGGCATTCCTTTTCTAAAGAAACGTTTACCTCTTTATGCACATGTAGGGATCTGGGACAGATTTTTATTATTGGTAAACTTAGCTGTCTTTTAACCAAGGACCAGAGAAGTTTCCGGAATCAAGGATTATGTTGGTACAGTTGTTGTGCTGACAGCTGCTAATTCATTAACTTAGCACTTGTTGCTGATTCATGTTCTGAGCCCTGAAGTAGCAAGAATCAATGCAAACTCATGCACTGTACACATACCAGAGAGGTCTCCTAGGGACAAGAAAAGATTAAACTAAAGAGGTTCAAAATCTCATTAGTAACTTGGTTTTCTCAAAGTATATGTTTGTTCAGTACTCTTGTTTTCTGTGTTGTGAATTTTGATGCTTTTTCCTTGATTAATTTCCTAAAATTTGAATACAAACCCTGTATACAAACAAACAGATGGCTTCCTGCAAAACAAACTGTCTCCTCTCCTTTGGTTTTAATTCATCAAGATCGGGAAGAACCTACATCTATGACTTCTGTTCTGAAGAGTCACTTGAGCTATTGTTCTGTGCATAGAACCCTCAAAGGCAATTAGAACTCAAAATGTAAACTGATGGCTGGATTTGGATGTAATTAAATAGAAACAATAAATAGGACCAACAACATCCCTAAACTTTCCTGATGGTGGTTGGTTCATACTGTGTAGATTGATAAATTTTGAACTCAGAGGATCGATACTTAAAAATATATATATATTTTAAAAATTATATATATATATATATATATATATATATATATATATATATTTACCAAGTGCTTAATTCTCCTAGAGTAAAAAAAATAAATTTTTTACTTTCTGCAGTGTTTTATATAATGTATAAATGGCAAAAGGGAAACCAAGTGCTTTGTTTTAAGGATTATAACAACCATGAGTAATGTTATTAACCACCATTTTTAATAATATTAAGTACTTAGTTAATAATCAGATCCACAATTAGACGTATAAATTACAAACCTTATTACATTTTCACTTTCACTGTTTGTGGAAAGACTTTCTGATATATAGTTCATATTACCTGTAAAAAGAAGTGTTTTGGGGCCCATTTGATAATAATTCTATTTTTTAAAACACTGCATTTTTTTTACAAGGTTTTGTTCTGTTGCCCAAGCTGGAGTACAACAGCATGATCAAAGTTCACTGTAACTTCAATTTATTGGGCTCAAACAATCTTCCCATCAAGATAGGACTAGAGGCATGGACCACCACGTCCGGCTAGTGTGTTGTTTTATTTTATTGTTGAGATGGGGTCTCATTCTGTCCCTGAGGTTGGAATGCAGAGGTGCAATCTTGGCTCACTGCAACCTCTGCATCTCAGGTTCAAATGATCCTCCTGCCTCAACCTCCCAAGTAGCTGAGACCACAAGTGCATGCCACCATGCCCGGCTAATTGTTTTTGTGGTTTTTTTTTTTTTTTTTTGTATTTTTGGTAGAGATGGGGTTTTTGCCATGTTGCCCCAGCTGGTCTTGCTTGAGCTCCTGACATCAGCCAATCTGCCTGCCTCAGCATCCCAAAGTGCTGGGATTACACGTGTGAGTCACTGGTGCCTGGCTGATGGTTTATATTTTTATCGGCAAAGGGTCTTGCTACACTGCTCAGGTTGGTCTCAAACTCCTGGCCTCAAGAGCTCCTTGTGCCTTGGCCTCCCAAAGTGCTGGGATTATAGGCATGAGCAGCCACACCTGGCTGATGTTCTTATTACCTGCAAAAATAAATGCTTTGGGGTCCACAGGATAAGAATTCCATTTTGATGTTGCTTTCCTAATACACTTCCAATTCTTCCATTTTAGTTTATTATTTCTTTATCTTTCATTTACAGTGCTAATATATTCACTTGGTACCTATCAAGATAATATTTAATGTGTGTTTTAGTCATTTTCACTCGTGGAAGGAGACACATCTCTTTTGTTAACAAATTTCTTGACTGTAATGGTTTTGATGATGGCTTTCAGTAGGGTTGTATCTTTTTTTCTTAAATTAGTTTTTATAGGAAGAATTTAAAAAATGGGATTCTTTAAAGGCCTGGAGCTAGTCAAAGAGCGGGCAGCAAGCTCACCTCAAATAACACAAAGGGACTGGTCAGATAATTTTTTTTTCTTTTTTTTTTTTTTTTTGTCACTTTGTCACCAGGCTAGAGCGCAATGGCACAATCTCAGCTCACTGCAACCTCTGCCTCCCAGGTTCAAGCAATTCTCTGCCTCAGCCTTCCGCGTACATGGGATTACAGGCACCCACCATTATGCCGGATGAATTTTTGTATTTTTAATAGAGATGGGGTTTCACCACCTGGGCCAGGTTGGTCTTGAACTCCTGACCTCATGATCTACCCACGTGGGCCTCCCAAATGCTGGGATTACAGCCATGAGCCACCTCGCCCAGCCAGAATTATTTTTAATAATATTTAAATGCCACAGCAAAGACTGTTGATTAATGATGAGAGTAATACTGAGGTAGCATCTCTAGGGATGAAACTCAACATTCTATAGTTGGCTCCATTTTTTTTTCCAATAAAAATCAGTGCAAGATAAACTATCAATTTTTCATAAAACACACATGTAAAAGGCATACCCTAAACATTAGATGAGGATCAAGATTCACAGTGGTTTCAAGTGGGACCAACCTTTTCAACTAGGCAAACTTTAATAGGGATAAAGGCAAGAAGCGACACTTAAAAAATCAGCTACTAGGTACATGCTGAGAGATTGGCAGCTCACATGTTTCACACCTGAGCATTTCGGTGCCCATGGAGTCCATGCAGCTGTCAAAGGAAGGCAATGCAATCTTAGGTTGCATTAATAACACGTGGTGTTCCAATTTAGGGAGGTAATAATCTGGTTGTATTTTGCATTAGTCAGACCACAGCTTACTAGGTACATGTTCTGAATTCATTGACACATTAGTACACCTGGGTTAGTGAAAGATCAGTTAAAATAACTAAAGGTGTTTGGCATGAGAAAGGTATATTGGGAGAGACCCATGACAAAAGTTCTTAAATATATGAAGGGCTTATAGGCAGAAGATAAGCTAGGGTTATTTAGCATTGCCCCAAAGTTGAAAGCAAAGAGTAACTACAAACAGGTATATTTTGGCTCCACAGAAGGAAGAACTTGCTGCTAATATGACTTCTCCAACAGGGAAATGGGCTGCCTCAGAAGAACATGAATATCCATTTCTGGAGGTATTCAGGTAGAGGTGGGCGCCCTCAGAGAGGGGATGCCAGGTTCTGCCAATGGCCAGCCAGGCTGGGAAAAGCCTGCTGTCTTGAAGAGCCCATGAATCCTAGTCATCTCCCCACATTACCTGTAAAAAGGTTAGAAAACCACCCTGTTCACTGGTGATCCTGTCCTTTCATGAAGCTCATCAGCATTAACTGTTCTTATTTCCTCAACACAAAGCTAGTGCAGTGTTGTGCAAAATCATTTGTCTTTTCTACATGTGTCCTGCTTCTCCCCCTGTAACTAATCAGCTTTCTGGGAGTCAGGGACTACATCTTACACTTTTATAAGTCCCTGGTGCCTAGTTCTGTTCCTACTCTTGAGAGTTGGTTAAAAATAAGTTATGGAAGATCTGTGTGTGGCCCTGTTGGAAACTGACAAAAATAAGGCCTTGTATCTCGAAGTACTATAAATCAGGAAGCTATATGAAGTATTTCTTATCATTTATCCTGACTTATGTTGAATACGGAATTTTAAAAAGGAGCCACCTGAAGGTTAACTCAGCACTCACCGTGCAAACACCAGCCCTTCATCTGTGTTTACTACTGAATTTGCTTATGAGGCCACGTTTCATACTTTTACCTTGATTTTAAAAAATAATTTATTTTGAAAATAATTTAAAACTTACAGAAAGTTTGCCAGAAAAGTACGAAGAACTTTTTTACCTTCAGATAGTCTCCTCAGTAGCTAATATTTTACTGTATTTGCTTATTTTCTTCTCCAGATACATATATACATACATACATATATGTGAGTATACACACATATACACCCCTTCTCCTCACCATACACACATACACACACACACACACAATCTCATATATACACATACACATATATATGTATATACATATATACATATGGTGGTGTTTGCCTGGCTTCCCCATTTTATTCATACCATTTTTACCCTTGTAAATAATGAGTACTTTTGGGGGCTGCAGTGGCTCACGCTGTAATCCCAGAACTTTGGAAGACCAAGGAAGGCAGGTCACTTGAGGCCAGGAGTTTGAGACCAGCCTGACCAAAATGATCAAACCCTGCCTTTACTAAAAACACACACACACACAAAAAAATTAGTTGGGTGTGGTGAGCCTGTAGTCCCAGCTACTCAGGAGGCTGAGGCACGAGAATCGCTTGAACCTAGGAGGTAGAGATAGCAGTGTCGTGCCACTGCACTCCAGCCTGGGTGACAGAGTGACACTCTGCCTCAAAAATAATAATAAACTAAAATAAATAAATAAATAATGAGTACTTTGTCGGGAGATATTACAAGATTAGACTAGTCACTGATGGTCATCAAACTTGTACTCACCAGCCTTAGAATCCATTGAAGACTCCTGCCTGAATTAATGACTCTAATGATGGTTGTCAAACGGTGATTCTTCACTGCCATCTTTCCTTCTACATATCTATATACATCAGATGACATTCTACTCTAAGGAAAAGCTTTCTCCTCTCCCCCATTTATTTATGCACTCACTTACATTAGGATAAATTCACGGCTTATTTTATTTGACAGGTGGTAATATATTACTATCATTATTTACACTGATGTTCAAATTGTCCCCATTTTGGCCTATGGGAGTCCTTTTCAGTTGGGTTCTTTGTCTGTTTGACATTTTACTATTATTCATTAAGTGTTTCTTTACTTTCTGGTCCAGTAAGGCTCACATTACACGTTTTTTTCTGAAATAGCCCTAGAATCAGTCTATTTCTTTAGGGACCTCGGGTTCTTTTTTAGTGGAGGATGGCTCTGAGAAACCAAGAGGTGGACATCCAATGTGCTTATTGTTACTGAGGGTCATTGATCCTAGACCCTCTCAGCCAACAGAGCTAGGAAATATCTGTGTGTATATACATGTATACACAGCTACAACTATTTCTATATCTTATCCTGAAAATATTTACTAATTTGCTGAATCAACTTACATATTGTTCAGTATAATCAATCTGCCAACCTTGCCAGCTGTCTCCTGTGCCCACCACTTCTATATCCACCCACAACCATGCCTCTGGACAGATCTCCAACCCACCTCACCATTCTGCATTCTCACCCACTGTGATTACACTTCTGTGCCACACAGTAAAGGGAAGGTTGCTCAGATTCCTTTAGTACTTAAAATGTAAATATTTAAAATGAGTACTCCACAGAACAATAAAATAAAACAGATGGTAAACTCTAATCCTAGAGCATATGCCATTTAAAAATTAAAGTTTTATGCTACTTATAAAAAGAAGAATGAAAAAAGCAAATGAATCATTTCTCTAAAATTTAAACACTGAGTTTCTGCATTTCACACCAAGGAGAAAATCTGAATTAATGCTTTCATAAAATATCTATTGTCAGAAGCAAGGCAATACTTAAAATTCTATTTCATTTTTAGAGAATTATTCATCCTTAAATAGAAGAAACACTGATTAATTTTATAATTACTATTCTCTGCTGGGTCATTAAGATCTACATTTTAAAGTAGCTATCAAAACAAACAAATGAAAACACGACAGTTTCCAGTTGTTCTTTTCCTCGTAAGTTACTTTTCAGAAATAAATCCATTGTTAAAAAGTTAGGGAGGGAAGTAGGGAATGATGGATGGGGTAAGTGAGGTTTTCCTTGAGGAATCTACATACACTTAGCTACAAGTCCTTTTTAGGTGGTTGTATTACTGGTAATTTTGAAGGTGCCATTTGTTCTATTTGGTGACTGTCTCTAATGGTGGCAGACTTCCTCAAGGTCTTTGTAATTTTGGTTTGGAAGTTCATCATAGAAGTGAAGTTTTTTCTTTCTCATGGGCAGCACCTCTCCCTGTTGTGTGGTTGTAAAGGTGTCAGTCGGGTTATGAGAAAAATTTGGGGTTTGTGCTTCACAGCATAGCAACATAAAGGGTGTTGCACCCTATATTGTATAGGTCTGACTCTCTTTTCATGGGGTGGTCTTGCTGCCCATTCTGGCCACAGGTAAAGGTCCTTTAAAGGTCTCAAATCTGGGTAGAAATTTTTTTGTCTGCCCCAGGTTCCTGGATGGGAAATCAGCTCCAAGTCCTGATTTTAGGGATAAGCTTTAACTGCCAAAATCGCCTGATGAAATAAAATCTGTTCAGGTTATCATCACTCAGATAATATCAGACATCTATATATGTGGTTTGTTCCTAAATATCTATTTTGCTTATAATTTTGCTCTTTGGAAAATCCTTTACACATCTGATCTCTTTTAGACACATTTACTTTTCACTAAGATTTGTTTTCCATTGAGAAACTATGGCTGTAAATTGAGAATTTTTATAATTTTAAAACACAGGCTAGTTCTCTCAATAGGACCCTTATGTATCTTACCTCTCTTTTTGTTAACATAATTAAAATGTGACTTTGTTGTATGAAGAAGGGAAGAGGAATCAACTTGGAAAAGAACATTAAGTGTATTTTGGCTAAAGACAAGTAAATCTGCCCTCTTAGGTGGCAGAAATAACGCAGCACTGGCATGGGGCACTTTCAGTAGTCAACATTTTTAATCGATTCTTACCAAGAAGCACTGCCACATAGTATTGTGACCTGGTTCTTTGAACAATGTGTGCAACTTGACAAATGACATCAGAAGAAAACACAAGGCAAATTTTGACCCCAGTCAGCTTAAGTACAAACTTGAGCCTTCTGTAAAGCAATTTACAAATCGCCTCTGAGCGGAATGCTTACCAATCTATTTTCAAGCTCTGGAGGAAAAACACAAAGCAGAGCTGTTTAATAAGCTTGACTGCCACAAATGGAAACTACTATGCACAAGCCAATCGAGGGTGGCCAAGTATAGGTGCCTGCAAAACAAGCAGCCAAGTGGTATTCAAAGTTATTAGATTTGCCTGGTCAAAATGTGTAGCATAAAGCACCTATTTAATTATGAAGACTGCTTTAATGACACTCAAACACTCTTGGTTGCCTCCCAAGTCTCTAACTTGGATACAACTATTAATAAGGAGATTTTTGTTTGTTTGTTTTTAATAAGCAAGATATAATCTGTCTTAAAGTCATTCACGGTCAACTTGTTTGTTTTCATTTTTACCCATCACCAGGGAAAGCAAACATCCTGGGTTTGGATTTGTGCCATGTTTCAGTAGCAGGGTTTTTCATTTGGGATGTCTTTCTAAATGCAAAGAATTTTCTGCAGGTGCCTAAGCTTCTGTTATGAACAAGAATACTTCCTCAAGCAAAATAGCAAGTAATAACAGAAGAGAGAAGGGGGAAATATGATAAATTTGCCCTCTCACATTTCCTTTTTGAAGCTTTCTTTATGATTTGAAAGAAATGACAATCTAAAAGGACTAGGAAAAGACTATTCTCAATGACAAATTAAATACATTGTATATTGGAGTCAAGATATAATTAAAATTACTCTATGGTGGGCCTTTGACTGTGATGGAAGATAAAAAGGAATCATAAATGGGAACCACAGATATCTTTTACCCACAGAGAAACATTTTCATCAAATAATAATTAGAATGTTTTCTGTTTCTTTCAGCTACTACACATAAGGAACTCTCTCTTATGACTCACTGAGCAAAAGAGTCCCCCCAAAATCCCATTAGTGTCAGTGAAATACAGTAAATTTCATCATAGTCAATGCATAAGAATGGCATAATAATATCTTTGCTGATTAAATGAATGTATTGCATCTACTGGGCATTGGGCTGCATCTACTGATACACAGTAAGCAAATATTTACTTAACCTACAAAAGAAAGGAAGTGTACACCTTGAGACAAGGACAATGAATTCCAAAGACAATGCTTTCCATTGTGATTACATGCAAAGAACAACCAAGTGCCCATTCACACACAGTGCAATGTGGGGAAGGATTAATATTCTGGACAGTAGATGGTGCTGAAACCTTAGCAGAAGAAGAGACTGTCCCTCTTTTCTGTTTAACCTGCTCCTTTCAGCAATTTTCTACGTGTTTTCAGATTCCTCTGTTTAAGGACTGCATCTTGGGAAAGAAGCAATAATTCTCATATTCTAAAGCAACACTTCTTTGTTTGCCTATAGATCTGAGATGAGGTCACCAAGGAGCGTATGAAGCTTAAAAGAGAAGGTATTCATATCTTGGTAGACAATATTAGCTTCCCTCTCTTTATTTAATGTAGGTAGGATTGATTTATAAAGCTTTCTGCAAAACAAAACCTTAAACAATCTTCCCTCCCCTACTCCCAACTGTCTGGTCCACCACTGACTAGCTTGTTTTAGGGTTTGTCCTTAAGTCTAAGGGAATTTTTTCCTGAAATCCTTCAGAATGGGCAACTATTAATAGCTCTGAGGTCCCCTGCAATTGTTGAAATGCCCCCTTTGTGTGCAGCTAGGTAAGGTATTATGAGTTTAACTAAAAGAGACTCTTCTTCCTGCTACAGTGCTTGCTTCATAATGGGATCTATATACACAGTCAATGAAATTTAAAGAAGGAAAATGAAAATCTGAAAAGCCCTGAATTAAGACTTTGTTAGTGTTTTTGAAGAGAAAGAGGCAAATCATTGGAAAACTCACTCTTGTAAGGAAGAGCTACTCTCTGGGGTAGGTTTGAGGGTCACTGCACATTTAGTCCAATCTTCCACACTAGAGATAAGGAAACTTTTCTCTCTGTTGAGAGTTGCTGAGCCAAAGAGAAAAAAAAAAAATCAATCGAGGGTCAGGGAGGTATAAAGAAACTTAATTTAGTTTATTTTCAGAGAGATGTTTACAACTTTTCATGTCTTTTAAATTAGATACAGGGAACATAAAATGTAAAGATACATCAAATAATTTTAAAGTTAGATCTAATCTAATATAAAGGATAATGGAGGTGGAAAGAATTGAAAAGACAAGAGGTAAGGAAAAGGAGATGAAAATGCAGAGAAACAGAGCAAGACAGACACGCAGAGAGCAGCAGAGTCCTCTACTCCACAAACACAAAGATATTACATGCTAATAAACGGCATTCACACCAACTGGAGTACATAGAGCCGAAAAATAATTTTTAGAATGTGAAAAGGCAGTCTTTTGTGGAGCATGATTCCATCTTTTGGTTTTTATGATATTAAAACAGAAAACCTTTGTTGGACAAGCTCTATCTTTGTAATTACAGTTATTTGCAGATAAGCTGTATCTTGCCACTTCTAACTAAAGGGTACCTGAAATTTAAGTCAGAGTTCTGATGTGACCCAAAGTCCCACATTTTCCAAATCCACATTTACCTTTCTCAAAATGACAAGTAGACTTTGCCATGGTGATGAGTGAAGCACTCCAGTACTACTATACACTGAAAATATTGAGAAATGGTCAACATTAAAAATTGGCAGGAGACCTCAGAAAGAGATTAAGGGCAGAAAGAGAAACAGATTTTTGACGAGGTCTTGGATAGTAAAAAAACCATCAATGACTTCCTCATTCCACAAACACATTAGTTGCTTGAATTAAAACAAATAAAACCTAGGGTGTGTGTGTGTGTGTGTGTGTGTGTGTGTGTGTGTGTATGTGTGTGTGTGTCTACACTTAAATGTCTGTTCCTCAATAAAATTTGAGGTTTACAGGAAAGTATTCACTTCCTAGATTATCCATTAGAATGTAATAGCTCAGTACTGGTGGGAAATACAGTGAGGTGAGACCCCAGCCTAGGTTATAGCAAATAGGTACACATTATTTGTATGACACATGCCAACTCCATAGGGTATCTCTCGGCTGCAGTGCAAAAGAGTGAACAGAGTTTGCAAACTGCTGCAGCATCAAATAAACGAATATTCACAGAGAGATACTAAGAAAAATCATTCATTTACTCAAGCAGGCAAGATGTGCAAGGCATATGGTCCTTTGCATTTGTAGATCATTTCATAGTTCACAAAACCATTTCTTTGCCATCATATGCTTGCTTTCCACAGAAAGGTTATCTTACATTTAGCTACCATAGCAGGACCTGGCACTTTTCACAACCCCAGAGGGCACTTTTCATACAGGATGCAATGTTCATTTGGGCAACATGGAGGCCAATAGGTTACTCAGCCATTTTCCCACGGCAGGAGCTCCCAAGCAATGCTAGAGCACCAGAAATAAGCAGGACTCTCAGTTCACTGGAAATCAACCCAGGCTTAGAGCTCATCTCAGAAATAGTCACTGGATGTTACTTCTCAGGGAGTAAAAGACCTTCTCTTACTGACTCTCCGATAACCTAAGTTTTGCTAAAAATGTCAGCATAATGAAACATGTAAAACACTCAATTTAGTGTCTAAAAGCCTAGTTTCTAGATTTGGCCATATAGCACTGTTTAGGCATGAAACCACCAGCAAGTCATTCGACGTCACTGGGCTATAATTTTCTTAAGTGTAATTTGGAGGAGATAGTATTTGGCATCCCAGGATGACTATGAAATTCAAAATAAGTTAATGGATTTTAACATGCTTCATAAAACATAAGGAGCTACTGAGTATGAGATACTATTATTATTGTTACTATTGATGCCAGAGATTTGCATGGGGAGGAAAGGAAAAAGAGACACTTATTTTGAGAGTAAGAAGAGGGTGATGTTCTAAGGGAACCAGCTCACTGTAGTAAGTCATAGTTCCAAGGCAGCTGTTGGCTGCTTAATAAAAGCCAGTGGAGGTGACAAAGTAATCTCTCGTTCAAGCATGAATGCTCAAGTACTGGAGTTTATGTTCGGTTGCCAGATGCTTCAAGCTAGCAGTTAAATCTAAAGACACCAAAGACACTTCATGCGCCAATGGTATTCTGGCTTCTCAAGTCAGAGGACTGCATAAATGCACATTCCAAAAGGAAAAGATGTCACTGGAAAATTACCCAGAGGATGAATTGTGAAACTGATGAGAAAGACGGCAAATTTGGAATCATTAAGCCACAGGTTCGAAAAGGAGGTAAAACATGGAGAAAGAAAACACAGCATCTATAGGATTACATGATTTAAAAATAAGATTATTCTCTGTTTGCTGAGAATAAAGATGATCATTCACCTTGGTACTAGAAGAGGTTACTTTAACTTATGACTTCTGGACATCTGTTAGCCTTTCAACGGAAGATTTAATATATGTATTTAAAAGAAATTGTTAAAATGCCTACCTTTATTACTCTCACCAAAAGTTAAGATTGTAGTATATTTATCAAGTTGTTTAGGGATGTATTGGCCAAACATTCTCCGTTTTGTTTTGTGATTCTCTGAGAGATCATTTTTATGAGGAGGAAAAAAACAAAAACAAAAGAAAACAAGTAGATTTCCTATTGATGCCTAGTTCCTAAGGACTGGAATTTCCATTTCACGTTCTTAGGAAAACGGTGGTGATACCATTATGGCCCCATTAGTGTTGGGCACCATCATTCTCATCATCATTGCAGCTTATGTACAGAAAATGTTTACCATGTATCAGGATCTGTACTACATGGTTGCCTTTATGACCTCACTAAAATATAGGCATGTGAGAGCAGAGAATATGCCTCTCTAATTCTGCATCGATACTTTCTACATAGCACAGTTACTGACACATAATAGGTGCTCAGTAAATATCTCCAGAGTGAATGGATCACTAACAGCTTTACTTCACAACCCTATGATACAGGCATCATCATTACCATCATAGACAATGTGCCCAAGGCTCCCGTAGAGAGGTGTTAAATATATTGTCTGAGGCCACAGATGTAGTTAGAAGGAGAAAAGAGGTATTGGACTCCAGGTATGGTGGCTCAAAAGCCCTATAAGTTACTGATTTCCATTCCAATATCTCTGCAGCTCACTGCTTACTTTAATTCACTGTGAAAGAGGTGTTTGGGTGGCCGCCAGTGTTTAGGTATAAATGAACTTTGCCTAATTCTCTTTTTATTCTGATAGAATGTGACATGATATGTTGGAACTAGGGGTACTTGCAGAAGTCAAGACGTGAGAAGGGGAAGGAATAAATGGGAATCTGACTAAGCACAGTGTCATGAGGTAAGAAAAGGATCCAAGAGAAGAATGGCAAGAAGCAGCTCTGAGAGAGCCAAAAAGGAATCATTAGATTTTAATGTCAAATGCTCCCAAACATAATAATGTCTTGGTTATTAATGGAGCCCAGCTCCATAAATGAAAGCTCAGCTCAAGAAGAAGCAAAAATATATGGATTTAAAACATTTCCAAGTTTTGAAAACATTCATTCTATATTAATTAATTATATGTAATTAATTAATATATTAATTAATAATATATTAATAAATAATATATGAAAATATGTAATCAATTAATATATTAATTACATATTTTAAGATTTATATTACATATTCATTACTTATTGGAAAATTAGACTCCTCGAATGAGAGATACTTTAGCTTCAGGATTAAAAATGTGAACACTGAAACCAGACTTCTTGAATTTGAATTTTAATTCTATCATTTCCTGACTGTGTTGACAAGTTATCTATTTTCTCAGTACCTCAGATTTAACGGTAATTAATAATGGGAATAATAATGTACTACTCATATTTTCAGGATTAAATGAGTGAATTAATACAAGTTGGGTTTTTGTTTGTTTTTTAAAGATGGAGTTTCACTCTTGTTGCCCAGGCTGGAGTGCAACAGCGCAATCTCAGCTCACTGCAACCTCTGCCTCCCAGCTGCAAGCATTTCTCCCACCTCAGCTTCCTGAGTAGCTGGGATTACAGGCATGTGCCATCACACCTGGCTAATTTTGTATTTTTAGTAGAGATGGGGTTTCACCATGTTGGCCAGGCTGATCTGGAACTCCTGACCTCAGGTGATCCTTCTGCTTCAGACTCCCAAAGTGCTGCAATTACAGGTGTGAGTCACGGCGCCTGGCCAATACAGTTTTAAGAATAGAGCTTGCCACATAAAAGGTGCTCAAAAAAAAAAAAAAAATGCTAGCTATTACTAAGAATGTGACAGAAACAAAGATGCCTCCACGTTTATCTCAGAGTAAATGCCAAAATCCTTGCAAAGGTCAAGAATGCCCTACACGATCTCAACTGATATTTTGTTGAATATAGACATTCTAAGTAAAAGAACCTCTTCCATGTGTAAAGATAGGTGCCTTCATCATGCAGATCCAAATGAAAAACTGCTATCTAGATTCTTGTGGTGAGAGGGTACAGATTCTACACAGAAAGCTGCTCTTATAGACTGAAAGTAGCTAAGAAACTGAGTTCTGAAGTCAGGAAAACCTGGATTCAAATTTTAGCTCCGCTGCTTATTAGCTGACTGTGGGAAAGTTACTTGACTTATAAGTCAGTTAGTATGTTTCTTAACTTGTAATATTCCTGTGGTTGCATGTAATATGATGAACACTTTAAGTGTTTGAATAAAGCTATCATCATCATCATCATCACCATCATCACCATCACCATCATCATCATTGAGGTCTCTTGTGCCTGACTCCGTTTAAAGTGCAGGAAGTTTCAGAGAAAGATAACTTCTCCAAACATGCAGAGGTTGGGGAGGGAGAAAGTAAAATTTAGTGAGAGGAAAATGTTTGTATACATCTCCAAAGAAATACTGTGTATCTCTAACTCATGACAAAATCTGCCTCAACTTTACAAAGAAGCTAAAGAAGGAACAAAAATGACAGCTACCAAAACTGATAAATGCTCAAAACAATTTGCTGCTAGTGAAAGTATCATAAGGAAATTATCATTGCATGTAGACATTTCTTTGTCAGAACAGTGTACAAATGCCCAGATAAGTAACACAGGTGCTTTCCTGCTCATTTGCCAGGGCAACGCATGAAGTTTGGAGATGATCCCTAGAATGACATCACGTCAAGGGATTATCATGCTTGTTGTATTCACATTTCAGGACTTCCGTTAACTCTCTGGACATCATCAGACACTGTGAAAAATGCTGAAGACAGGACAATATGACCCTGAGCTGAGAAGATTAATAACCGGTGAATAACTAAACTAGCACACTGATAGTTTGCTATGCTGATTTCTATAGCTATCTTAATGGATTATTGGAGTAGTTTATGGGGCATAGCCAAAAATATACTTTACTGAGGGACATGAAAGGTCTGAGAAAAGCTTAGCTGAGAAGTATCTTTGGCTTTAAAACACAGAATCTTTTTCTTCTTCTTCTTCTTTTCACAGGAGAGGGATTTAAACAGAATCTTTTTAAACCTTTGTTTTCCCCACTTGTCTTCTATTTTTTAAATTCTCCTGAGGCCAGAAATCATGCAAGGACTAAGGGTTGCTTCTGGGAGCATCAGTGCAAATGCTCACATACAGTGCAAGATTGCTTACTTCATAGGGTCCCTGACGCATGCTGCATGACTTTGAGGAAGTGATAAACATGGGAAGATAGGGCAGCAAACTTCAGAAGAGCAATTCTTTCTTCAATAGGAATCAGTGAAATTTACTAGTAGTAGAGATCTGCATTTCAGTATGAGGGTATACTCACATGATGCTGAACACAGATTTAGAATGTTTATCATGTTAGTGGCTAGGTGTCACTCACACTCAACTCCTGTTTCTTTTACAAGCTCATTCTCAATGAAATGAAATGGAAACTAACCATTCTAAAAGCTCATGGTTGTATAGATGACCTGAGACCACTAGTAAGGTGAATGACATAGGTCTTAATTTCACAGGGCCCTCTTTGTCCATGCTGTTTGGCTATATAGTATATAATTTATAAACTTGGATAATTTTACAGTGATATAATATTAACAAAGTGACACAAATAATGATTACAATTATGTCAGGCATTGTTCTGGCTTCCTTAAGTTATCCATTTCCTCATCACAATTATCATATTAGAGTCCTCGGAACCTTCTAAAACTTCTTTAAACAGTAGTACAAGGATTTCTTTTCTTTTCTTCCCCCCGCCCCCCGCTTTTTTTTTTTGAGACACAATTTTACTTTTGTTGCCCAGGCTGGAGTACAGTGGCATGATCTCGGCTCACTACAACCTCTGCCTCCCAGGTTCAAGCAATTCTCCTGCCTCAGCCTGCTGAGTAGTTGGGACTACAGGTACATGCTGCCACACCTGGCTAATTTTTTGTATTTTAGTAGAGATGGGGTTTTACTGTATTGTTCAGGCTGGTCCTGAACTCCTGAGCTCAGGCAATCTGCCTGCCTCAGCCCCCCAAAGTACTGGGATTACAGGCATGAGACACCGTGCCTGGAGGATTTTTTTTTTTTTTTAAGGCATAAGACAGAGAGAATGGTTAGGAGGTATTACTATTAAAATACTGGAAAGCAATTGGATGATTAGCAGATAAGAAACCCTGAATTCTAAGCTGACAGTGGGGAAAGACAAGAAGCAATCTGACTTACTCTACAGAACCCCTCCCCTCACCAAAATTTGGGAATTCAAGTATCACTGGAAGTCAGGTAACAGAGCACTGAAGGAATGCTGTTTCGAATCAGTTAGGTCTATATTTGCTCCCCCTTATTCCAGGCAGCCAGGTGATTCACCCTCCCCACCTCAGAAGTATTCTGGGATTTTACTTTCTAAGTGGGTAACACAGAGGTAGGTCACTGGGCCAGAGGACACTAGGTTGAACTGAGGATAGCAGGGATTTAGTGAGTGTTCATACAGTGAATGTTGAGATTCTCTGTCTCCTAGAAGGCTTCCAGGACACCAGAGTTGAGTCCTATGTCCTTCCACATGAGACTAAATACTAGATACTCTCTCTCTATCTAGTGATCAGCTGAAAAGAAAACACCTCAATAATAATGTGGGCATGAGGAGTTTCACAAGGAAATGGCCCAGGTCTTAGTCAATGAACTTCATCTACACGTTCATGGCTTCACGTTGGCTTTTTAGTGCTGCACTCTTAAATATGGACCAACAACTATGAGTCAATAGACATGAGGATAATTTCTAACTTTATAAAAGATCAAGTTTGAAGCAACCAAAAAGAAATTCTATCATTCTTATTTTCAGAGAAATATTAGATACTGAATTGATAATAGCAAGAAAAGGATGTTTCTTATTTATTTGCAGCCTGGACATTTGCCTTTGCTTGCCTGGCAGTGGCAGAGGTGACACAGAGCTGAAGAGTAATCTGAGGAAAGTTTCTGAAGGATAGAGCAAAAACATAAGGAGAGGAAACACAGGAAAGAAAAGAGAGAAAATAGAGAAAATTATAGGACCATTCTAGATAAAGAGAGAAGGATAAAGGTAGGAGAGAAATACATTCTCAACAATAATAAATCCTCAATTTTCCAGAACAGAAGGAAAAAAGATTCCCAATTAAATAGGCAAACTGAGTATCAACCAGAAAAGATAACATCAGACTCCATAACAAATCACAATATTGCAAAAGTTTGGAAAAATGAAGACAAAGAGAATAGCATATAAATGCTATGTGTGTGTGTGTGTGTGTGTGAGAGAGAGAGAGAGAGAGAGAGAGAGAGAGAAAGAGAGGGAGAGAGAAGCAGGTCATATACAAAGAAATAGAAAGTAGAATTGTTTTGGACTTCTCAAAGAATAAGGAGGACAATATATAGTTTGGAGGACAATGGATTATTAATTCCAAAACTCATTAGAAAAATTATTTCTATCCTAGGCACGGTGGCTCATGCCTGTTATCCCATTGCTTTGAGAGGCCAAGGCAGGTGTGTCAATTGAGGCTAGGAGTTCAAGACCAGCCTGACTACCATGGTGAAACCCTGTCTCTACTAAAATATGAAAATTAGCTGGGCACAGTGGCATACACTGTAGTTTCAGCTACTTGGGAGGCTGAGGTAGAAGAATCACTTGAACCCAAGAGGTGGAAGCTGCAGTGAGCTGAGATTGCATCATTGCTGAAATGCAACAGAGTGAGACCCTGTCTCCAAAAAAAAAAAAAAAAAAAAAAAAAGGAACAGAGAAAAATTATTTCTATCCTAGAATTCCATTCCTGGCCAAACTATCATCATGTTTATAGTAAACCTCTGTAGAATATGTTTCAGAAAACAAAAGAGTAAGTCAGAAGAAGAAGACACAAGATCAAAGAAATAGAGAGGACAAAGGAAGAAACCAGTCAGGCAAGCAGTTAGGATGGGTTCTCAGTTGAATTCTTTCAAACAAAAGAACAGCCTGAAAAATCAAGCTGCAGGCACCGATAAGGGAACTTGCACAGGGGCGCCTGCCTAAGACATGCCCGCAGCCACACAGATAAGAAAGACTATACAGGAAACTTGCCCAGACATGCCCACAATGGAAAATTCCATCCCTGACACATGCACAGTAAGGGGAACAAAGCAACATGGAATAACTCAAGCTAAGGGTCCATATGCACAGTAAAAGGACGGGATGACGCTACCAGAAATTTGTGCCTTATGCAAATGAGATCCCCAGTCCTCATTTGTTTCTTATAAAAGCCTCTGTATTCAACTGTGAAATGGAAACCCTCTTCCAGGTCCCCTCTCTGCAGTGGAGAGCTTTCTTCTCTGGCTTAATCAACTTTCCCTCCAACTCACCATTGGTGTCCATACTCCTTAACTTTCGTGGTCATGAGACAAAGAACCTGGGGTGATACCTTGGGCTACAAGAGACTGCTACGTTGTGCTGCATTGGCGAGACCCGAGAGAAACTCCCAGGACCATGGTGAAGGAATGTCCTAGAAGGATATTTTGTAGTATGTGTATAATCATATTTTAACAAGCTTTTGGAAATTGGCCAAAAGTTTGGGGTTTGAATTAGTAATGTGCATACAGAAACCTAAGCAAACAAAAAGAAACTAGGAAAAGCAAAAAGATTTACAAAGGAAGCAAAGAGTAATCTTGGTTTGTTTCATTGCTCACTTGAGAATAGCACTGCATAGTCATAGTTATGTTATCATGCCTTAATGATTTAATCAAAATTATGATTTATTTACATTAGGAGGATGTGTGATGGAGAGCTAAAGACTCATTTTCCAGAGTAGGCAGTCAAAAGATAATCCCTAAAACTGAAGGATCAAGAGATACATTATTGAAAGATGAAAATAAGTACCAAACCAATAAAACAAAAACAAAAACAAAAACAAAAAACAATTCCCAAAGAGGTGAAACTGGTTGCCTTTAGAAAAGGGAGAAAAGGGGACATGAGGGTTTGTGTTTCTCATACTAAGCCTTTTAGAACCATTTGATTTTTTTCATTCTTTGTTCACATATAACCATGGGAAAAAATTAAAACCGAGAAAACAAAACATTGTCTGGTAGACATTGTTATCCTGTTTCAAAGATGAGGAAACCGAGGTTTTTCACAGTTCATAACTAGTAGAGGGGAATTTTTAACCCAGATGTATAGGTGTTCTTAATTACAACAATATATTAGGTTGGTGCAAAAGTAATCACATTTTTAATTGCAATAAAAGTAATGGCAAAAACTGCAATACTCTTGCACCAATCTATAGCTAGTTGCCTCTAGAAATATGGGTTGCTTTAGAAGGGAAAACACCTATTATGTAGAGTGTCTCTGTGTCAGGTTTTATGTTTAATGCTCTGCATAATGTTATCTTTCTTAGACACCTAACAACTTAGGGAGGTGGGTATTCTCCTTTTGCAAAGGCCGAATCTGAAGCTTCCTCTCTAGGAAGTGGTGAAATCACCATTGGAGGGGAGGTTTCAAAGCCCACACTAAGAGGCAAAAGTGCTGCCTATTTTACTCTTCCCCATCCTATTTAATGAGTTGTGGAGATATTGTCAACCTTTACAGTTTTTTCAATATAAATGCTACTTCTGTGTCTTGTTGTTATTTAGTCTTAAAAAACCAAAGTCTGATTTGTTTGTTTTATTTCAAGGATCCATGCCAGGTAAAATGCTGTCTGACAGATTTTGTGTTCTGTGTTCATTTAGGAGAATGGCATTTTTCTGCTTGACTTGCTATAACTCCAAACAGGTTTGGATATGAGGCATTAGCATTTTTCCTAAACTGTCCATAAAAAAGGAGCTTAGTGTAGACTTAAAACTATCTAAACTTGATGTAAAATTATCTTTCCCAAGAAGTAATAACTCTTCTCTCCTAGTAGGAATCAATTATCTCAAATATGAAAACATACATTCTCTACATGGCTGAATAGTAAGCAATGATTATTTTATATCCCAAAAGATTTTTCTCAGGGAATCCAGGAGTACATTACAGATACATCATCAATTCAAATGACCCATTTACTCAACATTATGAGGAAGTTTCCTAAATTACAAAAAAGGGTATGACTTTGGGTTGACATGTGTCCTTGCTTGGCCAGGATGGTCTTGGGGTTATCTCTGGTGTTCCAGCCTATCCATAGCACCCCATTTATTCTAATTGGGATAAAAAATTATTCGATAGCCCAGTGTCACTTCATCATTGTTCCCATTATGCTATGCCAGCACAGAATCTATTGCATACCCTACTTTTATCTTGCTTCCATGCCAATCTATGGGTTATCAAGCCAGTGTTGTGTGATGGAGATGGATAAGGGGGTATTTTACCACACTGGTATTCTCTTTTGAATAGGATAACATCCGGAAAACAAGCATACAATTTATTAATCTAAGGTATTATTCTGCATATTGTTTCAAAATAAACACAACTTCATTTCCTAGGCACTTTAAATTAATCAGGTTATTTGAAAAATGACAACACCCTTTGGATGAGGCATTCTAGATAACCACAAGCAGAGCCAGGTGACACCTTTTGTGGGCTATTGATTAAAATAATCTGATATACATCTTTCCAAGCACAGAATAATCCACTGGCATTACAGAAATGATGGTAATCTTACAGAGAAGTTTAATCAGATACATGAGAAATCATATTTATTCCTTGATAAAGTACAAGTTATTCAAAAATCAATCACTGACTCCAGTTGCTCATACTACCATCCTTCAGAAAACAGAATTCAGGACAGATAGATACTGGTTTGTCAAAGACCTAGTACGCAACAAGACATGCTGCAGACTTGAACAGTTCCCCTTGCTGAGAGCACTGATTTGTGGGTTTCATAATACATGCACAATAGTAAACAACATAAATATAAGAAGCAGATATACAGTAATGATTTACTTTTTCTGGGAGGAGAGTGACTAATCTCTCAGACTTCAGTGCTGCTGCAAAAACACTGCTGGGATTTGTTACAGTTTTAGGAAACTACACAGTAAGACACACAGTTAAGTACTTGGAAACATTGCTCTTGGATTAATGGTAGTGGAGGTGATGGGGGGAGGTAGTAAAAGGAATACAAACACAGTGATATTGATTATTAGTTAAAGGTACACACTCAACACCAGAGACTCTTAGATGTTTGACAGAAAGAATTCTAATTCTTACAACAGGTTGCACTTCCCATTTTAAGGAGGAAAAATGGAAACTTCTAAAGATTATTTTGTTCCGGGCCATAGAGCTCCTAAGAAAGTCTGGAGTTAGTATATGAATCAGGCCTGTCAGACACCAAAGCCCATATTCCTTTCACTATGCCTCACTGACGACCTCTGTTTTTCCTTGGTCTGTTACTAATTTGCTCAGTCGTTACTTTAATAATAAAAATTTGCCGAGTTCCTCTGTTAAACAATAAGATACAGTAAAAGGCCTAACTATTGGGCCTTTGCTTGAATATAAAATTTTCCCTTTCTATTATCCTTTGCAAAAAGAATGAGCTGAGAGAGATGATCACTATCTCTTCCAAAAATCTCAAAGGGACCTTCTTTTTGGTGCAATTTATGAATCAACTCTGAGATGGGATGATTCCAACATACTGCAAAAGGAGACCTGGTCATATGGTCCTTTTATTCATTCATTCTTCCATTTATTCAAGAAATAGGTACACAGCACCTAATATGTGCCAGATATGTCAAAGACTATGAGTATAGGTGAGTGTTGTGACTGTGAAGTTTATGTTCCCATGAGGGTGACATGAAATTCAAGTAACCAACCGAAAGTATGTTCAGATAACAAAAGTATTATTAAAAATCTATACAGTGTGCCACGATAGAGTACAATACACTTAATGTTTGTTTCCCCCATCCCCCAAATTCCGATGTCGAAACTCTAATCCCAGTGTGATGGTATTAGGAGGCAGGGCCTTTGGGAAATAACTAGGTCATGAGGGTAGATCCCTCATGAATAGAATTCATGCCTTTATAAGAAGAGTAAAGAAAGCTGGCTAGTTCTCTTACTGCCATGTAAGGATACGGTTGTAAATGACAGTTTGTAAATTTCCACACCAGGAGGTAGGCCCTAACCAGACTCTGGATCTGCCAGTCCCTCAGTCTGGAACTCTCCAGAACTGTGAGAAATAAATTTCTGCTTAAGCTGTGAAAACGGGGATCCTTGTTAAAAAGTGGCAAATAATTTGACTGAATTGTTTATGTTCTAGTGTTTTCTGGAAGGTAGAATATGCAAGTGATGACACTGGATATTTAGCTGAAGAGATTTCTAAGCAAAGTGTGGAGTAGCTTGGTTACTCCTGACTGCTTAGAGTAAAATGTGAGAAGAGAGAAATGATCAGAAGTCAGAATTAGTAAGCTAAAAGGAAGTAGAAATTAAAGATTTGGAAAAAATCTCAACCTATCCATACTGCAAGGAAAAAAATAAAAAGGAAAAAGCACTTTCTGAAGAGAATACAAAGGATGTGGTCAAGTGACCTTTTGATAAGGAGATTAGCCTTGGTGTGAATCCCTGACTTAGTCAGCCACCCCAGCAGGAAAACTTCCAATTTAAACTGAAGAGGAAGAAGATGGGCAGAACAGAGGAAAGGCTTTCAGAATTTTTTGATTTATAGAAAACCATAAAGCTATTTGGTGGTGAATATGTGCTAATTTCCAAGACAAGGGAAAAGTGATCCTAAAGGCAATTCAGAGATCATCAGGGCTGCCTCTTAAATTTCAAAAGAAGGACTGTCACCTTGCTTCCACGGAATACGCAGCCTCACCCAAAGGCACGGGGGTAGAGCCCTCAGCAGAGCCCTGAAGAGCTACAGGTGCAGGACCACTGCCCCAGTGGGTCTGAAAGGCTTTATTTGTGAAGCCAAGTACATAATGGCATAGACAAGATGTGAGCAGAAGATAGCCATTTGGCCAGATGCTGGGGTTCTCATTGGTGGGTGTGAACGGTAGTCAGAGCAACAGAAGAGAATAACTATTTCAGCACTGGTGTGTACTGATTAAGGTTAAAACATAATCTAATTTAGTCCTCCCAACTGTCCTATGGAAGAAGTACTATTACATAAATTTTACAAGTTCACTTTCAACAGCTTATAAGCGGTAATGTTGAGATTTGAACCTAATTTGTCTATCTCCAAAGCCTATACTCTTCCCTCTATAATACAGCAGAAGAAAAGGGAACAGATGGACTATATTGAATCTGCCAGATATCTTCTCTGTCCAGTTATTCTGCCTTCAATATCAGGCACAATGCCACAGAAATAGAGAGAAGGGGTGCCCAGATTCTGTAGCGCTGCAGTGTGTGGAAGACTGATGGGGAACTATTCTCCAACAGTCTTTTCTAGGAGTTGAGTAGAGGGCTGTTTTCAGAGTAGAGGCAGGATCAGGAGAAACACCAAAGTAACTTGAGAGCAGAAAAGTGGTGACCTCTAAGAATACATCGAGCTCTGGGAACTACATGATTCCTGGAGATCACAGCTGATGAATTTGCTTAATTACTTTCTTTTCTTTCTCATTCATTCATTTTTTTTTTTAGTGTGGAAATAGAGCATTACTTATTTTTTCCTTTTAAAATTGCGATATAATACATAAAACATAAAATTCATCTTTCTAAAGTATACAATTCTGGCTAGGCATGGTGGCTTACCCTGTAATCCTACTACTTTGGGAGGCTGAGACTTTTGGATGGATCACTTGAACCCAGGAGTTCTAGACTAGCCTGGGCAATATGGTGAAAACCTATCTCAGTAAAAATACAAAAACATTAGTAGGGCATGGTGGCATACTGGCGTGCACCTGCAGTCCCAGCTGCTTAGTGGGCTGAGGTGGGAGGATCACTTGTGCCCAGGAGGTCAAGGCTGCAATGAGCCAGGATCACGCCATTGCACTCCAGCCTGGGTGACAGAATGAGACTCTGTCTCAAAAATAAATAAATAAACAAACATTAAGAAGTATACAATTTAGAGTTTTTTTTTTTTGGGGGGGTGCAATCATGACTGCTATCTAATTCCAGAATATTTCCATTACCCCCAAAAGAAGCCCTGTACTATTAAGAGTCAGTTGCAATTCTTGCCTCCTTAAATCCCCTGGCCTCTTCAAATCTACTTTCTGTTTCTATAAATTTTTCTATTCTGGGAATTTCATAGAAATGAAATCATATAATATCTGGCTTTTTGCATCTGGCTTCTTTCACTTAGCATCATATTTTCAAGGTTCATTTATACATCTATAGCATGTATCAGTACTTCACGTTCTTTAATGGCTGAATGATAGTCCATTGTAAGGATACACCATTCATCAGCTGATGGGCATTTGGGTTGATTTCACTTTTGCTATTATGAATAATACTTCTATGGACATTTGTGTTTTTCTTGCCTTCTGTTACATCTACAAGTTTTCCTTGCCTTCTGATGCATCTATACACGGCTCAGTTTTAAAGTCAGTATCTAAAACAAAACATTTTATATACTGAATACTGCCCTTAAAAGTCTCCCAGGAAGGAACCACCTTTCAATCAGTATATTGTTCAAATGAATCAGTTTTCTCTCAAGCCAGTTCTCTATGAACCACTTGAAGTGGCTTGCTTGTGTTTGGTGGCTACACTGTATAAAAACAGTGTCATCGATTCTATTCAGCCTTGCGAGATGATCACATTTTGATAGGTATATGAGGATCAAGGTAAACTGAGTCCAAAGTCCTTTCAGGTCCTCATCACATGACCACTTGTGAATGAAGTGGTTGGTAAAACTGCCCACACTATTTAAATGGTAATTTATGTCTTTCCTTGAGTGACCATAACCTGACACATATAAAATAAATGTTCATAAAATAGAAATCTCTTGCACATGAAAAATTTCATCTCATTTTTGGGGGTGCCTGAGTTAGAATACCTCTGGATAAATTTTGTGTTAAAAATAAATTTGAAATTAGAATGCTTTAATGCTTTATTCCAACTTCTTTATCAAATCAGAGAACTTTAGAACTAGAAGAGGCCTTCATTTTCTCTATTAAAGCCTCTTCGTGAGAAAACTGAAATCTGGGAACCAGCCCCCAGATGTACAGGACCTTAGTTCACTGTTCTTTCTATTAGACTGCAATGATTCTCATAGTCACAAATTGTAGAAAAATCAGGTCATATCATCTCAAGTTTCATCCTATTTACAACCCTTATAACTCAGGATGTTACCTACCGTTTTATTATTTTTCTCTCTCTGTCCCTCTTTTTTTGAGCTAAGCTTTGAATTACATTCTTCCCTGGTTTGCAGAGAGTTAATGAAGGTAAATTAGCCAAGAGGAAGAGCTACTTTGTCTATAATGTATGGCTTTTTTTTTTTTTTTTTTTTTTTTTTTTTTTTTTTTTTTATACGCAGAACTTTCCTTAAACAGACTGGTGCACTAATAATCTTTGCTGGAAGATGGCATCCTGATTTTCTGGAGCTGAAGCTTAGCACAAATTTTGTCATGCAAAGATGCTGCTCGAATCAATTAAAAATATTCATGAAAATTAGAAAATGGGTTTATGGGTATTTCATGGCCACTGTTATAGTACCATTAATCTACACTCTCCCTATTTCATTGGCAGTTGACAGGAATCCCCAGTCAGCAGCTAAAGAAAGCAGTCTTTTTAAAGA
This sequence comes from Saimiri boliviensis, assembly GCF_048565385.1. Classification (NCBI taxonomy): domain Eukaryota; kingdom Metazoa; phylum Chordata; class Mammalia; order Primates; family Cebidae; genus Saimiri; species Saimiri boliviensis. The sequence continues at coordinate 92,800,062 of NC_133456.1, forward strand.
CAGGACTAATTTGTTTCCTGGTGAAAGGTGACAACCTGACTCAATTTGCTTCAGATTTCTCAATGATAATGACTTGTGTTTTCTTGTCCCAATTAACCACTGACTGCTCCTGAGAAGATCATGTCCATTCAGATAACTGCGTTTCTCTTCCACTGATAAGCTTCTGGCATAGATATGGGAGTGAAATGCAGATTCAGTATAGAATCATATACAGAATTATAAATAGAAAAATTTGAAACATTCTCTTCTCTCAAATCCCCATCATGGTCAATCTTCATCTACTTAAAAATTTTAAAATTGGAAATAACCAAGAGCTGGCTTTTTTCATAGAGCAATGAGACTCACTTAATACTGCATGTCAAATGCTTACAGAGGATGTGGCATAACCTAAGTGTGTGATTTAGGGCCATAAGACAACACAAAATAATTAGGTCTGGGGTCAATTTAGAGAATATATGCCCCATGTCTAAAGGCGATCCAATTCAAAAGTTTTAAACACTCTGACAGCCAAACAATGCAAGTCTGTGGATTCAAGTCAAATTAGCCATGAGAGCTACCAGTTTGTAACCTTTGGTCTATAGCTGACATTTAAACACACCCGATGTTTTCTAACATGCCTGTCTTCTTTTTTTCTCCTTACTCACTCCTTATCCAACGATGAATCTGGGAAAAAATGATGAGGAATTCTTGGCTCAGCACCATTCTTTCTCCTGGAAGGGTGAAGGATGTACACCTATTGGGTTGATCCTCCACTCCTTATTTTTCTTTTTATAGTAAGACAGACTTGAAGTTGTGTAGTGTTATAAGTGTCCTTAATTTGGAGTTCAGTGTTAGGAAGCCCACTAGTGCTATGTCCCTGAGCCATATTCCCCTTTATCAGTAGCAAAGCTGACAACTGATTTTCATCTGCCCAGCTACCTCAACTTACTTCTCAAGTGGTTGAAAACCCAGGCACTGAATAGGGCACTATTTACTGAACCCCTTCAGATCCAAACATATGATTACATAGAAAAGGGATACTTTTATTGGACTCTATTTTGAGAATACGTTACTTGAGGATATATTACTCAAAATTAGCAGAATAACCTTTTCAGCCCACACTGAATTCCTGATTATGGATGAATTCACACTGAAGAAAAAAAAAAAAAAAAAAAAAAAAAGAAAAGAAAAGAAAAAAAAGAAAGACTCTACAATAAGAAAACCAAGTCAATGTGACAGAATTCAACCTAGCAGCATTCTTTTGCTCTGGAGTAGAAACACATTAGGGCAGAAGTAAGTTTTTAAAGCTATAAAGTCAGAGAATGATAATGTTTTAGAGTTGGGTGGGACATATGAGTCAACATTTACTTAGGGTAGTCCCTAATAATGCTAAGATAATAGAAAATGACCCTATAGGCTACTCAAACCACACACTTGCATCTAATGCGTGAATTCTTTCTGCAATATTTCTCCAGAGTAGTTGTCTAGTCTGGAAATGAGTATCATCAATAATAGGCCAATGGCCTAATTATTTGAAATTTTTCCTCTTATCAAACCTAAGTAATATCCTCTGCTCTACTAGTTCCCACTCATCTCTTATGGTACTGCCCTCTGATGTCACACTGAGTTTGATATCTCTTTAAATGTTTGAAAACATTGACCACCCTCCCTTCCCACCCTCTATAAGGCTTCTCTTCCTTGGATTATCCAGCCTCAGTTTCTACAGCTGTTCCTCCTATCATCCCACTTGTCACTCTTTAAGGTGATTTCAAATTTCAATGTCTATCTTAAAATAAAAGTAAGGCTTTTCAAGTTGTATTTTTATCAGTAGATCCCTATATTTCCCCTCTCTTGTTTTGGAGACTATTATGTTCTAGATTTAATTTGCTTTTTTTAAAGAGTATATATATTGTTGACTCATCAATGATGTTATAGTTATCTAAGACCTATAACACAACATGACTCTAAAATTTGACTCCTTCATCCTGAGTTTTGAAGAAAAATGCAAATATTTATATGTATTACTATGAAGATGAATCTTGTCATATTTGGTTCATATGATTATCTTTCTAAGTAATTTTGAATATTGATTCTAATATTTAATTTATTCCCTAATGATTCATGTGATCAGAAAATGTATTCAGCATGTTATCAGTAATGTCATATGTCAACTGATAAGAAAAGTTTGAGGAAAGGGAAGAGAAATGGCTAGGGATTTCATTCCTCCATTGACATTAATTCCTTCTATGGTTTGAATGTTTGTATCCCTTCCAAAATTCATGTTGAAACATAATCCTTAATGCAACACTACTAAGAAGTATGGCTTTTAGGAGGTGATTGAATCATGCATGATATAGGGAGTTTTTCTTTTTCTGTTCCATCCTCTCTGCCACATAAGAACACAGTGTTCCTCCCCTCTGGAGGATGCAGTATACAAGTTGCCATTGAGGAACTGAAAACTGGGCCCTCCCTAGACCCCAAACCTGTCAGCACCTTGATCTTGGACTTCCCAGCCCCAGAGCCATGAGAAAGAAATTTCTATTGTTCACAAGTTACCCAGTCTATGGTATTTTATTACAGCAGCACAAATGGACTAAGACAATCTTCCAGTCAACACTTTCAGAATAAAACATGTGAAGCAATCCTCCTAAACATGCTCCAGATTCCTCTCTCTATCTTGCCCACCTAGATATCACAAGAGTAGTTATTTTTGTTTTGTTTTGCTGATGCTATTTTGACTAGCAGGAGATAGAGAAATATTCACAAAGAAATCAGGCTAGTCCTTATTTATTGGTCAAAATAATCTATACTGGCAGAAAGATATTAATGAAAAAAGAAGTTATAAACAGTGTATGCAGTATGATCTTTTTGTGATAAGGATATTTAATTACAGATCTGAGAAGAGATACATACACAGTCAAGACACAGATGTAGATACAGATTGAATTCAGTGTGGATGTAATTCTAGAAGAAAATATTTTTAAAAATTATGTGGATCTCTCTGAAAGATGTGATTATCTTTTCCCTAATATTTCTATGAAAAATGTAATTAACACATAATTTTAAAAAATCATATGCTGGTGGTAATTTTCATTCTGTAGTCTCTTAGAAGAAGCAAAATTTCCACTAAAGTTAATGTCACGTTACTTAGCTACAGTTCATAAAATCTGCTTTATTTCCACTAAACAGAGAATCACAATGTTTGCCTGTTCTCTACAAATCCTAAAATATGAGCAATAGTGCCTCATCTATGGGTGTGTTCCCCTCACTTTTCCACTGTATTTTCCCTGAATATGCTAGAAGCCTTCATGTATTTGGGGCCATTAGATAAATTTCTTTTGCCTGGGATTACCTTGATTTTTTTTTAATCTGGCAGACTCTTACTCATACTTCAATTCCCTGTTCAATTATCACCTTTACCTCTTAGTTAGTTATACCTTCCTTTGTGTTCCTTCTATACTCTGAACACAGCTCTGTGTCTTTGTTTATTGGTATCTACTCCTAAAGGCTGAGCTCCTAAGTTTGCAGGCTTTGTTGGGTGTAGGCATTCCTGAAGAACTTGTTGAAAATGAAAATTCCTGGGTCTCATCCCTGGAGATTCTGGTTCTGCAGGTCAGAGGTAGGGCCCAGGAATATGCGTTTATTTAAAAACTCCTACATGATTCTGATGCTTGTGGTCTATGTCTCACAATGGCCACCAGGGATGGAGATAGCTACATCTTTCGTACCTTTAGATTATTCCTTCATATTTGGACTGCATCAGAGTGTCCCCTCATCAACTATACTGTCATTATAACTTAATTTCCTTTGTGTTACACATGAAAAAGTGTTGGTACAAATTGCATAGTGATCAGTGTTCTACCTATGCTGTGGACAAAACCAATGGAGGCAGATACATCTATGTTTATAAAAGTATACATGGAGGAGAAGGCAGTTCTGATTTAACCATTTAGATCTTCTAGGTGGAATCCAAGCTTTACTTACATTTATAAGTAGTTCTACTTTTGAAGAGAGAGAAAAGGGGAAAAAGTTAAGAAAATGACAGGTGGTATGTGTTCCAGTTTGGGAAATCTTCAAAGCAATGTTGCTAATCTTCATTTAATTATGTCTTGCACTTTTGCACACTGATTACAGACCTGCTAGAAGGCCACACAAAAAAGCCACTGTTATTCTAAATGTTCTGCTTATATTTCCTCTCCCATAACCAGGAACCTACTTTCAACTCCTCAAATGGATACATAAAAGAGACAACCATTTTAACCTTTTAGAAATGGATCTTCTACAGTAAATCAGAGAGAGATAATGAAAATGTTAATTAACTTGCTTTTATCTTGGTCAGATTCTGTATTTAACCTCAAGGCCTAAAGTCTTTTGGGCGGTTTTCTTAAATCTGATTGCCTGTGACAGCCAGAGAAATTCAATCATGATTTGGTGGGGCTGCTTCTTTGAGAGAGTAATACTTTTTCTGCCTCTGGCACAGAAAACAAATGCTAAGAAAGGAAGGTGAGATTCACTCATGAATTATTCTGATACATCTCTTTTCTGATTCAAGGCTTATAAGAGACCAAGCTTTCCCTTTCAAACTTGGGACCAACTGTTGGCTTCCCCACATGGGACCACTTCTAACATACAAGGAAACAGGTGATTTAAAACATATGCAAAGACACACCACAAACTTCTCTTCTTCTGAGAAACCATGTGCACATAAAACCAGCTTACATGACAAAGCATCATTCTCAAACCACAGGAAGTTCAGATATTTAGAAACGGAAGGTAAAAGTGCCTAATTATACTTTTCTCTTTATTTATTACACAATTAGCCATTTAAACGCCATTTCAGCTATGGAAATTATTTTTAAAGACTCCATAGTTTGAAAACAACCTACACTGAGTTGTAAACATTTAATGAACTGAAAAGCTTAACATAAACCATTTGTTTTCTTCAGTAAAGGAATAACTCTGTGGCAAGATGACAGATGTAAGATGACAGATGTACTTTAAAAAGACGTGCATGAGGAAAAGATAGACTTTTATTTATGTATTTCAAAAATATATAACTTAAATAATGCTGAGGATGTGTTCAGAAGTAGTAGCAGAGGTGAGAGATCTATGCTTTTTAATATCAACTTCTTCTTGATTAAGAACTTTATTGCATTAATAACTAAATCATACTGATTGCAAAAGAGCTGAAATGAGGCAATTAGTATGGCCTATGACAGCCATGAAGAATGAAACACGTGAGGTTTTCAATGCAAGCCAGATGGATATCTTCAATATACTTCTTATTATCTGCTTGTGGTAATAACTTCAATTAAACTGAATCACTATAACACAAGTCTCTCTGAACTGCTGGAAAAGGAATTAATTATGTGCTTCACATTTCATGATGCCAAAGAGTCATATTCTATTTGGCTTTTTTGTTTGTTTTATTTATTCTGTAAGTATTGATTACAAAAGAATTCATTAGTTCATTCTATAGGAGAGTTGTTCTTCTTTTTAAGAAAGATATTATTTGTATGGAATGGTTAAATATCACCAGGTAAAAGGTATCTCTTCTACAATACCTGCAAGAGAACTAAAAGAAAATACCCACTGTCTGGATGACTTTGCCTGCAATATTTGACCATGTAGGATTCTGACCTAAGACACATTTTTAATTTGAAATATTTTTACAGTTAAAACTACAACAAAAATTTACCAGTATGTGCTCACATTCCCTCTTCTAGAATTAGCAGGCTTTAACGCATTTTCATGTACCTCCAGCCTTTTCCCCCCATGAATATATATTAAAAATTTACCCAAACAGATATTACCAATACAGCTAAAGTCCTTCCGCATAATCTCAATCCAGGCATCCTCCCCCAAAATACTGAGTTAGTGCTTATATCGCATGTGTATTCTGTATTCAAACATTATAAGGTATTATTTTATATTACTAATTTTATATTTAATCATACTATATATTAAATAAAATGATATCATATGCATTATTCTTTAATTTCCTTGTGTATTTTTTTTCATTACAAACAACAACATGTGTAAATCTCACTAGATTAAATGCCCAGAAATAGAATTGCTGGGCCATGGAGATTACACTTTTTCAATTTTACTTGCTCTCCACAGTATCTATTCCAATTTCTATCCCTACTCAGAATGTGTGAGTACCATTTTCCTCATATAGTCACCAATAAAAGGTACTGTTAGATGTTTCTCTGTTGCCAATCTCATGTAAAAACATCATACCACACTGATGCTTACATTGCCTTTCCTTGATTATTAATAAAGTGATGTTTCTGCACAGCTTCTTGGCCCACAGAGTGTCTTTTATGCCAAAAGCAAAAATGTGAGCCTGCCTTCAGCATAGAGGCTTTGCTATGAAAGGACAGTCGGCACAGAAAAATGTAACAACTAAGGAATTATATCTTCCCTCTACACTAAGGATGAAGAAGTGATGGGCAGGCTGGCATCAGGGCCGACTGTCATGGTATGTAATCAGCATTACAAAAGAAGAGAAGGTTTTATAGAGAGATTTGGACAAAAGGGGAATCATTCTATTCGGGATTGATATTGTCAAAGGCATGTTATTTGCTAAATCTACGTGGCTCTCACACATGTCCACAAGAATGTCAAAGGAAATAATCATGCCCAGTTTCATCAGATTTCCAAGTCATATCATGCTTTGTGAACAGGAAGAACAAGAGGCACAATTACCTACCCTTCTTTTAAGATTCTCCTACCTTAGCTGGTACCAAATCCAGGGTGACAGATCTCAGATCTAACAGGATCTAGTATTGAAATGTTCTGGCCAGATGTTCTTCTACTGAGGGACCTACCATAATTAGCATTTAGTGCTTCTAATGACAAACTTTTCCTTCCTACTCTAGATGCCTAGGGTCAGAATTTATGTTAATCCTATTAGAAATACCCTTAATTATCACCTAGAAATAATTGGTTCCAGTGGAAGACATCTAATTAGGTTGAAATGCATTAAGTTATAAGGGACCAATGTTAAAAGCTTTTGTTGTGTATTAGCAGCCAAATGTCATTGTATGATACTGATTTCTGATTGATCCCCTGTCAAAACTGGATAAAGCCTTGAATAATTTTACATAGAAGATGTGGGCTTCTTCAAACTCATTTGCAAAAAAAATTCCAACTGAAAAGACTCTACTTTATTGCATCTATTATGGTATGCATGAAAAGGTTGATATTTCTCAATGTCCTACAGTTAAAACAGAAGAATTTTATATAGTGTGCAATAGTAATGCTGTGGATGCTCTTTGGTGCTGGTTTAAATGAAGAAATCTATTAATTTAAACAGAATAATCTTTCTATGGGATGAACAATGAGCACTCTTTCTGAAAATAAAGAAATCCATTAAATGTTCAGTAAACCACAGGAACATCTTCAGTTTGCAGGGCTGAAGAATGAAAATACAAAATAATTTCTTAGTTGTATGTGTGATCTTAGTTAATTTTTACTAAAGACTTCTTTTCAATTAAAGCTATTTAAAGTATAAATTTATTTTTTCTTATTATAAAAGTAATTCTATGCATTGAATTTAGAAATTTAAATAAACAGAAAAGCCAAAAGGGCTGAGTACGTGGCTCACACCTGTAATCCAAGCACTTTGGGTGGCCAAGGCGGGTGGATCACAAGGTCAGGAGTTCAAGACCAGCCTGGCCAATATGGTAAAACCCCATCTCTCCTAAAAAACATACAAAAATTAGTTGGGTGTGGTGGCGCACGCCTGTAGTCCTAGCTACTCGGGAGGCTAAGGCAGGAGAATCCCTTGAACCTGGAACGCAGAGGTTGCAGTGAGGTGAGGTTGTGCCACAGCACTCCAGCCTGCGTGACAAAATGGGACTCTATCTCAAAAAAAAAAAAAAAAAAAAAAGAAAAAAAAAGAAAAGAAAAGCCAAGAGAACACTGCTAAAAACCAGATGAAATTAGGGTAAAACTTTATATGGTCAATTTCAAAATAAGAAAAAAAATTCTATTAGATAAAGAACACGCAGACTGAGAATTATGAGGTAAAGGTGGAACAGTTCAGCTGATTTAGGTTGGTGACAGTGGGAGGTTTAGGAAGTGAGTGGTGTTTTAAAAAAATACCAGGTGATATCCTTCCTACTTTAGGTCTTCTTAGCCTACTATTCTGGTCCAGCTGTGCGAATCCTCCCCTCATGCTGGAGAATCAAATTGAATAATTTTTACAGTGTCTGCCAAGTAATTTTCCTCCTCCATCTCAATCAATAATGTATTACATCTCCTCTGGATTTTCAACTTGTATCCAAATTTTAAAGTCAACCCTTTGGATACTGGGGTGGGGCTAAGGTCCTGGGAAAGAAACATCCCTACCAATTCCAGTTACTAATCAGACTCAAGGCCATGTGGAAATGTGCAGCATGCAATATCACCACGGGGTATAAGAAAGTGTATAGCCTGGTCAGACTACACCTTGGACAGAATTTTGAAGATCTGAGGAAGAGAGAAAGTTATCAGAAGAAAGGATAAGTAATTTATTTTTTCTGTGAAGGACTTAATAGTAAATATGTAAGGTTTTGCAGAAGTGCCAAAGTTGAGGATATTATATAGGTAATTATATATTATACAGTCTCTGTCATAACTACACAACTTTGCTGTTGTAAGGCAAAAGCAACTTTAGTTAATATGTAAAAAAATGACATGGCTGTGTGACAACAAAACTTTATGGACACTAAAACATGATTTTATAAAAGTTTCACATGTTCAAAAATATTACTGTTCTTTTGATTTTTTTTCCCAAACAGCTATATATGTGAAAATCATGCTTAGCCTTTGGGGTATACAAAACAGGTATGGACTTGGCCCACAGGGCATAGTTTGAAACCCCTGAAAATGCAATATTCTCAAACTCTGGTGTGTGTAAGGATCAACTAGGGTACTTATTTTAAATGTAGGCTTTTCCAGGCCTCCCTAGAGAATTAGATTTGTTAGGGTAGAAGTGAGACCCAGGAGATCCGCATTTCTAATATGCACTCTACTGAATGAACTTTCACTTGCTAGATGGCATGCATGTACAAAGTTCTTTGGTGTAGGACAGTGTTTCCCAAAGTATAGTCTGTAACTATCAATTGCAAAATTGCTCAAGCTCAGTTTGGATGTAGTTCAGCAAGATGACTATGGTAAGAGCGTCCATAGCTTCATGCCCTACATTTCATTTTGAGTCGTGGAAATGATCGGCAGGAGTGAGGATTGCTATTACCATAGTTACCTTGTTGAACTACATCCAAACAAATACTCTAAGTTGCTCTTCTCTATGCCTGCTACTTAAAAATATGTCATATGAAACTGTATAGCAGAGACACTGCATCATGCAAAATCCTCTCCCAACCCTTTAACTCTGCTGCAGAGATAAACATGATTTATCTTTTTATATGCAGTACATTCATATTTATATGCAGTACAACACTGCATATAAATGTACCCCACCCTTCATATAGTTCTTAATGATGTCAATGATCACAAAAGCACAGTTTTGTTCAAAGGTCAAACATCGTGCTTTCTGTTGGGGTATGAGGGTTTGACTTAAGAACTGTTCTTGCTTAAAATGAAACAGCAAACCGAATCCCAAATATATTATAACTAGCCTGAAAAATAAAATCAGTAAAAGCTAGGAATTTAGATGATGGGGTGATAATTAAGAGCCCCCTGGGCACCTGTCAGAATTCTGCAGTTTGGGAGCCTGTTCATGCAGAATCTGAATATTTATCCATGTGATGATTGCGCGTCAGAGGTTGATTCTAAACCTCCTGTACCTGGTGCAGCAAATGTGTCCCCTCCCTCTCCTCCCCTACTTGCTGACCCTGTGTTTGACACTATCTTCAGCCTCTCTTCAAAACACGGTGGCAGGGGTAGGGAGAAAGAGAACTGGATTTGAAAAGCATGGTTAATGATAGAACTGTTGTAAAAAGGTTAGAAAATATGTGTTCTGATGCCTGACCTTCACCGTGTTTTAATCCCAGACACATGAGGAGATCGGAATGAATACAATCACATTTTAAGGTTAGAGAACATCTTCTCTGATAAATGAATCCCTTTGTAGATCTCAAAATTGAATTAAAATACAGCACTCAGTTATATTTTGGGCTAAGCTGTTAAAGTTGCATTAAAGGTGCAGGACTCAAGCATTTTGATGTGGGATTCAGGACTTGGCACAGTTCATGCAGAGTTCAGAATGGTTTTCTCTGCCTATATCGTGCTTTATGGGGCAGATTTCTAAATTATATTTCTCAGTTTATGTTAATGTCTCTAGCAGTGTGGATGGCCTCTCTGCAGACACACGTACTTCCCATTAATGCTAATGGGAGTCAGAACCAACCACACTGGGAGATAAACGATCTTTCAAATCTCTTCTGACCTTACCTAAAGTAACAAGATTGTTAACTCCTGTGAACATATTGGCCAAATAAAGCTTTATTTCCTCACCTCACCTAGAAGTAGAATATAAGAATCAGAGGACCTCTGTGGAGAAACTGACTGCAGCTCAGAACCGGGAGCCACTACTAGAAAGAACTCTGCTTGGAAACACATGAATTCTACCTGTCAATCAAGCTACCTGGGCATATCATCTCTTAACCTCATCCTTAACACATACCTGCCTTTCTCTTTTTGTACTGGGTCAGGCTCTTCCTGCCTCAGTCCTTCCTCTTACTCTCATCTATTAGGAAATTTCAGTTTTTAAAGTGTTCCTCATGTTTCAGCAAATCATGTGGCTAGCATAGGCAGGACATACCCATTCTGCATCTGCAAGTCCACTAAAACTCTCCTGAAAATTGTCCTCAACTCATGTTTCCTAGTTTTAGACATTCACATATACCATCTTCATTATTTTTGCATATTCTCCTGTAACAATGCATATTTAGTACTTTTCTTTATACTGACTCACTTCTTAAATTTATTTTGCAAGATTGTTATCATTGCAGTTAATGAAAAACCAGTGTTTTCCTAAAATACCTTGAAAGAAACAAATAGTTACCAAAATTTAAAAAATTGAAACTGTAAACTGCCTAAAACTATATCCTATACTTACTTGGGTGAATAGCTGTTCACATTTTACTAGAAGAAATAAATTATTTTGTTTGTTAGAATAGGTAAAAGTTACTATCTCAGCAATATTTATACCCTCACAAAAATGAGGCAACCATAACATATTTCATCCCTGATATATTTGTAGGTTTTGCACCATGATTCAGTGTAAGATGAGCATCAGGGAACTGCACAGTTGGTTGGGAATGGTTTTGTCCTGGGGCTTGTGGTATTACTGGGATGCAAGCCCTGATGAGAAATAGAGGCCTCTCCTTTCTGCCAACTCTCGGGAGAGTCTAGGAAGCCAATACTTACAAGACGGAGGATAATAAAATACAGATCATACCTTTTTCCTACCTGTGAAAATACCTTACTTTTAACAATATGAGATGCTATATGTATGTGTGTGTGTGTATATATATATATATGGTTTCTCTGCTTAGCTGTTTCTAATCTTTCATACTCTTAATCATTTCTTTATTATAGGCTCACTTCTTTTTGTTAATTATTCTGTTGGGGTAGAAATGTCATAAATGTTCACTTCAACATGATTTAGAATACATGCATATACATTTAAAAATATATAAACAACAAAATATTAGTATTTCTTAGGCGCCAGCTACCCTGTTAATCACATAGCATGGATTTCCACAGTCATCAAAACAACCTCATTTTATAAGAATATGTTTATAAACAAAACAACTACTAATATTTCCTAGGTGCCAGGTACCATGCTAATCACTTAACATGGATTTTCACAGTTATCAAAGCAACTCCATGAGGCCGGCACTACTATTATCCCCACATAGGCTAATTTTCTTGTCTATGAGCTAGTAGGTGGCAGAAATGAGATTCAAACCCAGATCACTCTGGCTTGAATCCCTGCCTTTTAACTATGATTTAAGATGTTGCCCTAATATTCTCTTATATCTTCATAACTCACAAATAATCTATAACAGGTCCCAGCTCCGTGTCTAACCAGCTCTGAAACACTGAGGTCTCTCCTGGTCCTAAATGATCGCTAAGCTTCCTTTAGCCGAGATAGTCATACATTAGCAAAGACCTCTAGCTAGAACTGTGCTTTACAAATATTATCTAATGTCTTTTTCCTCTGCCTCTGAAACAGAGTGAACAAGAAGTCAGTCATACACTGATGCTAGTGCTCTGAGGAAGTAATAAACAGACTGAAATAGTTGGAATCAATCTAAACATATATTTAGTTCTAACTCTTGGACTTCCAATTTTCTATTTGCACAGCTAATGATAAAAAGACTTCCTGAAATAGTGGTACGTTTCCAACTTCCTATGACTCTAAAATACACAATTAGGTAATTTTTAGCTTTCTTCTTTAAATTAAAGTGAAGGCAATTTAAAAAAAAAATATTTTTATTTGCCTTCATCTACCTTCACAAAGGGATCTACAAATGGGCAAGAAGGAAAAATATGATATGACTCATAAATTACTCAGGAACAGGAAGAATGGGTAAAAACATTTCCTGGTGAGGCAAAAAGAACCAAGGAGAACTCAGAATCAGGATCCGGGTTTGGGTCTCCTTCTGCTACTCGTGACCTTAAGAGAACCACCAACCTGAGCCTCATCTTCTTCAGTCAAATTATTGCTTTGACCAAGATCCCTTCAACTCAAAAATCCTATGACAGGGTAATATATAAAGTGAAGGAAATGCAAATGAAATATAAATTAAGATCTCCTTCTTTTCAGTTGTTACGTAGCACTTTCAGCCCATGCCATGAAGCTGATATTGAAATAGTTTCACTCATGTGCTTTGCTAAGAGCTTAAAGGACTTTCTGTTACAAAAACTATAAAGCATCCAGGTTATGGTATGTGAGAATTTTATTTCCTTAAAATCGGCAAGGTTGGCTGAGTGACTAAGGCAAAGCACAGAGGTGATGAAAACCTTTTATTAGTATAATAAGCTATATCCATATCTCTGAATAAAAGGGACAGCTATCTTAAAAATTACCAAAGTCATTGTTTAAACAATGTTTGCTAAAAATAATACATGAGTCTTGAGTTTTTAATTTGTTGGCATAGTGTTCCTAGACATGAATTTCAAATCTATAGAGGCTTGAAAGAAATTTAATTAAAGGATTGAAGATAACATTAGTTATAACACTATAATAGATACAATAGCTATAATTCTCAAAATTGTATTGGATGATTCTGAAATAAGATAGCCTTTCAATCATATTCATTACCAGGAGTTCTCTAAGAATTATTAATCATATCATGTTTGCCATGATGTATTAATTTAGCAACACAGTGATATCTCTACATATTAAAATGAATGATGTCACTTCTACAGATTACATTATTAGACATGAGAACACATATATTAATATATGAATTCTTTGGGTGAGCCATTACCTTTCACTACCAAGTTTCCAGTACTGCTAGCAGTCCCAAAATGGTTAGTGGCTATACAGGTATAACTCCCAGCATCTGATTTAGTAACGTTGATGATTCTGAGGTTTCCATCTTCAGAAATGGTAATTCTGAAATCAAAGTAAATGAAGCAAAAATGGTGAAATTTATCTCATATGACTATTGCAAATTATTTCTGTCATTCTGTCATCTTTCAAACCATAAATCATTGCTACATTACTTGACAGCCTCTTTATTTAGGATATTTGTCCAATACACAGAAACATAATTGAGATACGTGACTTGTTTAGTGTTTTAAATATTTTTCTTGTTAAAATGGTCTCAATAGTCATTTGGAATAATCATTATAAATATTAAACAGGTTGTGACAATTTCTCTTTCAGAGGTCTAACCACATTAGGCAAAGGGAATGCTTATGGTAGGTCACCATTAGTCTTATAACTGCTAATGAGGAATAAGAAAAAAAAACCCTTGATTAATCAATTTAAGCATTTTCACTGACAGTATTTTTTTCTAAATGAGAGGCTTAAATTAAATGAGCTATTATTAAGCATATTCATTTCTAACATGTCAGCCAATACATTTTTAATGAGATGTAAAAACTGAACTTAAAAAATTAAAATACTCCATAACTCAGTGTGACTTTGGCAGAATAGCCAATGTGGATGGCAAACCTCAGGCTCCACAAGTAAGGTCAAACATCTACTTTCTGCAGGGAAGAAAATGCTTTTGTTGACCGATGCAAAATCTGGAAGAGGAAGAATTTTAAAGAACTCTATTTTCAACATGACTACCAGAAGAGAAGTAGGAAAATACAAAGATGAATAAGACAGACAGCTTGGCTTAGAGGCTTGTCAGAGAAATAAAAAACGTACACAAATAGCTCATTCAAGGTACATGTCTATTACATTTCTCTTACATTTCAAATCTGCCCACATCTTTCCATCTCTTCCGCTCCCTCCTTCCCACCTAGTCTAACAAAACAGCCTCCTAATTGGTCTGACTATTTCTACTCTTGTCTCTCAAATTTATTCTTCAGTCAGTGACCAGATGATCTTTTAAGATTTAAATCAGATTATATCACTCTCCTGGCTTAAAGCTACATCCTTGGAACTGCCACTGCATTCTGAATAAATTTCTTGTTAGAGCTTTATTATGAAGCCTAACAGATCTAGCTTTTTAAAAAGCCTCTCTTGCTTACTATTTTGTTCTAATGCTTCTACCCTTCAATGAACTCTAGTCACAGTGCTGTTCTGTATGTTACTAGAGCATCTGAAATGCTTCTCACTTCAGGTCCTTTGCACTTGCTCTTCTGCCTGCTTTGAACATCACTTCCCTGTGTCTGGACATAGCTGTCACCTTCTAACCTTCAGGATCTCAGTGTGGAGGTAACTTTTCCTTACAGATCTTTCCCAACTCACTGTTTAAGGTGGGTCTCCCTGTCTCCCTGTCTTCCTATTTTCATGCAGCCACTTTATTGCTTCCCATTAAATTCAATACGGAAATTTTATTTGTTTGCTTGTTAGTTGTCTTATTGCATAGAATGGTAGCATCTCTGAGGGCAGGGATGGTGTTTGTCTTATGACTGAAACTCTGGGTTTAGGACACAGGATGGCATGTAGTAGATACTAGAAATATTTAAGTGGATGAGTGAATAAGTGAATAAATAAATACCCTAAAGGAAAAATTGATATTATGCTGTAGGAATTCAGAGTGGCTGAACCACTTGGCACTAGTGCTAGACTTACCAGAGTCCTTTCAAATATCTGAAACAAGGGGGCTACGATGGGCAAAGCCTCTCTTCGTAGAACTTTTGAGTAAGCATTTTAAAAACACAGGTGAAGGTATAAATGCATGGATTTGCAAATGCTACATATACATTTGTGAAGGCTTTTATGGATGGAGAAGCTATAGTCTTCCTGAGGACCCAGTCCAGATCTATGAGTCAGGCTGATGAGAGCTTATGAAGGTGGAAGAACTCTAAAAAGAATTTTGGAATCAAAGGATTGGGAGTTCACATTCCAGTGCTGTCAGTTATAGCTATACGGACTAAAGGCAACTTGCTTCAGTTTCCCAGTTTTTACTTCCTCTTCCACAAAATACAAGTAACCATGTCCATCTTACAGATTGATAGCAAGAATTAGATAAGATAGGATCAGTAAGATTCCTAGATGTTTCCTGATACTTATTAGGCAGTGGTTCTCTTTCATCTTTAAAACTGTGTTCACTAGGCTGGGTGTGGTGGCTCACGCCTGTAATTCTAGCACTTTCAGGGGCTGAGGCGGAAGGATCACTTGAGCACAGGAGTTCAAGACCAGCCTGGGCAACATAGCAAAACCTTGTCTCTACAAAAAAATACAAAATTAGCCAGGCATGGTGGCTTATGCCTATAGTCCCAACTACTTGGGGGGCTGAACTAGGAGGATCACTTGAATATAGGAGGTGGAGGTTGCAGTGAGCCAAGATTGTACCACTACACTCCAGCCTAGGAGACAGCGTGAGACCCTGTCTCAAACAAACAAACAAACAAACAAAAATTGTGTTCTCTTAGTCATTTGTATATATAGGCAAAATTGGATAATATCCTTTTAATATATTTTCTTTTAACATAGTAATTAAATAAGTCTTCTTTTTATATTTTGACTGTTATTTCTAACAATCTGAAATCAATATGCCAATTAACTGAGTCATCCCTAATCAAGGTACAAGATGCAGCCAAGGCACAACGGCACGCGTGGTTGGGCAGTTTGTAGTGGCTGGCAGTACCTATGTTGCTTTTTGGTAGAGCTCTGGGGTGGGAGGCCTTGGCCTTTGGGCTGGGGTGAGCCATGCCCCCGGTGGAGGCAAGGGAGCTGAGCTGGAGCCTTGGCCAGTCAGGTGCTAACTCCTAGGCTGACCATTGCTGCTGAGGGATTTGTGGGTCACTATGTTTTGCAAACCAGGAAGCATAAGAGCCTCAGGTAAAAACATCCCGTTTTTCAAAGTCTACTGAAATCCACCCTCAGTGATGGCTATAGAGGTGTCTAAATCCAAAGCGACAAAATGAGAAGCAGAGGTACAAGTCCTCCTGCCAATAAAGAAAGAGTAAGAGATGCTCATCAACAAATTCCTCCCTTAATCACTCTGGTAAAGGAGAATGCTCTTACATAGCAGTCAAAATCTATGAAGCTAAACATTTACTAGCAGATTAAGGTTAAAGTTAAGTAAATGTATGATTAATTTTAAGTTCTTATTAGTTTACATATATGACTACCAACTTCTTATAATAAAATGTCTCAAAGCTATAATTTAGAAAAATGATTTAGCATAAGCCAAATCAAAGCTCTGGCAAAAAAAAAAAAAAAAAAAAGACAGACAAGAGGCCTTTTGTTCATTTACATCACAGATACACACATAACAGTTGCTCAATAAAGACCATCTGATACCTCATTTGGCAATGAGCAGATGCACTGACAAAAACAGAGTGGTGAACAAATCTTAATTGCCTCAATAATAACAAAAATAGCCTTAAAGGAGTTAATCGCATTCCATTTATAAAATAGTTTGCTAGAAATTGTGGAATGTTAGCATATGAGAATTCAATATGTAAGGTGACATTTGTGTTTTACTTATGGACTTATCTTCTATGAGGTAACACTGGCCTGGAGCATATTAAACATTCTGAGGGGTAAGATGACTTTCAAGGCAAAAACACTTATTAATAACTTATATGATTAAAAATAGTATCATGATCATTCCCAAAACCTAAAACCATCGCCTGTATCAAACTCTAACATGCTGAAGGACATGAATACGGAAACAAAGGTTTGTCATCAGATGACATGGGTTCTAGCCTTGACTCTGAAACTTGTCAAGTATATGGCATAGCCAAGTTACTTATGCAAGCTCTGAGACAGTTTCCCAACCTTGGCACTGAGGACATTTTGGACTGAGCAATTCTTTGTCCTGGGGAGAATGCTGGGCAGCATGCCTGGCCTCTGCCCACTGGATTCTTATATCTCTAACCCTTCCCTAAGTCATGACAATCAAAAATGTCTCCAGATATTGCCAAAGATACCCTGAGGGTCAAAATCACCCCCAGTTGAGAACTATTGGTCTAATTCAGTTTTTAAAATTCCTTCTTCTATAATGAGATAAGATACCTGAAAAGTTCCTTGAATTTAATGTGCTCTACACTCTTCAAGTGTTTTCTCCACCATCGTTACCATTCCTGCTTCCTACTTTTGGTATCTGCATTGCATAAAACCCAGCTAGCTTTTAACAGTCTTAGTACAAGGCTCTCTTTCCCCCTTGTCCTTAGAGATTCCCTATCGAATTTCCTATAGGCCTCATGAAATTACAAAATAATTTTATAAAATACTTACTATTCATTTTAAAGATTTCAATGCCTAATACAGGCAGTGCTCGACTTAACGACCACGGTCAGGACCGCGGAACGGTCGTAACACGATTTGGTCGTAAGTTGAGTAGGCTATATGTACAGTTGAAATGCTGCACGCGGAGATGGTAGTGCTGCCAGAAGCTGGTCCGCACTGTCGTACACCCAGCTGGGCAACATTTGCGCTGCCAGATGCGGAGCAGTAGTGGCTAGCGATTGTGGTCGTTAAGTCGAATGGTCGTAAGTGGCATAGGTCGTAAGTGGCATAGGTCGTAAGTCGATAAATACCTGCACTAGTTTACGGTCTTAACTCTCCAAATGTTATTTGGAAAGAGGTAAGTAAAATAAGGAAGACCCTAACTGTTAGAATTACAAATGAGAGAAGGACAGTGAGGGAGATTATCTGTAGAAGGGGTAACTTTCAGTAGCCTTCATTAGATTACATCATATTGCTGTGATTATTTATTCTTCCTATTATCCAAATGTGGGAGTAATATGAAGTTTGTTAAACTATTCTTTTGAGAAACTCAACAACTTTTTTATACAGCAGTACAGTGTAGTAACTAGCAACATAAACTCTGCAACTAAACTGTCTAGGCTCAAATCATGCTTCTACTATTTAGGAACTGTGTGACTTTGGGAAAGTTAATCTCTCTGTACCTACGTTTCCTTATTTGCGAAAATGGGATAAAAGTAGCTACATATATCTCATAGAGTTGTTGTAAAGATGCACAGTGCTTAGAACAATTCCTGACACGTAAAATGCACCAGGCAGGACAGGTGCCTGGGCATATGTCAGTGAGACCCTCATCAATAGACCAGAGTTAGCCACATGTCCTATTAAGTGAAGCTCTGTGCCTTCCTGGACCCAGTTTACAAATCCTTTGTAATTGTTTCAAGCAATTGCAAAGGATTGTGTTAAGGCTAAGACAACTGCTGAGTGGTTCTGCCACTATGAAGTTCTACAACACATTATTATGCCTCACAAAGCACACAGGTGACACCAAAGAGACACAGAAGGGGGATGATATATTGAACTCAATCACTCATAGTTATTTACTAAATATTTCTTCTATATTAGGCCTTGTGCTATTTTTTAGTGATGGGAAAATTATTGTTTCTGTTCTCAAGAAGCTCATAATAAATCATGAGTTTAGATGATTATATATCTAGAAATAATGCCAATGCGTTATATATGATAACATACACATTCTATAAGTACATAGCAAAAGGAGCATAACTTTTTTCAAAGGGAAAGCTGTTTCACAGACTATCTAGCTATAAAGATGGGCAGGGAATTAGAGCTGGTCAGTCAGGAGACCCTATTTTCTTGTCTATAGTGATTGGTGTAGAAGCATGCCATCAAAACCAGGAGCTCTTTGAGAAAACAATCTCTTTCTGCTGAAATTGTTAAATTTGAAAGATGGGAATCTAGAATGTTGGCAATCATTTTGCCTACCATATAGTGAAAGCATGCCTTAAGGAAGCTAAGCAAAGACAAACAGAGCCTAAAAGACAGAGAAAAAGAGAGGCAGAGAACTTATGACATTTTTTATCCCATTTCTGTCCATGGTGGAATTCAACATCTTGGACGCCCCAGTTACATAAGCCAATCATCTAAAATATTACAAATTGAGTTAGCTTTTACACCAGGAAGAGTGCAATCTTTTCAAGAAATTATTGAACTTGTTCAGGTGACAGTGGTAGTAAAAGAGGAGTGGAGGGAATGGATTCTGCAGATGATTCTGTGATAACTGCCTCGATAGAACTTTTTGGTACAAGACTGATGAATGCTATCTGTAATGGAAGAATAACCACACCATTCTGAATATGAAAAGAATGTACCTGATATTTCTTTAGACACAGCTGTATTATATAATTTTGGTTTTATCTTTCTGCATGAAGGCTAAGTATACAATTTGACTTGTTGCTTTTAATGTGTTTTATGGGATTTTTTTTTGAGACAGAGTCTTGCTGTGTTACCCAGTCTGGAATGTAGCGGCACAATCTTGGCTCACTGCAACCTCCACCTCCTGGTTACATACGATTCTCTTGCTTCAGCCTCCCTAGTAACTGGGATTACAGGTGTGCACCACCACGTCTAGCTAATATTTTACATTTTTAGTAGAGCTAGGGTTTCACCATATAGGCCAGGCTGGTCTCAAACTCTTGACCTCAAGTGATCTGAGTCCCTCAGCTTCCAAAGTGCTCAGATTACAGCCATGAGCCACTATGCCCAGCCAATGTTTTATGGGATTTTTTTATAAGCCAGAAATAAGCTATAAAGCTAGCATTTGGCCTTCGGGTACAGATTTGGCTAGCTCAAGGAAATTTTGAAATAAAACTCAATATAAATTCTTAGATATTTTCTTCCTTTCAATTTGGATCCTCTATCAACTTACAAAAAGGGGTTTTTCCACTAATAATACATTCATTTTTTTCATGAATATAGTACCTAAATCTAGTCCAAGGATGGTGATATAGAAGTTGAGAAGAAATTATTTAGGCAGATAGTGAGGGTACGGTAGTCCTCAGTAAGATTTCCTTTTAATGAAAAGCAGCCTCAAATCATTCTCTTTTCTAACAAAGAGGAGCTTGCAAAATTGAGCTGCAGATATAGACAAGCAAGCTGGAAGCTTGCATGGGTAAATAGCAGTAGCTGTGCCAATAGGAAAAGGCTACCTGGGACTAGGCATGTTTAAAATAGTGGGCCCATCTTTCTTTCTCTTTGCCAGCCATGTATATAGCAAAAAGCAGACAGCATGGGGCTGGCCAGGCAAAGAGCCTATTTGCATAACATTAGGGTGGGGCAGCCAGCTTCCCCACCACACCTGGTCTAACCAATCTCTGGGCCCTATGTAAATAAGACACTCCTCTTCAAGCCTGTCTATAAAATCCAGTGCACTTCAACACAAACCAGAGAGAGGGAGCTGTTCTCCCTTCTCCTTTTTTTGCTAATTAAACTTCAGCTCCTAAACTCACTCCTTGTGTGTGTCTGTGTCCTTAGTTTTCTTGGCATGAGATGTCAAACCTCGGGCATTACCCCAGACAACAATGCCACTTAACAGCTTTATTTTCATGTTTGTTTCCTGATGAGACTTCAAACTTTCCTTTGTGATCCATCTCATCTTGGTTTCCTCAATTTAGACTACTGACTAACTTGTAGCTATTAGGGTGATAATGAACTTTGAGCTCCTCCTAATACTAATGAATTAGTGATGGAGTAAGATAAAAAGAATTGAAAATGTAAATTTGTTCTTGGTTTAGAATAGGTTAGTCCTGACCTACCTGTGGGCCCTTTTTAAATTATTGATGGTATCAAAGTCAAAGATGATTAAGCAGCAAGTAGTAAAAATAAAGACGTGACACAAGACTTAATTTTCCCTATATGAAAAGAAGTCACTTAATTCTCAACACAGTAAATTACCTAGAGCATAAAGAAGCAGTTGTCCCCTCACTGTCATTTGGAGATTTTGGATCCACAGAGGATAGGAATAAATCTGGACTCATGAGATAAATTGAATCTCTTTCTTCATATAAGGCTCTGCGTTGCAGCCATTGAAGAGCTGACATTGTCTGTCCTATAAATCAAAACCAGTCTGGGGACACGGGACCTTTAAAAATGCTGATCTTTTCTCTTTGGGGGCTTTAGTAATAGATGACAAAAGCTTCCAACTTCACTCTATCACCCAAAAGAGGAAGATTATCCCAAAATGGAGACCTGTGATTTCTGTGAGCAGTTCAGCGGGAAGCCCAACTGCAGGAGAGGGAAACAGTATATCCTTGCTTGCCTTTAAGTCACACTGAAACACTTCCTTAGAAATGAATCCCTTTAGAATACAACTTATAAAACCGCTTCTCCCCTTCTGCAAAGAAAGAAATTATGGAGTGATCATTTCCTTTCAACAAACAAACAAAATACATCAAAGTGACAAACTATTATGTTAAATTTTAAATCATCTTTATTATTGTTAGATTGAGAATAAAGTAGCTCACTTAAAATTACGTGCAATTTAAACAAAATCTCAAAGGGCCTTAAGAGGCTTCTACTCTCTTTTATACACGATCAGTTCCAGAAAACATGTTTGAAAGTTGAAAGCCTGAAAGTGAAACAACAGATATCACATTACAAAGGATGCTAGACTCCTGAAGAGCAAAATTTATTACAAAATCCCAAACATAGTTAACATATTTATTGCTATGGTCACCAAGTGGCTCCATTTTTCTAAGATGGTTTCATTCTTTTTCTCTAACTTTTCTTTTCTCATTCCCCTTGTTCCCCACTTCCTACTTAGCCTTTTAGAAATGCAAATGTAGCCTTTTACCCCCCTTTCACCAGACACTCCCTACAGGGCAAGTTCATCTAACTAAGTGCTTAAGCGCTCCAGAAAGAAACTTTACAAAACTTTCACCTACCAGGAGGCTGCCTCAACTTTACAAAACTCCCTCCTGCCAGGAGACTGCCTCAGGAGATATGAAACTCCTTCCTACCTGGTGAGTTTGCAGCCTCATCCTGTCCACAAAGGTGTCAGCAGTCATGAGGTCAACCACCTCGTAGATGAGGGGCCAGAGCTGTCACACGTACCCCCTCCCTTTCTTGCTTCCTCCTCTACTTTTTAAAAGTACCCGCTTTCTGTTTCAAAAGTGAAGTGGTACACTTAAGGCAGGACACCTGTATTTCTTCCTAAGCTAGCCTTGGAATAAATCACTTTCTTTATACCAGACCTCACTCTTGTTAATTGAACTCTGCAACGGACGAGCAATTAACTCACATTTCAGTAATACTACTTCTCAGCTCAAGGAAACTGGGATGGCAGAGGGGAGGATGGCAGCGCTGTCACAGGAGGCCCGGCTCCAGGTAGGAAATACTGTTGACCCCAGGGGCCATCAGCAATGTCCTAGAATGAGGGCAGTTGGGCAGGCATCCTGCAACCAAAGGTCTCTAATGCCTCATAAGAAAGGACAGGACTGGGCACATGTCACCCTCATTAATAGACTAGAGGAACTTCCCAGCCACAGATGTGTTTGCTTTTTCTACACAGTTAAAAAAAAATCTAATAATTGTGTGATTTCATGTAAAAGCCCAATTCCTGGCTAATTGTGACATATGGGAAGACAGGGCAATACTGGCAACATAGCCCCTCAGGGCACCAATAGGCTGGAGGAGATGGGCAGCAGTCCTTTGAGCAGATGGTGGGCTTTCTAGCTCCCACCCATTCCTGGCTTGAACCTCTTATTAATGTTCCTACCAGGCCCCTGCAGGCCTTTGAGACTGTGAACCCTGACTTTAAACCACCACCAGCATGTGCCTGAGTACATAGTACTGGGATTTAGGGTAGCCTGTGGTTATAAGGCTATGATCTACCCCCTCTTCTATGTTTCCACTCCAGACATACTGCACAGAGAGAACAGAGCAACAGAGTGGGAGAGGACAATGGGTGTGGTGTGGTAGCAGCTTCCTATGGCTGCCATAGCAGCATACCACAAACCAGGTGCTTTACAACAATAAAGATTTATACTCTGGCAGTGGTGGTGAGGAAGGAGACCATTAATCCTCTTCAGTCTTCTACATTGGATCTCAAAAGCAGAAGTTAGAAGTCAGCTATAGGAGGAACCATTTGGCGCTGCCAGTCAGGTTAAGGATAAGACCCCTACTGCTAACCACAATCCCATCTACAGATCATGGATATGGTGTGGAGGAATCTTTCCAGAAGGCATTGTTTTTACTTAAACATGATCAGACCCCCCTAAGTCACATACCCCGTTACTACTTCACGGATCAAGACCCTTTCACATGTAATTTCTAGAGTTGTAAGCCTTTAAAAGGGCAAGGATTGTCTTTGTTGGAGAGCTTGGCTGTTAGGCATAGATGCCGCTGCAGCTCCCAGCCTAATTAATCACCACTTCCTTCCCAGTTTGGTTTTCCAGAGGTTTGTTTCACGGCCTTTCCTGCTTCAGTGGAGGGTGGCAGTTTGACATGAAGGTATTGGCCAGGTTGGTTGGTGCTGGAGGCTCTGCGGGAGAAACCCTATGGTTCTCTCCCAGCTTCTTGTGGCTGTTCGCCCTCCACCTCCCTTTTTTTTTTTTTTTTTTTTTTTTTTGTTGTTGTTGTTCCTTGTCTTGCAGGGGCATCATTCCATTCTCTGTCTCCATCATCACATGGTGCTGATGTATGCTCTTTACATTGTCTTCCCTCTGTATCCAAATTTGCCTTTCCTTATATAAGGACATCAGTTATTGGATTAGGGCTGATGCAATCCAGTATGACCTCATCTTAACTTGATTACATCTGCAAAGGCCCCAGATAAGGTCACATTTTGAGATTCTGGGTAAATATGATTTTTACAGAGACACCGTTTAACCCATAACAGGTATCAAGAAAGGAAACCCCCTAGGGTTGGTAGACCTTGTTTGAAGCCCCTAGACAGGGGCAGAGGGAGTGACACGAAGGAGTTGTTCTGATTCGTGGGCCTGGCACCACCTCCCATGACCACTGCTCAGCCTCCTTCCAGCCTGTAGAAGGCTTGGCCTTTTCCCCAACAACAGCTAAGAGAAACTTGCAATTATTGCTCTTTCGGTGATACAGTAACAATCAAATGAGGAGTATAAAAGTTTGGGGGTGGTAATGGGTAATGCACAAAAGAATAAAAGTCCAGTAGGGAAAAAAATTGGGGCCTGCTTGCAATTTTAATTTCTTTAATTAACCCAGTTTGCTGGTTGGATTAAACTACATCTCCCATTTGATCTTTTTCTTGTTACTCTGGCCAAGTAATAAATATTTACTTTGGTGCTGAAATTATAACCAAAATTAGACAGAGGAGGTATACACCAAAATGGAAACTTATGGTTTTCTAAGCTGTTCTGCCTGAAAGCTGAACTGCTTACGAGAAAGGCATTGTCTTTACTTGCCCTTGAGGCAATAGCAATATAGCATAATTTTGGAGTGCAATTCCCAAGAAATAGTCACAATGTGGAAGGAGTGGAGAAGTAGCAATGAAGAGACAGAGATAAAGACTCATATATTTACCTATCAACAGGAGAATTAGGCTGTGACCACAAGAGCTGACATATGGATGCAATACAGGGGTCCCTGGCTTTGTGCCAGTTGAGAAATTAGAAAAGCCTGGCAGATTAATTAGCATGGGTATGCTGTATGCTATAGACCTGCCCGAGAGCAAATAAAACCAAGACTTTTCTCTGAAAAGAAAAGAAAAGAAAAAGATTTATTTTGCTTTGAATTTCCTTGGCTATCTCTTTTAATAAAATTCAACAGGTATTTTAACCTTTTTTTTTTTTTTGAGACGGAGTTTCGCTCTTGTTACCCAGGCTGGAGTGCAATGGCGCGATCTCGGCTCACCGCAACCTCTGCCTCCTGGGTTCAGGCAATTCTCCTGCCTCAGCCTCCCAAGTAGCTGGGATTACAGGCACGCGCCACCATGCCCAGCTAATTTTTTGTATTTTTAGTAGAGATGGGGTTTCACCATGTTGACCAGGACGGTCTTGATCTCTTGACCTCGTGATCCACCCGCCTCAGCCTCCCAAAGTGCTGGGATTACAGGCTTGAGCAACCGCGCCTGGCGGTATTTTAACTTTTAACTGAAATTTGCCCAAGCTTACATACCTGATTTCAAAAGATACCTGGAAATTTTCAGCATGATGGGAAGGAGTGTATTATTTTGAATTGTAGAAGAAAGAGAGATTGTTTTGTGCTAATGTGCAATTTATAAAGAGTCAATTGAGACCCCTAGAAGATGGCTTTTCTCCCTAACTTAAGAAAAAAAAAAAGGTATTTTGGATAGCAAATTTAAATGTAGGTTAATAGGAAGACACCTACTCCAGGGGTAATTTCAGGCAAACCTGTCATTGATCTTTCCATGAAGCCTCTGTGGCAGCAATAGACATCACTATTGAACAGACACCCTGGTGACAAAGTTCCCTTGGAGATAATTTGCTTTCTGTTGTAAGATTTGGGTTTAATAAACTGCTGAACAGCCCGTGCCTTTCAGGCCACCTGAAGTACAAGCTGCGTTCAGACCCCATTGCCCTTGTCTGCAGCACTGCTCGAAAGAGAAAATAAACTCGTGTTTGTTTAACCCAGTTTGATCCAGGTTTACCTTCATCTTAACAACAGTTTGAAAGCCCTTTAAAATAACCTAGAAACAACTCTCTGCCTGGGGCTGTATGAGTATTAAAGATTACAGAGTGAATTTTAATTATTCTTTGTGACACAGTACATGATGAATATGAGAAATACTTTTCTTGTGCCGGTTAAGTTTTGTGATTTTAGTTATTCACATGGTCAGTATATAACACTGAAAACACCATGTCTTTGGGAAAGGGAATAAAGTAAAGGACATGTTTGGATATCGTTTTGTCTAAAATTTGCTTCTTAAATTGCTACATTTAATTGATGCAAGATCTCTGCATGTTTCCATTAATACAAGATTTAGAATTGCTTTCTTCTGAGAATTTAGGACATGAGATAACTTCAACGTAATTTCCATAAGGCATTGTGAGGATGAATGGGGGTGTAAGGACAGGAAAATAATATTATTTAAAGTAATATTAATCTTTAAAGTAATATTTGTTATTTTTATACTTCCATATACTTTTACCAAAGCTTCAAAATAAATAATGTAATTTTTATAATGAGAAAAAACTTATTAAAATATATAAGACACTTAGGAAGTTGTATATAACAAACTCAGGACACTAGAGTAGCTTGTAAAAGAATAGTTTAATAACCAAGTGCAGCTGTGGCTAGAAATAATTAGAAATAAAGAAGACATGGACAGAAATGGGCCGAGACATCCAGAGGAAAAACTGTAAATATACTAAGTTGAGTGCTGGGCACATGGAAACGCTTAAGAAGTTTATTAAGCACCTACAACATCCTACTGGGTACTGTTGGCTGCTTGCATTTATTATCTCATTTAATCTGCACAATTCTGAGGAGTATCATTATTCTAATTTTTCAGTTAAGAAAAATGAAATTCAGAGAAGTAAATTAAAACTTTCAGGCCGGGCGCGGTGGCTCAAGCCTGTAATCCCAGCACTTTGGGAGGCCGAGGAGGGTGGATCACGAGGTCAAGAGATCGAGACCATCCTGGTCAACATGGTGAAACCCCGTCTCTACTAAAAATACAAAAAATTAGCTGGGCATGGTGGCGCGTGCCTGTGATCCCAGCTATTCAGGAGGCTGAGGCAGGAGAATTGCCTGAACCCAGGAGGCGGAGGTTGCGGTGAGCCGAGATCGCGCCATTGCACTCCAGCCTGGGTAACAAGAGTGAAACTCCGTCTCAAAAAAACAAAACAAAACAAAACAAAACAAAACAAAACAAAACAAAACAAAACAAAAAAAACTTTTCAAGGTCAATATAATTTATAAGAAACAGAGTGGAGTTTTTTTTTTTTGTTTGTTTGTTTGTTTGTTTTTTTGTTTTTTTGAGACGGAGTTTCGCTCTTGTTACCCAGGCTGGAGTGCAATGGCGCGATCTCGGCTCACCGCAACCTCCGCCTCCTGGGTTCAGGCAATTCTCCTGCCTCAGCCTCCTGAATAGCTGGGATCACAGGCACACGCCACCATGCCCAGCTAATTTTTTGTATTTTTAGTAGAGACGGGGTTTCACCATGTTGACCAGGATGGTCTCGATCTCTTGACCTCGTGATCCACCCTCCTCGGCCTCCCAAAGTGCTGGGATTACAGGCTTGAGCCACCGCGCCCGGCCAACAGAGTGGAGTTTTTGCTCAGCAGTCACTAAAAAGCCTGCACTTGTCACTTGTCCCACCATGCCAGCCTGCAGTGTTGGGAGGTGTAGGAAATAAATGAAACGAGAAGCTCAAAATGTAACCACATTTAAGAGATTTTCTTTAAATTTGCCATTGGAACTTTGGTTTTAATTAAATAGTTCTTTTTTATGTTTGCAGTCTAATTTTCCTTGTCAAAATAGCTTTTCCTAATATTGAGAAATCTGTGTCCCTATTAATGTGTCTGAAAGCAGAAGCAAAAGTAAAGAATATGTGAAAAATAACCTGAAGTTGAAATCACAGAAGCTTCCTGGACCCCTTGGTAACTAAAATGCCTGGAAGACAATATTAATTATTAATTAGAAAGGGGACACCCACTATATAGATTATGTAATTTAGTAAAGAGAAGAGGTTTCTACAAGACAAATAGCAATATTGGCCATGCCAGAAATAAAAAATGCTTTAATTTTATTGTGCACCCAATTCGAAACTCTTTGGTGATTTCAGGATCATGCTTTATTTGCTTCAACCCCTTAAACCAGAACTTTTTAATATTTCTAAGAGAGAAAACTGAGGTGGGATCTACTAGTTCATACACTTACCACGGTAGAACACCACTGTCAAGGTCCAGTTAACATCCCCAAGTTCTCTCCCTGCCCCTAAAGCAGTTTCATCTTTGCCTTCTGGGAAAAACAGACACTCAGCATCACCAACAGTCATCCATTTCCTGAACTCCTTTCCTGGACTCCTGACATCTCTCAATTTCTGCCATATTCGTGTGCTGCCAGACAGCCTAAATCCTTGCCTCTCTAACTGCTAGACATGTGACTTGGGAGTCTCAGCCTCTCTGGGCTCCAGACTGCCATCTCTAAAATGAGGGTCATAATACCAACACCTCAGTTTCATAGGTTTTTTGTAAGAAGGTTAAATGTAAAAATTCCTGTGACACATTTATAACTGTGATGGTGCATGTTAAACACTAGTCATTGTTAGCTGCAATTATCATTTCTGTTATCATTTTCAGCATCATTCTAATAACCCATAGTCACAATATTTTTTAAATGGCTCAAAGTTCAAAATTAAAGAATAAAGGAAACTTGATATTGCTATGATACATGGAAACCAGTATCCACTTGTCCTAAATAGTGATAACCATAAAAATAAACATGATAAAAGCATACTTAAGGTATTATATTCTAGCTAGGTAAAGTTGTCTGCCAGGATTCTCAGCCTAGGGACTACCTTTTTTTTTTTTTTTTTTTTTTTTTTTTTTGGTAAAAGGGATTACTCTGGGTTTCTAAAGTGTTCAGACATGCTAGGACCAATCATTATTTTCCCCTTGATATTCTCAGAAGGAGTTTAAGAGAACTATGTTGCTCAGTGCTTTTTAATGTCTGTATACTATGTACCATCCAAGATGATCTGAGTACTTGGAGAAGGGCCAATCTTGTACCTTGTGAAACACGTATCTCTTTCAACCATGTTCCCATGATCAACTTCCTCTTACAGTGTTCTGAATAACTGTAAACTGTGTTGGGCAAATCACATTATGGCCACTTCATGACTTTCCAAAGCTGCCCAATCTACTCAGGTGGCATTGATGTTACACTGCCTCAATATATCATCATCCGATTTACCCAAATGATTTCCAGAAATCAAACCCCAGGTCTTATCCATCTTTCCATCCCCCTATCATTTTACACAGTCATTTATGTACAAATAGGCACACATTAAACATGTTGATTATTGGATTAAAATTCATTTAGTCTTTGGAATTTTAGAGATATTGATGATACTTCCTGGGGTTAGGACTGATTTCTAACCTTTTTTGATGTGTGGGTAGAGGTGAGAGATATCTTAGGATTCGGAAGAAAATTATGACATTCTCCCCCAAAATGAAACTATGCACAACGGTTTTGAACACTTCCAGACCTCCTGAAGACTCTCCACTTCATAAAACTGAACAGAGAAATCACTGTCTGGGATAAACAGAGATGTCACCAAGAAATCTTGAGGGTATATAAGCTGTATTTACTTTTTCTGTAAAGCTCAATAATGCATGCTATGTGCTGAAGTTAATACTTGGATGTTCTTTTCCCAGGAAAATTATTTTTATGTTTTCTGTACCTTCAGATCTGTTTTGCATAGGAGAAATTTCTACGATCAACCCAAGTCCTTGCAGGAATCCTCTTCTCTTTTCTCAACTATTAGACTCAACTATTTTCTTCCCTAGATAGCAAAGAAAGCAATTTCATTTCAAGGAAGAGCCTTTATTCTTTTCAGACAAACCATCTAAAAAGAAGTGTGAAGTCGAGCAGGTAATGGGTTCCAATAAATAATTCTCATAATAACAGAACATTTAAGGACTTGATATATGGGCCCTCTCCTATTTAATGGCCCAAATCTGCAAGGACCTTTTCCTAATTCCAGGGGGAAGTTGACAACAGAAAAAAGAAGAGCTTAAGAAAGGAGAAGTGCTCTTATTATTAAAAATCTTGGTGGCAAAGTAGAAGATAGTAATTTAGATAAAGGGAATTTGATATGGATATGAAGGGGAGGGGTTTTAGGAGAACAGTTCATTGTGAACCTGACCTACTTAAAGCAAAGAAGAAGATAATATCTGAACATACTTGCACTATGTATATGTAAAGGAGTTTTCTGGCAAATCCTCCTCTAATAATCAGCACACTACATTTATTGAAAAATCTGGTAAATGGAGCTGTTATATAAACATAAACTCAAAAGAACTGTGAAAGGAATATAGTGTTCTGAAAACACTGATAATCTCAAGCAACAAACAAAATGTGCTACAGCTGTTTCAAAAGAATCCACAGTAGCAAATTATTCACGTTAGATCCCTATAATCATTTTGAAAATGAGATTGGTTAGTATTATCCCTAACAAAACATGCTTTGTTGCACTACTGATGTGTCCAATACTTCCGATCAAGTCATGCAGAACTGTCAGACATGTCTGATTGGGTAAATATCAGGAATTTATCAGAATCTTTGAGTGTGTGTGTCTGTATGTGTAGGTGTAGGAGTGAGTGAGTGAGTGTATGTATGAGTTAGCTGCAAAAGTAAGGAACAGAATGATTTTTAACATTTATGAGTTATAGTGGTATATAAGAAAAGAATGTTAATAGCAAATTCATTTTTTAAAAATTAGGTAACCTGAATAATAAGTGATTTAGGGATACTCACTTTGTAGTGGTCTCATAGCAGAGGGAAACAAAGTTGAAAAGAATATAAAACATCAGGAGGTCTGTATAATTAATCAGCAGTCCTACAAAGTATGCCATAAGTTAGGGCTGCAATTATACCACTGTGCTTGAAAAATAGGAGGCTGGACTTTTTATATAAGCATTCAGGTTTATTTCTTAATATCCATCTCCACCATAATGTAAAGTGCACCTCAGGAAATGTGGCTGTGAGAGTTAATGCTTTCATTGCAGCTATTACAACCTAATTTGCAAATTTTTACAGCATCTTCATAGTCACATTGCAGTAAGTGGAAGAAAGAAATATTTTGCCATTCTTTCTGGAAGTTCCTGTCAAGAAAGAGAACCTTAAAAGTCACTAAAAATAAAGTTTTTATGGATCTAAAATTTGCTGTGAACCATATTCCTTTTAGGAAATACAGTGTAAAATTTACTTTTAAAATACAGCTTGTTCCTTCACAATTTTCAACTCTGGCCCTTTCTATAAACAATATACTTTAACGTATCTATTGCTACTGAATTGTATACTCTAAGGGTTCTAGAATTTCACCTACTGTTTTTCTGTTAGATGTAAAGATTTGTGTAGTTTGAAAAATATGTTTTGTGAATATAAATTATAATATGCTATGTTTCTTGCCGGCATATGGTATACCACTGAATTAATTCCAGCTCATTCACTAGCATTACTCTTCTGATGAAAGAGCATTAAGAAAGGTCAAATAGGCCGGGCATGGTGGCTCACGCCTGTAATCCCAACACTTTGGGAGGCCAAGGTGGGTGGATCACAAGGTCAAGACATGGTGAAACCCTGTCTGTACTAAAAATACAAAAATTAGCTGGCCATGGTGGCATGCACCTGTAGTCCCAGCTACTCAGGAGGCTGAGGCAGGAGAATTGCTTGAACCAGTGATGGGGAGGTTTCAGTGAGCTGAGATTGTGCCACTGCACTCCAGCCTGGTGAGAGAGCAAGACTCTGTCTCAAAAAAAAAAAAAAAAAAAAAAAAAAAAAAAAAAAGAAAAGAAAAGAAAAGTCAAAGTCAACTCTATCTGTATACTATATATCCACCTATATAGATATAGATATATAGTTGACCCTTGAACAATACAGTTCGAACTACATGGGTCTGAACTGTGCAAGTCCACTAATACACATATATTCTTCCACTTCAGCCTACTTAAGTTGAAGAGGATGAGAATAAGGACATGTATGATGATGTACTTCCACTTAATGAGAAGTAAATATATTTTCTCTTCCTTATGATTTACTTAATAACATTTTATTTTCTTTATTGTAAGAATACAGCTTAGGCCACGCAGTGGCTCAGGCCTGTAATCCCAGTACTTTGGGAGGCTGAGGTGGGCAGATCACCTGTGGTTGGGAGTTTGAGACCAGCCTGCTTAACACGGTGAAACCCTGTCTCTATTAAAAATACAAAATTAGCCAAGTATGGTGATGGGCACCTGTAATCCCAGCTACTTAGGAGGCTGAGGCAGGAGAATCACCTGAACCCAGAGGAGGAAGTTGCAATGAGCTGGGATCACACCACTGCACTCCAACCTGGGCAAGAGAGTGAGACTCCATTTCAATAATTTTAAAAAAAGAATACAGCATTTAATCCATATAACATACAAAATATGTGTTAATTGGCTGGGCATGGTGGTTCATGCTTGTAATCCCAGCACTTTGAGAGCCTGAGGTGAGTGGATTACTTGATCCTAGGTATTTGAAACCAGCTTGGGCATGTGGTGAAACCCCATCTATGCAAAAAACACAAATATTAGCCAGGTGTGATGGTGTGCACCTGCCAGCTACCTGGGAGGCTGAGGTGGAAGGACTGCTGGAGTCCAGGAGGTCAAGGATGCAATGAGCTGTGATTACACCACTGCACCACTCTAGCATGGGTAACAAAGTGAGATTGTCTCAATTAAAAAGCAAAGTGTTTATCAGCTGTTTCTGTTATCATTAAGGCTTTCTAGTCAATAGTAGAGTATTAGTCCGGATTCAGTGGCTCATGCCTATAATCCTGGTGCTTTGGGAAGCTGAGGGAGCATGTTTACTCGAGTCTAGGAGTTTGAGACCAGCCTGGGCAGCATAGCTAGTCCCTGTTTTTGCAAAAAATATGAAAGAATCAGCCGGGTGTGGAGGCACGCACTTGTAGACCTAATTACTTGTGAGGGTGAGGCTAGAGGATCGCTTGAGCCCAGGAGTTAGAGGTTAAAATGAGCTATGATTATGCTGCTCCACTCCAGCCTGGGTGACAAAGCAAAATTGTCTCTTTTAAAATAACAACAACAAAAACAGTACGCTATTGGTAGTTAAGTTTTTGGGGAGTCAAAAGTTATATGTCAATTTCTTTCTGTGCAAATGGTTGGTACTCCTAACCCCTTAGTTGTTCAAGGACCAAGTGTATGTGTATGGGGGTGTATATTTGTGTATTCAATCCCCCACACAGGGGAAGAGTCTGACTGCAGTCTGCTTTTGAATTCTGACACCCATCCAGCCATTCTCTGACCATAATTCTCCCATATAGCCTCTCATATAAGCCCCAATTTATTAGCCTTTACTAATTTTAACCATCTTCCGAATTTTTATAGCCTTCCCCAACAATAAAATAAAAAAACAAAAGTCTGTCATTCTTGGTCTGTTCTACATTTTAGCCTATTCATGATCAATCCACACATATTTTTTGAGTACTTGCTATATAAAAGGCTCTGCGATAACCACTACAGGGGAGTCAAAAGGAAAGAAGCAACACCATTCTGATCACAATTTTCCTGTAAAGTGGACATCTATTGTATTGCCTGCACAGCATCCATTTCTTTTTGTCTAGTAATAATCATCATCCCGATTTTCCTTTGGGAAATCATGTCTTCCCATTTTCAGAATATGTACTTTGGGTGGCTGTAACACCATTCTCTGGATATTGGGGTTTTCATGTGACTCAGGCATGGCCAATGATAGAGCATCACATACTCTTGGTTAAAGTGATTGGTTCAGGGGTGGAGACATGACCTAGTCTAGGCCAATCAGAATAACTATGTATCACCCTAAGACAATTGTTTAAACAACTGGAGAAGAAGTATGTTTTCTGCTGTGGTTACCAAAATGGTAGATAATCCGCTAGGCGTCATTGGTCATTTCACCAAGGAATAGCTTGGCTGAGAATGAAACAAACAAAAATCAAGTCTTGATGATATTCCCCTAGCACAGAGAGCAAACCCTAAAATTTTCAGATACATGAGACAGCAGATTCCTTTTGAAAGGTTATGAAAATAAAGCAGAGTGAGATGATGGTGATAGTTGCAAAACTTAGTAAATTTATTAAATATCATTGAGTTGTACACTTAAAATTAGTGAATTTTATGGAATGTAATTTTTATACTTCAATAAAGTTGTCAAAAATGCCTTATAAGCCAGTTTGAGTTGGATTTCAGTCATTTGCAACCCAAAGAGTTGTGATGAATACACAGTGTCACTTGTGAAACAGTTTATACAAAGCAAACAATTATCAAATGGCTGAAACACCAGAAGAAGTGGGTCAGCATGGGTGCCCATCCTGATTATAACTGTCCACTTCCTTGTCTGTCTCCTCACAAATCTATAAGCTCATGCAATATAGTCCTTTTGCTCTCTATGTTCAAAACATAGCACGACAATGACTCAGTGAGGCTGTAAACAAGTTCACTCTGGTGGTGGTGGTGCTGGTGCTGGTGCTGGTGCTGGTGCTGGTGCTGGTGGTGGACGAGGACTCTTCTTGTAAAAAGTGGCTTGGGGAGACAGAGTGCGATAAAATGACCTTGACTGTGTGAGACATAAGAAAAAGTGTTTGACTTCTCTTTTAGTGGCTGATCACAAGTTTTTGAGACTTATAATTTTGCAGAGTTCAGGATTCATATTTAGTGCTATTTCTGTTTTTCAGAAATCTCAGGCAAAAACTACTTAAGAAGAGGAACTCTGGATGGTCAAGTGCATCAACCAAACTAGGAAAATCCCCCAGACAACTGCCAAGTTCTTCACCTCACTTTGCCTTTGTAGTTATAGTCTGTGGAGGGATTTAGGCTGGCTCTTCCACGTTTTTTCCCTCCATTTTGGATGCACTTTGGCTGTTTAGGCATACATCCAAAGTAGAAAATGATAGATTCTGATACTTATCTTACTTTTGAGGAGGGAGCAAAAAGCACATTGTAATCAACTTCCAAGGAACTTAAAAAGTGATTTTTCTTGTGAGGAGAAATATGGTCATGCCCACAGATTCTGTGCTCCCTTTAGCTGCTGACAAACCATTTTTGGAACCGTTCTTGAGATTAGCACAGAAAACAGCAAATGCAATCTCAGCTTATTTGTTCCAGCTGATACCATCTGAACAGAAGCCCGAAGGCAAGGGCTTTTGAGATAAGGCAGACTTCCCTAACTTTCAACTGAAAACTGTCATTGTTCCTAGACAGATGATCCACCCCACTTTTAACTAGCACAGCATGAAGTACAAAAGGCAGCACAATTTCGTAATTTTAAGTAAACTCTCAACCAAAATCATTGTCATTAAAAACAAACAAACAAACAAAAAATCATCTGAAGCAGGTGTTCCAAAAACAAAATGCCTTTCTTTCCAAAGATTTAGACATTTAGAATGTATCCATATACACACCAGGTTCCACTGAATTCACTACTAACTACTGATTGATCATGGGTAAGTTGTATAGTTTCTTCCTCTGAAAAATGATATTAAAACCGCCACTGCAAAATTATAACTGTGACAGTGAAAAGATACCTAACCTGAACAGCTTCATCTTGCTTCTAACCTCCAAGTTGTCCTTGTTCATTCCTAGGCACTGGGATGGAAATGAACTTTGGGAGGAACTTAATTTATAGTTTATAGTTTAAAACAAAGACGATAAGAGCCCTTTTCCATAAACAAACCCCATTCTTGCCTGGAGACTAGACCACCTTTTTAGGCTAACAAATTAGCCAAAATTTTAGAAATTATGGTTTAGGAGACATGCAGCCAGAGGCTACAAGATTCTGCCCTCCCCAAACTGCTCCTGGGAATACTACTATTGTAAAGTCTAAGATCAGTGCTTGAGAATATTTTGCAGACCCTGCACCCAATGGATCAGGTGGCTCCACCCAGATCGACAAACCGGCTCATCTGATTTTATCGCCCCCACCCAGGAACTGAGTCAGCCCAAGAAGACAGCTATGACTACCTATGAGTTCATCTCCAACTCAACCAATCAGAACTCCTGACTCACTGCTCCCTACTCCCCACCAACCCAACAAATTATCCTTAAAAACTCTGATTCCCCAAAGCTTAGAGAGAATGATTTGAGTAATAATAAAACTCCTGTCTCCCACATAGCCAGCTTTGAGTGAATTACTCTTTCTCTATTGCAGTTCCCCTGTCATGATAAATCATCTCACTCTAGGCAGCAGGCAAGGCGAATCCACTGGACAGTTACAATATGCCTGAACTTAGTGTGTTCTGGCTTTAAAAGGCCATTGGTCAATATAGTCAAAACTCAGATATTTTATCATAAGGAAACATAATATGGCTGATTAAAATAATCTGTCTATGTAGAGAAGATCCAATGCCTTTTATTTATTTTTTCTTTATTAAATATATATTTAATTATTATGGGTACCTAATATGCATATATATTTATGAGGTACATGTGACATTTTGATATAGGCATATAATGTGTAATGATCCCATCAGGGTAATTGGGGTATCCACAACCTCATTTATCATTTCTTTGTATTAGGAACATTCAAATTTTATGCTTTTAGCTATTTTAAAATATAAAATAAATTATTATTGACTATAATCACACCATTGTGTTATCAAATACTAGATTTTCTTCATCCTGTCTAAGTATATTTTTGTATCCATTAACCATCACCACTTTTCCACCCCTCCCACCTGCTGGTAACCATTGATCTACTTTCTATCTCCATGAGTTCAATTGTTTTAATTTTTATCTCCTACATGTGGGTGAGAACATGTTAAATTTGTCTTTCTGTGTCTGAATGCCTTTTATGTTGTACAACTGAAACTAAATTCAAATTGTCAGTTGTTTATAGAAAACCTATCACACACTCCTGCAAAAAAATCAAATACGTCTTACTGGGATTTATATAATAATAAGAATATAAAGTTAACTGAAAAATTGAGATTCACTAACAGTTAACAGCCAATAATTTACTTTTAAAATATTGACATTAACTGGTTTAATACCCCCTTCCTTCCTTCCCTCCCTCCTTTTCATCCCTGATTCATTCAACGGCTAGTAGTGCTCACTATCTATGACAGCATCTCAGTCCATAAAGATGAATTGGAAATAACCCTTTCTTTTAAGAAATTCAGTCTGGTGAATTTCCACTATCACCACCAATAAACATGAGACAGATAAAATAGTGTGGTTACCTGAAATGATATATGTATCTGTGGAGTATCCTGAAAATATAGCAGAGGTCCTGCGTGGGGCTGAATCAAGGAAGATTTTTCATCAAGATGAACTGATTCTTAAAGGATATGTAGGATTTGGCACATAGAGAGGACAACATGTGGAGAAGGTATAGCTCATTGACAGAGCATTAACTATGAGGCAGAAAGGGGGCTGGTGTGTTCAGAAAGGGGCCAGGTCACAAAGAGCCTTGCCGGCCAGGTCACAAAGAGCCTTGCCAGTCAGGAAGCAAAGACTTCATCCTGAGGATAAGAACTTAAGGCATAAAAGTGATACCATCAGATTTGCATTTTGGAAAGATCATGCTGGTGAATGAATGAGGGAAATAAATTTGGGTATAGGAAGAATCCAGTGGAAACCAGGCAGAAAAGTCACTACAAGGGCCCAGACGCATGCTGTCCAAGAGATGGCAACTAAGCACATGTAGCGGCTACTTAAACTTATGTTAAAATTAAGGAAAACTAAAATTTCTCTTCCTCAGTTGCATTGGTCACCTTTCAAGTGCTCAATACCCACATATGGCAAGTGGCTACTGTGTTGGATTAGTGCAGACACAGAATATCTCCATCACCAGAGAAAGTGCTACTGGACAGTGCCAGACTAGACCAGAGGAAACATGAACTAGGGCAGCAGTGGCCAGGACAAGCACAAAACAGCACAACCTAGGAGGAAAAGTTAGGAGAAGAATTAAATATTGATTGGATAGCATGAAATAAGGCGCAGACATGCTTGTATGCAATGAGACAAAGAATGTGGGAGGAAGTTTTGTATGATGGTGATGATCAGCTGAATTTAAGTTTACTGATTGTGAGAGCACACAGGTAGAAAACCATACCTAAGATAATGCTTAATTTTAAAATTCCATTTTGTAAACATGGCATACTGTAAAAGAATCACAGATCATTGGAGTTGGGAAGGGCCAATCACTCCATTTACATATCAGAAAACCTGGCAAGATCTTTTTCTCATTCATTGCTATATCTTTAGCCCCTCTAGTAGGTCCTGATGGAAGCATAATTAAGTTTACTGAGAATGAGTGGGTGAATGAGATCCAGACAGTTGATGTGAAGGGGGAACAAGTGGAGTTCAGGGAATGAGAAACATGCTTAAATTTCTAGTTGTGCTACTTCAATTAAAGATATAAGTTTTCTCAACCTTGGTTTCCTCATCTACACCTGAAGAATTGGGTCTTTTTAGGGATTAAAAAAATAATAATTTACAAATAAGTTCTTTGAAAACTACAAAGTGCTGCACTTGCAAACAGCTGGTGTTTATTGTTATTATCCAGCGTTATCTAATTCCTTACTTAAAGTATGGTTTGGGATCAGCAGTTATGCTACATATGGGAGCATATAAAAACACACACAATCTCAGGCCCCATCCCAAACTTTCTGAATCAGATTCTACATTTTATTAAGGTTCTTAAGTGATCTATATGCTGCCAAAGTCAGAGAAATACTGAACTATATATTAGGAGAATGGAATTTCATCTCAAGTCTCCCAATTTTAAAGATCAATGAATGGAAGAGTCGACACAGTTACTAAGCAATTTGGTGAAAAACACATATAATTTGAAGTCTGATTTACTCACACTGGATGTTCACAATTAAACTGATGGCCCTAGGAAATTGTTAGATCCAAGTCTAATTTTCTGTTGCAGAACTAGTCTCAGTGGTGGCCAAATTTCTCCAATGAGATTGCTGATTACTTTGGATGAAGGTAGAGATAAGATGCCAACTGCTTTTCCTGATGATAGGAAATTGTGAGGAAAAGCTCACATACTGTGTAACAGTCAGGGTCTGAACATAAATATCCCTGGAATATAAATGTCCCTATGAAGGTTGAAAAACATTAACAGTGCAAATATGGTATTGCATTCATGAAATGTATTTGTAATAAGAACCTACTATGTGTCAAGTGATGTACTAAGATGCAATAGTGAAAAAAACTGATGTCCCTCCCTTCATGAAATTTAAACTCTATTGGAAAAGAAAACTTCTTCTGTGTATGACCATTCTTTTATTAATTCAAAAAAATACTTCTTGAGCATCCATTGTGGGCTCTGCACTCTTCTGAGAATCAGGTATCCAACAATAAATAAGACAAATAATGCCATTACTCGTAAGGATCTCACATTTTAGTGGAAGGACAAACTAACAATAAAGTAAATACAAATGTGATAATTTAGTGAAGGAATATGTGCTAAGAAGAAAATACAGACAGTCTTGTGATGGAAATGGACTTTTGGTGTGTGATGGGGGGACAAAAGAGGATGATATTTCTTTAGGTTAATCATGGAAGGCCTCTCTTTGTATTATCTGAGCTAAGATCTAATTGATGATAAGTAGTGGTCAGGCAAAGAACAGGGAATGAGAGAAAACATCAAGTGTGAAGGCCTTAAGGAAACAGCAGGATTTCAGTCCTGGAACAGAAAGGCAGCCAGTGGGAGCGGTGAATGGAGTGGTAAGAGATGAGATTGGCTGCTAAGGCGTGGGCTAGGTCACGTAGTAAGAAATTTTGATTTTCTTTCCAGACCAACTTGAAGCCAAATAATCACATGCATAAATGTGAAATTATATCATATGAGGTACTGTAAAGGAAAAACAC
This sequence comes from Saimiri boliviensis, assembly GCF_048565385.1. Classification (NCBI taxonomy): domain Eukaryota; kingdom Metazoa; phylum Chordata; class Mammalia; order Primates; family Cebidae; genus Saimiri; species Saimiri boliviensis. The sequence continues at coordinate 92,839,927 of NC_133456.1, forward strand.
ATGGTATTGTGAACATCTATAAAAGGGAAATTGGGTCTCAGTAAGAGGTAATATGAGTGAGGTCTGAAGCAGAAGGAAGTATTAACTAGGCAATAACAGAAAGTAGAAGAGTGCATTCTAGGCACAGGAAGAGATATGATCATGATGTGGGCAGATGTGGCATGGACTAGAGAAACGGTAAGAAAATTAACTACTAGGTTTTAGGTGACTTTAAATTCAGTCTAATTTGATGGGCAGATGAGAGGGTCAAAAATGTGAACAGAATCCTGGGCAGCATTAATAGATATATGGCATCCAGAACGCGGGAGAGGATAACCCCATTCTACTCTGTGCTGATCAAACTGCAGCTAGTACTACAAAGCACCACCATTTGAGAGGGATGCTGAAAAAGTTAACACTGTCTAAGAGGGCAGCCAAGGACACTGGGGGATTCATTCACTGGAACAAGATGGATGGGACTCAAGGCCACTTCACAGGAGGATGAAAGAATAGTGTTCAACATTATTTTAATTGTTGTTGTTTCAACTACCCAACATCCATTTTCCCCTTTTCATAGTACTCATATGTTCTTTTGAGAATAGCTGTTCCCACTGGATTCAGTCTGGTAAGGCTGTGGTCAGAGGCCCTTCCTTTCCCTGTGTCTTAAACCGACACTACCATAGTTATATGTAACTATTTTCTCTTGGAACAGCAGAACAAAGAACCTGACAAACTCAGCAGGGACACCCTGATCAAACTATTCCTGTAAATAAACAGCTTCTGCTTTTCCTGTTTCCTACTCCCAGAGAGATACCTTAGATTCATTTAGTTTCAAAACTGCTTCTTCCAGGAGTTTTCTAAGTCCCTCATAGCCTTCCAATAAAATTCCTGTTTGCTTGAGTTAGCTAGAGTTATTTTGGTTAATTGCAACCCAAGAATGCTGACACGTTTAGCCTGGTGAACAAAGAAATGACTTGGGTGAACCTGGGGACAGAAGAGCTGCTGTCTTTGGATATTTGGAAGACTGTTACAGAAAGGAAAGCTGGGGTTTCCTGTGTTGTACCAGCAGTCTGGCTTAAAACTGAATGGCTATATCTAGGGATAAACATTTTATTATATAAAAATTCCCTAAGGAGTATAATTTTCCACAGAAGTTTCTATTACTGGAAGTGTTTTTGGCAGAAGAGATCCAGACAAGTTAGGTTTCTCCTGGAAGGAATTCAAGAATCAGATAGGGTTGACCTAAATAATTTTTAAGGTCCAGAGATTCTATACGTCTTGGGGTTCAAATGACATCTTTCATACAACCTAAAATTTCAAATGTCATTGTCTTTGACATGTTTTTGCAAGTCTATTTTCCCCAAGCTTAAAAAGACTTGGGTGAAGAAAAAGGCAATGAATTTTTATAGGAAGCGCCACTGAAAGAAGGAACACAAAAACTTCAAGTATCAAATGGATTGTAGAAGACATGCTTTCTAGAAGAATTCCCCTCTACAAAATGTTTTTCCAAGGTTAATCATATGGATGGCTTTGTTTTCACCCTCAAAACATTGCACCATGGCTAAACTCCAGTCTGCTTATTTCATTCTCTCTAAGCCCCGTTTAACACATTTTAGATTAATAATAGCCTTTGTTTCCTTAGCCATTAAGCAGTGTTGTTGCGTGTGACTTAAAAGGACGACTTTTCTAAATACCAAGGTGGTTCAGAGGTGGATATGTTGTCTCTAGCAGGAATTTAACAACATTTGCTACAATACATACTGAGGAAAATAAAAGTATTTTTACGTAAGGTATGCTCTCATGGGTTGTCATTTGATATAAGGAGATAATTCTCTAGTTGTTGAAAAACTATTATACAAGACATTGTCCATTATATTAGTAGATATCCCTTGTCTAAAGATCTGTATCAGTTAGCTATCACCACATAACAAACAACCCCCAAACTCAGTTACTTAACATAACAAGACTTTTCATTGCTCATGAGTCTATATTTCAGTTAGGTGTTGACTGGGTGATGCTGGGGTGGGGTGACTAGGATGTATGTCTCCTTTTCATTCAATAGGCTTCCTTGATCTTGTTTGCATGGTAGTGCATCAATTTGAAAAGCAGCAGGGTTAGGCTCCAATGTGCAAGCACTTTTAAAATCATTTGCTTGCATGAGTTCTACTACCATTTAATTGGCCAAAGCAAGCAGTCTGGCCAAATCAATAGTGAAAGTGGGAAGGCACTACCAAAGGACATGATGCCGGACATATGCAAAGCAGGGGCCATTACTGCAATCACTCTGCTCCTGGATTCAAGTAATAATTTGTAATTTAAAGTCAGGAGAAAGTTGTCTCTCTTCAACAATGTTTTTCCTATAATGAACTTTATTTAACAGCTTGCTAATTTCTTTTTTGGCTCAGGATTCTAGGAAACTCAAAAGAATAACATTAGCTAAATCATTATTAAAGTACACGTTCCTCTTCTACAAGTCTAAATGTTTTATTTTAACAGGCTTATTATATATAACTTGTATTATACACTGCCTCAAGTATTTTGCTTTTATTTTCGCTTTTGAGAGAGACAGTGTATTAACCAAACCCCCCAAAAAAAAACAAACCACTAAAACCTATATTTATCTAAAGTATGGCTCTTGTCCACGCAGTACCTATAGACATTTGAAATATTTGCCAACAAGAAAAGACAGAAATGCTCTATCTTTTAAAGGGGCATTAGTCATTATTACATGTTACATTCTCCTGGTTCTATTGTGAACCAAAGTGACAACTGTACAACTTGACAAAAGTTTTCTAGGGAATTATCTCAAACCAATTTTTACTAGGGGTGTAGCCTTTTACAATCTCCACAGGTTCAAAAAGAGGAATATTTTAAAATTCAGAACCCACACCTAAGAAGGTGACAGACGTAAAGAAAATTCAGCTGAAAATGAAGTTCTTCATTTCATTTTGGAATATTTTCTTCTAAAGATACCATGAGACAGATTTTCAAAGGACTTTGAAGATATAACTGCAGTGTTTCATGCCTGTATGATTGAGTCCAGGAAATATTACCTGAGTCTTGGCAGATGAATTTGAAATGCTGACTTGAAATGTTTTCACTGAAGTTGTACCAACATTAAATAGAACTAGAAAGTTATTTAAGCTGGTTTTAACATTTTCTTAGAAATTTTCTCTTAGCTGACAGCAAACTCGCATACCTAGGGAGACAAAAACTTAATAGGTGTTAAACATCTTTGGGGAAATTTACCTCTGGAATAAACCAGGGGAATTTTACAGATCCCAGTTGTTTCTGATTAGCAGAAGATTTTTTCTTTTTTGATAAATCAGTCACTTAAAAATTAGTATGATTCTAAAAATAAAGGAACAGATGATATGGGCTATTCATCTAATGGCAAGGAAAAAAATTTATATTAAAGTAATAATTAGATGGTATATACCATTTCTAAGGCCAAGGGTTAGCTCCTCATTTATTTTTTTCCACAATATGTTGATAGGTGTAATTATGAAAAGGGCTTTCAAAGTTATGACCAAGAACTCATAAATTCCTATGGAGACTTAAAGACTTTCTGGTTCTATCATACTGAAATACAATTGGGTGTTTACATTTTTACAGAACTTTTCACAGACACTCTATAGATACCATGAACTGGAAATAGAATGCCTTCTGAAAACTTGCTGTGAAAATATTATCTCTTTGTTTTTAAACATATTTTCCCCTAGAAGCTAATTTTCTTGACCTAAAAGGACTTTGCAAGACTATATTATTTTCCTGATGTCAAGATATTGCTGTAGTTTCCTGTAATGATATTTATTCCTGTGCCCAAAGAAATAGTTTATAGCTAACATTAAGTGCTGACATATTTTACTTAGCGTGGTCTGGGGAAAGGCTCTGACATAGACACTGAGAGTTTTGCTTTCCATTTCTGCCTCAGTTGTTCTCATTGTATATGTGTCTTTGTGTATATGTGGATGCTTAAATGACTACTGACACTTCTGTTCCCTGGAGGCACAGTTTTTGTCAAACAAGTTATTTGGGCAAGATAACGAGTCATGGAATGCTATTCCATCTTTCTGACAGTTGCTCTGGAGTTACAAAGGAATCCACAAGTTCACAAAATCTAGACTTCCTAGGTTGAGTATCAGTTCCCTGCTTTGCTCATAGCATTCCCAGAATACCCCTTCACAAACTTTTTACAAATATATTGCTTACTTATTACCTAAGGAACTCTTAGGTGTTGCCTCTTTTATGAAGCCATCTCTGCTTCGTGCAACTGAAAGTCTTTCTGCCTCCCCTGCATTCTTGCAGCCTGTGATTCTACTGCTTCTTAAGGGAATTCTTGATTTCTGTATTGCATTATAATGCTTACATTTGATAAACGACTTGAGGTAGACCTTATCTGTCTCATTTTTATCATAGTTGCACCAGAGAAGCAATCATAGAAATAATTAAGAAAATGCAGATCGTTTATGCTAAAGTTTAGAAGAAGCAGTGCGAAAGTAGCAGGCAAGGTGCTGGTCGGGCTGCTGTGAGAATTCAATAGTCTGAGTTATGCCTGTGATTTTCCATGGTTCAATATCTAGGCCTCACCCTGAAGGATCAGAAATTATCTTGCCAGTGTCATAAAGTCATCAGACTGATTACTTAAAAGATATAAGAACTCATGAGAAACTAGTATATAAAATGGGGTTCTCACTTATTAATGTACCATGCGAAATAAAACTGTCATTCAGCTGGTTTAACTGGCACTTTCTTTCCTCATAAACCAATGGTTCTTAATTGAAGGCAATACTGCCTCTTACAGCATGTTTGGGATGCATGGAGGTTTTCTGTTTGTCAGAATGACTAGGAATGCCTGGGCCTAGAGACGCTACAGTCTTGAAGTATGTGGAAACATCCATTTAATATGCAATAGCATCCCATTAGAGAAATACTAAATTAGAAATCCATTAGAGAAATTAAAATATCATCAAAAGGATGGTCATGGTGGCTCTTAGAACTACCAGTCAACCCAGGAATCCCAATACTGAGTATAAGGATTTTGGTCCTACCAAAAAGACATATGCACTTTACATTCATCACAGCACTATTTACAATAGCAAAGACATGGAATCAACCTAGGTACCCACTGATGGTGTACTGAACAGAGAAAATGTAATATATATACACCATGGAATACTATGTAGCCATAAAAAAGAATAAAATCACGTCCTTTGCTGCAATATAGAGGCAGTTGGAGATCATTATCCTAAACAAACTAATAAAGAAATAGAAAACCAACTACCACATGTTCTTACTTATTAGCAGCAGCTAAACACTGAGTACACATGGACATAAGATGAGGACAACAGACACTGGGAACTACTAGAGTGAGGAAGGTAGGGAGCAGGTATGAGCTGAAAAACTACCTATTGGGTACAATGCTCACTACTTGGGTGATGGGGTCATCTGTAATCCAGACCTCACTATCATACAATATACCCATGTTACAAACCTGAACATGTACTCACTGAATCCAAAATAAAGTTGAAATAAAAAAAGAAGACATACAAATGGCCAAAGGTATATAAAAAAGTGCTCAGCATCACTTGTCATCAGAGAAATGCAAATCAAAACTACAGTAAGGTATCTTCTCACACCTGTTAGAATGGCTACTATGAAAAAGACAAGAGATAACAAGCATTGGCTGGCGGTGGAGGAAAGGCAACCCTTGTACACTGTTGGTAGGAATGTAAATTGGTATAGCCATTATGAAAAATAGTATGGTTATTCCTTTAAAAATATGTAAATTAGAACTACTATATAACCCAGCAATCCCAAGTCTGGGTACATATCCAAAGAAAATGAAATTACTATGTTGAATAGCTATCTGCCCTCCCATGTTCATTAGAGCATTATTCACAATAGCCAAGATCTACGTGTCCATCACTGGATAAATGAATAAAGAAACCAGTAAATATGAACAGCTGAATATTACTCAGCCATAAAAAGAAAGAAATCCTGCCATTTGAAGCAACAAGGATGACCCTGGAGGATATAACACTAAATGAAATAAACCAGGCACAGAAAGACATATAGTGTATGCTGTCACTTAAATGTGAAATCTAAAAAAGTAGAGCTCATAGAAGCAAAGAGTAGAGCAGTGGCTGCCAGGGGCTCTGGAGGTGGTGGAAATAAATGGGAAGATTTTGGTTAAAGAGTATAAAATTGCAGTTATAAGATGAACAAGTTCTGGGGGTCTCATGTACAATCTATGTGGTGACTGATGTGTTAATTTGATTGTGGCAATCATTAAATAAAATATACACAAGTCATCATGTTGTACACCATGAATATTCAATCTTTCTTAATTAAATACTTAAAAATAAAAAATAAAATCAGTATCATTTACCTATTAAAAATAAAAAAGAAGTGACAGTCTCATTATTTATTAACTTAGATGTGAATTTATATTGCCTCTTTGATTTTTGTCTTTGCCTATCTTCCATTTTTTATGTCTTTTTTATTGTGGGAAAAAATATATAAAACATAAAAATTGGTATTTTAGTTAAGTGTATAATTCAGTGGAATTAAGTATATTCACACTGTTATGTACCTTATCACCACTATCCATCTTCAGAACTTTTTTTATCATTCCTAACAAACTCTGTACCCATCTAAACAGTGACTCCCTATTACCTACTTCCCAGCATCTGGTAACCGTTATTCTACTTTCTGTCTCTATCCATTTGCCTATTCTAGGTACTTCATATAAGTGCAATCATGCAATATTTGTTGTTTTGTGTCTAGTTCATTTCATTTTACATGATGTTTTCAAGGTTCATCCATGTGGTAGCATGTGTCAGAATTTCATTCCTAGTTAAGGCTGAAAAATATTCCACTGTATACCTCAGTTGGTTTATTCATTCTTCTGTCAACAGACATAGAGCGGCCTATTTCCACTTTTTTATTATTATGAATAACGCTGCTATGAAAATGATGTACAAATATCTATCTGAGTCCTTGCTTTTAATTCTGGAGTAATCCCTACAAATGGAATAATTCAATCATATGGTAATTCTACTTTTAATGTCATAGTGTTTTCCATAGATCCTGAACCATTTTACATCCACACTAGTATGCAAAAGCGTTTCCATTTTCTCACAATATCTGTCATTTTTCACCATTCCTTCTTGTTCAAACAGTTGTGTCCAGAATCCATTAGCATTATATCTAATAATAGCCACTTAAAAACCTATCCCTCTTTCAGTCTCTGCCATGAGATATTAGTAGGCTCCACTACCAAATGTTGACATGAAGTGTAGGACCCAAGCTTAGGTTAGTTGCAGCATTTCATGTCTTCTGGTTACAGTGATTAATTAGGGATAATTACATGACTCAGTCAGTCAGTAAGCTACAGTGAGACTTTTCTTGGGACTTTCTGTTCCTTCTGGAATTGAATATCTGAATATTTAATGTCTAGAGCTGCTGTAGCCATTCTGTGGTAATGAGGATGACATCTGTCAACATGGTGGATAGAAGAGATGAGTTTGTGTTTATTTTGTCACTTGAAATCAGAAGAGGCCTACTAAACACCACGTGACTAATACATGCAATTACCATTTACTGTGCTTCTAGTTTAGTCATACAGATAAATAAGATTTAGGTGCACTTTAGCCTTGAGTCTTGGGAAACAATTTATTTTTATGGCTGATTTTGCATCTAATCTTGCTCATTATGTATGACTTTTAAAGTTCAGCTCTAAGATTTTGGTTAGCACCTGGCTGTCTCTTCTGTCTATAATTTTTTAGTGGTCCATTTAACTTTGCAATGTTTTATAAGACTTTTCATGGCAGACTTGCTCTCTTGATTATTTCTGCTTTAGCTAACATTAAAATGAGGTTGTGCTGCTAGATAACCTGGCTGCTATTACCCACCACCTATTCCTTCCTTCAAAATATTCTAGGTGATTGGGGTGGTACAGGGGAGAGGAGAGTGAGACTAAAGTTAAAGATTAGTTTTATAACCTATTTAATTCTGAGAGTCAGAATTTTTATACTGAAAGAAAATGATTAGAGAACAGAAATAAAGATTTTAAAATCTGAACAAAATTGTCAAGACACAGAAACTCAGAATTAATACTAGGCAGAGAGGATGAAAACACTACAAAACTCATACGGAATTGTGGTAACCGGTTACTAGGCCCAGACTGCATGACTGTCAGGTTATTGCACTGCAAGATTAAATGCACTAAAGCTGTAGGTCTTTGCTATCCATCCTAGGCATAAAAGGTTCTGACTCCGATATATGAACTGCCTTCTCCCTCAGTGAAAGGTAGAGAAAAAAATCAGAGATTGTTGGCTCTATTGATTTGGACACATGTTCTCTGAACCACCTAGAGGGATTCTCTGCAGACTGAATGAAATCCAAAGGTCAGAGGAAAAAAACTGATAAATGTAATTGCCAATTTCTTTGCAGCACCGTATTTGATGACAAGACATTTGACACAATGACAATTTAATATGTGGAAAAAGAGAGAAAGACCAGACATACTGTCCATCTGTAGTAATTGATCTTTTGCAAGTTCCCAATGGGCACTGGGAGACAACTTTCATAAACAGCTTCTTCTTATAACCTAAAGGGAGAAGGTGAAAGACCTTGTTCATTTTGGTGAAGTTTCTTCTTTCTCTCCTGAGGACAGGCTGACATAAGGACATCAAGCAGAGGCATCAGAGGTTGCTGGGTGATGTCTAGGCAATCAAGATAAGGTTCCTGAATGAAAACTCAATATCCCTTAGGCTAGGTTTACAAAGCTGCAATTATCTTGTGTGACATCTAAATATATCTCCATTTTGGAAAAGATTATGCATATTTTAGAAAAGTTAATTTGGGAATGAATGATTCAGAAATCCTCCATTCCCTGTGTAATATGAAAACTAAAAGGTGATTCCTAAGAATCAAGTTACTTTGAAAATTTATTTCCTAGTTAATTGGCTCTAAACATTTTTTTCTAGAGTCTTAGTATGGTACTTGGCAAATGATGTAGTCACTAAATAATATTTGAATGAATGAATCAGTGCATTAATGACTCAATTAATTAATGAATCCCTCTAGGTGATTCAGAGAACATGTGTCATCCAAATCAATAGGCCCAACAAAGCTTCACTGCTTTCCCCTCCTTTCACTGAGGGGGAACACACTTTATATGTTGGAGTCACAACATTTTTGCCTAGGATAGACTGCAAAGACCTAGGTAGGTGTTGAATAGATGATTCAATATACTCAAATTCTGGGAGAATTGCAGGCTGGAAATATAAAAGACCTGTCCAGTGTTTAGGTTAGTTGGAAGGCTACAGACTGGAGGAAGACCCTCAGGAAGAAGGGACATATACAAAACAGGTCTAAACACTACACCCTAGGGAAGTTTAGAAGTTGTAAAGGAGAGGAGGACTCAATAGACAAACTGAGAAGAATTGGTCTGGATGGAGTAGAAAAAAAATCCCGGATGACTATGCAGTCCTGGATGTCAAGTGAAACAAGGATTTCAGAGGGAGGAGAGATTTACTGCCTGTGTCAAATGTTACTGAGAGACCAAATTGAAGAATGGAAGCTGGTCATTAGAATTAACAATCTGGGGGGAATCAACTTTAGCAAAGGTTGTTTCCAGGCAGTGGAGGGAAAGGCTACTGGTTAGGGAAGCTTTGTAGATAATGGTACCATTCATAAAATGGTGGCCCACAGTGGAAGCATGTTTGAGAGAAGGGCAAGATGTTGGGATCAAATCCACATACGTTGAGTTTGAGATCAAGCAAGATGCTTTATATGGTAGACACAATTTGTGCTGTTTCTGAAGTCAAATGATTCTACAGATGAACTGCAGTTTTGCCACTTACTCATCTCTATGTCTGTGTTAAGTTAGTTGATATTGATGAGCTTCAGTTCCTTCGGGTGCAAAATGAGCAGTACAATGAGCTGGAGTGTTTGGGGGAGATTTAGACAAGGTATGGTATATGTGCAATACTGAGCATATAACTCAATCGATGCTCACTGTTACTATAATCACGTTGGTGGAGATGCCCAAAATATAGCTGCTTGGGAATTCCCATAGTTGGTATTGCAGTTCTAATTAGAATACTAGAGACTTGATGCAATTGATATAATGGCAGTAGGTTAAATAGCAGTTCTAAAGAGGAAACAGAGCTGTTGAAAATTAAGTAATAAATATTCATAGCAATTGACAAAAATCATATAATGGCATATGATTGAGCCATGAAAAACAAAAATATAGAATGAAAATGTTATATTCTTCAGTAGGGAATGGTATCTACTATATACTGTCAATCAAAGAGTCAAGTAATAAAACAATAAGGTATGACATAATTTCATTTTTTAAAATATGCACAAAGATCTAAAAATGCATATAACGAAACCTCTACAGTGGTTAGAGGTTAGAGCCATGTAAAAAAGAACTTTCCCATCTAATGAAATCTCACAAGAACACTGCATGTATTTCTTATTGAGTCTATTTTAAGTACAATAAATTAAGTGACTTGCTCAAGACGACATAGATGGCAAAGCTGTGGCTCTGATTGCATTCCTCAAACCTAGTCATTTTTTTTTTTTTTTTTTGGTACTGTAGTTACCTCAAGATCCAAGAAGGTATTGGACTAAGAGTTCATCTTACATAGGGAGCTGTGAATCCAGACAGGTTCCAACTATATTCTAGAAACCATCTCATTAAGGTTTTCAATAAGGCTGCTTTAGGAAGAGGTAGGTCTTATTATGCTTATCCTCTTTCCTTTTCTATTTTTAAGTATTTCTGCCTTTGCTTTAAAAAGCTCTATATTACAAGGGCAGCCGGACTCCTCACCAGAATTTGGGGTCTCAGGCCAGGGGTAGTGGAACGGCCTCTCTGTGTTGAGTGACTTTTAGAACCTTCCTGGCACCTGAGTATAAAGTTGGGAATCATTCCTGTAGCTGATGTTCAGTCTGTAAAGTTTCCTCTTAATCTGTTTTTTGAAAAGCCCTTCTAGTGCAAGGACCCATGACACATAAGCTAGTTTAAAGGTTAAACTCCTGACATCCCCAAACAAAACTTCTTTTTTTTTTAATAGTGCACTAAAGGTAAAGTCAGTAGACGCAGACATTCCCAACATACTATGACTGTGACACTTGTGAAAAGGAATTTGCAATAAAAGTATCACCAGTGGAACTACTGTGGAGAGATGAGTCACACTTGTTGTTCTGATATACACATATGAATGACTGAACCCTTTCTCAGAGGACCTTTTCTTCTGGAAAGCTAAAACACTAGGAGTCATGGAGAAGACAGTAAGTTTAAATCAATTATACATGAACAGAATTTACACAGTAGTCTAGAATAGGGGTCCCCAACCGCCGCTCTGCAGACAGACTGGTACCGGTCTATGGCCTGTTAGGAACCAGGTGGCCTAGCAGGAGGTGAGCAGCCTGTGAGCAAGCATCACCGTCTGAGCTCCACCTCCTGTCAGATCAGCAGCAGCATTAGATTCTCAGAGGACCCTGAACCCTGTTGTGAACTGTGCATTCAAGGGATCTAGGCTGTGTGCTCCTTACGAGAATCTAATACCTGATGATCTGAGGCGGAACAGTTTTATCTCAAAACCATCTCCCACCCTACCGACCATCCATGGAATACATGTCTTCCACAAACCCAGTTCCTGGTTCCAAAAAATTGGGGACTGCTGGTCTAGATGACTTCTCTTTTTGAAAGTAGAGGGCAAGATTTATTGTTCATTATTTATTATCAATGGTAACAACAACAGAGACAATTCTAAGCTTTTCATGGGTTACCTCAGATCCTTTCGAAGGTGGTTACTATTACTATCACTATTGTACAGGTGGGGAATTAGGTTTCGAGAGATTAAGGAACCTGCCCAAAGTGATACAGCTAGTGAATTCATTGATCATACATGTATTGAATGTCCATTATGTGTCAAACACTGTGCTAAGTGCTTAAGATATGACATTAATCAAGAGAGGCAAACTTGTGTTTTCGTGACGTATACAGTCTAGCATAGGAGACAAACTCTAAATACATAATTTGAACCTCAAATGTTATAAGGGATAAGACCATGGGCTGTGGAAATAGAGATTAGATTATCTTAGGATTCAGGGAAGGTCTCTATATAGAATTAAAAACAATTCATGGAAGAATGCTGGGATATCTTTCCTTCTTCCACATTCATAAAGCACTGACAAGGGAGCTCAAATGAGAGCCTAGGTGAGCAGCCACATGTTGCCTTCTCTATTTTTTTTCTCAGCTTAGGCAACACCATCAGGGCAATGCACACTCATTCTGCTGGAAGAGGACCTATTCCAGCAACTTTGATCTCACATGTCATGCACAGAGGTGGCCAAATAACCTCATCTGGATGTCACTAAGACAGGGACCTGCTACTCATCCCAGAGAGTGGCAGGCCTAACTGCAGAGCACAAGATACTTACATAACAAGCTACTGATGTGTTGGGGCTTCCAAAACCCATTTGGCAGGTTCAGGCCCATTGTCCAAATCTCCTTCAGCAAGAATCAATGAAGCATAGACTACAATGACTCATTCAGGGAGGAGACAGATGCCAGACAACCTGAGTCTGCACAAAGGCAGCCAAAAGATTTCATCCCCCAAACTTCAGCAACTCCCATGTCAGCAGATGCCTGTGGGAATACACAGCATCCCACTCCAGTGCTAGCTTCTCTTCGAGGAAACAGCTTTCTGGAGGGGACACATCCATTTTAATTCCAGGAGTCTCTGCAATTCTACATGTTCGACAACTCCATTAGTCATGGATAAGGTACTTAATCAGGTGGGTAACTAGCTAAGCTGGATGCAAACATCTTTGTGAAGCAAAATGTTTCAAATTGCTCCCCTTCCTCAAACTGGATATTCAAGTTCTTAAGTTGTTTTATTCAAATGGGATAAAATACAGTTACTTTTAACAATGAAGATAAACACCCAAATGCCATTAAAGAGTTGCTTTTCTAAGTTGAATTTAGAGAAATACATATAAATTAAAGATGATCTATCTGTTTTGCCTTTATCAGTTAGGGTTTGGGTGTTGTAAGTAACTAAAACAGACCAAAGTCTGTTTCAAACAAACCAGAGTTAAATTATGCAAAATGGGGAACTTACTGAAAGGATATGGGGTAACTCACAAACTGGAGAAAAACAGAACAAACAGGGTTTGGAAAGCAACCAGTAGTAGCTCTGGGGTCTAGAGAGTAGAAGCTAAGGGGCAATATCCCCAGGGAACTGCCATCTGATGACTCTGCTCTGTGTTCTGCCCATAAGAAAATTCTGATTCTTTAAAGAAGGAAAGGGTCTGACTGGCTTAGCCTGTGCCTTCCCATAACCCAGTCCACTGAGTAGAGAAGAGCAGAGCACTTGGCACTGATGAAAACAAAGAAGGTTGCAAATAATGGGAAAAGGCCCTTTCTGAAAGAACCGCTAGGATGCTTCTTTCAGAAAAAGAAGGACTAGACATTGGGCAGAAAAAACACACAAACTTCATAATATTCATATTCTTTCTGATATCATTTCATCTATGAATTCAGGAGGAATTCACCTAATTTGCCATCACATTGTTTTTAGTTTGCATTAAAGGAGCAAGGTCTTTTTAAATGTGCTTGAGGTGTCCCTGCTAAGACAGCACTTCAGTTGAGATATGGGACAAGAAGGAGCTGGTCACAAAAGATCAGGGAAGAGAGTGTTTCAGTTAGCAGGAAAAGCAAGCGCAAAGGCCCTTAGGCAGAAAAGAGCTAGATGTCGCTGAGGAACTGCAAAGCCAGTGTGACTGTAGTTAAGAGAGAGAGCTGTCCAGCAGCAGATATGGTCAGAGAGATAAGTAGGGGCCTGGCTATGCAGGAGACTGCAGGATATGGTAAGAAGAGACTATTTGAAGTGAATAGGAAGTCACTGGAGGGGCTGACTAGTTGTCTATTTTTCAATCAAGACAATATTACTGAGTTTCAGTTTATTTTACCTTTTTAAAAATGGTCTTAACACATAACCCCTTATCAAAAACTCTCAGGGAAAGTTGTGTTTTGGCATTCAGGATTTCAAATATTAAAAAACACCATAGTATATTTATTTTGTATAACATCCTAAAAAATGTCTTGTGTAGAATCTCACAACCCAGTTTACTATTCTTTCTGTGATTCAACATGGTACAAAGTCTATCAACAGCTTCAGTTTGGTTTTGCCACCAAATGAGTTTGTTTCAAACCTGCCAGAAATAAACAAATAGATTAATAAGAGAAGAAGAACAAGAAAGACAGAAAAAATATTTTGTTTTCAGAGCTTTCTGGATTTCAAAGATACGTACAGGATTGTGGGCCTGTGACTGCAGATAACAGGTTTTCCTATGAGCCTAACATGCAATGGAGAGTCAATAAATGTTCACCTTCCTTTCTCTTTTACCACCATCATTTGCCTCTCAGTCACAACACCCAAGTTTGTCAGAATGCATATGAAGCACTCCTACCCAGGCTTTTTACTATTTTATATTTCTTTCACTTTGCATCACAAACTCGAGTTCCTTCCTCTTTCTCGGCTCTGTGGGCTTGAACATATTGTAGGTTTGTAGATCACAGAGTTTGTTAGGTCTATAGTATAATGGGACCAACTGGGAATGCCACCGCCAACAAAATTCCACAAAGAGAACAAACCTTCCTAGAGTTTCTAGGTCAGCACCTACTCTAACAAAGTGAGCTATGAAAATGCCTTTATATAGTAACTTGTTTAATTAAGATAACAGATGTTACTATTACACAAGTCCTAGTGAGCCACTATTTAATTGGACACTCATTCACATGGCTTGTGACTGGTAAAAACCAGTTCAAACAACCATTTCCCTCGTATGAGTTTTTTCCCTACAATTAAATTGAATAAACAATGCACCCAGTACATATTCATTTAAAAGAGACAGCTTTAATGGCACAGGAGTTTAATATGAGCAATAATGTTAGAACAGTAAAATTTCCTAGCTTAAAGGGCGAGCTTAATTCTCCGTTTTATCTACCAGGCACTAAGTTGGGCTGACAATCAGCTATGTCGGAAAAATTATAAAGAAAACCCTCACTTGAGTGTTGTTAGATGTCTGGTATCCATAATGGAAGAGATAGGGATCTGGCCATAGCTTTTATACTCAGATTTTAATACAATTGAGGAAGAAGGTTAACTGACAACCTGCCATTCATGTTAATATGACAGAGCAAATGAAGACAAAAAGAAAAACAACAACAACAACAAAAACAAAAACAAAAAAAAAAAATAAGAGCAGATTGGTACAATCTCCAGGGAAGACAAAATACAGTTTCTACTATTAACCATTCATGGTAAAATAAAAAGAACACTGTACTATTACAGATGTCAGGAAATAGTTCTTGTCCATAATTAAAAACCTTCTTGTCCTTCTGAACGATCATTGGTAACATAAAGGGACAGAGCTGGATCTAGATCTACAAGCACCATTGCCTATAGGAAGAAGGCAGGTCATAAAAATGAACGAGGCAGGCAAGAAGGTTTTCATGACATGCTTTGCATGTACTTGAAAACACAGGAAAATGTGTTATGGGACATAACAAAACATACCCTTTCCTGTATTTTCTTGAAGTATGTGGTCGTTTTGACTATATTTTCTTATTTTCACTTTTTGATAGAGAAACAGAAACAAGAAATATTTTACTTTTATCTTTACTGTAAAAAAAACTACAATGTGAGAACAATCATAAGTGGCAACTGACAACACATCTTAATTTGGGATACATGGATTGTACGGCTAACTGAAGATTTCACGTTTTTGCTAAAAGGATAACTCTTCTCAGCTCTGGATAAGTACTGCCATATAGAAATGCAGCTTGGCCAGGGCAATGGCTCATACCTGTAATCCAGGCATCCCCAAACTTTTTACACAGGGGGCCAGTTCACTGTCCCTCAGACCGTTGTTGGAGGGCCGCCACATACTGTGCTCCTCTCACTGACCACCAGTGAAAGAGGTGCCCCTTCCTGAAGTGCAGCGGGGGGCCAGATAAAGGGCCTCAGGGGGCCGCATGTGGCCTGCAGGCCATAGTTTGGGGACGCCTGCATAATCCCAGCACTTTGGGAGGACAAGGTGGGAGGACTGCTTGAGCCCAGGAGTTTGAGACCAGCCTGGGCAACAGAGTGAGACCCTACTGCTGCAAAAAGTTAAGAAATTAGCTGGGCATGGTGGTGTGCACTTGTGGCCCCAGCTTCATGGGGGCTAAGGAGGGAGGATTGTTTGAGCCCAGGAATTTAAGATTGCAGTGAGCCGTGTCCACGCCACTGCACTCCAGCCTGGGTGACACAGTGAAACCCTGTCTCAAAAAACAAAACAAAACAAAACAAAACAAAACAAAACAAAACAAAACAAAACAAAACAACCCAAGCTGACTGTTGCAGATCCTTCAGGGTTTGAAGAGATGTCCAAAGTCTGGGTTATATGACATATGCCAAATTATAAATGTTGGAACCTAATTATAAAAAATTAAACACAGAGCTAACTAATATACTGTGCTTACCAGAGAAAGCTAATTTCAGTGAACCCTTGGCTGGATGACTTTTGGAACCTTCTGGTGGTGCCTTTGTAAGATTCTAAATACTCTTCTTGCTAGAAAGCTTTGTTGCTTTACAGTGAGACATAATGCTACTGGAGCATATACATGTCAATAGTTAGTTATGAGACATGTCATGAATCATCTAACCTCAGTTTTACCATAAATGTAAAACAAAAGTACTGGGGAAACCAATAAATCCCACAGGTTGGAAAGCCATGCATGATAGAATGAATGTTCAGGAGGGATTTTCCAAAGCACCCCCTTGCCCAAGATTCTTATACACCATACACTCCTATGCACCCTCCCTTCTCCCTTTACCTCTTTCCCATCCCCACCTTGTCTGACAATCAGTGTGCAATGAACCATTTCAAACAATGGAGATATGCTACATCTCCCAGGGATGGCTGAAAAACAGAGTTTTCAACTGGTAGCTAAAAACCACCCATCTGTTTATCTGTAAAGTTTTATTTAGCCCTGAAATCCTTATAATCAGAGATTGTATTAGTTTTAGTAAAATATACACATCCTTCAAAGATGAGACTCTCTGCACCCTACTCTTACCTACTATGACATGCATCTGTGAGTTGTAAAGAATATTTCTGCATTAAAATCTTCTATCTCACTTTTGAAAACTCCCAAATGACTTTGAATGAATAACTATATGTAGCGATGTATATATAATGGGTTCTACTTTTCTAGTGCTCATTTTTTTAGGTTTGACAATCTATCCTCTAGGCAATGGGCATGTACTAAGGTAGGCTAATTAAAGTATCCTTTTCTCATGCAACTCAAAGCAGAGAAAAGACACTGACTCTCTTGCATAAAGTCACAGGAACTAGGTGAAGAGGTGGTCTTACTGATCTGATGTAGAAGTTTATTGTCTTCAGATTTGCTTTCTTCTTTCCCCGCCTGTCCCCTACCCTCCCTTGTTTCCTTCCTCAAATGAAGTTACTGACAATCTTTGACAAAAAGTAAAGTAGAGAGGATAAAGGCTGAGACGGGGAGGTGCACAGGCATTTTTAAGAGATAGAGGGTCTCTGGAAAAGGAGAAAGGGAATTCATAAAATGGATGGTTCCCAAGGCTAAAAATGGGGATACTGTCTAGGTCATATTCCCTGAGTCTGCCTTTTGAGGAGAGGATAGGAAAAAGGAAGTGAGGCAGAGGTATCACACTGTGTCCCCTTGCCCGGAAAGAATCAATTACAACTTATGCTTTGAACAGGATGAGAAATTTGGACAGATTCCTCTAGGCATCCTGTTGAAGACTAATTGGCTAACATAAGACATTTTCTTAAATAATGAGTAGTTCCAAATGTTTCTTCCCATCATGAGGGTGCCATACAGTCATCTCTTATAATTTATATGACAGAGTACTCTACTCAGATTCCCCTCCTTCAGGCCAATGCATTCTACCCCTCAAAACTCTGCCCAAGAATATGGAGCAGCTTAAAGCTGTGTCTCTCATTGAATTACCCCCTGCAATGGGGATATCTGCCCGTACTAGGCTTATACCCCTTATAGGGGATGATCTGAGGCCCATCACTGGCTGATCCAGGGATTTAAAGACTATGTTCCCTTACTTCAAAATAAGAACACTTGGAAGGGCTATCTGAGCTCCAGAGCTCTCAGTGGGATTGCTGAAGCCCCAGTTGCAACCAAACTGCAGGACAGTTTCTCTTTCTGCTCGGTTCTGCCTTTCTCACTTCCCTGCTGGTGTATCCTCAGAGAGCACTCCCCAGTAAACCTTCTGCATGCAACTTGTCATCAGAGTTTATTTCAGGACATCCAGTTTAAGGTAGTAGCAGTAGGCTTAGACAAGGTTGTGGTAAACTTCAAGAGAGCATTCATATTACTTTCCACTTCAGTTGCCTCAAATATTTGTTAAATAAGAACAGAGGCCATCATTTGAAATTTGAAATTATTCCTGTTAGGTTTGTACGTTTTGCTTTGCTCTGTTTTTGCCAGGTGTTTAATAGAATCTAGTATTCAAGGAGAGCAAAATGTGTTACATATTCAAAAATTAACACAAAATAGTTCTAAAGAGAAGCAAAAATAATAAAAGTTTCATTACTGAAATCATGGGACTCAACTTTGCATGATTATCATAAAGAAAATTAATGCAGTCACATGGAGAAGGAGCTAATTCAAGGGTTCTTAGACTGGATGCTGCTCTTAGCTTTAAAATTCTACTATTTAGATTTTTTTTTTTAACTGTGCTATTGAGCTCCTGAGAATGAAATGGAGAAATAAAATTTATGCTCTAGTTATCTCAAAATGTTGCTGTTAATATAAAATTTAATAAAGGAGTTGTATATTTCTCTTGGTATTCGAGGGTGTGGAACAAAAACCAAACCAAACAAAGCAACACCAAAAAAAAAAAAAAACCCCAAAAAACAAAATTTATTTTTTCTCTGAACCATGTCCTTGGTTCGTGACTATGCTTGTTTGAGTGATGAAGGTAAAGATTATTAGAGCTGTGGGGGGAAAAAACCTCATCAATGGATTTTTTTTTAACTGTGGAACTACAATTTGATTATTATATAATTACATATACAAGTGCAAACACCTGTAGGCAAAGTGCATCCTATGGGTATCTGTTCCCAGCACTGCAAACACTTCCAAATCAATTGCTAGGGAACTGTTTGTGGCCATTATAAATATTACTTAGGAGTCTGAAAGTAAACAATGTAACTTTCTAAATAACATCTGCTTTTCTATAATCAAGTATTTGATAGTCAACATAAACCGCTGGATATTAAATCAAGAATGAAGATGTTGCAATTGCTAAGAATTTGTTGAGTGTTCCTTCTCACTTGACTGTGTTCTAACACTGCCTCTTTTACACAGAGGAAACCAGAAGTAAAGCCCTGTTTTCTGTGGGCTAATTGTAGGCTTGAGTTGCTCATGCCATTATCTTGTATTGGAATAGCTGGTTTGCTTTCGATTTAGCTATTCAGTTTTAGGTCTAACAGCCTGTGGAAAAAATATGTCAGAAAAACTGGAGACTTTCTGTAGTTTTTATGAAGCCTTCTTCATTGTTGAACTTGTGGACAGCAATTGGTTGTGAACTTTATAAATGACTCTCCCGTTGGCTCATTCTCCCATGGAACTTGCATTTTTGTACCACCCTAAAGGTGGCATTCTGACATCTGCCCTCATGATTCTCTTTGCATTACTGTATAGTATACACCTCATCTAGATACACACATAGTATACACACATCTGGATTAGTGCACCCCCTATTCTTGCCAGCAATTATAATCTTGCATTTTCTTCTAATTCATCCATATACAACCATGGCTGGGAAAATTAATCATAAAAATCCTAAAGTAAATAAGGCCTTACAAACACTCAGAGGAAAGCTTTCCGAAGTTTTGTTCCCTGAAACTCTAGTCTCTTGAGGTATTCTGTGCAGTAAAGTAAACTTCTAGATAAATTTGGGAACCATGATTCTTGAAGATTCTCAATGTAATTAACATATTAAGGGTTCTGAGAGAGTCTGCAATATAAAATGTTTAAATTGCACTTCTTACACTTACTTGATTATAGAACACCACTTTATACACTATGCATCACCTCCCACCCCAACTCAAGAACTCATGTTGGGAAATACAAATGCAGTATTTACAACTGTACCCTTAAATCCAGTTTCACCATTAAAAAGCTCTATACTTGGCCTCACCTCACAGAAGTGAATTTACTAAGTTGTCCTTCATCACCACATAATTTGCCAAATATACGAAAATCATAAGGCACATCTATGAAATATTAGGTCTACTGTAGTAATTAAGTCTCATGAGGAAGATTTTGCTAAGATTTTACTATCGGACAAAACAATTGTTTTTTAATCTTACAAACACTGTGGCTTTAACTAATTATGTTCCTTTCTTTTATTGAGTAGCATGACAGATTCAACAAGACCTGTGAATTGTACTGAAAGTATTTCTTTTTTTTTTTTTCTTTCTTTTTCTTTTCTTTTTTTTCTTTTTTTTTTTTTTTTTGAGACGGAGTTTCGCTCTTGTTACCCAGGCTGGAGTGCAATGGCGCGATCTCGGCTCACCGCAACCTCCGCCTCCTGGGTTCAGGCAATTCTCCTGCCTCAGCCTCCTGAGTAGCTGGGATTACAGGCATGCACCACCAGGCCCAGCTAATCTTTTGTACTTTTAGTAGAGACGGGGTTTCACCTTGTTGACCACGATGGTCTTGATCTCTTGACCTCGTGATCCACCCACCTTGGCCTCCCAAAGTGCTGGGATTACAGGCGTGAGCCACCGCGCCCGGCCCGTACTGAAAGTATTTATATGTGCTCATTTTATTGGTGCCGTTTTAATTTTTCTGCTGACAATTCTCCTTTATTCCAACTCCCCAAATTACTTACTTTTATCTTTTCTATTGCTTTTATTTTTAAATAAAAAGTCTTAAATTCTCGTGAAATGAGGCTGGAAGTTCATTATTTCTTTCTTCATTTACTGAACACATATTGACTAAATCCCTAAGTTGTATTCCAGGACTAGTGCTAGATAAATAGTTGTGAATGAAACCAGGTAGATCCTGGCTTCACACAACTTACAGGCCAATTTAGGAAGGCATATAACAGTCAAGTCAATGAAAATATAAATATGAAATTACACATTCAGAAAAACACAAAGAAGAAATTGAAGAAGAAAGTAGGCACTTGAGTTACAGTGAGAAATGCGGTATCCTTGGTCTCAGACCTGCTGGTACTTATATTTAGGGAGAGGGAGTTGAAGAAGAGTTAAAGATGTAAGGGAAGGGAAATGAAACAAAACACAAAAATAATACAAAGAGCCAGATCATGTCATTCCTTGTGGGTTGTGTTCAACAGCTTAGCCTCATCTTCAGCATTTGTGATGAGATTTCATTTCCACTTTGTAAGACACCATTCTGGCTGTGGTACAGAGAACAGATTGGAAGGGAGTGAGTATAAAAGTAGAGCAACCAGTCGGAGCTACTGCAACAATCTGGGCAAGAAATGAGGGTGGTAGAGCCAGAGCACTGGCAATGCACACAGAAAGAAGGAGATAGATTATATTCTCTGGAAGTAGTTTATACAATTTATTAATGCATACGATACATGAGATGGTGAAGCAGAAATTAGTAGTGATTTCTAGGTTTCAGGCTTGAGTGATCAGAGAGAGATGGTATATAACTGACTAAGGTTCAGGGTGGAGACTGGTGGCAGGAGTGAGTTCCTTCCGAGGAATGTTAAGCCTACATTGCTTATGGGAGAATCATGTACTGAAGACACACATTTGAGGGCTGTCAGTATACACATGGTGTTTACAGCCATTGGAGGGGAGGAAGCCTAAAGAGAAAGGGAGAGTAGACAGAGCAAAGGAGGCAAAGTGGATGAGGAAGAAGCAGATGTGCTGGAAGGAATAATCCAATAGAAAGAGTAAAAAGAGAGAGAGTTTGATGATCTAGAGAAAGAGCAGGAATGACTGAAGGAGTGGAAGTCCTTGGGAAAATGAGAAAGGTTAATAATAACTTTAAATTGCATTGTTTTTCTTCTGAGTTGGAACACAGCGTGTTCACCTGAAAAACATCTTCCTTGGTATTAAGAGCAGTAAGCCTCACTTTTTTCTATAACAATTTTATGCATCCTTTGGAAAAAACCACCTCTTTTGGAATAAAACCCTTTAGAGCAAATCAATATGTGGGAAAGTCAACGAGTGTGGAAGCAACTGAAAATATAAAAAGGTCAATCCAAATGTTATTTCTATCACATTGACCATAAAACACAGCCCAAGCCTCCCTTTTGCTCAAGTGCACAATCACCCTCATGACCATACTTTCAAGAGATGACCTTGAGTCTCATTTTATTGAGATTGAGGTCAAGGGTATGTTATATGAAATTCCTCAACTCCCTCTTTCACCCTGAACTTCTCTGAGACTTTACTCATCCTCTCTTCCTACCTCCTCATTTCCCAAAATAATTGATTTCTAGTCCATTCTCCTGCTTTCTCCTTGAGAATCATTTCCCCTCCCTTACATCTTTAACTCCTTCTTTGACACAGTGTGATTTCCCTTAGGCTATAAATATTCCCCAATCTCCTCCATCTTAATGAGATCATTGCCACAAATATGTCACTTCCCTGCAGTATATCTAAGCTTCTATTTCCTTCCTTAACACCTGCAAAAAGTATCCACTGCATCTCGCTGTTTACCATCCAGCCAGCACAGCTTTTGCACTTATTTTGCACTTGAAAATTTTTTGCACTTATTTTACACTTGAAAGCATTTATTTCAAGGTCACTTGTGACTTCACTGTCACCATACATATCATTTGTGTCTCATCCTGAATGACTGTGGCCACACCTGACATTGTTGACCACTGTCTATTCATGATACCTAGAATTTCACAGCAGCCCTATTTCATGGTTTTCCTTTCAGCTTTCTGACAATTTTTTGTTTCTTTTCACACTCTGCATAAATCAGAAGAGTCTGTCCACAGCCCTTTTGCTTTTTTCTTATGTCTCAGTGAAACTTGCACACCCTTATCACTTAAAGGGCAACAGTTTGGAAAGTCATGTTTCTCCACCTGATCTCTCCCAAGGACTTTAAACTGGCATGGCCAACTTTGAGCTGCATACTGTAAATGTTGAACACATTGGCTCCGGAAATAACGCCATTGAAGTGGACCTATGTCCATGGTGTAAATATTCTCAGGATGGCTAATGTCAAGCTACCAATGCAATGTCACTGAACAGGTAGCTGGGAAGAGATGTGGAAAATCCACTCTTTTGAGCCCTTGCTAGTGGGCTTCAGCACAACAGTGCATGATAAGCTTTTCAAATTCAACAAATCAACACTGAACGTATAACCTATCAAAGCAGGGCAGTCTACTTCCAGAGATTACAAACAGGCATTAAGAAACCATTCTTTCTTTTGGCTGAAGGATTCAGTCCCATCTTTGTTTTATATTTAGCAATTTGGGTAAGTGTTCTTTCTTGGAGGAATACATCCCATCAAATAATGCATCTTACACAGAGCTGCTTTCAGCCTTGCTGACTTACTACACGTGATCATTTTTAGGGGCATGGAAGGTTAAATAATTTATCCTGATGTCATCAATTATTTGTTTTCTTTTAAATTTTAAACTCTGTTCCATGATATAATCATGTTTTATGTGGGACGGACAGTTGAATTACAAAATATTACTTATTCTGGGGAACATTGTAGGAGGAATTGTGTACATTAACATACATACACACTCAGATATACACAACTACTGTATTTAATAGAGTCTTTTACCCACCACCTGGGTTTCTCATCAGGCAACCTATAATTCTGCTATATGTACCCTCTAGGTGCCATATGTTGTAATGATATAGAAAGCCAAGTGTTGCTCTAATTAGATCATTTGGCAAAAGGGATTTAGAAACATCATGATGGATATTTACTAGTAGAGATCTAATTAACTCTGGCATATCTGTTACTGAAATATGAGGAGAAAACTCTGTAACAGAAACATAGGGGTCAAAAATAGTATATGATCCTAGGCCTTCACTATTTACATGGCATCAATACATCTAAGCAGTCTAGCAGATTTTATTTCTAGAGATGACAAAGTTAGGAGGAACCCAAATTATCTGCGTTGTCTCAACTGCAAAGGCACAAAGCACTGCCTGTCTGGTTTTAATATCCAGTCACATCATTTCAGTTCTAATTGCTCTTAATTACATGCCACTTTGGTTTGAATATTTTCATGATCACTTAACTCCATTTGATGCTACAGAGCTATTTTCTCTGAACAAAGGCATGGTTGAGGTAGTTCAAGGACTTAATTTACCTCTTCTCTAAAAGGCTTGGATGGTTCTAACCCAGCCCTGAAATCAGATCATCCTACCTCTCTCCCTCTCAGGAGATGACAAAGCTATGGATCTGAAGGCTGCCAATTTATTATTGAAAATATGAAATGAGTAACAGGAAAAGCGGCTATGCCAGTCCTATGCCAGGGAGGTAATGAAAGCTTTACCTCCCTTTTAAAGCTTAGAGAGAAGCATCCAGTGCTTGCTCCATCCTCAAGCAAACCTGGTAGAAATGGATGCAATGAATGAGACCTGGATTTGAATTCCAGATTTAGCATTATCAGGCTTTGCAACTTTAGGTAAGGTAAATACTTCCTTCCAGTCTTGGTTTCCTTATCTAAAAGATGGAGTCCCAATTATAGGACTGATCTCTTAACATTTTTGGAAGGATTAAAAGACATAAAGTATTTAGCAGTACTAAATAGTAAAGACTGAAAAAAAAGGGCTAGTTATTATAATTATTATTGACAGATGGGGTTTGAAACTGCTCATTTTTTTACAGAGAGAAAAATGGCCACAAGATAACCATGAAATACCAGGACCAGAGCCAAAATAGTAAGCAACCTAAGTCCCCAAGGATCCCCAAAGCCTAAGATGTATTCATAAATACACTAGTGATATAATGGGAAATCAAAGTCTCATTTCTACGTAATGGTTAGAGATTCCCAAACTTCTTCACAGTTAAGCTGACTCCCAGTGTTTCTGGCACTATTACTTTATACCCACTCATATTATTTTGCAGTGTTAATAGACTCTACTTAAATCTGTAGCTTCTTCCTATTGATGTTTGTCCTTCCACCTCTTCCATCTAAATCCTACAGATAGCAACTCCTCCACCTGGCTGTGTCCCTCTCTTACCCTCATTTCTTGTACATGACTTGCTGTATGTACATGGGCTCCAGCATCGAGACTTCTCCCTTCTCTCTCTTCCTCTCTCTGTGGAGCACTTTTTTTCACAAAGGCTTAAACTCCCATCCTGTTGGAAGCTGATTTTGACAGGCCCTGGCTGCCTGAGAGTCTCTTCCCTGTGTGTCCCCTAAGTACTGCTGTGGACTCTGTTTGGACTACATTATGTTAATTTGTGCTTCACTGGCAGTTTCTAAATTGTTTCATGTGTGTATATATGGTCATAGTAGCTGAATTTTATAAAACTCTAGGAAGCAAGTCCTGTGATTGCTATCTTTTCTTTCCTTCTTCAACTGAACTAGACAGTTTACAAATTTTTATCATCATAAACTTAAAGCACCTATATAAAATAGTCCATGTAAAACCATGAATCCTTAACCAAAGATAGAGATTTCCTATTACTTTATTCTTTTACTGGTTGTTCAGAAATATTGGGAAGATGATCAGGTATCTACTTTTCTCTCCACTTCCCGCATCTCTCACCTTCCGTATCTTCACATTTAAAGCTCCTTTGGGCTCTGATTTTTCCAGGGAGTTCAGGGGCATGAGAAAAAGTTCTACCTGGCAAAGTTTGGGAGACATTGCTCTAGAGAGCAAAGTGAGATAATTCAGACCTCCAACAAAATTTAGTTCCCCTTCACTTTGCATTAGATGGACATGCAGGAAGAGACAATTTAATAAAAAGTGTAAGTCACAAAGGACAAAAAAAAGGCACAGCAAACCAAAAATAAAAACCCAAGGTTGGGGAAGGTCATGTCACTATGAAGATGCTTTAATACCCCACATTTTTAGAAATGTACCATGAGTTAGACCAGAGTTTGACAAACTTTTCCTGTAAGGGGCCAGATAGTAAATATTTTAGGCTTTTTGATCTGGGTGAGCTCAGTCACACTTAGTCAATCTTGCCCTTGTAGCATAAAAGCCACCAGCCACAGGCCATTTGTGAATGAATGAGTATGTTCGTGTTCAATAAAACTTTATTTGTGGGCACTGAAATCTGACATTTGCAGAATTTTCACGTCACAAAACGATATTTTTCTTTTGATTTATTTCCTACAATTTAAAAATGTAAAACCATTCTCAGCTTGCTAACTGTACAAACACAGGTGGAGGTCTGGATTTGGCCTGTGGACTGTAGTTTTTCAAGGTCTGGTTAGGGGCATTTCAGGCAAAGAGAACAGCAGGTTCATAGGCTTTGCAGCAGGAGGAAGAAGGCCATTTGAAGAAATGACAGAAGGTCTATGCGGCTTAAGAACTGAGGGTAAAGGCGATTGAAGTGAGACAGCTGGTAGGATAGCAGACAGGAGCCTGAGTAGCATATAGTGCCTTATTGGTCATCTCATAAGATTTAGTGTCTATTCTGAAGTCAACGGGAAGCCACTGCTACATTGTCATACCTGAGTGTGCATTAAAATCACATGGGAAACAAGTATTCTGATTCCTGGGCCCCATCTCAGAATCCCCGAGAAAGCATTTTTGAAGATAGAGAATGGGACTCTGCTTTTTAAAATATATCTCAGTTGATTTTGTTGCCGTCAGCCTGGCACTGAGCTGCAGACCTAAATTTGGGAACAACCAGTGGATCTTTGCTCTAGGGATGGAGATGCACCGCCTTAGGAAGTTGATAAGCTTTCCCAGGAGAGTGCACGGTAAGACAAGGCAGACACTACTTGAGTACAGATACTGATGGAGGTCAGGAGATCAGTGGAGGACAGGAAACAACTTAAAATGAAGTGTGAAGCCCCACGACAAAATCATTCCCTCACTCTATCTGTCTCCCAGTGAAATGCAAGCTTCTCAGCTTGCCATGCAATGCTTTTTTTAAACTGGATTCTGAGAGATGACCCAGTTTTATCTCCCCCTCCTCAAACCTTTCTCTCTACTTTTCTTTCAAATACATTTCTTTCCTGCTGCTCCTTGCATCTCAATATCCTACCACCACCTTCTCCCCAATCTCCTCCAAGAATCAGATGATTTGCGTTGGTACGTTCATTTCATACAAGAATATTAGTGTCTATTCTACTCTAGGTATAGCATAAGGAGCTGGGGAACCTGTATATTCCAACACAAATGGTGCTTTGCATCACAACCCCTTCAGCCTCTTAGGGAAAATGAACATTAATTCAATAATGAATAGCTGTAAATATGAAGTTTATAACTATGATAAGATAAAAAGTCTCTGTTAAATCACTACAGAAATTGTTTTGTCCCTTTTCTATGATACATGTAGAGCCTTGATTTAAATTAGGTTATGTACATAGTCTCAAATACTTCTTGAACCAGGGAGATTCATGACAGATATTCATTAAATTGAATTTCTCAAAGGTGTAATATGGTAAGTTTCATCTTGTAGAAGATTTCGATGAGGGCTGCTTCCAAGAAAATCATTTAAGAGGTTGGTTGAATCATTGCAAAATTCATGCAAGAGACTATAAGGGCTGAAAACCAGGAGAGTGGCAAAGGACTTACTTGCAAAGAGAGGATTAATATGGAAGACACTTCAAAAGATTTTTTTGTTGTTGTTTTGAAAATCAAGTGTTACATTTAGATTGGAGACCTTTTCAAAAGTAGTTTCATATACAAATTCCATATACAGATCTTGAGTTGAATAATCACATGTGTATTACTATCCCACATGACTAGAACAAAGGGTCAGGCCCATCTCGGATAGTCCCTGGATTTAGACATCATTTTAATCCTGGCCATAAAATAGCATGACATACTATACCAACATAGAAAAGGCTTGTTGCTGAGGGTAAGTTCATGGGATCTCCCAGAGGACTGGGCGGTGGATTCTGATAAACATTTTTAAAACAAATCTCCCTAAACTTTTGTAACTGCATTTCAGGAGAGCTTAAAGCCATAACTATTTTATCCATGGCTCTAGGAGAGACAAACTGAAGTAATGAAGGAAGTTCTGGTCTGAATCTGAAGAGCAGGATAAGCTCTCTTTCTGTAACTGCATATGCAAAATTAAAATGATAGTACTACCAATAAGCAGGGCAACAGATTCTAACTAGAGCAATGATGCTCATGTTGCTTTGATGTTGTTTTGCCTCCAAGGCAGGATTTCCATTATTATGGAGATGAACTGCCTCTAATTATTGCAATAACATAATTGTTCCCCAGGGCAGAATTCCTAATAACAGAGCTGTATAGTTGTGCAGCAACTGTAAGAGATATCCTGAGGGCAGGTTTCTCATTAAGAGCACATATATAGACACTCTGCCTCCAGAAGAGAAACGGAATGCCTGAAGCAATAAACTTTGCGTTCCACACTAGGATTCTATTGGCCTTCTGGGCAAATACCTGCCATCACATTTGCTCTGCCTCCCAGACTGCCAGCGTCTTCCCACCTAGGTTTCACACCTTATATGCAACATCGAGTTGTGCAGCCCTGCACTGGGATTTCCTTCCATGTCTTACAAGAATTTCAACTCTTCCAAAAGCCTTTGGGAAGAGAGGCAAATTAGGGTTATGATGTAATTTCACCTTGGAGGCAGACATCAGTGTCTATAGGCAAGACATACGAGCATGAATTTCATTCTTATTTCAGTTGGATACGTTCACAGAATGCTAGACTTAATCTGATTACACTGTGAGGGTGAGAGAGACCTAAACATGTATTTCAGTCTGGCAAGACATGCTTAAAAATACGGATGTTTACACAATTTTATTGTGTCTTTAAAACTGAGTCCGCAATGAGCTAAAAGTACTCCACTCAAGGTAAAGTTAAGGTTCCTGAATCCAGCAGTCATGCTTGCATCATTATTTTTTTGAAGGTCTTAGACACACCAAGTGCTTACTCATTGTTGCACCTTTCTGCTCCCTTGGCTTCTGTTTGTTACTTTCTCCTAGATGTTCTCCCGCCTCTTTGAGTCTCCTCCTTCAAACCTCCCAGCAGGTGAGGCTTCCGCTCATTCTTTGAATGTGTCCGTTCCTCAGGGTACCTTCCTTTGAACCACAGATGTTCTCTTTCTATAGAACTCTCTCTGGATGAATGTATGCACTCCATGGCTTCTTATCTACTGATGAGGTCTGGATCTCTGTCTCTACTCCTGGACTCAGACCTATACTTTCAGTTTCCTACTGGACACCCATATAGCACTTATGCTGCGCCAGGCAGCGTTCTAGTGTTAAAGAATGCAACAAAACACACACAGAAGGCCCAATTTAAAAAAAAAAAAGCCTTTCAAAATGGAAGAAGGAGGCAGAAGAGGTCAGAGTAATGGAAGGGGAGAAGAACTTGCCTTTACTAGCACGAAAGAAAACAGAATCTTGGGACTCCAAGCTCACTATGCCAAAGAAAAAGTTAAGCTTGGGAACTGAGTCACACAATACTGCTTTCCTTGTGTTCCCAGACCGATAGCTGTAATTGTGCAACCCTGTGTCATAGCCTCACCCATAAGCCAGGTTCCCACAATGCTAGAAGGCCACATATCTCTCTAGATGGCCTGTGCCACAAATGAAATTCCTTGTGAGCCCCTAAATCTTGCAGGATACATATCCCTTGTATAATCTAACCCTAAAACCGAACTCCACTGAATCTCACCCTCACAATGTCAACTACCAGCTTATCTTCCCAGGGAGAGGACAAGGACAAAACCAGAAATCTTCTCTTGGCTAACCCTGCAACAAATGCGTAACTGACTTTTTCCTCAATGCCCTCTTTTCACATGTAAAATGTAGATGTACTGAGGCTGATCACAGCCTCTTAAGAATGTAAGCATCTGCTTCTCTGTCCACCTTGCCTCCCTTTTTTTTCTCTCTCACTTGCTCTTTCCCTTTTAAATACTGAAAAATCCTCCCCCTTTTGAAAAAGCACCAGTAACAGATGCTCCTGTGATGTAGGTATTTCCCAGCCAGGTCCTCAACCCTGGCTAAATAAACTGCTACCGATTGAGATCTGCCTCCTTCACTTTTCTTTTTCTTTTTTTTTTTTTTTTTTGAGACGGAGTTTCGCTCTTGTTACCCAGGCTGGAGTGCAGTGGCGCGATCTCGGCTCACCGCAACCTCCGCCTCCTGGGTTCAGGCAATTCTCCTGCCTCAGCCTCCTGAGTAGCTGGGATTACAGGCATGCGCCGCCATGCCCAGCTAATTTTTTGTATTTTTAGTACAGACGGGGTTTCACCATGTTGACCAGGATGGTCTCGATCTCTTGACCTCGTGATCCACCTGCCTCGGCCTCCCAAAGTGCTGGGATTACAGGCTTGAGCCACCGCACCCGGCTACTTTTCATTAAGCTTTGAAGATGGAGCAAAGGGATCACAGGCCAAAGAGTAGAGGTGACCTGTAGAAGCTGGAATCAGATTCACCCCTGGAGGCTCCAGAATGAACGTATCTCTGCTGAAACCTTGATTTTTAGACCAATGAGGCCCGTAGCAGAATTTTTACCTGCAGAAGTATAAGAATCTAAATTTGTTCTGTTTAAGACACAGACACAGACACACACACACAAACACAAAATGCGGCACAAATTTCAATTCTCATGGAATTTACAATCCAATGGGTGGAGGGTGGAGAAGACTGATAATAAAGTTAAAAACTGGGTAAGGTGTGGTGGCTTCTGCCTGTAATCCTAGCACTTTGGGAGGCTGAGACAGGAGGTTTATTTGAGGGCAGGAATTCAAGACCAGCCCGGGCAACATAACAAGACTCTGTCTCTACCAAAAAAAAAAAAAAAAAAAAAAAAATTAGCTGGGCATGGTGGTATGTGCCTGTGATCCTAGCTTCTCAGGGGGCTGAGGTGGGAGTATCACTTGAGGCCAGGAGTTCGGGGCTGTAGTGAGCTATAATCACACCACCACTGTCCAGCCCGGGCAATGGAACCAGACTTTGTCTCTAAAAAATAATAAACAATAAGGTTTAAAAGTTAATATGTAGTATGTGGGATAGTGACAGATACTGTAAAATATATAAATTAGGAAAATAAGGGGAGAGTTTTATATTTTTAAGTAGGTACTGGGAAAAGGTGTCTCTGGGCAGGTGACGCTTGAATGAAAATCTCCATTTGAATGACATCACCACTTACAGGCACCTCACATACAACACGCTAACAGTAACCTCTTTATTTGCCCCCATCAGTCTGGCTTCTGCTCTGTTTACTACTGCAGCAAATGGCACTGCCATTCACCAGCTCCTCAAGATGGAATCCTAGGAGTCATTTTCTTTTTTTCCTCCTCCTTTTTTCAATCCTTCTACTTACTAGGTCATTAAGTGTTTTAAATTCTACCCTTTAGTAGACTATATATTGGCCTTCTCTATTTCACTCTCAGGAGACTGGTGTGATCCACTGTTATGATTTTCTTCCTAGACTGCTTTTGGAATTGGACTCTCTGCATCCTCAACCTTGCCTTACCCTGATTCCTTCTGCATGTTGCAGGCATAGTAATCTTTCTGCAGCACACATATGACTGCACACTCCCTTGCATAAAATCCTTCAATTCTGTCCATGGTCTTCTGATTCAAGCCTAAACTCTAAAGACATAAAATACAAGGCCTCCACGATCTATTGCTGCCCTACATTTTTTAGTATTCCTTCTCAATATATCACCTTTATAACATATGCCTCAGGATTGTTGAAAAATTTATATTGATATTGTGCTACTGGGCCCCTGTGCTAGTCTATGAGCACCTTGAGGGCTAGGTTCATGTACCTTTTTCTATCTCTAGTGCCAAGCAAAGGTAAATACCCAGTGAATGCTCCATGGACTGAAACGAATTTGCTAGATTCACAAAACAGAGTCATGCTGCTATTCTAAACCCAAGCCTGTGACATGCAGGCTGTAGGTCTGAGATTCTTTCTGGAAAAATTTAGTGGCATACCTATACCTGCTTATTATCCATTAGCTTGACATAATGTATTAGTCTAATATTTAAAAGGTTGGAGGGAAATTCTCAAGTATAAGAATAAGAAGCTTTTATTTACACATTAATGAGAGTAACAGTTTACTCATTTCTTTGGCTTCAGTGAAAAGTAAAATATTTTTCTCAGTTATTTCTTTCAAGACAACTAAAGCACCATGTTAATTTTATCTTTTCTAAGCACCATGTTAATTTTAAATCTTATCTAAGCACCATGTTAATTTTAAAAAATAAACATTGGCAGAGAGTAGTTTTTCTATGATATATAATTTACTTGCTTGCCTTACTAATCCAAACTCACTGAAGATCATTTTTTCTCTTACCATAACAATTATAATCATATCCTTTTCTGTGGAGATAAAGCTAAGTATTCCCTTATTAAAAATGCTTGGAAATGACCCAACCAGAGAGAGGATGCTGACCAATGTCATCTGAAGAATATCAGATACAAGGGGGTACATTTGGGGTTGGAAAAGAATTGAAAGAAAACATAGAGTAGCCTTCCAGTGTAGAAAGGGAAGGGGGGCAGGTGGTGGGGAACAATTTGATTTGCCAGTAAAATTCCAGAAAATGAAACCAAAAAATGAGTGGAAGCTGCAAGGACATAATCTTCTAACTATTAGTTATGTTTCCATCATTAGTAGTAACCAGGGAAGGATGTGAGCCCAGCCATTACAGGGATCCTGCCCTGAAATGGAAGATGGGCTCTATGATTATGGTGGGAATTTGACATCAGCATCCGCCCAGTGTCCATTCCCTCTTCTTCTGGTGAGAGCAGCTTGATTTCTTTGGAAAAACCCCTATCCCATTCTCAGTCCATGTGGTTTGAGATGGGCTTCTCCATGTGCCTTTTAGGATTGAACAGCAGATCAGATCCTCCTTGAGTGTGACTGGTTCAGAGAAGGACACTGACCAAGGGAAGCTTATTTGATTCTATTTAGGAACTTTCAAGACACATTGGGAAAGAGGGTGAGCAGGTGGCTTCAGTAGCCATCCTACTAGCAGGAGAGAAGAGCCTGTGTGAGACAGGAAGACAGCAAGACAGAGTCCTGATAAAACTGTGTGAGCACCTGAGCCCTGTCATACCTACAGTTGCAATCCATCCCGAATCATCTTCTCAAATACATGAGCCAATGAATTCCCTTTTGTCCTTAAGCCAGTTTTAAGTTGGTTTCTCTTACTTGCAACCAAAAGCATCCACCCCGGTTGATACAGTGGTTGGATAATGACTTATAATTCTAGGATTCTAGGTTTTTTTTTTTTTTTTAATGATTCAGCTATTTCTGTATTTTAATGTTTTTGTTTTTAATAGGTCGACTTCAGTCTTACCTGCCTCAAAGTAGCTTCTGCCTAAAAACTAAAAGTAAATAAAATAATCAACCTTATTCAGTTAGTGACAATTACTCAATTCATCCAAATGATTCCAACTGCTTTCATGGTGACTAGAGACCTCTTCTGAGGACTAAATCTCTTGAGCTGTGTGACAGGTCTTCCCCATTTTAAATGTCTGATATTGCCTACACTGATTGCTGGAGACATACACAAGACAAGAAGAAATGTTTTACGTTTATAGATATTCTACCCAAGAAGAATGCTATAAAATTATTTGAATTTTCAATCTTTCATTTAGATGCTTGGATTAACATAGATAAGGCTAGTGTGGATATGCTGCAAATTTTCAAAAGAATGGGAAGCCAAAATAAGAAAATATTTAAAACATATTTTTAAGATAACAGACATGTTAATGTTAAACCAGTGTTTCCGAATCTCTATATTCACATAGCTAACTACAATATCACCATACGGTTAGATGAGATAAAACCTTTTAAATTTTTGACATGTTGCTTCTAATATCACTACTGTAAATTCATTTGTAGGCAGTTGATTAATTAAAATTGAAATTAAATGTCAATACGTACGAGTTTAGCAAAGTCTTTCAAAACACAGAATCTAGGCAGAACATTAATAAAGAGTGCTTGATCATAAAGTTTTGTTTCACTGTGTTATGCCAGTATTTTATACTTAAGGGATTAATAATCTCTTTAATCAAAGGTTAAAGACTTGCCTTTTGATTCCTAAGATTCTACATCTCAAAAGAGAATTAAGGCTAGCGAGGTAGTGTATTAGAAATTATTACTGAATGCTGTATAGCCAAAGAATTTTGCACTTTGTGTTGGTCTACCAGGTTAACCCTTTCCTAAAATAGGGGTTCTAAAATGTTTTTACTCATCAGTGTCACCTACGATTGCTTTAGCTCACTCATCCACTTAATTTTCCCTCTTCTCTTTCAGAAAGAAATGAGAAAAATGGCAGAATCTCTTCTCTGCCAATGAGAAAACAACTGTAAAATCTTTCTTATTGTTCACCCATTTAAGAAATTATGAAATGCTGCACTTGCTGTGTCTTTCTCAGAAGTTAAAAACCAGTAGCTCATGAAGTCAACTTGGTCTATAGGCACATAGTTTATATCGTACATCCATCAGAATAAAAATTAGTTGCTGACATGTAAAAGTTGGAAGTTCAAACAAAAGTCTAGATTTCTAGTTTCTCTTGAAGAACAATAAGATGGAGAGGCACCTGACCTGAGTCTCCATATGGCTGAGTGGCAGGTGTCTCCCTTGGATGGGGCACACATTCAAGTCCCCATCATTCCCCTGTATACTACACCTGGCCAGTTTTTCAATGCATTTGCATTACCAAAATCATCACATCTGGTTAATACATTCTGAGTAAGGTGGGAGGGAGGATCAGAACTGTGAGAACACAGTACTCATGTGGAAAATAAGTGCTAATATTGATAGTTTGGGATTAGCCTGGTGACACTAGTGGAGGTGGAAGTGATAAATAGCAGGAATTGGATAATGATGGGGAGTTTCCTCAGTTTAAATACATAGTTTAGTGTGAAATAAATGTTGAAGCATATTTGAACCCTATTAGTCAAATCAGAAATTTGTGGTAAGTCAAGTGGTAGAAACAATCAATTAAATTCACTTATCATATGGAATTCTTGATACTGACGTACTATTTTTCCAAAGGTAATTTAATTAGCTTATAACAATAGTTAAGCTGTAGCAGTGGTAGGCAGTCATTAATACTGTTCAAAATATTAGGTAGTCTCTTTTCTTCCAGGCACATAGTAAGATTATATTTCCCTCTGGGTTGCAGGAACATGTGACTTGTGTTGGACAAAGAAATGTGAATGAAAATGCAGTGTTGCACTTCTAAGCAAAAGCTTTTTTTTTTTTTTAATTGCATTTTAGGTTTTGGGGTACATGTGAAGAACAGGCAAGATTGTTGCATAGGTACACACATGGTACCGTGATTTGCTGCCTTCCTCCCCTTCAAGCTTTAAGAACCCATGCACGTTTGGCTCTTTTCCGTCTGCAATGGCAGTGTTCCAGAGCTTGTTGGTCCACCAGCCTGGCCTTAGAGAGGAGCAGAGCCCCCTACCAGACCCCTGATGTGCATGGGGTATGAAAGGGAAATTGCCTTTTGTTGTTATAAGCCAGGACTAAGGGTTGCTTGTCACAGTAGCGCAGCTTAGCTTCTCCTGATTGACCTACAGTGTTATTATAACTTAATTCCTTCATGATTTTTAACATGTCTAACACCCATATTATTTCCTTAATGTCATTTTAAAATTAAAACTTTTAAAACGTAACCTTGTTCTGAGCAATACATGTGGTACATACCAGTTATATTCCAACTATATTAAAAATAAATACATAACTATTAAAAGTAATCTCATGTACCACATTTTAAGAAACACTGAAGTAAATAAAATAGAAAATGAATCTCATGTTAAAGACTGCAATATAAACAACTGTGCTATCAATTTTCAAGTTTGGGTACAAATTTGAATGCTATGTCAACATTCAATGAACTACACTGCTTTCTTGATATACCAGAAATCAGAAAAGGAGGTATACTACGAATTTAATACATGTGCTACTCCGTAGTAGATAGCAAGTGTTAAAAAAATACCTGTGAATACACCATTTATAAACCATATCAGGTTTGTTTACAAAAACCGTTTAAATGGACACTGTCATCATCAGATCTAATTTGTATATGCAAATCCAAAGGTGTACAGGTGTAAAGGGTATATACATACACATTTTGACAGGCTTCCTTCTTGCTTTCTTGAGTAGTTGACCTTTAGCATTAATTAAAATCATTATATTTACAGCTGGCAAATCCTGTCTTATAGGTGACAAACAGAGTCATGAATAATTACAATTTTGCAACAGATTGAGTAGATTACAGAAAAAGGCAGGGGATATTCTATAGGGGTAACAGCCAAGAAAAGGTCTTAGAGACACCTGCCATTTCATGCAAGCTAATGTAGCACCTCAAATAACTCCTACATATTTGCATTGTATACACTACATGCATTCTAGATGTAATTCACCTATAAAAAATATACAGATGAAGAGTTTAGATATTAGAAAGAAAAAACCTGTTGTCTCAAAAAGATGTAATTTAAATAAAAATCGAGCATAATAATCTACATGAAGAATGAATTTTGAAATTAGAGATAGCCCCCAAAAGGGAAAAACTAACAAGAGACATAATAGCTACTGCCAAATAATTGAAGGATTCTCATAGCAAATAAGATATGGGCATAACACACGCCAAAGGAGTTAGGATGGGAAAAGGTGGGCAAATCTACAAAAATTTCAGGCTAAAATCAAAGAGGATGTTTGTAACTGTCACCTTAAGGCAGCTCTGGCAGTCTTCACAGGGATCATGTGATCTTTCTCTGGAGGGAGTGCTCTGTAGAATTCCCAAATCCAGAAGGACTATAAAGATCAGGAACTCACCACTCATCCTTCCAAAGCTTCTATTCTTTTTTAACACTTAGTTCAGGAATAGCAGATAGTAACCCCACCTTCCCCTTACAACTATTAATAACAGAACAACAAATTATTACAGGTAAACCAAATATTGAAAATAATTCAAGATAGTACCTTTCATTTTCTTTTAATATGTCCCTTCCTTTCTTCCAGGTGTAAGCAGGTTTTGGAGATGCTTTTGGCTTACACTCGATGACAACTTCACCTCCCACTTTGACAAGAGTTACTCTTTTCAAGAGTGTTCTTGAAAAATCTGGACCTACAGCTAAAAGATGGTACAAAAAATAATTATTATTCAAGACAGCCTTCCATGAGATAATTCCTTAGTCTTTTTTTTTCTCTAATACACTTATTGCCACCTTGGTCACCAAAGGGAGGAAGCTAATTTTTTTAAAGTATGTAGCACTATATGTTTTGGTAGATTTATTATACCTGAGGTATAATTTGTATTTGGTAAAATGTACCATTTGTGTGTGTATAGTTTGATGAATTTGGTATATACCACCGTGAAGATCAGGACAGAATACTCTCATTTCCCTGTTGAGGGATTCTTTTAAAGAAAATTTATTCTATGTCCAAGTGAACAAACATTTTAAAATTTCAGAAAATCAAAAGAGAAAGAAACAAAATTAGGAAATCCATAAGAAATTTATTTATTTATTTTTATTGTGTAAGTTAAAGGATTCCCTCTCTGCTACAGTCACCACCTCTGCTTCATCCCATAGCACTCTGTTCATACGTGTCTCCATTAGTGAATTAGTTGAACTGTCTATATCGTCACCCTCTGTAAGCGTCTCCTTAAAAACAGCACTTTCTTTAGCTTTTCACTACAAGTGCCTAATGCAATGCTTGGTTCATTTAGGAGAACTGTGACTTGCTTTTTGAGTGTAATTATTGAGAAAGTTCTATTATATGCTTACCATTAGTGTTCTAAAAAATTCACTCATGCTAACATCAGTAACATGGTTATATGGAAATACTATTAAAGAATGATTTGTTTGCTAAAACAAAAGATAGTATCCTCACAAAAGTAAAATAAAAAACATCTTCCTGGAAAATATCTATTTTCTTCTGAGTTAACTGAATTAATGTGCAGGAAGAGATTTTGGAATGAAGGATTCATTTCTTGGAAACTTAATTTTATCGTATTTTAAAACCCTGACTCACTGCAGTTTGACCTGCTGGAATTTAATATTTAAGACCGTGTTGAATGTAAAATTTAAATATAAACCACAAATTACTTAAAGGAGGACTGGAAGTGTGTGTTACATAAATGCAGGGGCTTCAGGGGTAATGAGGGCCAATTTTTTAAAAGCACCTAAATCATAGGCTAATGATCTTTAAAAATGAAAACAAGCTTCAGTGGAAGCAAGTTAAATCTTGATTATATTCATTTGTTGTGGAAATACTTTCAGTAACTGCCTAGAAACAAATAAAGATGGAAAGGTTGCATTTTGATGGGACCATGCAATGTACACATGGGGCTGGTATTATGATGAAAAGGTAAAATTTTAAAAACGAATCTAGTAGGTAATTGATATCTCAATCTGTTTACCTCAGATTTATGAGGGGAGTCTATAATTCAGGGAGTAATTCAATGACAATAAGTACAATTAATAAGTAGCATGTAAGTACAGGTGTACAGATGTTTTTGCTATAATGAGATAAACATATTTCTTGTATGGTCTGCAAAATTACATAATAAAAATTGTAAGGTTTATGAAAAAGATAAGGTCAGGACACACCTACTCAATATTTATGTAACAATATTTATGTAACAAGAGCACTACAGAAACAATAACCATCCTAGTAAATATCAAGCATAATTAAATATAAACATGATGAAAAAGATAGGTTCGATTCATAATAAATATTACAAAAAATACAATGTGTGTATGTGTGCACACATGAATGAGAAGGTAGCTTGATGGAAGAAAGAAGTAAAAGTTGAGATTGCTAAGCTATCAAGTAAGTGCAAATTGCAGAAAGATTGAGAATTACACGATAAGCACTGCCATGTTAGAGTACGCGACCAAACTGCGCCCAAAGGAAGAATTTGGCATGCATGGGAATCATGTGCAGTAGGTATTTTCCCTTGGCTAGCTGTGTTAATCTGTGGTCCTGGGCTTTGTGTTTAGTTGCTGCTACTTAGTAAAATATCTGAACACATCTCGCGTCTATGTTATACCGACACCATTCCCCTACTTACCAATTCCACATAAGCTAATTTATGTCACAGAAAAGGGTTTCGGCAGAGCAAACTCAATGCAAACTGCTGACTTGACTCAAAAATTAAAAAATAAAAAAATAAAAAGTCAAGTATTCTTGAAAAAAATTTTAAAGGGTATTTTGTGAAATAGAGTTACAAATCTGTATCATATAAAAATCCCTTCTTAAAACTATATCTTTCTACACGTATGTATTTTTTATCACTTTAGGCAGATATTTTTCATCCATTCAGGAGGAATTCTGCAGTTGCATTTGAAATGAGTTTACATAAATCAAACTGTGCACAACACATGGGCATATTTGTCAAAAAACTATATTTTGCCTTTACAAGATTTGAAATAGCATATCAGACACACAGAAACCAGAAAACACACCTTTCAGTTTCAAAGGCATTTGTAATGTACTATTTGTGTGCATATAATCTTTTGGATATCTTAGAGATAAGACTGGCTTGAACATCTTTCACTAATAAAAATGGAGTTAAAAATTCAAGTCCGGGCATGGTGGCTCATGACTGTAATCCCAGCATTTTGGGAGGCTGAGGTGGGTGGATAATTTGAGCCAGGAGTTTGAGACCAGCCTGGCCAACATGGCGAAATCCTGTTTCTAATAAAAATACAAAAACTATATGTGGTGTTGTATGTCTGTAATACCAGCTGCTGGGGAGACTGAGGCATGAGAATCACTTGAACTTGGGAGGTGGAAGCTGCAGTGAGCTGAGATTGCACCACTGCACTTCAGCCTGGGCGACAGAACTAGACTGCGAGTTAAAAAAAAAAAAAATCAAGTTTTTGTTTGCTCAATTTACCTAATTAGCTTCTGATGTTATCTAACCCTGCAAACCTATCAGTTGTAACCATAAACTGTCGTACTTTTAAGGGAAAATTGTCAGAACTTCATCAGTTTTTGAATACTTGAGCCATTAATAGATTTCTTAACACTCTGCCATTTTGTGACCATCTTTTGCACCTGAGATGTTGTTCAGCTTGTAGGATGGTGCTTTTTCCTATTTGTACCCTTGATTCTGATCCCCAAAAACTGACCTAGGGGAGGTTTGAAGGAAAAGTGAAAGGGAACTGTCCCATATGACATTCACAGAGAATGAGGTTTTAAAAGCCACTGGTAAAGTCCCCAAAAGGGCACTATTAGAATCTAACCTTTGCTGGCACTTAAAAACTTAGTGCACATGGAAGTGAAACTTCAGTAGGTTCCTAGTAGATGAGAAAAGACAAAACCAACTGTCAAACTACCCCTTAAGTCTGAGAGTAGCTCAGATACTGGGAGATCCTCATTTGCTATATTTATTATACTTAAAGGATAATATTTCTCACATAAACTGCTAGAGGGCACCACTCCCTCAGTGTTAGAATGAGTTTATTATGGGACCTCTTCTATGTGAGAAATGCAACTTTTATTATTTATCAATGATCTTTATTATATTAACTTTATCCGTGAGAAGCATCTGGCTGAGAGAAGCCCTTTTTGTAATTCACAACTATTTGTTTTTAGTGAATTAAATGACTTTTGGTCATTTATCAAGAGTATTTTGAGCAGCCAACAGAACCCCTCAAAAGCAAAAGTTGTTTCTGTTTGTTTGTTTTTTGCCTTTGCATCATTTCTGAAGGGAAACAGTAGAATGATAACTCCTTAAGTAGATATGCAGTGGCAGTCCTATTTGGGAAATATATGGATATGATGTCTTACTATATTATTGAAGAAGAAAGGATTATGATGCATGCCAGTTCTATCACAGGCTGTGATAGAAGCATCACTGGGAACACTGCCAGTTGAGAAGAATATTAAGGCCAGCTTTTTTGGGAGTTCAGCATTTCTTATTACTTTAACCTTTGTCTACTCTCTTTAACTATTACCTCATCATTCCCTAAAAACAAGCTTAGAGTGAATGCATTAATTCAAATCATTTTACTACTGAGGAGAAAATACTGGTATCAGATTATGAGACCCCAAATTTCTTCTGGCCTGTTGGACTGCTATCTAGAAAGCAGGCTACTGGTAGAAGACTTCTTTCTAGGTCCACTGTTTCAGAATGGCTGATTAAAAAATCAGCCCTCTCTGAGGCCAGGTGTGGTGGCTCAGGCCTGTAAATCTCAGCACTTTGGGAGGCCAAGGCAGGAGGATCACTTGAAACCAGGAGTTCAAGACCAGCTGCGGCAACACAGTGAGACTCAGTCACCATAAAAAAATAAAAAATTAGCTAGGTGTAGTGGTACATGCCTGCGGTCCTTGCTTCTTGGAAGGCTGAGGTGGGAAGATCACTTGAACTCAGG
This sequence comes from Saimiri boliviensis, assembly GCF_048565385.1. Taxonomy (NCBI): domain Eukaryota; kingdom Metazoa; phylum Chordata; class Mammalia; order Primates; family Cebidae; genus Saimiri; species Saimiri boliviensis. The sequence goes on from NC_133456.1 coordinate 92,881,472, forward strand.
AGTTCAAGGCTGCAGTGAGCTAGGATCACACCATTGCACTGCAGCCTGGGTGACAGTGAAGCCCTCTAAAAATAGTACTTTCTGATTATGAATGATATTCACAAGGACACTTTCAACACAACTCTGAAGTAGATAATTTTTCCATTTTGATGTTAGCATGATGTGGCCCTCATAATGTGCCTGATATCCATCCTCCTATTGTTTTGGTCTAATTCATTGAATGCCCTGTTTTCTGATGGCTCTAATAATACTTCTTCCACGGGCAGCTCTTGGGTTTATAAACTCCCATTCCATTGGGCAAGTTATTACAAAAATATTTACAATCATGAGATTGTTTTGAGGATTAAATAATACATGTATTGAACATAAAGTACTTAGCACAATGTTTGATCCAGATTGAGAACTTCATACCTTCCTTCTCCACTGCTACTTCCACTACTGCACTAACCCCACCACAATTATCAGGGACTTTTTTTATGCTGAAAAATTTCGTGGAGTAAGAGAAACACTGATCATTGTTTGAAAACAGAAAATTCTTATTTTGAAATAGAGACCCACAGAAAGTTCCAAACATCATACAGCGAGGTCCTGTGCATCCTTCACCCAGTATCCCCCAATGGTTACATCTTATGTAGATACAGTTAAACATCAAAGCAAAGAAACTGATAATTGGTATAATGTGTATATATCACACAGATAGACTGGGCAAAAGCACCATGGAAATCGAGATAGGGAACTATTCTATTGTCACAAGGATCTTCCTCTTGCTTCCCCTTCATAGTCATATCCAGCCTCTGCCTATCTCTCCTCTGTAACCCCTGGAAACCACTAACCTCTTCCCCATTACTATAGTTGAGTCATTCTGAGAATGTTTTATATACATGTGTGTGTGTGTCAGAGTCTGTATGTGTGTGGTGTGTAATCATGCGGTATGTGGCCTTTGGGAGGTTTTTTCAGTACAATGTTCTTGAGATCCATTCACACGGTTGCGTTGTTCCTTTTCACTGCTGAGTATTACATGCTGGTATGGATAAGAAATACATCTTCAATACTGGCACTTCAGGCTCTGTGATAACTGACAAATACTTTTGAGCACAGGAGCCATTTCAAGATCTCTCATCAATGCTTTCTCTGCCAACAAGTAGGATCAGGCATAGCCTTTTCTTTTTTATTTTTATAAAAGATTTGAAAAGTCAAAACTTAGTTATGGGAACATAGGTGGAAATTCTTCTTATTTCCAGAAAAATATTCTAAAGACATTTTCAACATCATTTCTTATACAAATAATCAACATGCTGATTAGAAATAATTCTTATATAATGCTTGAAGTAGGGCTTCAGCTGCTAATTTCTTGTTAACCGCCTTTGAGCCATACCATATAAAGTATGGATTTTAAATACTCTGTAATCACACTGATCTTCTTGTATCAGTCTAAATTGGTGATATTTCATTTGTTTGTCAGTGTCCTAAACTCTTACGCAAATCATGCCCTTGGTTAGGCAGGTAGTGAATAGTATGCAATGTCTGCTGAATGAACCAATGAGAGTCATCAGTCTATGATTGTAAGAATCCTAGAATTTCAGTGATTACAAAGTAGTAGCTCTTGTTATTAGCTATTATTGGAACATAAGTTCCTCGAAGGCAAGAATATGTATCTTGGATCTGTATATCCCTTGGACTTGGCACAGTGCTTGACACAAAGTTGATTTTTAATCAATAAACCTATTGAAAGAATTAACTCAATTTTTTAAAAACAACTATATATATATATATATATATATATATATATATATATATTTTTTTTTTTTTTTTTTTTTTTTTTTTTGAGACAGTGTTTCGCTCTGTCACTCAGGCTGAAGTGCAGTAGTGTGATCTCAGCTTACTTCAGCCTCTGCCTCCCGGGTTTAAGTGATGCTCCTGCCTCAGCCTTCTGAGTAGCTGGGACTACAAGTGTGTACTACCACACCTGGCTAATTTTTAAAAATTATTTACTTATTTTTTTTATTTTGGTAGAGATGGGGTTTCATCATATTGGTCAAGCCGATCTTGAACTCCTGACTTCAAATGATCTTCCTGCCTCAGCCTCCCAAAGTGCTGAGACTATAGGCATGAGCCACCATGCCCTGCCAATAAGCAACAATCTTTCTTTTGTCTGACTTACGGTATAATTCAAATAAGAGCTTCTTTTCCTTTTGTGTGTTATAAAAAAGCTGGTATTTAATTAATACTTGATGAATTAATATATGTTGCAGCAAAGAAGTCAGAGATTCAATTCAAAACAGGAAATTTCCTTCTCAAGAGGCTTTGCCTGGATACCACATCCCTTTCTATCCTTCCTATAGGGTTGTGAATGGCTTCTTGAACTTCCAGGCCTGTGTTCAGGATATAACATCCTCTTTGGAGTTGTACCTCAGTCTAATAAAACAAATTATCCAAGAACTACCACATGGGCTGTTTATACTACTAAATCATCTGAACTGGTATGATGGTAAATGTTTCATAAGTGGCTCTCTAAACAAAACAAAACAAAACAAAATAAAACACCAAAGAATTTGGTTTGTAGTCTTTGCCAATTTCTGTGGTGCAAATACTCCTACTTTGGCCAATTTCAAGCTATCAACATGAAGTCACTGAATGCTGGCTTGAGAAGAAATACATAGAATCAGCTCCTGCTGAGCTAGCTCTAACAGGTAGCTGCCTTTCCCTGCTTTTCCCACCACATACGCTTAGGGGAAGGTAACAGGGCAAGTGTACCCTGGAAGTTCAGCTTGCCCCAGATTTGAAGCTTGTCCTGCAGAAGCACATGGTTTCCTCTTTCCTCCCTAAGTATGCCCAAGCTGACCCACCACTGAGAAGGTGAGAACTTCACTTTGAGTTTACTTACTCAAACAATGTGTTCCCTGAGGCTTTGTGAGACAGGGTATCACAGCAGTTTCGTGCGCTTCAGTGATACAGGCTCTACTCTAGACATGCAGCCTCACTAGGACCATATTACCATGTAGGTGAGCTATGTTTATGTAATGTGGCAGTGACTGGTATCTTGCTTACCATGCTCATTCAATAAAGCACCAGAAACAGTTCTGCAGGCAATGAGAGCATCTATTTTGCCTTTAAGCTATGTTCCTTTTCATCACATTCAAAAGACTTTACCAAAAGCAATAGGCCTTACACTAAGTGCAAATGACTTTCTTTGGGAGTCTAGAAGAACCATGGTCTTCTCATGTTGGAAAAATAAGAGACTGAATGTTGGTGGAGCCAATGCTCTCCTTCCTGTTTTAAAAAAAAAAGCCCCACATGACTGATAGAAATTTTGTTGGTTCACGTGGCACTCTTGAATAATGTAACAATGGAAACATGGATTAACTGGACACAGGGTTGTTACCAACAGAACAGCCCTGTCCTCCTTCTAACATCTGCTTGATCTTATGAGTTAGAAAAGTACTCTGCTGTGACGGTTTAAATTGGATAACAAAGGGATCTAGAAAGCAGATTATAGATCTGTGGCACCTCAATTAAATTCAATTTAACTGACCATAAAAATCACCCAGAGAAGCTTGTTAAACATACACACTCCTGAACTCCATCTGCTACGAGAGAGACAGAGACCTGAGATTTTACAAATTTTTGCCACTGAAAATGTGATCCCTAGAGCAGAAGCATTGGCATCACCTTAAGTTTGTTGGAAATGCAGAATCCCAGGCCCCACCTCAGACCTGAAATTGGAATCTAAACTTAACAAAATTCACAAATAATTCACATGAGTCTTCAAGTTTGAAAAATACTACTAAATCTTTCATTTTTTTTTATTGTTACAAAAAGCATGTAATATAAAATTTACCATCCTGACAATGTTTAAGTGTACAATACAGTACTATTAACTGTATGCATACTGTTGTGCAGCTCATCACTAGATGTTTTTGTTTTGCAATACTAAAAGCTGATACCAATTACCCAACTCCCCATTTCCTCCTCCTCTCTACCAGACCTTGGGAACAACACTACTTTCTGTTTCCATGAGTTTGACTACGTTAGACATCTCACAAAGTGGAATCATGCATTATTTGCTTTTTGTGACTGGCTTGTTTCATTAGCATAATGTCCTCAAGGATCATTCATGTTGTAACACATAACAGAAATAACAGTCCATTGTATATATCTAAACATATTTTCTCTATCCTTTCAACTATCCATGGACATTTAGGTTGCCTCCACCTCCTGGTTGTTGTGAATAATACTGCAATTAATATAGGTGTGCAAATCTCTCTTCAGCATGCTGTTTTCAATTATTTTGAATATATACCAAAAGTCAGGATTGCTAGATCAAATGGCAATTCTGTTTCTAATATTCTGACTGTAAGGTGGAGATGTAACGATTTCCCATCAAAATTGTTAGAGGAATGAACAGGAGCATTGTGGTAGAGGGAGACTCTCTGGTGGTTTTCTTGGGCCTTATTCTGCTAAAGACTTGGCTGACTTTTTAAGAACACTCTTATATTAAGCAGATGTTATCATTCTTTGGCCCTCTAGAAAGTCAAAAGATAAATGCTTTGAGCATCTCAAAAAACTGTTGCTATGACCTTTGCTCTTGACCAGTTGATTTTCTCTTTGACTGAACCACTTCCACCTCTTTGTAGCCATTTCTTTAATTATGCTTTGTCTTCATGATCGTACTGGTAAAGCCATGTTTCATCTCGTTACAACCCTTTGAAGAAATGCTTCAGGATCTTGATCCCATTTTAAAATGCAAAATCCGAGCCTATTTTAAAATTTTGATTGAAAGCTCTGTTCTTGTCTGCAGCTGATCTGGGTACATGATTTTGGCATCCATTGAGCAGAAAGTTTGCTCAACTTCAATTTTTGTCAGAATTGTGTTAACCGAACCAATTGAGATGTCTCTGGTGATGGCTATTGTTTCTGGTGTTAATCAGTCCACTTCAAATAGGGCACAGATACGCTTAATTTTTTCCTTGCAAATTGACATGGATGGTCTGTCATTACAGGCTTCATCTTGTTTTGTCCTTTCTCAGAACAAGTTATCCAATTATAAACCACTGATTCTTTGGAACATTTTCCCCAAAAACTTTTGGTAAAGCATCAACAATGTCACCATTTTGCTACCCAATATTTACCATCGATTTGATGTTTGTTCTTTCCTCAATTTTGGCAGAATTCATGCTGTTCTGATATAGGCTATTCCAAACTGATGCCTTATCTTTCTTAGTCCCTCAGACTGGATTCTGATCAGACATATTATAACACATTAGTAGAAATTTGTTTTAGTGAAAAAAACGTTTTGAAATCCATGCATAATTTTTTCATAATATGCATTTTCCATGTACTTTTTGAATGCCCCTCATATGATCTTCCATTCTATTGGTTGTCTTTTTGCTCCATTGATTGTTTCCTTATCTGCACAGAAGTTTTTAAGTTTGAAGTAATCCTAATGTCTTTTTTTTTTTTTTTTTAAACTATGGTATTAGTGCCATATTCAAGAAATGATGGCCAAATCCAATGTACTGAAACTCTATTTTCTTTTAGGACTTTATAGTTTTATGTTTACATCTCTGATCCATTTTATAAAAATGTTTTATATAGTTTAAGATAAAAGACCAACTTCATTTTTTGCATATGGATATCCAGTTTTTCCAACATCATTTGTTGAAGAGACTATCTCTTTACCAGTGTCTTGGTATCTTTGTTGAAGATTATTTGGCTATGGACACCACAGTTTATTTCTGGGCTCTCTATTTTGTTCTATTAATCTTTACATCTATTTTTACAGCATTTTGGGGGAATGTTTTGAAATCAGGAAATGTGTGGCCTCCAAATTTGTTATTATTTTCTCAAGATTATTTTAGTTATTCATGAATCCCTTGAAATTCTGTATGAATCTAAGAATTTTCTTTTCTATGCCTGCAAAAAATGCCATCAGGATATTGATGGAAATTGCACCGAATCTGTAGATCACTTTAGGTAAAGTAGACACTCCAATAATAATAGTTAAAATCTAATCCATAAATACAGGGATGAGTGTCTATTTATGTATATGTTTTTTGACTTTGTTTAGCAATATTTTGTAATTTTCAGTACAAATATTTGCCCCGTTGGTTTATTCCTAAGATTTATTATTTCTGTTGTTTTTACAAGTGGTATTATTTTCTCAATTTCCTTTTCAGATTGGTCATTATTAGTGTGTAGAAATGCTATTGATTTTTGTGTGTTGATTTCGTATCCTGCAACTTAGCTAAAACTATTTATTTGTTTTTTATTTTTGTAGTTTTCTACATATAAGATCATGTCATCTGCAGGCAGAGACTAATTTTACTTCTTTCCTTTCCAATTTGGATGCCTTTTATTTATTTACTTACTTGTTTATTTTTTGTCTAATTGCTCTGTCTGGGACTTCCAAAACTAGGTTAAATAGAAGTTCTGAGAGTGGGCATCCTTGCCTTGATCTTAGACTAAAAACTTTTCAGTTTTTCACTGCTAAGCATGGTGTTAACTCTGGCTTTTTTGTATACGGCTTTCAGTAGGTTGAGGTAGTTTCCTTCTATACTTTGCTGAGTGTTTTCATCATGAAAAGGTTTTGAGTTAGGCCAGTCACAGTGGCTCACGCCTGTAATCCCAGCACTGTGGGAGGTTGAGGCAGGAGGATCACTTGAGATCATGAGTTTGAGACCAGCCTTGCCAACATGGTGAAACCCTGTCTCTACTAAAAATACAAAAATTAGCCAGGCGTGGTGGCATGCGCCTGTAGTCCCAGCTACTTGGGAGGCCTAGGCGGGAGATATGCTTAAACCTGGGAGGCAGAGGTTGCAGTAAGCCAAGATCACATAACTGTACTCCAGCCTGGGCCACAGAGTGAGATCCTGTCTCAAAAAACGAAAGAAAGAAAGAAAGAAAAAGAAAAGAAGGAAAGAAAAAAAGAAAGAAAAGAAAGAGAGAGAGAAATGGTATTCAATTTGGTCAAATGCTTTTTCTTCACCAATTAAAGTAATCTTGTGGTTCTGGTCCTTCATTCTGTTCATATCACATTGTATATTGATTTTTGTACGTTGAGCCATTTTGCATTTCAGGTATAATCCTTTTAATGTGCTGCTGAATTGAGTATGCTAGTATTTTGTTGAGGATTTTTGGATCAACGTTCATCAGGGTTATGGTCTGTAGTTTTCTTGCATCCTTGTTTGTTTTCAGTTTTGGGATAATGCTGAGCTTATAGAATGAGTTTAAACATGGTCCCACTTCTTCAATTCTTTCTAAGGGTTTGGGAAAAACTAGTGTTAATTCTTTAAATATTTGGTAGAATTCTCCAGCGAGGCATCTGGTCCAGGGATTTTCTTTATTAGGAGGATTAAATTACTGCTTCAATCTACTTACTAGTTATAAGTCTATTCACATTTTCTATTCCTTCAAGACTCAGACTTAAGCAGTTGTATGTTTCTAGCAATTTATCTGCTCCTCCTAGGTTATTCAATTTTTTGGTGCATAATTATTTATAGTGGTTTTTTATACTCCTTTTTACTTCTGAATCATTTGTTTTACGTCTGTTCTTTAATTTCTGATTTTATTTATTTGAGTCTTCTCTCTTTTTTCTCAGTCTACTATGGATTTGTCAATTCAGTTGACCTTTTTAAAAATCAACACTTGCTTACACTGATTTTTTTTCCTATTATTTTTGTATTCTATATTTCCTTTATCTCTGCTCTAACATATATTATTTTTTTACTTCTGCTGATTTGTCAGTTTTAAAAAATATTTCTAGCTCTCCACAGTGCAAAGTTAGGTTGCTGATTTGAGATATTTCTTCTTTTTTAATGTAAGTATTTATCATCACTAACCTCACTCTTATTACTGCTTTTGCTGCACCCATAAGTTTTGGTATGTTGTAGTTTCATTTCCATTTGTCTCCTGATATTTTCTAAATTGCACTGTGACTGCTTCTTCAACTCACTGGTTGCTAAAGAATGAGTTGTTTAATTTTTACATATTTGTGGATTTCCTGTTTTCCCTCTGCTATGAATTTCTAGTTTAATTCCATTATAGTCAAAGAGAATATTATGTATGATTTCAATTTTCTTAAATCTGTTAAAACTTATTTGTATCCTAACATACGGGCTCTATTGGACACTGTTCCGTGTGTGCTTGAGTAGATTTCATATTCTGTTGTAGTAAGGTGCAGTGTTCTTTATATGTTTGTTAGGTCCAACTGGCATATAGTGTTGTTCACATCCTCTGTTTCCTTATTTATCTTTTGTCTGATTGTTCTATCCATAATTGAAAATAGAGTATCCAAGTATCCTACTATTGTTTGCTTCATACACTTGGAAACTCTGATGTTAGGTGCATACATAGTTCTAATAGCTGTATCTTTCTGATGAATCAATCTTTTTATCATTATATAATGTTTGTCTCTTGTGACAGTTTTTGTCTTAAAGTTTACTTGAACTGATATTAATACAGTCACCCCTGCTCTCTTTAGGTTCTGGTTTGCATGGAATATTTTCTTCTATTTTTTCATTTTCAGCTTGTGTGTTCCCCTAGATCTAAACTGTGCCTCTTCTACACAGCAAATAGCTAGATCCTGTTTGTTTTTAATCTACTCAGTCAATCTATATCTTTTAATTGGGGCATTTAATCCATTTACATTTAAAATAATTAGAGATAATTAGGGAAGAGCTTATAATTGCCATTTTGTTCAATTGTTTTATGAATCTTGTAACTTTTGTTTTTCCCCTTTCTTCTCTTTCTGTCTTCTTTTGTGTTTCCTTGATTTTTATTTGTTTTAATTTTTATTTATTTATTTTTGAGACAGAGCCTCACTCTGTTACCCAGGCTGGAGTGTAGTGTTGCGATCTCATTCACTGCAGCCCCTGTCTCTCGGGTTCAAGTGAGTCTCATGCCTGAGCCTCCAGAGTAGCTGGGATTACAGGCATGTGGCACCACGCCCAGCTAAACTTTGTATTTTTAGTAGACATGGGGTTTCACCACGTCAGCTAGGCTAGTCTTGAACTTCTGGCCTCAAGTGATCTGCCTGCCTTGGCCTCCTAAAGTGCTAGGATTACTGGCATGAGCCACTGCACCTAGCCTTGTGTTGCCTTGATTTTTAAAAATGATGTTTTGATTCCCTGCTCATTTCCCTTAACACACACACACATATATATATATATATATATATATATATACACACACACACACACATATATACACACACACATATATACACACACACTATCTTTGTGGTTAACACTGTAATTGTATAGCACATCTTAAAGTTATAATAATCTATTCAAGCTGGCAACAATTTAATTTCAATCACATATAAAATCTCCCTTTATTTACATCCTGCTCCCCCACTTTATGTCACTGATGACACAAATTACCTCCTTTCGTATTGTATAGCTATTAACATAGATTTATAGGTACCTTTTATACTTTTTTAAAAGCTCTATACCAGATTTAATAAAAGTACCTACAATACTACTGGATTTTATATTTGTCTGTATGCTTACCTTTAGCTGGGAGTTTTAAATTTTCATATGGTTTTGTATTGTTTGTCATCCTTTCATTACAAGTGGAAGGACTCCCTTCAGCATTTCTTGTAGAGTAGATCTAGTGGTGATAAACTCATTTAGCTTTTGTTTACCTGGGAAAGGTTCAATTTCTTCCTCATTTTGGAAGGACAGTTTTGCCAGATATAGTATTTTTGATTGGCAGCTCTTTGTTTCAGCACTTTTAATAGATCAACCCACTCCCTTCTAGCATGCAGTTTCTTCTGATAAATATGTTGATAATCTTATAGATGCATACTTGTATGTGATTAGTTGGTTTTCTCTTGCTGCTTTCAGGGTTTTCTTTCAGTCTCTGACTTTTGACACTGATTATAATGTGTCTCAGTGTATATCTCTTTGAATTCATCCTACTTGCAGTTTTTGAGCTTCTAAAATTTGTGAGTCCATTTTCTTGTCCATATTTGGGAAGTTTTCAGCCATTTTTTCTTCAGATAGGCTCTCTGTCTTTTTCTCTCTTTATTCACTGTAAATTACATAGTACTTATATTGTTGCACTTGATGGTGTCCTATAGACCCTCAGCTTTCTTCACTTTTCTTCATTTTTTTTTTCCTTTCTGCTCCTCTGCCTCAATAATTTCTAATGATTGGTCTTCATATTCACTGATTTTTTTTTTTCCTGTCTGGTCAAGCCTGTTGTTGAATCTCTCTAGTAAATTGAGTATTGCACTTTGAATTCACTTATTGTATTCTTCAGCTCCAAAATTTTTGGGGTTTGTTTTCATCTTTTATCTCTGTCAATACTCTCATTTTTTTTCTTGCATCATTTACCTGATTTTCTTTAGTTATCTATCCGTACTGTCTTTTAATTCTTTGACTATCTTTATGAGAGTAATTTGAATTCTTTGGCAATTCATATACCTGTGTTTCTTTAGGGTTGATTTCGGTAGATATAATTTGTCCTTTGGTTGGGCCATGTCTTCTGGTTTCTTTGTGTGCTCTATTATCTTCTGATGGAATTATGGCATTTGAAAAATCAGACACTTCTGCTAGTCTTTGCAGTCTGAGAGCAATCAGTCCAGCTAGAGATTATACAGATCTCTCAAGCCTTTTCTAATGATGCGTATTGTCTGGGATTTTGTATATAAACTCCTAATTGAAGATTTGTTGGTTTCTACTCAGGAGCTTCCCGTCTTTCTACTTACAAGTTTTCCTTGGTGTCTATATCAGGTACTTTGGACTTTCTAGTGTGGCAGGAAGCATTAGATTTTTCTCTGTTGGTATTGGAGCTCCCCTAGTGCCTGTGGTACAGGCTGATAGCAGACCAAGCCACATTGATGGCCTTTGTTCTCAGGGGCCTCCCACAAAGCCCAGTTTCTGTCATCACTTAGATTCAGACAAAACAGAAACCACTCCCTCGGGTAATACTTCCCCCTCAAAAATAAAAATATTAGATGTATCTTCCATTCTTTTCTTTCCCTCTCCAGAAAGAAATTAGGAATTGGAAGTTTTCTACTGATAGCTCTGTGCTATGTTGCAGGGAGTGGAAGGTGGTCTAGCAAGCAAGTGCCATACATTTTCCTAAAGTGCTTTAATGTTATTGGTTTTACACTTGACTGGAGTGCAGAAATCTCTTAACTGGTTTTATTTCTGTCAATGGCAATTGGTCCATTGGGGAAAAAGCGTCTGGGCCTTCCTATTCGGCTATTGTGGTGACATCACCCCCCACTACCAAATCTTTAATGTCAATCTAATTAATACTCCTTAGATTAGGCTCCCTAAATGCAATCAATTTTGCCAGAATGTGGTGGAGGGGGAAAAATGGTTACTTCATTTATTTATTCACAAATTCAAAGAGATTCGAGGTAGATAATGGAAAAACACATAAAGTAGTAAATACATTAAAATATGACTCATCTCAAACAGAGGAAGAGTAGAAAACAATCTCACTAGAATTAGCACAACAGAGTTAAATTAGTCCCAGACTGGACAAAGAGAAAAATAGCATATTTCCTACTGACTGATGAAAAACTTTACTTGTTTACTAGAAGACGCAAACTTTTCTCCTTTTAAGAGAGAAGTTCTACATTTTTATGACAAGTTTTACATTATATGAGGAATTTATTGGAAATATCTTTATGTAAAGGACTATGGACTTCAAGATGGATAATCCCTTCACAGCAGTTTTACAGAAGATTCAGAGATTTTGGTAGGATAGTGTATAAAGTATTAATGCTCAGTGATGCCTGAGGCTGCATTCTAGAGTAATATTTTAAACTCTAACTCACTGACTGCATTTCTTTGGGGGAACTGATATAAGGGATTATCATAATGTTTATCATAATATTTATCAGCTTTCAATGTCTCCCCTCAGTTGACTTTATGACAGTCACACCATGTAACACCTTAGCTCAATCATCACATTGTAGTCTGTCAAGACATTCTGTGTGCTTTATTCCTAGTCACTCTCTTGTTAAAATGGGGCCTTCAGCCAGGGTTGGAATCTCTGATGCCTATTCTTTCTCTTATACAGGGGTTCTTGGGATTCAGAGTGCTTTTTGATCCAAAATCAGATGTTGTGGTAGGGAGACTATGTTCAATTTTTAAAAACAACAACAACAACAAAAGCCCTTGTTTAGGACAGATTTCCTATTTTAGAATAGTTGTTCTCAAGAATGGTCTTGGATCAGCAGCATCAGCATCAGCATCAACATCACCCAGAAATATGTTTAAAATGTAAATTCGCAGGCTCCACCCCAGAACTACCATATCAGATATTCTCAGGGTATTCACAGGGTATTCACAGGCTCAGTAATCTGTGTATTAACTAACATGTCCTCTAGATGACTCTGATGCATTATAAAGCTTGAGAATCAATATTTTAGAAAAATTCAATGGCTTTATAAACCTGATCAATTAAAACAATAGTTCCCCAATTCTGTTGTTTTTCAGAGTTACACTTGGGGAGCTTTAAGGAAAAATGCCTGGGTCCCAGACCCAGAGACCCAATTAGTTGATAAAAAGTATGGGAGTTCACCAGATGACTATAATCTACACAAAAATTGAGAACCACAGAAACGGGATTTACTGATGATGTCATTAACTATCTGCAAGTTTTTGGTATGGATACTAAGAGAAAAAAAAAAGCCAAAAACCTTTTAATATTGCCATAAACACCTTTAAGTTTAGAAAGGCTTTCACATGTAATTCTGTTAGTTTTCACAGTAAAGTGAGTAATGGCATCCTCCTACTACTGGTAAGTATATGCTCAATAACTTGATAAAGATACCAAATTTGATTTTAAGAGCCAATGCACAGCTTCCTTTTTCATGATAACTTAAGTAAAGCTCTTGCCTAGATGACTGCAGTTGAGTAAGAAAGGCATTTGTCCTCTCATTAGATGCTGATCACACTCAGCACATTTGATTATTTTGTAATCTGGCTCAACGAGGCAGTTGAGAAATCAGACTTAGATGCAGATGAGCACTTGTGAAAGTCCCTATGAAATAACTTTTAGTTTAGCCTTAATGTTTTTCTAATTTGGGAGCCAATCATCTGGATAGATGCCAAATTAACCAGATAATTGCTGAAGGTTGCACCTCACTTTAATTGGGCCATCAGTTACTTTATGGTATTTGAGTGTCCTGCCAGGGTCAGAAGTGTTCCACCATACAGGCCAGGAAAACCCTTGTGATACTGAACCATTAGACATAATTTCCTGAGGGTAGAAGCTACTTCTCTCCTATTATACAGTCCTGGAAAAGTGACGTCATATTCAAAAGACCACTGGGCAGGTACCCACTCACCCTTAGGAATAGCACCTCTCATTGTAAAATCAAAAATTTTTTTCACAATATCCTCATAGTAGGCAAAATCAAAGATTTTTGACCCCTACCACTTCTGCAACCCTGCTTAAGGGTAGCCTTAGGGAGGGAGTAATATGGAGACTTTTTTTAAAAAAAGCTAGCCTCATTACCTCAAGGTGGAAATGGGTCTGAGGTATAGTTGATGTTCCAGAAATCTCCCTTCTGGTAATTAGACTTAGGCTAGACTTTACCTAAGACCCCATTCTTGTTTGGTTCCTCCTTCTTCCTTATTCTGCTTTTCCTTACAGGTTTTCCCTGGAGAACACTCTTTCAGTGAATTGCAAATACCTGAATACTTGCCTCAGACTTGCTTTGGAGACCTTAGCTATTCTCTATATTTACCCAGTGATTTCACATTTGGCAATTTAATCAGCAGTCCCCATCACCAATATGATCATCTAAGTGGGTGTAAATACTAAACATGAGTAGAATTATTACTCTAGAAAAGTTATCTTTTTCACCAACAAAATACCTTAGTTATCATTACTTTTTAAGTTATTTATAGAAGATTCAGTCTCCTCATGATTACAAGACTCTATTCACTCCAGTTGTAATTCACGCACCTTCATGAGTAGGGGAGAGGGATGGAATGACAGTTATCACCTAAGGAGTTGTGCAGCAACATCAGGGATAACCACAGGCGTATATCCCACAAGTGAATCTCACCCATGACTCAGGCTCATACAGCCGAAAAGGTCTGGGAACAGTTGCCTTGGGAAATAATAAACTATCAATTGTGATAGTCAGTCATAAACAAGGACACTTCCATTTGACGTACTCATAACCAGGCCTACCAATACACTGACCTTAAGATAAAAGTCTCTCTATGGTGTTTGCCTATCCAGTGAGTAAATCATCCAGCACACAGATTAATTATTTAGCAGTTAATCCATTAAATACAGACATGTTACATACACATTAAATACCAAGACAGAACACATAAAATAAAACTAAGGGAAAAACCTATTAAATATATGCTTCCTAACCATCTCTTATTTATGACTGTAGGGCTATTACCCAACATGGAAAGGAATCTCCTCTACAGCACTGGAGGTTCCTGATATTTAATCAATAGGTGGAACCAACATATTTTTTTTGTTCTTACACAGGTCATCAAGAGATAATCTTTTTTATTTTTTTGAGACAAACTCTCGCTATGTCACCCAGGCTGCAGTGCAGTGGTGCAATCTCAGCTCACTGCAACCTCTGCCTCCTGGGTTCAAGTAATTCTCCTGCCTCAGCCTCTCAGGTCACTGGGACTTCAGGTGTGTACCACCATATCCAGCTAATTTTTGTATTTTTAGTAGAGACAGGGTTTTGCCATTTTGGGTAGGCTGGTCTGGAACTACTGACCTCAGATGATCCATCTACCACGACCTCCCAAAGTGCTGGGATTACAGGTGTGAGCCACTAAGCCCAGCCAAGACATAATCTTAAGATATTATCTTGTTTCCATTTTGTTTTTTTTTTTCAATTCAGCATCATCATGATTCTAATACAGGTAATGACAATTTAGTTATTTGATCCAAAAGAGCCAAACTATTACTGCTATATAAGGAACAATCATGTTATAGCTTACCCACGTTAACCAATGTTAATTTCTGTGTATTTTTAAATGGTCAGATATCTTCTCCCTCATTCATTTAAGAGGGACTCTAGGGGTTTATCCACCTCAATACTTAACCACCCTTCAATTCACCTGAAATATATTACTGTGAGTTTTTGGAAGGGAAAATGGTTATTAAATAGGGAACTTCTAAACTTGTCATTCAAGAATCTCCAAAATTGGTCCTTAATGACTTTTCTTTCTTTCTTTTTCAAGTTTAAATTTTGCCCCCATATGCCTTATGTATTTAAATCAAAATTTTTATTCATTATTTTACTTTTTGATTGACACATACAATTGTATCACATACAACATGTTTTGAAATATATATATATATATACACATATATACATTGTAGAATGACTAAATGTAGCTAATTAACATAAATTACCTTATATAGTTATTTCTGTGGTGAAACACTTAACATCCCCTCCCTCAGCATTTTTTGAGAATACGATATCTTGTTATTAACTATAATAATTGTGCTATCCAAACAGTACTTCAATTTGTTTGTCCCATCTAACTGAAATGTTGCATTCTTTAAACAACATCTTCCCAACCCTCCCCCACCCATTTCCCCAGCCCCTGGCAACCACCATTCTGCTCTTTCTTTGAGATAAACTTTTTTAGACCCCACTTATGAGTGAGATCATGTGATACCTGTTTTTTTGTGCCTGACTTATTTCACATAGGATGATATCCTCCAGGTTCATCCCTCTTGTCACAAATGAGAGGATTTTCTTCTTTTTGTATTTATGTATGTGTGTATATATGTATGTATATATATATATATATACACATATATATGTAAACAAAATTTGGTGTGTGTGTGTATATACATATATTTACACACACACACAGAGGATTTTCTTCTTTTTGTATGTATATACATATATATATATATATATATATATATATATATATATACACACAAAATTTGGTGTGTGTGTGTGTGTATACACGCACACACACACCAAATTTTGTTTGCCCATTCATCCACTGATGAGTCAACGTTTTTAAAAAACATTTAAGATTCTCTATGTGCAAGAAACTATCTCAGATATTCTGTAACTTTGAGTCTTTGTTCCAGCCATTTCATTCTGATTTGGAATATTCTTCGTGTTTCTCAAAATCTAAATTTTTCAGGGCTTAGTTTTCTAACCCAACCCATTAGCCAAACTCCCTTTCCTAAATTCCTGCAAGCCTTACATTTTTACAACTTGTTTGGCCTATATAATTTGATGACATGCCTTTATTGTTCCCATGTTAAACATGGTTAAATAATTTCTCAGGCATTTTCATTTTATCTTCACTGCTCTAGTGCTATGGTCTGAATGTTTGCGTCCCTCCAAAATTCCTAAGTTGAAATCCTAAACCCTAAGGTGATGGCACTAAGAGGCAGGACCTTTAAGAGGTGAAGCCCTTATGGGATGAAGTACTTCATAAGGGTGAAGTGCCTTATGAATGGGACCTCCACCCCTCTGCCATGTGAAGACACAGTGAGAGGTTGTCAGTCTGCAACCCAGAAGAGAGTCTTGACCAGAACTCAGCCATACTGGTAGCTTGGTCTCACACATTCAGCTTCCAGAATTATCAGAAATAAACATTTGTTGTCTATAAGCTACCATGTTTACGGTATTTTTGTTATAGCAGCTTAAACAGACTAACACTTCTGGTTTGCTGCCATTGGGAAACTTAAAGAGCTCAGATCAAAAATTCATTTGTAATTAGACAGTTCCAATTGGAAATGATTTTTAAATAAACTCCTTAATGTAAAAATTGGAGCAGTGATTCGCAGCTAACAGGCCTTGAATCCTGTTACTAGAGAGAGAGGGAAGGGGTAGGCAAAGGTGGCTTTAAGCCATTATGCATGCACGTATACATATACATATATTCTATTATTTTCAGCTATGGGTAGGCACTCTAGACAAAAATCATTAAACAGCCTTTCTTACATTAGTGGAGTCATTTGTTTCCATCAGCTTTTCTTATTTCAATAAAGGGGACTACAACATCTTTTAAAATTATAACGGGGTCCCTAGACTTATAAATTGGCTAGTACTCATCCAGAGGGTTTTGAGACACTATGATTCATTTCATTAGGACACATCTCACTTTTAGCTGTTCTTTCAACTAGTTGACATACAGCAGTATAGAGAACATACTCGTTTCAGAAGAAACTCCTAAGCAATCTGCCATGGTGAACTGTACTCCAAAAGAGTCAGTTCCAAATAACAATAGTCAGCAAATCTGGGCAGAAGGGAACCATTGAACTTGTCCTGGAAGGAGTCGAAAAGTATTGTTCCTAATATTTATAGGGTGAGAGGTGTGTGTGTTTAGGATTCCAGTAGGCCTAGTCAAGCTGATGCTTATTCCCAGAGCCCAGAACCATTAGTAGGCCTCTTTGAAAAAGGCTCCATCCCCATGAAATCTCACAATCATTATCTTTGATGGGATTTGGGTCAATGCGAAAGAACTTAGTGAGAAGAGCAGTTGTGGAAGTTTTTCTTTCTTTCTATTTTTTTACGTTGTACAGGATGGAAGTATATTCTACTTGAGAGAATTTACTTCTATATACAAGATTTACATGCTAGGCACCAATGAATGTTTTCCAGAAGGGAAAGTCAGGACTCTGAAACAATTGATCAGAGCATGTGAATTAACTCCTCTGTGTGATATTTTTCTCTTATTCATAATCTTCTATTATGCTCTCACCAAGGAGAATGACTCCTTAAAGCCTCTAAATAGGAAGCAGTTCCCAAATCATTTACATTTTTTTTTGTTTTTAGTTTTATCATCTTTTTTTTTTTTTATAATAGGTACATTCAAGATTTTTCTATAGGATTATGCAAGTTGTTGGTCTTAACTTTTATTTTTAATGCCCATAGATTTATCTGTTCACTCAACTATGCCTTTAATTATTTACTGACTTAATTTATTAATCCATTTTAATAAAATAATCTCTCAACTTGTTCATTTAACACACTCATTCATTTTTACATTCATTCAATATTTATTGAGTGCAAACTATGTGCTTCAATGCTGTATTAAGTCCTGGGAATAAAATGATAAATTAAACCAAATATGATCCTTGACATCACGGGGAAGTTAAAATATAGTGGAAGACAGAAAAATCACATAAATAAATGTAAACCGTAACTGCCATAAAGGAGAAGTAAAAGATAGTATAAAAATCTGTAATAGGAAGAGTTGACCCAGCTATGACCTTCTGAGGAAGCACCAATGAAGCTGGGAGATGGGAAATGAGAAGGGGTTACAGAAATGAAGAGGGAAGGAAAAGTGTTTCAGGCAAAGGATGCACTCACTACATACCAGTGGCCTACAGAGGAAGGGAGGATGGCGAATATGCAGAACAGAAAAGTCAATGCAACAGGAGGTAGGAAGTGGCACACGATGAAAGATGTAGCTGGGGGAAAGATTATTAATGCATAGTCTGGAAAAATTCAGATGTGGAAGAACAGGGTTTATTCTGTCAGCTGTTCAAATAAGCCTTTCCAAACCAAGTCAGCTCTTATTCCCTCCAAGCTCAAGTTTGCACCAATTCAGCAGCAGACTCCAAAAAGCATCTTGAAAACTTTGTTCAATTTAGAAATGCAGTCAATAGAGGAATAAAAATGAGTGCCAAGGGAAGCATGGTCCCCATTGTAAGCATTGAAGAGGCTGATTTAGAAAGTGTTCTCTTGTTATTGCTTACAGATTTGCTTATTACTTGTTTCTGGAGGAGTATCTTTGGAATAAAGATTTCTTTACTCCTTTTCTTGGCTTGAACATTTATGCTTGTCAAAGAACACGTTAGTTTAGTGATTTAAAGAGTAGTTTTTTTTTTTTTTTTTTTTTTTTTTTTTCTTGCCAGTATAAAGACTCACCTATAACATTAAGCTCCGCGTTGGAAAAGATAACTCCATGTTTATTCTCTGCCAAACACTGATACATGCCAGCATCTGAGAGGTTCACTACTGTTATGTTGAGGGTTCCTTGCTCAATTTGAATTCTATCCTGTGAAAGAAAAGAGGAACATAAAAACAATGACCCTCTATATCTGAGATTTTAAGGCAATTTTACCATGTGCAATATGAAGGAAGCTTAATGGGAAGAAAATAGCCACCATATAAGCAATTTACATAACATGATCTATTTATCTGTCAAGTAAATTTGTGGCAGGTCAGATGCTAAATGGAACAACCAGTACATCAGTTGGTAAACGGAATTTAAATTGTAGAATTCTCTTGAGTTCTCATTGATTTAATAGTGAAGCCATTCAGATTAATATCCCCTCTAAACAGAACTTGAAATTTAAAATGCTTTTTTACTTTAAGGCTTTGTACTAACCAGAGTTAGGGGGTTTCGAAATACAACCAAATTTACTGTTTAGAGTGTTTAAAACACTCATATTTTGGACAAATGACACTCTGAAAGTTAATAAGATTACAATCTTGAGTGAAACAGAGGCAAATATTTAATATCAGTTGAGGTGTACTAAAACATGTAGATATTAATAGTTTAGTATTCCCTTAGTTTATTGCTGTCAGTGATGTGACTTAAGCTGAGGACCATCTGGTGGCCAATGTAAAGGAAGCAAATTTAGTATGCAGCACAGGAGATCTTCCTGATTTGTCACCTTGAGGATATACAACTTGGGTATCAATTTTCATAAGTAACAAAAAGAATGTCCTTCTCTCCAGGGGACTTGGCAATAAAAAAATATATATATATATATATATATATATATATATATATATATATGCACTAGTTTTCTGTTTGCCACAGGGTTGTAAGTTAGCTGAGTGAATGCTTTATTAGACTTTGATAAAATCTAGACATCCATATTCCCTCACATTATGAAACCAAACGAATCATCCCACAGAAATGATAATTACTGGTTTCTGAATAAACACAGAAATTGAGCTACTGAGCTGCCTAGTTTTAAAACTTGAAACTTATCTTGGTCACATCTGAGTTAACTCTTAGACTCACCAGATCATGGCATCTAGACAGTGAGACACCAAACCCTCCATCTGTCATGATTGCCTCTGTACCCCTCCCTAATTCCTTTCTGCACACAGCTTCATCCCTTCCCCAGCTACAAAAATTCCCAATTTTAGTCATTTGGAGAGACGGATTTGAGAATGATCTCCCATTCTCTTTGCTAAAGCAGCTGAACGAAGCCTTATTTCCTGGCAATACTCAGTAATTGGAGAGCCAATCACTGAGTAATTACAGTAAGCAACAAGACCTAGACCAACTCCCTGGCATTCTGGTAACAATTACACAATGGAAGGAAAAATACCAGTACCTAAGTACCTACACTTTTGCAATTTGTTTGAGTTTGGCTTTTATAATTGACAGAATCATGGACAAGCTGGAGCTCTTCCAACAAATGGAGAAGGTACATGAGGCAGGGGGCAGGTTAGGCAAAACAGCCCCTTTTCTCTTTCTGTTGTGTAAATTCATGTGAGGGCCATTGTTCCAAGCAGGCCCTGTTTCCTGGGTGGCCTACTGGAGGAATAAATCTGAGCATGAGACTGCCTCTCAATTTGGAGCCTGAGGAAAATGTCAAATTTCAATTAACATTTGAAGTTCAGTAGGAAAATACATAAGGAAAATTAAATTGGACACAATTGTTCCTCATTCTCAGGGTCTCCTACTCTGCCCCTGCTTCACTCAGATTTCTTTGTCAGAGTGTTTCTCTATTTAGCTGGACATCCTGTATTGTGTCAATACCACTTTTCTCATAGTGGATCCTGGAATGTATCTTCCTTTGTATCTTAGCACAATTCCATGTTCCAGACCTTCTGCATAACTTTCCCATTATAAAGCCACAGATATTAATCTTTGAAGACCAAAGATCCAGTATAAGAACTTAATTGAAGGCTAGAGAATTGAATTTATGTGCACTTTGTATTTATCAATTGAATTCACTTTCATTTTTTCCACTATACTGGTGTTTCATTGTGTATTATTTTAGAAACAATTCGTCATTCTCACGTTTCCATGACAATGAGGCCATATTACACATGATAGTCAAGACTAAGACACAGTTACCATTAATTTGCTTACCTGAGTTAGCAGAGGTTCACCATTTTTTAGCCACCTGTATGTAGGCTTAGGCCTTCCATTTGCTTTACATTCCCAGAAGACATTTTCTTCCATGGCCACATGAATATCATTTATTTTTTGAATCCAATTAGGTTGGGCTATAGCAGTTCAAAAGGCAGAGAAAAGGTGTATATTCAGGGTATACTCAATCTATCTTTATCATATGCAATCAAAGAACAAAAACACATTTATAATAAAATTCCTTTTCCAGATGTTATGCAAATAACAAGGCTGGGTAGACGTTCAGGGAGGTGCACATACCCTACTGTGAATACTGTTTTTGTAGTTCATAATGTGGTCTTTTAATGTCCAAAAGCAAAATGGATAAAACTACAAATATCATATGGCAAAACTAACTGTCCCTCTCCTGTAAGTATCTATTATTCCATTATTCCTTTTTCCCTTTCAGTAGAGAGTATCTTCCCATCACCCTCCTCCTACTTTTGACTGGGCTGGTGTATTCCCAAGTATGCACTACAAATGCCAGAGCGCTTTGCAGCTAGAGGTAATCGTCTAACCAAGTTCATCCCAACTGCATATGTGTGAAAGTGGTGACAGCAACTTCTGGGTTATTTACTGAAAGATACTTTCCCTAACCTCTCTTGCCCCTTCACATTGGAAAAAACTGACAATTGAAACAGCCTTGGGTGCAGACATGGAAGCTACATAGGATGAAAATGCTGACCTGTCAGCCTTGGACCATGAATGACCATGTGGAGCAACGCAGCTCCACACCCACCTGCCAGTTTTGGGGAAAATAATGTGAGAGACAAATAAACTTCTTATCTAAGCTACTTTATTTTGGAGTCTCCTTTGTTAGAAGAGCTTAGCATGACCCTAACTAATATACTTCACTCACACATGTTGTATAGATAAATTTTGTGACTCCTTTCTTCTTTAAGACTATCATCATTATTGATTATTGATTTCATATTGATAGAATGTTATCTACAGGAATAAGATGCTAGAAGCCCAGCTCTTTAAATGCATCCTGATTTTTATCAAACCTTCTCAGGAAATCAAGTCCTGCCCACAGTCTAACACAGGAATTCAAAGCAGCACTGAATTCCCTCATTGCCCACTGCCATCCACTACCCCTGCCACCCAAAAGACACCATATTTTCTGTACTTCATTGAAGTCATATTTTCTTTCCTTATTTTCAATAGATATAAAGACAATGTTAATTCCATGTTCCATAAAAAGTCTTCATAAATATCAAATCTTGCCTCAAGCACAATTCATGCCGTTAAGAATAATGATAAATATATTTAGGTAGAAGACCTTCAGCCCAAAGTCATGCAGAAGATAACCATAGCTGTCATTCTGGAATTTAATGTGTTCACAGGGCATTTCTACAGGGTAATGCCTATCAAGGTAAATCTAATAATCAAAGTTGATATCAGTATTTCATTAGGAGATGCTACTCATTATTCTTAACATCTCTTCCAGCTGACTTGACCTCAGTATCTTCCTTCAACCAGGCTTCAAATCATCCATAATTTAATTCAAAAGGAAATGGCTACTGTTGAGGCCAAGCTGTATATTTTGCCTTTTCAATAATAAATAAAACTAGAAAAACACTCAACAAGTCACTTAACCAGCAGAGGTCTCTAGGTCCTTGAATAAACGCTGCTATTTTCTTTTCTTGTCTATAAGCAATTTTATGTTTTTCAAGGAGCAAAACACAGTTTTACAAATCCTCTACACATGGGATGATGCATTGCTGCATATGAGGAGAGGCCAAAAGGGTCAACTTCAAAAAAATTTAGAACATCAACAAGCATTAACTTGAATGAAGGGTTATAACCTACATCCTGAAAAGAGCTGCAAGTCTTCGTTGTTCTTTATCTTCCTGCTGCTAATGCAAAGGAAGCTAAAAAGGTTCTCTGCTTGGAGAATTTGATGTGTAACCCTGATAGGGCTAATGTAGTTGTATGCCTGATTTCACATTCAACCTGCTGAATATTTACCCCCTACAGAGTCCATGAAAACAAAGCCAACAAGAAAAGCCACAGAAATCTGTGTGGAATATTAACAACAAAGCCAAACTTTTGAAAGAGAGTGAGGAAAAAAGATGGAAGGGCAAATGTAACTTATGAAGCAATGTCAAGTTGAAGTTCAAAAAGAAAACATCAAAACCAAATGCAGAGACAGGAACTTCAATGTCATGGATTTCCTGTAACACTTGGGTTTACTTATTGCTTTCTTTCAAAAATGCAGAAAGCTGGAAGCAAAACCTTGCAATCTCAAAAAGCAGGTGGGGCAGAGAAGGGAGGGACTGGAGAGAATTTTGAAAAGACCTTGCAAAGTTCTAACTAGTTAAGCACAGAAGTGTTCTTCTCTTCCCACAGGGTTATGGAGGTCAAGGAATTGGAAAAGAATACTCAGTGGTAGTTATTTGTGCTGGCCACGGTGAAATCAACAACAAATTCAGTGTCTGTGAGAGATCACCTGGTACTTTCTTTGTTTTTAAAGTAAAATTAATTCATAGAGGACAAATTTGAACTGATATAAACATTTGCCTCTCAAAGTACATATCTGAACATGGGCTCATAAAAATCAGAAATGAAATATTATTTTATATACATGATATACATGACAAAGAGAGATAGTCTTTATCTTAACATGCCAATTGCAAATCTACAAAGCAATAGCCCATGTAGTAAAGGTTTTCACTCTTGCACAATTAGATTGGATGAATCATATCTAAGTGAGTAAGTTTTTCATACTAGAATAAATGAAGTCATGTGCTTGATGAAAATGGCTCATATATCTTTATTTTTGGGGGGGGGGCTTACCTAGCTCAAAGTCCCAGTTTTTGATAACAAAAATCCCAGTTTAGCATATTATAAGAGATATCATTAGCCCCTCCCCCTTCTGTGATAATGCATTGAGTACAGGGTATTTATCACTTAATATCAAGGTTCAACTTCATTTTACAACTCCATATCTAAACACAGGTTAAACATCCCTAATATGAAGATCTAAAATCTGAAATGCTCTAAAATTCAAAACTTTTTGAGCACTACCATGATGCCACAAGTGAAAAATTTCACACTTGATCTCTTAAGACTTGTCATGGTCAAATACAGTGAAAACTTTAATATATTAACTTATCCAAAATATTAAAATATTACATAAATTACCTTCAGGCTATGTATATAAGGTATACGTAAAACATAAATAAACTTCATGTTTAGGCTTGGGTCTAAATACTCCAAAATCCTAAAAAATCTAAAATCTGAAACACTTCTAGTCCCCAGTATTTCAGGTAAGAGATACTCAACCTGTATCAGCTCAGAAGAAGGTCTGAACAGGTTACTTCAGTACTATTATTTCAGAAGCCATTTCTAAATGTCTTTTTTTGGGGGGTAATATATGCAGATTTCACATATTAAACAGAGTTAAACACATTAACATATTAAAAGAGAACCATCTGTTTTGAACTTCCAAGATTTGAAGCAAAAGAATTCTTCTAGGACGCCTTAAGTCTTGTTCTCAAACTACAAATTCAAATATAAGGTTAAACGGTTGTGCTGAGATTTGACCCTGTGACACTGTTTGTCTCTTGGATACATCAACAATCTCTTCATTTTTTGTTCATTTGTTCAATAGCTGCCAGAAATGACCGAAATCAACATTTGTGTATTCCAGCCATTAGAATTGGGCAAGCATCTTATACAATAATAATTTAAATTGCAGGCAGATACAATTTAAACTCAGAGGGTCAAACAATTCTCAGGAGTATTTAACTCTTCAATTTTCTAAAAACAGAAATTTCTAAAAGAAAGAAATGCCAGCATATGCTTCAGACCTTAGAAATTTAAAAACTGAAAAGGAAGGATATGATGGCAAAACAAAAACAAAAACAAAAACCTCTCTAAATTACCATCACAAAGATGACCTGCAGACATTCACAGTTATTTCTGGTTGCTTACACAATTTTAGAGAAGATGAATCATCTCTAGGGAATGCAGAAGTTTCATTGACATTGCTTAAGAATTTTAATGATAGTAGAGTTTATGAGCCTGGAGGTAATTACTTGGCTTCAGTTTACACCTAATAGAGATGCTTCTCAAATCTTTATCTCCAGCCTGGGATTCTTACACAACTGACAGAACCATCAAGATATTCTCACTTTACCTCAAATTCAATGTTCCCAGTATTGGCACTAGAAATACTCATTTTCCAGTGCTACTTAAGAGAGTCTACGGTAAGTTTATTATTACAGACTTAAACCTCTGACTTCCAATTGGCAGAAGTCACTAAAAGAAGGACCAACTCTACAAGAAATATGCATACTGCATTTTAGGGCAAGGTCAAGCTTTGATGTTTGTTCAGCACTGACAATCTGCACTTCTCTGGCTTCAGACTCTCATCCACTCCCCACACACCACCAATCAGTCTCCTCACAGGGGTCTTCAAACTCAATTCCATGAAGTTTCAAGGGTTCCTGGAAGTTACACCCTTCAACACTCATTCAAATTCCCAGTATTTAATACACAGCAAGGCAGCTTCATTTAATACAAAGCAGCCTTGCTTTATATTAAATATTGATAATTTCTTGTAAAGTTTCATGTTAAAAAAAAAAAGTACCTTGAGAATTAAACAAACACATACTTTGCTGATACTTGGCTGATAACTTGTTTTGCAAGAACAGCTTTGGAAATGCCGTCTGGAGACTGGATGCCTGTTTTCTCTTTGAACTCAGAGAAGTTTGGACCGAATGATGTCTAACATTCTTTCTGATTTTAATAACTGAAGCCTTTAGCCTTTAGATTGTCTCTTAAACCAGCCGGATTCATAGTTCTCCTAGTTTTTCTATTAATTTGTGCTTCATTCAGACACTCTTATTTATGGTTTCTTCATCTCTATAGAAGTTACAACTGACTTGCTTCTGGCAATGGTATGGGAGATGTCATCAGGCCAGTCCTTTTACAGATAGCAATAATAAACTCAAGTCAGAATATAAAAACCAACTATATGAAGATAACACTAGAAGGCAACTCAAAACAGCCATATTTCTATTAATAGTTATTTATCAATACATAAAACAAATATAACCATAGGAAGTAATCTATATAAGAGATAATGAATAAGATTTGTGAATGTGCTTTGCCTCCTGTAAATGTTACAAATGTTACAAAAAGGAGAACATTATCATTATTTCATATTATTAGATTAAACATTTAAAGTCTTCTGCCATCTGGCCAGGTTCAGTGGTTCATGCCTGTAATTCCAGCACTTTGGAAGGCCAAGGCAGGTGGGTCACCTGAGGTTAGGAATTCAAAATCAGCCTGGCCAACATGATGAAACCCCGTCTCTACTAAAAATACAAAAATTAGCCAGGCATGATAATGTCTGTTTGTAGTCTCAGCTATTCAGGAGGCTGAGGCACAAGAATTGCTTGAGCCTGGAAGGTGGAGACTGCAGTGAGCTATCATACCACTGTAGTCCAGCCTGGGTGACAGAGTGAGACCCTGTCTCAAAAATAAATTAATAAATACCATCTGCCATCTGGTTTCACCTACATGTCTCACTTTCTCTCCAACTATGCCCAGTGCATTCACAGCTCCTGGTGAATAAGGGCCTTTGCTCTCCACTCCAATAAGCCAGTTCAGAACTTTACAAATGAGTTACAGAATTAAAAAAATTGTAAATCAGTAATATTTTTAAAAAGGCTGTTGGGCCCGATTTACTCAATTAGACCCAGATCAATCAAGCTATGACTACCCTTACATAGATTAATTTCTTTATAAGTCTTTTTTAAATTTATTTTTAATCTTCAAAGCCTTTACCTAGTATTTACCTGAATCTGCTCTTACTGGGCTGAATCTTCTCTTTCCCTTGTCCACTTTGAGTTCAGTCCCAAATGCAACCAATAGTGAAAACTAATAATATGTGGAATACCTAATCAGCATCACTTTATGCACATCATTTCTGAACCTCATAATAATGTGCAGGTTAAGTGGACTTACATTCATTTTTTTAATTTATTTTTATTTTTATTTTATTTTTTTTTGAGACAGAGTGTCACTCCGTCGCCAGGCTCCAGGCTGGAGTGCAGTGGCGCAACTTCGGCTCACTGCAACCTCCGCCTCCTGGATTCAAGCAACTCTCCTGCCTCAGCCTCCCCAGTAGCTGGGACTACAGGCGCGCACCACCACGCCCAGCTAATTTTTTGGTACTTTTAGTAGAGACGGGGTTTCACCGTGTTGACCAGGATGGTCTCAATCTCTTGACCTCGTGATCCACCCGCCTCGGCCTCCCAAAGTGCTGGGATTACAGGCGTGAGCCACCGCGCCCGGCCTACGTTCATTTTATAGATGAGGCCCAGAGACATTAACATCTAGATTCAGACAGTGACTCAGTTAGCAATGGCATACAGGCCTGCTTGGCTCCCACATCCATTCTCTCTCCAGAGCCTCTCAAAAAATGCCCAACCCTACCGCAAATAACAATGGGAGTATTCTTTTAGATATATCCTTCCTAATAGTGGATATGTTAGATGTATCTTTCTGAATATACTTCTTAGTGCAGTCTAAGAAGCACTACAGGTCCCCAGCTTCCCTTCAGGGAGTCCATTGTGCCTTCTCTTTCCAATTATATATGCATCAGACTAGATTTTCTTCATATACTTCAATGGAAACAACGTGTCATGACAGATTGAATACAGAGGTATATAGGAGAATGCACCTTTATTCTAGTAAGACAGACATTAAAGAAATTTGCAAAACTATAAAACACGCAACTCTTTTCATTAATTTTTTTCATTTGGAAAAATATAGTCAGTTTTCTCATGTTAATTATTTCTAACATATGCTGGTTGCATTTTGTCATTTTAAAGTAAATTAAGTTCTAAGTTAAACTCTCAGTTTAAATTAATAATATGGTATATACGGTAGATATAACTCACATAAACAAAAGCTCTTTGAGGTACCCAATAATTTTTCGGGGTAAAAAGGAGTCCTTAAATCAACAGTTTAAGCACTCCTGCTTAGACAAGCAGAGGAACTTTTAGATAAATAAATCAACTTAAGCAAAACCTCCTATACGTAAATTTTTTTTTTTTTTTTTTTTTTGAGATGGAGTTTCGCTCTTCTTACCCAGGCTGGAGTGCAATGGCGCGATCTCGCCTCCTGGGTTCAGGCAATTCTCCTGCCTCAGCCTCCTGAGTAGCTGGGATTACAGGCACGCGCCACCATGCCCAGCTCATTTTTTTTTTGTATTTTTAGTAGAGACGGGGTTTCACCATGTTGACCAGGATGGTCTCGATCTCTCAGCCTCATGATCCACCCGCCTCAGCCTCCCAAAGTGGTGGGATTACAGGCTTGAGCCACCGCGCCCGGCCTCTATACGTAAATTTAAACAATATTCATCGATGAATAAAAAAATGTAACTGACATTTTGCCTTCTCTGATACTACAGAGCAAGACTTGAATTGCATTTCAATATATTGTCCTTAACATGACTCTTTCTTTCATAGCTTACAGTTTCTCATTAGGTGAGGACTTTATGCCTCCACTTCTATATTAATTCTCTCTATTATTCACACATTTGCTCAATGTGTACCCCATGAAAACTGCAGCAACATACTTTATTGGAACTACCAGATGAAAGAAAGAAAGAAAAATTGTTGACTTAAGTGACACTCAGGGGAATTGAGGGTATCAATATCAGTACTGTCTAGGACAATTAAGCAGACTATTGCTCCACTGTGAAATTACCTTATCTACTGTGTTCAATTTTTGGTCACTCTGTCCTTTAAGCCTCTTTGCAGGGCTGAATATTATCTTGTGATCACATATACATGGCACATCCATGGGGAATTAGTATGCTCTGCTGAAAGATGCTTTAGTATTCACTTATTGATGACCTTAGAGATACTCAAACACCATTTGCAGTGCCATCAAGCCTACAGTTTTGCCTTTAGAGGCAAAGGACTGTAGCACAAAGGGTCTAAACATTTAGTCTTACACGTAATTTGAGGAAGAAAACAAGAGCTTTTTTTTGGACTCAATAATCAGATGACCAACTCTGAAAATAGAAAGTGAAAAGGTCAGTTGTTCGTCCAGATGTTTTCATTTGTGAAACCGGTCATGGAAAATGCATAGAAAGAGTATCTGGGTGATTGATGAATTTTTATTTTATTTTACCTATTTTATTAAAACATTGTATTGGCAGGAAAAGTAACACATGTAGAATAGCAGGAAAAAAAGCAGTTCTTGCTGTGATTCCCATTCATTGCATTACCTTAAATAAGTTATTTTATATCTCTGGATCTTATTTTCTTTAATTATAAAAATCAAAGGTTTAGCCCTAACAGTTACTTCCATCTTAAGTATTATTGGATAGTGTGAAATATAGCCTTGTTTACTGCTCAAATATTAGATTCCCCATTTCCTAATTATGAAGATGATTCTACTCTCATAACACCTATTACAAAGAGAAGAAACTGTACAAAAATATTAAATATCAGGCTCTTTTAGTTCACACTTCATTCTATTAAATGATGACTATAATTCTATCAGCCTTTTTGGGCAAAAAGGAAGTGACTACAGAGACATAATGAAGTGGAAAGAGAATAATTATCAAGTGAATTAAATCCATTGTATATTGCTCTTTCCTTTCTTCAAAGATAATTGCCTTAGCCCTCTCGTTCTACTTTGCGTAGACTGGCTACAATGCCTGATGTGACAGTAAGCTGCAGCTTTCCAGGGGAGTCGGAACACCTTCTCTTGCATGCAATTTAATCTTCAGCTACACAATACCATGTGGGACAGCCTAAGCATAGAGCAATGGTTCTCACCATGTGGTTCCCAGAAAAGTGGCATCAGCATCACTTGAGAACTTACTAGAAATGCAAATTCTTGGTCCTACCCTGGACTTACCAAATCAAAGCCTCCACCTGGTATGTTACCACTGGGAACATAGAACAGGACCCAGAATTCTGTGTTGTAATAAGACTTCCAAGTTACTCTGATGCAAACTGAAGTTTCAGATCCTCTAGCACAGCATTTGAAATCTAGCTCTGTTTTTTACTGTATAAGCTTAAATCAATTACTTTAATCTCTTTGAGACTCAATTTCCGTATCTATAAACTAGACAGATGTAGGAATGAAATGAGAATATCCTATTGGCTTTAACTGCAAAATATATCTCAAGTCTCTCCATTTCTCTTCCTCTCTTAAGTCCTGACCAACAATGTCTCTCACCTGGATATTGGCAATGGCCTCTGAACCAGTTGTCCAGCTTTTGCTCTTGGTTTCCAATCATCCATTTACCACAAAACAACCTGAGTGATCTTTTAAAAACATTAATCAAATTCAGTCATGCTCCTGCCTTGAAATGCTGTGATGGCTTCCCATTATACTCGGAGAGTAAAACCCACATTCTGTGCCTGGCTTACAAGGTAATGCAGTCTGTCGCCTTCCTATGTTTCAGACCTTTGACCCTTGCTCACTACGATTTAGTTAACATTGACTTCTCTGCTACATACCAAGCACAGCACATCAAGTGGTTTTCTGCCTCAGAGCCTTTGCACTTCCTTATCTACCAGGAATGTACTTGCCCTTGAAAGCCTAGCTCATTTTCATCCTTCAGGTTTTGGGTTAGAGGGTAATTCTCAGATAAATCTTTCCTGACTGTCTCATCTTATAAAATCTTTCCCTCGCTCTCAGCTACTTTCTATTATATCAATCTAATTACTTATTTATTTATTTGAGATGGAGTCTCGCTCTGTTGCTCAGGCTGGAGTGCAGAGGCACAATCTCAGCTTACTGCAACCTCCGCCCCTTGGGGTTCAAGTGATTCTTCTGCCTCAGCCTCCCGAGTAGCTGGGACCACCAGCATGCACCACCACCACATCCAGCTAATTTTTATATTTTAGTAGAGCCACCATGTTGGCCAGGCTAGTTTTGAACTCCTGGCCTCAAGTGACTCACCTATCTTGGCTTCCCAAAGTGCTTGGATTATAGCAGTGAGCCACTGCACCTGGTCAGTCAACCTAATTATGTTCTTTATCACTATTACCAGAAAATAAAATTTTCTAGTTAATTTGTTTGCTGAACAGTGCACTTCTGTTAATTTCCAGTAAAATACTAGGTCTTTGAGGTCAGACATTTTGTCTTGCAGCCCTAGTGCATCACAATGCCTCCCACATGGCAGCCATAAAAAAAATTTTGTTAAACAAGTAAATAATGTATTAAAGTCATTTAGGAAAATGTTTATCTTTAGTAACAAAGATCCACAGCATTTTACCACTGAAAACAAATCTATTTTTAGGAAGTTTTTATGCCAAAGAAGATTGAGAAAAGTAGATTCAACTAGACCATGATAGCCTAGTACAGGTTACAGCAAAAATAAATTGGGAAGATGGGGTAGGGTAAAAATGTTCTGTCTGAATTTGTTTCAGTTCTCCATACATACTAAACATGAGTAGCACAGGCTAACTTAAAGACATGGCCACAGTAGGGACAAACCAACTGTCAATAGCGCTTCCATTATTCAGACACTGAGAACAATGATCATGCCCAGAAGGCCTTTGAAAGAAGGTAACGTCGTTTTAAGGCAAGAAGAAAAAACCTGCCATTTTGCCAGTCCTGAATAGGAGCTAGCACACTTGTGAATGGAATACAGCAACTTGGAACCCAGAGAAGCATGTTACCCATGGTCTACAATCCCTAAGGGTAGCACACCTTAATGTAAGAAATTGTCTTGTCAACAAAGACAGAATGTTCATGGATAAGCAACTGGGGGATTCTCTTGTCTTTTGTGATCTACACGTTGATTTTAATCATAATAATTCATTTAAATTGGAGACCTAGGCAGCTGGATATTAGAAACACAGCACTGTGAAAACCCAGACCACAAAAAAGTGAGAGGATAGAAGATGACAGCCAAGTGCTTATGTATAATTAAGCTCTCCTGTGACTGTGACAATGAAAACAATTAGACAATTTTTGTCACTGATATGCTAGATAAGGAAAAACAAAAGAATAAACATAAATACAATAGCCAAGTGCTGTGGAAGTCAACTAACTGATCTGACAAGTTTCTAATACCAAGAGTGGCTGACAAGTGAGGTAAGGCTGAGTTATCTTCAGAAAGCAGGCATATTTTATTTTATTCTGCTCTTTTTCGCATGCATGGCTGCAGATAACTCCATTTAAAAGGAAACATTGTTAGAACCTGATTTTCATCTCCAGGGCAGGATCCTTGAAAAAAACATTTCCCTACACAGGGCTGGGAGCCAGTGACAAAGTTGATTTTCCATAACAGTAACCCTGGGGTACTCTATTTCCAGTCGAAACCTCTAATCCACAGGAAAGCAGTATGCCGACCCCTGGTTACAGAAAATTTCACACCAGTTTAACACACTGAGAGTAGGAATTTCACTTAACAGAAAATGACGAAAGTTGAAATGACTTTATTCAATTACTTAGGCTACTCAAATAGCGTTCAGGAGCAGCCACCACTGAACTGAAGAGTCTATTCAACTAAGAAAAAAGAGAAAACGGCCAATTACCTGAATATTTACAGATTGTCCCTATCTCATATAGAAAAAATAGTTACTGCATTGGTGAGAAAAATGAGCCCTAAACAGTAAAAACACACAGGTATTTCATCTCACTGAAAAAATCTGTAACTTACAGTCTCATGCTTTTGCAGTCAGTTAACTGTTGTGTCTTTTGTTTTACAACCCATCAAATAAGATACCAACTACCACAGTCTAAGAGAAGGCAAAGATTAAATATTAAGTCTGCCATCTGGCATGAGTAGAGTCAGTCCTTAATATTCTTGAAGACTGAGGAATGATGAAAGAGAAGTGCAGACATATTCAAACAACTATTGCCCAGCTCATCAAGTGAAGTAGCAATACTTTCTGGAACTATGTGTGTTCTCCTGCCCCAGGAACTGCATCAGGAGAACGTGAGTCCAAAATACTGAGTCACTTAAGAGAGGTCATTGAATGTTGGCTGATAGTGGAAATCTCCACCCAGTTTCCAATCAACCGTTTAAAAAATGTTATGTGGTTATTGATCAGAATTCTTTGTCCATAGCTTTTTCTTTTTTCTTTCCTTCCTTTCTTTTATCCTTACCTTTTTCTTTCCCTCCATTCCTTCCTTTCATTTCTTTCTTTCTTTTTGGAAGGAAGAGCTTTATTAGCCTGTCTGGTGGCCATTCTGACAGGGTAGGAAGTGTAGCCTTCTTTGGCCAGAAGCTGTAAACAGGCACTTTGAAGGAGAGGCAAAGGGAACAGGAATTTGTGCTAAGTGGAGTGGCTGAATACACATATTTAATAAGCTACAGGAGGAGTCATGGATATTTATGAAAGGAGAACCATTTGCATGAGCAACTGAGTTTCATGAGTTCTGTGTATGAAATATACATCTATTCATATGTATATACATATATGTATATTTCATACACAGAAGCCATGAATTTATATACATATTTATATGTATATAAATATGAATATACATATTTAATAAGCTACAGGAGGAGCCATGGATATTTATGAAAGGAGAACCATGTGCATGTGCAACCCTTCATAGGTTCTGCATATGAAAAATGGCAGTATTAGCATCCGAGGATGGAGGTTTTGGCCCCGTGATACCAAAAGGTAGACCAGTGGACATGAAACCCCTCACTGAACATCTTCCCTAGAATGACCAGAACCATTCTGTGGTTGGTTATTAAGCAAAAAACAAGGGGCAGCATCAGGTGGGTGGTTGGTATCAGTGATGGAGTCTTTTTAAAGGGCTAGTTTGTGTTTAGCCCCTAGAGAAGAAAGGCTTATTGTGGATAGTGAGAGATCCGGTATAACTAGATGTGTCTAACATCACCATCCAGTCATGTCCAAGAACTCAGTTTTCAATGTTACTCTGGGCTCCCCTTAGCCAAAAGGGGGTCCCTTCTGTCTGCTGGGGAGCTTAGAACTTTGGTTATATCTTAAAACCAAAATGCTTTGGAAGAAGAATTAGTGAAATAAATAGACATTTGCAGGATCAGTTATTCCAAGAAATAAGAACATTTAAAGCTCTTGCTACAACTTGCCCTACAGCACTACTCTCATCATTTTAACATGCATTGTTGTTTGTTTAAACCATTCTAAAATAATTATCAATCTATAGTATTTGTTTTCTGCATCCCAGACAGATGGGATTCTGGCATGCTCCAATTTGGCAGAACTCAGTTTGCTTTCAAAATGCGTATCCAATAAAATCCTTTTCTAGATTTCAAATCAATATCCTAACAGGGTTTCCAAGATAGGCTCAATAATGACCATGTGCTAATGGTCTTACATTTATATTATTTGGATCAATGCTGATGATTTGATTGGAATCGGAGCAGCTGCACATAAAAAGGTCTTTGGGGTGAGAGAGATTTGTCACGTTCCACTCTGATAAGAACTAAATTTGGACAGTGTGCATTTTGAAATGTTCATGGTACCATATTAAATTGCTACCAAATAGGAGCAATTACAAAAGATTAACACAAGCCTCAAATCAAAATTCTAATGAAGAAAAGCACAGAGCTTTAAAAAAAGATGAATCAGAAGCAGGAAAAATAAAATGTTTCCTGTGTCAGGTTTATAGCTTGATGCAAAGAGGAAAAAGAGACTTCTTTGCAAGTGCGTTCACACTTATACTCATCCTCCAAACACATCAGCCTAATGTCTTCCTCTCTGCTCTGTCAACATCCTTGCCCGCCAACCTCACTCTCCATACCCAGAATCAACTAGGGCTAATTATGGAGTAAACCATGAGTTTCACATAGCCCTATTCTACACAATCTCTCCCAAAATGCCTGAATGCCTCTCGGCTTATGATTTCAACATCAGGAAGTGCTGCTGTACTAAAAATGATAAACTGAAAACACACACTTACCATAAAAAGTTAACTGTCCCCTTGCTACATTTTTCCCTCTGGAATTTTCAGCCACACATTCATATAAACCAGCATCTTCCTGCTGAAAATTAGGGATCTCAAGAATTCCATTTGACTTATGTCTTCGGGCTTTCCTTGCTATCGGCTTTCCATCAGCTCTTCGCCAGATAATAGTCGGTACTGGACTGATAGTAAGAATGAAAAGGAGTGAATCAAACTAGAGAAAACGGAACCTTTTATTTGAAGCTATTCTCCTAACAACCTCTTCCTTCTTGGTTCTGCACATATAAGCTTGAAGTGTTTTGCAAATTCATTCATTCATCTGTCACCATTACAATTTTAACCATATCCACATCTCTAATATTATTTATTTAGTGTTCTTCTTAAAATCAAATAACTTTTCTTAACTTTAAATAAGGTGATCTAGCAGGGCACAGTGGCTCACACCTGTAATCCTGGCACTTTGGGAAGCTGAGGTGGGTGGATCACTTGAGGTCAGGAGTTCAGACAACGTGGTAAAACCCGCCTCTACTAAAAATACAAAAAAAAAAAAAAAAAAAAAAAAAAAAACGCTGGGCATGGTGGCAAGCACCTGTAATCCCCGCTACTTGGGAGGCTGAGGCAGGAGAATCACTTGAACCTGGGAAGCAAGGTTGCAGTGAGTCAAGATTACACTACTGCACTCCAGCCTGGGATACAGAGCAAGACTCCATCTCCAAAAAAAACAAAAAAGGTGATCTGTCTCCTATACAATATCATCACTGAAATAAAAACAGATTTGTATATGTTATATGTGTTTCCTCATACATGTTTTTTCTAAATCAAAAATATGAAAATAAAAATGTTCATGTGCATTTGTGGCAAATTAAAGATAACTCAATTCTTTCACGTTCCTCCCATTGAGATGAGGTCTACGTCCCCTACCCTTGAACCTGGTAGCTCTTTTAACCACTTTGACTAATGTATAAGATAGAAGTGATGTTGTATGATGAAAGCTCAGGTGTTAAGAAACTGACAGCTTCTACTTTCTGTCTCATGGCAGCCCTGAGCTGTCCTACGAGAAAAGTACATACCTTGAGACTGCCAGGAAGGAGAGGCTGTACATAAGGCTCCATCTGCCCACTGAATACTACTGAAGAAAGACCCGAGGATGCCACTAAAAGACCTGAAGGATGCCACTAAAAACAAAAGAATCAGGCAGCCAAGCCCTGTCTGAATTTTTGACCCACAAACTGTAAGACAGAATAAAGTTCTGGTGTTCCTTTTAAGTTGGTTTATGTAGTAACAGATAACATAAACAATATATTTTCATAAATCTATGCACCAACAATGCAAGTACCCTACTTTGAGAAATATTCAAATATTGAATTCAGTAGAAATAATGAGCTCATAAAATGTGAGAGACACAACCTAATTGCTGACATAGAGGAAGGGTTCACTCAAGGTATATTGTTTTGAACAACATGTTTTTTCTCCTTGTCATTTATATATTGAGAACCTTACCAACTTATAGCAATCCATTTGGAAGATGGGTTGGGGAAACTTCGCTTAAAATAGTAAGAAAAGGAAAGATGCCATCTGTGAGTCTTTATGTACTCTCAAGGCATCTATCATCCTACTGCCATAACTGGTAGAACATATTTTAAATTGCAGAGAGGGCATCATTGAGTCTGCAAATCAATGGTTTAGTGAGCTAACTACAGCTTTTAAGATTGTGGCTTCCTGGCAGGGGATACAATTATTTACTTATTTATTTTTCACAAAAACACACACAGAGAAGTAATTAGACTAAAGACTTGCTAATCTTCTCTGGGAAACCTGAGATGGTATTTAAAACATTAAAGCCATCAACTCTACTATATTTGTTTTAGAAGAATTTAAGTTCGTTAGACAGACTCTAACTCAAAATGCAGAAAGCCTCTATGAAAAGTACATAATCGGTGTCTTTATACTAATGAGATATATACTTAATACATGGCTTTAAAAATAACTGTACTGAAACGTAGTTTTTCTGCTCTTAAGTGGGCAACGATGATGTGGTTCAGCAGCTGGATGTGCATACTCAAACACGTCTGTGTAGACTGAAGAAGCCAATTTGGGTTTTTTTTTTGTTTTTATTCTAGCACCATTTAAACAGTGTGAATAGAGTTTAATTCATAGCCTTCTTTGAAGTGTGAACAACGTGAATTCTGCTCTTTCTTCACAGACTATTTTTCAAGGTGTCACCTTACAAAATTCATCAAATGCATATCTAGACTACCCAGTTACCTGCTCTCATCTTTAATTTCATATATATAAATGCTTATACATACATAAATACTTTAAAAATGAAAAGTGTAATCATTTTATACCATCAGCACTCTGCTTTTGTTCTCTTAGCAGTAAGTCATGGGCATTTTCTATGTCTTAAATGTTGTTTTACAACTTGACTTT
Organism: Saimiri boliviensis; assembly: GCF_048565385.1. Lineage (NCBI taxonomy): Eukaryota > Metazoa > Chordata > Mammalia > Primates > Cebidae > Saimiri > Saimiri boliviensis. The sequence goes on from NC_133456.1 coordinate 92,918,893, forward strand.
TAAGGGCTGTAGAGTGTTCAGTCTATAGTTGTGTCATAATTTATTTAATATGGTAAGTTTTTAGGACATAAAAAATACCACTGTATTGTACTGTACCAAAGTAAAGATACTACTGTAGATTACGTGTCATGACGTGAAAACACATGGAAACCAAAACAACATTTCTATTACAACTGACAATATAATGAAAAAAGGAACCTGTCTATGATTGTTGTAAAACACAAAATTCATAAGAAAATAGATTATATGCTAATATAAGGATTGGTAGAATTAGTTTTGCCTGGCTCAGTGGTTTGGGCCTATAATCCCAGCACTTTGACAGGCGAAGGTAGGAGGATTAGTTGAGGCCAGGAGTCTGAGACTAGCCTGGGCAACATACCCAGATCCTACCTCTACAAAAAAAAAAAAAAAAAAAAAAAAGTTAGTGTTGTTGCCTTATTCAACATTGGGGCACAGGGAATAGAGAGTTAGTAATGTGTTGGTCAGACAGATAGGCTGGTCGTAAAGATTGACATGGATCATTAAAATCCACAGAAGATGTCAAAATTCTCACTTAACAGTTTATACTGTTTATGCCAAACCTTTATTGCTGGTTACTGGCAAATAACAATCCCAAGTGATGTGCATTTCATGTTCTTTATGCCCTCTGACATATTCTCTAAGGAAAAGTTAACTAGTTTCTAAGTAGTTTTTTCTCAAGATAATCCAGACTGAATAAGAAAGTTGTAAAGAATTTTCAGACAACTGTGTAAAACAGACTGTATCTCTAGCCAGAGCAGAAGGAAATCCAAAGTGGAGAGAGGAGACTGACAGTTTAAAAAGAAAGTCAAGAAATGTCTAACGCATCTTCTACAAACTGGGGACAAAATGAAAGTCCATATTTTTCCAAATAGTCAGCTTAACTGTAGCACAAATGGAGGTCACTGTTTTCTTGTCATTTTGGGTTAGACAGCATGTACATTACAGGTCATAAAAATAGAACAAAATACTTTTTCAGAATTGCCCATTCTCCTCTCCTTTGTGACCATGTCAGTTGTGGCAGCCTAATCCTTCTTGCACCATTACACGTCCTCTCTCCATGGAGAGGGGGCAGAATCCAAGATGCATACACAGAATTACAAACAGAAAGGCTTCACTTGCTTTTCAGTCACCTCAGAAACCACCACTGTGAAGAGTGCAAAAAAACCAAACCAAACCAAAGCAAAACTCCATACCTGCTCAAGTTGAAAGGAGGAGGAGAAAGAACACAAACCAGAACTTACTTTCCTAAAGCGAAGCACTCCAGCTTCACCGTTGCTCCTTTTGCAGTCGGAACTGTTTCTGGGAACTGCACTTCTATTTTGGGCTCATATTCCCCCATCACTCCTGTGAATAAATAAAGGAGCTAAGTCTTAGAGATCCTTATAAAATGTACAAAGTGTAAAACTCATTTTTCTGTTAATGTAGAATGCTCATGCACATCATTATGTGCACAATTAATTCCTTCATTTAAAGCAGGTCCTATCTCTAGCAGTCATGAATTGTGGCTCTTCTCCCAGTTACAGCCACAGAAAAATTTGTATTACAACACCATACCATCTGCCTGGATTAAATTTTCCACGCATACAACTTTGCCCCTCAAAAGTATTGTTTTAAGGTAGTCTCAAGGAACAAAAGGAGAAGGGGATAAAGTGCCAGTCATCAGGAAAGTTAAATAAATTATCTCTTTGGAAGTATACTGCAGAAAAATTTGAATTTGTAATATTTATTAATAAAAGTACTTAGAATACTTGCATGCGTAATTATGTCTATATAATAAAATAATTTTTCTGAGTAATCATTCTGTGGCTACAACTTTTACGTTCATTTCCAAGGCCAATGTAAATGAATAATAAATTAGTATATGCAAGGTAACATCTAATGCCTGTATTTTTATCACATTTTGGACCATTGAAAAAAGAATAACAGGACACAAATATAGAAAAAACTTAAGTTATACCTACCTTGCCAATGGCATACTCATTTGGAGGGTCATATTTTCCCACTTTTCCTATATCCTGGAAAATGACTGTATACTTATGGCCAAGGTAACACAATTTAACAAACTAAGTCCTGCTTTGTAATTAAATACTTATCAATTATTTCTTTCTTCCTTTTTTTTTTTTTTTTTTTTTTTTTTTTAGACGAAGTCTCACTCCTATCACCCAGGCTAGCATGATCTCAACTCACTGCCACCTCCCAGGTTCAAGTGATTCTCCTGCCTCAGGCTCCCTGATTAGTTGGGACTACAGTTGTGCACCACCATGCCCAGCTATTGCTTTTTGCATTTTTAGTAGAGATCGTGTTTCACCATGTTGGCCAGGCTGATCTCAAACTCCTGACCTCAAGTGATCCACCTGTCTTGGCTTTCAAAGTGCTGGCGTTACAGGCATGAGCGCCGTGCCTAACATTATCAGTTATTTCTTATCAATACATGCTTGACTTTATCTGCCACCATTCTAATTGTTCTAATACATTTATTCTTATTCCATTTCTGGTCATTTTTAATGATCTTTGATTTAACTTTGTCCATAAAGAGTTGGGAATTACCTAGTTTACTAAAAAAAAAATAGGGCTCTCCATTTTCATCTCTCCTTTAGGCTTCCCTTAGTCAAGAGGAAAAAGAGACTGAACCTTAGAAGAAAAGGTTAAGACAGAAAAATGGATGGGGTCAGGCGCAATAACAAATAATTTCACTCACTTTGCAGAGATAATCCCTGCCTTTTTTTTTTTTTTTTTTTTCCTGAAACAGAGTCTTGCTCTGTCGCCCAGGCTGGAGTGCAGTGGTGCAATCCTCCCCTTCGAACTTCAAGCAATTCTCATGCCTCAGCCTCCTGAGTAGCTGGGACTACAGGCACAGGCCACCATGCATAGCTAATTTTTGTATTTTTAGTAGAGACAAGGTTTCACCATGTTGGCTAGGCTGGTCTCAAATTCTTGACCTCAGGTGATCCGCCTGCCTTGGCCTCCCAGAGTGCTAAGATTACAGGCGTGAGCCACTGCACCCTGCTGAGGTGACCCTTTTCATTAGCCATTTCAGAGTGTGAGAAGCAATAAGAGAATATCCTCAAACTGAAAACCAGAATCAACCCTCTGTCTGATGACTTGCAATCTAGCTAAGTTTGCTATGAGGTACGCTGTCAAAACACAAACTTGAACATAATTGTTTTTGTTTTCATTTTTCTTTTCTGGAATGACAACAACTGTTGGATTTGGAAGGTATTGATATAATTTGGTTTGGCAATCTTAATCTTGGTATTATTTTCCTGCTGGATGCACACTTTTTTTTTTTTTTTTGAGACGGAGTTTCACTCTTGTTACCCAGGCTGGAGTGCAATGGCACAATCTCAGCTCACTGCAACCTCCACCTCCTGGGTTCAGGCAATTCTCCTGCCTCAGCCTCCTGAGTAGCTGGGATTACAGGCACGTGCCACCATGCCCAGCTAATTTTTTGTATTTTTAGTAGAGACGGGGTTTCACCATGTTGACCAGGATGGTCTCGATCTCTCAACCTCGTGATCCACCAGCCTCGGCCTCCCAAAGTGCTGGGATTACAGGCTTGAGCCACCACGCCCGGCCGGATGCACACTTTTTCTAAAGAGAGGATCCATGGCTAGCAACCTATTTTTGAAGGGACACTTATCCCTTAATAGCTTAAAATCACAGTTCTAATCTCTCCCTTTCTTTTATAAGCAAGGCTGTAATCTCAAGAGCTAAATGGTTTGTCTTTAGTCCCACAGAAAACCAGTCAGTATTGAAACTCAGGCCCCTGACTTCTCATCTTAATCATATACAATGGCCTCTCATCACAAAATGAATAATATACAAAAGTAGGTTAAAATACACTACACCCAGGCTTGACATGTTCAGATACAAAATCATTCCTCCTTTCTTGGCCAGCCTCTGCTGTTTGAGTTCTCTTGCCCCTGATGCCTTTCTTTGAGCATCTGCACAAAGTTGGCCTGGTAAAGACGCAGGGCATACTAACAACAACATTCACACACAGCTGCTGAACTTGCTAACAAACAGCCTGTACAGTTGAATCATCATCCCATAAATATCAGTAGGATGACTCTGAGTGCAGTGAGAAAGTTAACACCTTTTAGTACTGTGTATACGGCTGTATACTCTGAGAGCAGTGTTAATTAAAAAAAGAACTGCCTTGAGAGAAAGAGGTCTTTCTATTCCCGAGAAATCAAGACAGCTTGCATTGCAGTGTATCATGTGTTGGAGGGAGATGAGACAATAAGGTTAAAATACAAGGGGCAAGGAGGTCTTAGAAGTGGTTATGTTTTTTTTTGCCAGCCTCTCTCTGTCTATAAATATCACATATAAAATTGTGTTTATTTAATCCGGTCACGAAAATTACACCAAGGAGCAAATATATGTTACACAATCTTGTGTGGAAGGACTAAAATATCATTGGCAACGGAGAGATGCAATGTCTCAGATCCCTGAACTGTTATCTCCATATCCTAAAACCCTACCTGTTTAGGCCCAAACTGAACATTTGCTCTCCCTGAATCCCCTACCTGCTTACTACCGTTCCCTCTCCTCTGCAGGTCCTATTCTCTAGCCCACAGTGGTCTTTAAATGACCCAAATTATCAAAACTTCTACCTTTGTCTCACTCTTTCCATTGATAATTTTTTTAAAAACAGGTTTTAAGGTATAATTTGCACACTAAAGAGTTCACCAATTGTAAGTGTACAATCCAATGGCTTTTAGCAGATTTGCTGAGTCATGCAACCATCACTACAATCTAGTTTTAGAACATCTCCGTTCTAACTCAGTAAGATCCCTGATGCCCATTTACAACTAATCCCCATTCCTAGTCTCAGCCCCAGGAAACCTTTAATCTGCTTTCTGTGTGTATACATTTGCTTTTTCCTGAACTTTCACATAAATAAGTGTGCATTATGTAGTCTTTTGTGCTTGGCTTCTTTCACTGAGCATAGTGTTTTCAAGGTTCATCCATGTTGTAGCATGTACAAGTAGTTTGTTCTTTTTTATTGCAGAATAATATTCCACTGTATGAATAGACCACATTTTCAGTCTCCATTTGCTGATTGTATTAGTTTCCTAGAGATGTCTTAACAAAGCATTACAAACTCAGTGGCTCTAAGCAAAAGAAATTTATTCTCTTACAGTTCTAGATGATAAAAGTCATAAATAAACGTTTTACCAGGGTCATGCTCCCTTTGAGACTCTGAGCAGAATCCTTCCTACCTTCTGGTGGTAGCTGGCAATCCTTGGCATTCATTGGCTTACAGCCACATCACTCCATCTCTGCCTCTGTTATCACGTGACATGTGTGTATGTGTTCTTAGAAGGACACCAGCATATTGGGTCTAGGACCCATCTTACTCTACCTTGACCTTATCTTTACTGATTACACCTACAATGACTCTATTTCTAAAAAGGTCATATTCAAAGGCACTGGGTGTTAGGACTTTACCATATCTATTTAAGGGACAAAATTCAACCCATAACACCAGTTCATGGGCATTTGTGTGGCTTCCACTTTTAGCTATTACCAATAATGTTTCCATGAACATTTGCATGCAAGTCTTTGTGTGGGCATATTTTCATGCTCAAAATAGAGTTATTCTCTACTACTATTTTGCTTCATGTTACTTATCACAATTTATAATTCCTTCATTTATTTGTTCATGAGTGTAGTGTCTGCCTTCCATCTAGATGGCAAAACATATAACACCAAATAATGTGTCTGTCTTTTTCAGAGCTATGTTCCTAACTTCCATTGCAGGCTCTTCACTTGCAGGCATTCAGTAACTACTGACATAAAACATTTTACGTATAAACTTCAGGGCACCTCTTAAATAGCAATGCTGTTTCCTATTATCTTTACAGTTATATAGACAGATAGACACACACACAGAGCATCTCTTCCGTTGTTCTCTTATATGCTTTAGGAATAGAAATTATTCTCATTTTTTTCTGTATCATTCATAAATTTTAGCCCAATACCAGCAATATGGAAAAAATATGTGATGAGTAAGAATTTGTGAAAGGGCAGAAAAGATGTAGGAATGCAGGTCTTTATGCTGTGATATATAATAGCCATTAAGTCAAACATATCCTTCTTTCCAGGCATGGAAGTCATTTATTAAGTATAATTGTAGCTTCTAGTACAAGTTCACTCTCTTAATATCATTCTTCACTAAAATGATCTGTATATGTTGTTTAGTCACACAGAGTGATTTCTGGGTTGATACACAGTGATCCATATTTATGGCTAAAGGAAAGTGAATAACAGAGTCATCAGTAATAACAGATTAATCTGTATATATGGCAGTCATACAGTACATAAAGAGAAGGATCAGAGATAAGAGTGGCATAATTTCACTGCTGTTTAAAAGTTTTTCATTGTATATAAAGACCGTCCTAGTATTAAAGTCATAAAAATGAGAAAAGAAATTTTCTTCAACTATATTATGAACATTGTTTTGGAACACCTGTGAACTGTTCCATTTAATTTGGTTACATCTGGCACAGTCTATGTTGTTATTTGACTATTTTTTTATTTTAACTATTTTGGCCTTTACTTTCTGCATTAAATTTAAAAGCTGTTGCCTTCTTTTGTTTTTTAAAAAACTAAAGTCCCCTTAAAACAAGAGTGCATTTTTCAACTCATTCTGCTGACCACCTGTACACTTTCACAATTAATTGGTGCACAGCTGCTCTGGTGATTTACAGAATGATTAGGCTAAAAGAGTGTGAACGTTGATGGAATTGTTCCAGAACCCCCTTTTCATCTTCAAACTATTTAAAAGGTGGGAAGATGTAAAGGCCTACCCATGTCTATACAACCAAGGCAAAGCAGAAGTAAGAAAGACATATAATTTAGTCTGGTTCAACCAACATATACAACCTCAGTCATACTTTTCTGCTATATGAAATACATGATTTGCCTATAAAGACAACTCTTGCTTTCAATTCTAAATAAAAACACCTAATATAGTTTCATGCATAAGGTAAAAATGTCTTAATTCACTAAAATTCATTGCCAATGTTTTATATTCTTTGGAGTAAGAGAGATACAATAATAGTAATGAAGGTCACAGCACTTGAAATTCCATACATCAAAGTCTTCAGAAGACAGGGGCTTAGTTGTGTTAATATTCCAATACATTAAATCAATACTCATTTGATGCCAATCATAAGCCATGTGCTGTGCCCAGAATGGGGTCACACTGTGGATAACACAGATCTGATCCTTTTATTCATGACATTTACAGGATACTCTTTTTTTAGCACATTGATTAGTAATGGGGCATATGCAGGCAATAACTAACTGTTTATTGAATAATCAAAATAGGTGATTTCATGAGGAAGACAAACTGAATCGACTAAAGGGCTTGACTTTCTGATTTAATAGGTTGAGATGCAGCCTATGAATCTGCATTTTTGAGAAGTCCCAGGTGATGCTGATGCTGCTGGTCTGAAGAATATACTTTGAGAACAGCTTTCCTAACTATGAGCAAAAGCAAGAAGTTCTAACTAACATTAATAAACATATCCTAAGTGCTAGTCATTGGGAGAGTTCTAGCAATGGAGTCCCAACTTCGGGGACAAAGTCCATCCAGAGTCTGGACTCTGTTGAAGACCTTGTGGCAACAGTATCTCCTTCAAAATCTGGGCAATTACTAAAGTTGATGCTGATGTCTGTAAGAACACAGAATTTAACAAAACAACTGGCAATTTAGAGAATATGAAAGAGAAATCAGCAACACATCATGCTTGTTTAAGTACAATTTAAAGAGCACTCTGTTGGCAGAAGGAGACCAATTTGCAGAGTTGTGTGCCGTAAGATTTTGCCAACACCTGCCTTAGCTGGAATTTGTGCTTACTAAATTTAACTATAGAAGGGACATTTACTAACTTCCATAGAGTGGGATGTTCTACTGAAAAAAATTGCAAAAATTGTTTTATGAAAAGTTCCTGGCCAGGCACAATGACTCACGCCTGTAACTCTTAGCATTTTGGGAGGCTGAGATTGGCGGATCATTTGAGGTCAGAAGTTCGAGATCATGGCTAACATGGTAAAAGTCCTTCTCTACTAAAAATAAAAAATTAGCCAGGCATGGTGGTACATGCCTATAATCCTAGCTACTTGGGAGGCTGAGGCAGGAGAATTGCTTGAACCTGGGAGGTAGAGGTTGCAGTGAGCCAAGGTTGCCTTAGCTGGAATCTGTACTTACTAAATTTAACTACAGAAGGGACATTTACTAACTTCTACAGAGTGGGATTTTCTACTAAAAAAAATAATTGCAGGCCAGCCGCGGTGGCTCACACCTGTAATCCCAGCACTTTGGGAGGCCAAGGTGGGTGGATAGCCTGAGGTCAGGAGTTCGAGACCAGCCTAGCCAACATAGTAAAACCCTGTCTCTACTAAAAACACAAAAAATTAGCTGTGCGTGGTGATGTGTCTGCAATCCTAGCTACTCAGGAGGCTGAGGCCGGAGAATTGCTTGAACCTGGGAGGCAGAGGTTGCAGTGAGCTGCGCCATTGCACTCTAGCCTAGGCAACAAGAGCGAGACTCCGTCTCAAAAAAAAAAAAAAAAAAATTGCAACAATTGTTCTATGAAAAGCTCCCGGTCAGGTGTGGTGGCTCATGCCTGTAATCTCAGCACTTTGGGAGGTCCAGGTGAGTCCAGTCATTGCACTCCAGCCTGGGTGACAGAGACTGAGTCTGTCTCAAAAAAAGCCAAAATAGACAAATGGGATCTAATTAAACTTAAGAGCTTCTGCACACCAAAAGAAACTATCATTAGAGTGCCATAGAATGGGAAAAAATTTTTGCAACCTACCCATCTGACAAAAGGGCTAACATCCAGAATCTACAAAGAACTAATGCAGATTTACAAGAAGAAAACAAACTCATCAAAAAGTAAGCAAAGGATATGAAGAGACACTTTTCAAAAGAAGACATTTATGCAGCCAACAAACATATGAAAAAAAGCTCATCATCAATGGTCATTAGAGAAATGCAAATCAAAACCACATTGATATACCAACTCATGCCAGTTAGAATGGTGATCATTAAAAAATCAGGAGGCAACAGATGCTGGAGAGGATGTGGAGAAAAAGGAACACTTTTACACTGTTGGTGGGAGTGTAAATTAGTTCAGCCATTGTGGAAGACAGTGTGGTGATTCCTCAAGGATCTAGAAATAAAAATATCATTTGACCCAGCAATCCCATTAATGGTATTTGGGTATATACCCAAAGGATTATAAATCATTTATAAAGACACATGCACACATATTCTCAATCTGGCACTGTTCACAATAGCAAAGACTTGGAACCAACCCAAATGCCCATCAATGACAGACTGGATAAAGAAACTGTGGCACATACACACCATGGAATGCTATGCAGCCATGAAAAATGATGAGTTCACATCTTTTGCAGAGACATGGATGAAACTGGAAACCATCATTCTCAGCAAACTGACACAAGAATGGAAAGGCAAACGCCACATGTTCTCACTCATAAGTGGGTGTTGAACAATGAGAACACATGGACACATGGAGGGGAACATCACACATCGGGGCCTGTTGGGGCATGGGGAGGGATAAGGGGGTGGGGGGATTGGGGAGGGATAGCATTAGGAGAAATACCTAATGTAGATGATGGGGTGATGGATGCAGCAAACCACCATGGCATGTCCATACCTATGTAACAATCCTGCATGATCTGTACATATGCCCCACAACTTAAAATGTAATTGAAAAAAAAAAAAAAAAAACAGATAAGATACTACATACTATAACAGCAAAAATGGTAAGAGAATCTAAGAATTAGCAAGAATACTCATCATTTCTATAGAAAAATTATTTATAGAAACAGGCCACAGGCAAGATTTGGCCTGTGGAGAGAGTTTGCCAATTCCTAGTTTAAACAAATAATGTGTGCACTGCCTGAAATTATTCGTTTTCTCTTAGATTGTCTAACTCTTCATGGAAGCTTTGGTTGATTCCCAAGACCAGGCTAGGTTTCTTCACCCTTAAGCTGTGATGCTATACCTGATTTCACTGTACCCTTCACTGCTCCATGGCAGATTTTACCAAAATCAAAACTTAAGTGAATCTACTTTAATTCTTTAGTCTCCCCTTAGTATGGCCTCAGTCCTGCCTCTAACTGCAATTAGGCTTCTTAGCCAGACTATAACCCATGAAGGCAGAGAAAGACTTGTGTATCTCTAGAGACAAGTAGACAACAGATACTCAGTGAGTATTTGTTGGTTAAATGCATGATTGAAAGAATGCCACAAATCAAGTCAATTCTAGGCTAAACACTTATCCTTCCCTCTTTCATTTCAAGTCCTTCTATAAATGTATTATTTAGAACTCAATTCAATAATTCCAGTATAGAATGAAACTTTAGACTCTTCATTAACTTGGAATTCTCTAAGTCTGTAGGTTCCCATGGAATGAAATCATGTCTTTTTATTTCATAGTGTGCTACACACAAAGAGCCCTTAACAGATGCTTCCTAACTGAGAAGCCAAATGGCCATCCAAGACCTTTAGCTCTCATGGACCTGAAATGGAACTGGCTATGCTAGAGTTCTAAAGCTGACTGCCAAGTTTCTAAGCTTGTCAAACCTTCAAAATATCCAGAGCCATTAAGATGCTATTAAATCAGATTAGCAATGGCAGTTCAGCAAAATATCTCACATCTTTTAGTCATTTAGATTTCCTCCTCATAAAACATGTTTTACACCCACAGATCCTCAACTGCGATGTTGCCAGAGAATCAAAAACAAGACATGATTGCTGTGACAAAACCACCCAATAATTGCAATTAGGAGTAAGAGTAAAATAAAGCAAAGTGTTTTGGTATAAACTCTAAATCTTAAGAAATATAAAATTATGGCTAAGTGAAAGGCATATCTCCATCTATCGCCTGTCTAAATGCTAGGTCATCAATAAAGGGCTGCAGATCATGTCTCCAATCTAGAAGAGACTGGAGACATGTTCCCAATCGTAAATGACTGGGTTTTTTTTAATCTAACCCCAGGTTAATTAAGTGGCCTACAAATAAAGCTGTCTGTTCATGAAGACAAATAGTGGTCGTTGATGCCCAGTTGAGGATCTAATGCAGCATGGAGCAATATTAGGAAAGTTTACAGTGACCAGTTGGCAGGATCAAAATGGAGGATACATGATGCCTCAACAATAATATTTCAGCATCTTCGAGTTTTTTCCTTTCCATTTTATTTTTTATTTTTTAAAAAGTATTATTATTATTATACTTTAAGTTCTGAGATACATGTGCAGAATGTGCAAGCTTGTTTGTCTTAAATTCAGAAGTTTGCAGGAATGTATTCTTCTGAATCACTAGGTGAAGGCCCACAAAATGGCACACTGTGGCCTAAAACACTGAATGCACCTAGTTTTCTGCAGTGATCAGTTGTGAGCATTGGTAAGAAATCTGACCCAATGAGCAGCAACTGTCTGTTAAATCTCATATTATCTGGCCTGGGCAAATGTTGAGATTGGAGTTAAGTAGGCTAGAAAATTGTGACTAGAATCCTAGAAGACAGCAAGAAGGGACTTTAGATAGAACTTACTACATATCACCCATTTTTTATAGCTGAGAAGGCTAAGGACCAAAGAAAAGGTATGATTTGTCTTATGAGAGTTGCTTGTACATCTGGGACTATACCCCAGGATTCCTTTACTTTCCCTCGTGACTTTTAGTTCTGGATGTGACTAAAAGTCATGAAACTGAAGGATGTGAGGTCATCATCTGGGCTTTTTCCTACTAGGTGAAATCAAGCTTTCACCTAGTAGAAGAAGATTAAAAACTTCCACGCTGCTCTTATTCACTGTTTTCATGCCTAAACTGGGCTGGGGAAAATAAGGACTTGGGAAAACACGGTCAGTTATTTCAGTTATATTTGAGAACATACATAAACATTTTAAACATTTTAATTTTATTATATGTCATTTATTTATTTTTAAAATATGCATTTTATTTCACTTTAGGTTCAAGGGTACATGTGCAGAACATGCAGGATCGTTGCATAGGCACATACATGGCAATGTGGTTTGCTGCCGCTATTCCCCCATCATCTATATCTGACATTTCTCCCCATGTTATCCCTCTCCTACCTCCCTACCCGCATTGTCCCTCCCTTATTCCTTCCCAACAGACCCCAGTGTGTGATGCTCCCCTCCCTGTGTCTGTGTGTTCTCATTGTTCAACACCCGCCTATGAGTGAGAACATGCAGTGTTTGATTTTCTGTTCTTGTGTCAGTTTGCTGAGAATGATGGTTTCCAGATTCATCCATGTCCCTAAAAAGGACATGAGCTCAACATTTTTTATGGCTGTTTAGTATTCCATGATGTATATTTGCCACATTTTCCTTGTCCAGTCTATCATAGATGGGCATCTGGGTTGGTTCCAGGTCTTTGCTATTGTAAACAGTGCCACAATGAAAATAACATGTGCATGTGTATTTATTTATATTAGAATGATTTATAATCCTTTGGATATATACCCAGTAATGGGATTGCTAAGTCAAATGGGATTTCTATTTCTAGGTCCTTGAGGAATTGCCACACTGTCTTCCACAATGGTTGAACTAATTTACACTCCCTCCAACAGTGTAAAAGTGTTCCTATTTCTCCACATCCTCTCCAGCATCTGTTGTCTCCTGATTTTTTAATGATTGCCATTCTAACTGGCATGAGATGGCATATCAATATTGTTTTGATTTGCATTTCTCTAGTGACCAGTGATGATGAACATTTTTTCATATGTTTATTGGCCTCATATATGCCTTCATTTGAAAACTATTCATGTCCTTCATCCACTTTTGAATGTGTTTTTTTTTTTTTTCTTATAAGTCTACTTTAGTTGTTTGTAGATTCTGGATATTAGCCCTTTGTCAGATGGGTAGATTGCAAAAACTTTTTCCCATTCTATTGGTCGCCAGTTCACTCTAATGATTGTTTCTTTTGCTGTACAGAAGCTCTTAAGTTTAAGTAGATTTCATTGGTCTATTTTGGCTTTTGTTGCCAATGCTTTTGATGTTTTAGGCATGAAGTCCTTGCCTATGCCTATGTCCTGAATGGTTTTGCCTAGGTTTTCTTCTAGGGTTTTTGTGGTATTAGGTCTTATGTTTAAGGATTCCCTCTCTCACCACTCCTATTCAATATAGTATTGGAAGTTCTAGTCAGAGCAATCAGGTAAGAAAAAGAAATAAAGGGTATTCGATTAGGAAAGGAGGAAGTCAAATTGTCTCTATTTGCAGATGACATGATTGTATATTTAAAAGATTCCATCGTCTCAGGCCAATATCTCCTGAAACTCATAAGCAACTTCAGCAAGGTCTCAGGATACAAAATCTATGTGAAGAAATCACAGGCATTCCTATATATCAATAGCAGACTTAAAGAGAGCCAAATGAAGAATGAGCTGCCATTCACAATTGCCACAAATAGAATAAAATACCTGGGAATACAACTAACAAAGGATGTAAAGGACCTCTTCAGGGAGAAGTACAAACCACTGCTCAAGGAAGTAAGAGAAGACAAAAACAGATGGAAAAAGATTCCATGCTCATGGTTAGGAAGAATCAATATTGTGAAAATGGTCATACTGTCCAAAGTAATTTATAGATTCAATGCTATCCCCATCAAGCTACCTATGACCCTCTTCACAGAACTGGAAAAACCCACCTTAAACTTCATATGGAACCAAAAGGCAGCCCTCATAGCCAAGATAATCCTAAGCAAAAAGAACAAAGCTGTAGGGATCACGCTACCTGACTTCAAACTATTCTACAAAGCTACTGAAACCAATACAGCATGGTACTGGTACCAAAACAGAGATACAGAACAATTGAACAGAACAGAGGCCTTGGAATTAATGCCACACATCTACAACCATCTGATCTTAGACAAACCTGACAAAAACAAGCAATGGGGAAAGGATTCCCTGTTTAATAAATGGTGTTGGGAAAACTGGCTAGCCATGTGCAGAAAGCAGAAACTGCACCCCTTCCTGACACCTTACACTAAAATTAACTCCTTAAAGACTTAAACATTTAAATTTTATACGGAAGTATAACAAACATTTAGAAAAGTTAACTTTAGGCCGGGCACCGTGGCTCACACCTGTAATCCCAACATTTTGGGAGACCGAGGTGGGTGGATCATGAGGTCAGAAGATTGAGACCATCCTGGCTAACATGGTGAAATCGCATTTCCACTAAAAATACAAAAAATTAGCCGAGCATGGTGGCAGGCACCTGTAATACCAGCTACTCTGGAGGCTGAGGCAGGAGAATCATTTGAATCTGGGAGGCATAGGTTGCAGTGAGTTGAGATCCTGTCACTGCACTCCTGCCTGGCGACAGAAGGAGACTCTGTCTCAAAAAAAAAAAAAAAAAAGTTAACTTTATATTTTAACCTCTAAAGACAATATATATAGTTTATATATACATACCTATACCCAAAATGTATAGGCTTAACAATGTATGCAAATATGAAAATGGAGGAGAGAAAGGGAAAGAGAGAACAGAGAAAGAGAATTTGAATTCCAACATAGGCTAATCTTATTGTTCCTTGTTTTGTAACATCTCTTGTATGTAGAGTTCCAGTTAGGATTAATATTAAAAAATATTTAACAATGACTGTATAACGCATGGACCTATCAGACAGACACAGGCTATAAATTGCTTAACATTCATCTTCCTCGTTCTAATAAGCAAATTTTTTTTTTAAACCTTCCAAACCAGTCTCCAACCAGTCTCCAGGAAAAAAAAAAAAAAAAAAAAAAAAAAGGCTAAACAATGATTTTTCATGCTCAATTATGTACCTGTGTATGAAATGTAATGTGCATAAACAGTGTAAACGACATTATCTCATTTTCTCAAGACTGTGCTAATCTCTGCTAATTCTTTTCATCTTAAGCTATTTTAGAGAAAGTCATGTTAAGTGGCTAAAGATCAAAGAAACAGCCAATATGATTATCATTGAAGACTACTATTTCTCTAGTAGTTGTGCTATATGGGTGGTCTGTTACTTTTTTAATGGAAATTGAGGGATAACTCTTTGAGATCTGTGTAGGAAGCACTTAACACAGAAGGTTCACCACTATTAATAATCAACACCTGGGCTAATAAGGATCAATGGACTACTCTAGCACCATAGTAATAATAACCATGATGTACTCTTCCCAATTATAACTTTTCCCTCTCAGGTTCATAAGCAATAGGTGTACTTTCCCACATCAGTTATCTTCTCAAAGCAGATTTTAAAATATCTGGATAAATAACGATAAACTCTGAAAAAAAGTTTTCTTACATGTGTGTAACATCTCATATTTTATATGTTCTTGAGGTGAATACTGCAAAATAACATAGTTATTTAGAGTAATTCTCACTACAAAATTTTCAAAAATCATAAAGCAAAAGAAACAAAGCAAGTGTGTAAATCTAGCACCCAAACAGCCTTTTCTGAATCTCAGTGAAATAGTATAATGACCAGGTACCAAGAATCTGTCCTGATGCCATTTTTCTTATCCGAATTCTCTGGTCTTCAGTTCCCTTGTTTCTAAAAACAAATAAATAAATAAATAAAGATACAAAAATTGGATGATCTCTAAGTACCTACTAGGTCCAACAATGTGTGTATAACCCCTTTATGAAATAATGTTCTAAAAATTTGAAAAATCTCTATTTTAGAAAAGTGAGAAAAGTAATATCAAGCAAAAAGAAAAAAAGAAATCAAAATTTACCACTAAAAGTTAAACACATCAGAGTTTAACATGGTTAGTCACTTTGGAGAGTATTATTCTGCCTTTCTCTGTCATTATTCACTATTTTAAAAAGGAAGAACAGTACCTATACACTATTGTAATCTGTTTTTTAAAAATATAATTAGTTGAACATATTTTAGGTAAGACAGTTATTGATGTTATACTTCTGTTTTGTCACTGTTCAAAGTACTTTTTATTATGATACACAATATAACTATCTGAGGTAGATGATGTTATTCTTATGTTACTGATGAGAAAACCAAGTACAATCAGGTTATACTGATACATACAAAGCCACGTGGCTAATAAATGGTGGGGTTGAACTCTGCCTGGACTGCTTGGCTCCAAGGCGCTCATGTCTGTGTCCTTACCTCCTGGCCCCATATTGGAGCCATCATCTGAGATGCAGGAAGGAATGAGCCATGTGAAGAGCTGGGGAAAAGGGAACAGGGAGCCCCAGGGGTTTGCAGAACTCTAGTGTGCTGGAGTGATTGGTAAATGGTCAGTGAACAGGCATGGGACTCAACACACCTTGTTTGTATCAGGCGCTGAGCCATGGTTCACTGTTGACTTTTTATGACTCACTGTGACCTCTCAGGCTACAAATAAGGAATCACAGTCCAGACTGCTTAGCTGAAATCTCCCAAAAGAAAAACCAAGCTGAATATTGAGAAATAACAGTTCTAGCTACATGTGCTCTTAGAAAGGTAAAGGTAATAATTAGCTCAGTTCAGCCGTCAAACGTCTTTGCCTTGTTTTTTTCCCTTTTCTGAGGCAGACAGAGGGTGTGAAATTTTGATCTAGTGTGCTTCAATGATCAAAATGATTGTACAAATTCTATACTCACCTGGCACTTATCAGTCTAATATACAGTCACCAAATCCCAGATCTTGAGGAGAGAGAATTTCATTGATTTCACTCTCACAGAAGATTTTAACAAGGTTGTCCTCTTTATTTTGCAATTTCTTCTTGATTTATAGTTTCCCTTTTCTCTCACCTTCAGAAAAGAGCTAATTAAATAACCTATTTTGTGCTTAGTAACACAGTTTGAGTGTTCATTTTATATACTCCAGTGTAAATGGAAAATACATGAATTTTCATCATGTGATGCTCATGGAAATCAAGAATGAGTGGGCATTAACGGCTGAAGAATCAGATCCTTAGTCTGCTAACTTTGTGATAAAATATTTTAATACAAAATGGTTGTCATCCCTATGAAGATATGTTAGATAAATCAAGGTAAATCTAAAAGCCAGGGGAAAGGCAGAGTTGTTGCCAGTTTGAAGTGTACATGATGATTCTGTAGTGCTTGTGTTCCTGAATGTTCGTTTCTTGTTTTTTGAAGAAGCAGTTCTGTGTGGCGTCTGTCCCTGGCTATCTGACAGTACATCAAAGTCAATATGTAATTACATCTATGACTTGACAGACAAAACAGATAATACCACAGAATAGATATTCTGGAATAAGTGAACTTTGGGTAGGAGCCACAGGGGCTGTATTTTTAAGTGATTTCTTACAAAATGCCACTGCAGCATATCTTTTGAAAGTTTCTTCATCTGTCAGTCTGGAGAGATATAGAACTGATAGCTTTTGACAGAGCTGGTACCTAGTCTACTTTTCTCTTTAAGCTGATAAGAGTTTTCAGTTTTATTTAATATAACGCAGCTTAATACAACATATTAATTTAACATTTGCCATGTGGCAAGCACTCTTCTGGAATGCAGTACATAGATGAAAATGATGATCTTTCCTTGGTCATAATGTGAGTGGGGTGGGGAAAGCAAGCTGGCAAATATGAAAATACCAGATGAATGTTATGATAGAAAGATGGCTAAGAAAGCACAAAACAAATAATTCTTCCTGTTGCCAAGGGAGACGTTATGTATTTGGTTTTACAAATAATTGTTTAAAATAGCATTCTTGATTTTCCCCTTGAAAACCTGTATAGTAAAACTACTTCCCATATACTCAGTTGCTATGCCAAAAACCTATGTGTCATCCTTGATTTCCCCTTCCACTATTTCCCACATTTAAGGAATGAGCAGGTTCTGGCAGCTTTACAGGCAAACTATATCCTGAATCAATTTCTCTCCTTCTCTGCTATTACTCCCTAGTTTAAACCATCATCATTCTCAACTGAATAACTGTAGTAGTATTCTGATTGGACTTCCAGTTTTCGCTCTTGTTTTCTGAAAGTCCATTTTCTATATAACAGCTAAGCAGTCTTCTTAAAAACATAAATCACTCTTGCATACAATTCTCTAACAGCTTCTCACTGCATTCAAAGTAAAATCTGGTAATTTCTCTACCGTCTCCACGTCCTGGCCCCAGACTCTCTTTTAACTTAATTCTACCCACCCTCCACCCTGCTAATTGTGCTCCAACCATGCTCACATTCTTCGTATTCCCTGAACATGCTGAGTGCCTTTTTTCAGGCCTCAGGACCTTTGCATGTGAGGTTAACTCAGCCTGGAAAGCTCCATTTCCTGATCTTAAGAGGGCTGACTTCTTGCTATTCAGGTCTCAGCTCACATGTTCCCTCCTTAGAAAGGCTTTCCATGGCTGTCTAAAGTAGATATCCCCTGCCACAGAGCTGCTATTTTACCCTACTGGTTTATCGCTATCTAAAATAATAATTTTTTTTTTGTTTATGTTTCCTTGTGTTTGCATCCCGAAGAAGAATGCAGGTGCCTCCTGTTCACCAGCACTCAGCATAGTGACTGTCACAAAGCAAGTTCTAAATAAATGTATGTTAAATGAATGAATAAATGAATGGTTAAAATCTAAATTATTTGCTAGAAAATTTCACAGTATGGTCTGTATAGTAAGGATGTTCAGACCCTCTCTTCAGAGTTGCTTAGTCTGTAAATACTCTTCTGGAAGATTCAGGTTCAGAGCCTCACTTGTACACAAAGTCCACTGACAAAGCAGAGGGAAAGAGTAATGAACTTGGGGCATAGAAATCGGAGTTCCAGTTTTGTATTTGTCAAGTTTTTATTGTATAAATTCAGGTAAGAGGTGTTATGGTATAATGCAAGGAAGCACTGTGAGAGTTTAAGATATCCGGCTGTGAAGTCAGTAAGAGATGGGTGCTGGGTGTAAAATCTTGGAACTGTTAATTTTTAACAAATGTGGCTGAGCCCAGTTTCCCCATCTGTAAAAGAAAATGTTTATAATACAGTTGCTTGAGATTTAAATGAGATAATTCACATACAGTTCTGTGCACAGCGAGTAGGCACATATTAAGTGTCAAACAGACGTTTTCTATTAATATTTTTGGATGATAGTATCCTCACTTGTGTGAGGGTCTAGTCATTCCTGTTCATAATGGAATATCTGAATGTGTACTAGACAGGATACAGAATTAAAAAGAATAGAAACCTGAATATGTCCATTATGACTGCTTAAATAATGATATCAGCCCTTGTTGAAGGGCTTAATTATGTCTTTGTTTTAATTTATTCAACAAATATTTATTGAGAATCATCAATGTATCAGATGCTAAAGTGGTACAGCAGAGGTGGCTGTGAATAAGGTACTAAATGTGCTTTTAGATAGGCAAATTGCTAGTAAGACAGACAGTGAAACACACAGGCAATTGTGATGCAGAATTCTGAGACCTTGCGGGGTATGGTCACAGACTTGATACAGAAGGTACCTGACTTAGCATGGTTGGGTGGCAGGGTGGGCAAGCAGAGATGGCTTTCTGGAAAGAGTGACATCTTTGAAAAAACTGGAAGAAACAGCAACAGATTCCAAGCGAGAGGCTGAGAGGATGGGATTAAGGAGGAGCATTTCAAGAAGAGGGAACAGCATATATAAAAACCCATGGTGGGAAAGGGCATGGTACTCCTAGAGTTTGGCATACACGACTGTCTTTACAAAGTACGTGGTTTTTGCTACACATTGTTAAGTCATTTAGGTAACTAAGAGTATATACATTTCATATATTTTCTTGTAATATTCTGATAGTGTGGGGAATTAAAACTGTCTCAAATAAGCCTTGCTATGTCTATATTGCACTGTGGTGGGAACTATGTCTTCAGTATTGTAAATCCAGAGGTTATTTGGATAATTGGACACAGAATACTAAATTACATAGAATTGACTAATGAGCTAATTGTTCAACCTTTCACTTCATTCTGACTGTGTATATAGTTTAAGTGAGAGAGAAACAAGAAATATCTTCCTTTGTTATTTATATTCACCTAAATCCTCATTCTATTCCTGTTGAGTTTAGCAATTAGATTTCTAATTAGTTTTCCAAAATGAATTCATGGATTTATTTCTGACACAACTAGAGAAAATATGGGTACCAAATATAGACAGCATTAAACTTTTCTTATGTTTAATTTAGACAATAAAGCTTTGTGTGCCAATAACATAACATCCTTCCACGTTCAGCCTGTGATTAGAAAAAGCAGAATTAATAAAATTACTTAGAAAACTCACCATCATTTCTCAATATTAGTGGTGTAGGTGGCCCCAGGACCTTGTGGTTTGTCACAGTATTGGTAACCACACAGGTATAATTCCCAACATCTGATTTTTCCACTTTGGCAATATACAGATTCCCAGTCTCTTGGGAAACAAAGCGGCGATTATCCTGATAGGAAGGGTATTCATTGAAGATCCAGGCATAACTCAGCTCTGAAAGTAAAAAGAATCTTCATTACAAATATGACTTTTGGTACTGCAACTCTACTGTTTTCATGAAAGAAATGATCAGGTTAAAAAATTTATATACTCTTTTTCAGCCTGCTAAATATAAACAGGAAGTAATCACAGTCCCCCATGGTATTTTTCCAGCCTTTCTACTAATAGTCAATAAGGTTTTATTTCCAGCAAACTAGAAGATACACTGATAGTTGATTAAGCGATGTCCAATCTCTTTAAGTCAAGGGTTAAGCATTTACAGTTTGCTAACCATTTGTCAGGCCCTATGCAACATGTATTGAGTAATGCTCAAATTACAGACCCAAGGTATCTATAATCTTGATACAGTAATGCTGGAAGCTACCCTGGAAACTGCTTGGATCATTTCTTTCATTTTATAGGTGGCATTCATTATATTACATCATAATGCCACATACTTGCATAGTAGTTTATGATTCCTAATACATTTGATAGTTTTCTTTCCATTAACTGAGAAACTTGCACAGAGGAACAGAGTAACTTATCCAAACTCTTAGCCCTGATTAGCAACAGAATAATTTCTGAGTCTCAATTCAGTCTTCTCCCAATGCCTTCTACTATCAATTCAAATTCTTTCTTTTTACTTGTGAGGTTGAACACTTTTCCATCATTTTAGTAAGACAGCAGTTTAATACGTGGCAAATACTCATTAAGTACACACTGACTGACTAGTTGACTAATTCCACAAATACACGTCTGTATTTAAAAAAAATATTGTTGAACAATGAGAGCACATGGACACAGGGAGGGAGCATCTCACACTGGGGTCTGTTGGAGGGGAATAGGGGAGGGACAGTGATGGGTAGGGAGTTGGGGAGGGATAACATGGGGAGAAATTCCAGATATAGGTGACAGGGATGGAGTCAGTAAACCATATTGCCATTTATGTACCTATGCAACAATCCTGCATATTCTGCACATGTACCTCAGAACCTAAAGTGCAATAAAATATTTTTTAAAAATAGAAAAAAAAAATTATTATATCCATGAAGGAGTGGATATGAAGTAGTGATAAAAGAGCAATATTTTTAGGACATTTTCCCCATAATGTCAGTGAGATGAATGTAATAGGCAGTTGTATCTGAAAATGTTCCTTTGAAAGTTCTAATTTTTATTAGATTTAGGTAAATGTTTTATGAAGGACCACATGAGCCCATGCTTCCATTTCAGAGAAGACCGCTAAATGACAGTGAGTTTAAATGATTTGCTGCAGTGAACTATTGTGCTCTGAGGAAATCAAACTGCTTCAGCTCCAGGCATTCCATGATTCCTCTCTTTAAAGTGTAATTTCCAGATTTGTCCAAGCTGGAGAAGTGATATACTAGCTACTGGCACTGATTAGCCAACATGTCCCCCTTTATCTTTAAAAACTACTTTGTTGAAGGGAGGGTGAGGAAACAAGTAAATGCAATGGGGCCTCTGGTTTCAGAACTAGTTGGCTGAGTTCTTATATGTCACTTTTTCATATGATTCCAAGCTAAAGTCTAAATGCATCAAGTGTCCTTGGAAAATAGCAGAAAGGTCACTTCAGCTTTGTAGAGAGAACACTAATTACTGTAAAAGGCATTTTTTGTACTTTAATCCTTCAATGTGTCCCAATTGTACTTGACCCTGAATGTGCAACAGGAAACATATTCTGCCTTAATAATCCCTGTTTACACACAAAGGAGGGGTCATGCAGATTGCTTTCCCTTTATCATTGGATTATAACATTTCCACATGCATTATTTTAGAAAAATATAATTATGTTTATATGAGAATGGCTAATCATTTTATTTACGCATGTGCATGTAATTATAAGTAACTCCATGCTGATGTCAAGAGGATACTCTGTGTAAATAAACAAGTGCTTCCCAGAAAGCTAGTTACTTCCCTAAGAAACTAAAATCTGGGGGAGGATGAGCCCCTATAACACATTGTGAAGTACTATCCTGTATGGCAGGCTTTTAACAAACAGCATAGCAACGTACTCCTTACATACTCAATAGGTGAGTTTAAAGCAAACCTAGGTCTCGCAGCACCTCAATTTTCTCCTATGCAAAATGAGAAGACTGTCTATCCTCTAATTAGTTATAAGAGAGTTTTAAGTATAAATTAGCATCTCCAAAGTCACATGATGGAAGTTAGAATGTAATTTACCAGCACAATATTAATCAACCCACAATTCTCCAGGGAGAGTTGGAATCAAATACAGAAAATTATTTTTTTTTTCCCTGCAATATATTTCAGAACACTTGGTAGTGGCTTCTCTGAATTCTGCGGGAGGTTCATTTACAACTAGAAAGTTGGTATTGGGAAAATGGCATCTGCTTCATTATTTTTATAATTGGAGAGGAACAACAACAGAGTAAGACTAAAGTTCAAACCTGTGTTACATAACGGAAGCCATTTAAACTTCATTTTCAGCTTCCCGGGCCATAAAATGAGGAGAATTTTAAATGTGAGGCAGGTATGTGGTGAGGATCTGATTATGTGAAACTACTCTGAATTCTCTAAAGGGCTGTACAGATATTAGTTATTACTGGTGTTGCACTTCACCAGGTTAATTATTATAAAAGTAAAACTTAAAAAAAAATTCAATTAACATGCCATTTGATCTAATTAAAGATAGTTTGATTCATTTGGTTTCACTGCTTTTGTGACTTAAGTCACTTAGTGGGAGAGGCAAACAGCCGGAAGTGACTCCTGCAGCATTTCCTCAACAGTGGTCTTTGATGATCGATTCTTTGTTTTCTATTCCTACCTCCCTAAAACTCAAAGCGTTGCATGATCAAATTACTTTGAGAAGTACTGATTAAACAAAGTAAAACAGATTTTAAATTTTTTATCTTCTAGGACTGACAAGAGATTTCATCATGTCAGTGTCCTTGACATTCCTTAGTGTTTAAGCATCCAAACTTACTTGCTCATGGAATTACCACCACCACAACCACCTAACCCCCAGAGCTCAAGAAACCTAGTTTGGGAAATGGTGTATCAATTCAATTAGTCCAATTCACAAAACAATAAGTAGAATATAAGGATTATTAACTGTATTACTTGAGTTTCTGCAAAATCATTAACATTAAATAGAACAACAGAAAACAACAACAAAACGTTGAACTAAAGTTGTAATGTTTCCCAAATTGTAATAACAATATAACATTGTAACCATTTTTTATGCTGGAAAAAAAAAAAAGACAAGAAACCATATGTGCCAAGAAGAGCCTCAAACAGAAGGTGCAAAGGAACCTAACTAACATCGTTCAACATCTGGCGTTTGTAAATACTGTGCAGTCCTGAAGTGGGAAGGTCCACAGAAAAGTCTTGGCTTGTGTACTAGTGAGAACATGTTGAGCTAAGCACTAAGTTCCTAAAACATGGGAAATCTCTCACCAAGATATTAACTTAGTTTTCTTCACAAGCAAATATCACCACCTGGAATATTGTATTTTAATTTGTTTATGCCTTCAGGGCAATCAGGAAGGAGCAGGAGGACTATAATGTAATAAGAATGTAGACATCAAAGCAGGCAAAAGGTGTAGTAAAACTAAAACATGTCCAACAGATCACTTGTCCTATTTCTTCATTTTAAAGAAAATTCTGAGGTCCAGAAAGGGTAAGGTTGGAGCACCAAAAAGAGGTGAGGCAGACTGTAGCATACTCATTCTAGCTAAATTCTCATTACAGTGTCCAATGTAGAAAAAAGTAAGAGCTCTTGACATTTGAAACCAAGATATGGTATTGTTATATCGCTCAACAGACAATTGAGATTTCCCTTAAGAACCAAAATCTATTTTTATCAGAGCAAAACATTAATCCATTGGGTTACATGAAGCACTACCCACATTCTGAAAAATAAAGCCAAGTAAATAAAACAAAATAAACTTTTATGTGCTGCAACTCGCAAAAGTGTATCCCACTCAGTTTGATTTCCTTAGAGACTTTGATGCAATATTTATACTTACTCAAACTTGACAGATTTCTTTTGATAAGTTTTCACACACTAATTGCTCTGGAAGTGACAGACAGTTTCTGTCCCATTGGCAATTTGTAACAACTGAGTAAACAGATACTTGGAATGCAATATATTAAATAGATTGTGAAACTTCTGGTGCTCAATTGAAAAATACTGAGACTAGCTGTATTGCAATACTCATTAAAGAAGAAAGACTTAGCAATGTTTTTTCTTTTGGTTTGCAGCATCCAAATCTGTTGGAAATTAACTCTGAAACTTTCTTAATTGGTTCCTTCTTCCGTATCTCTAAGCCAACAACAAATGATGTATGTCTGTTACTTTTAAAAGAAGATACCAGTCAAGCAATTTTCAAATCCAGGTACTCATTGAACAAATTACCCAAATGATCAATCAGAATTCTCTGGATGGTTGCTCTTTAATTGTTCTTGACATCAATTTATTTCTAGGCTATATTATGCCTCATTACATTCTGAGTCATATCCCAGTAGTGGCAAAGATGTCAGTTTTCAAAGATGCCTTTTTTTAACCTCAAAGTTTTAAACCTGAAAGGGCTCTTAGTCCAACTTCTTCAATTTCACATATCAGAAAGCTGAAGTCTAGAGAAACCATATGAGTGGATCATGATCACATAGTTGACAATTGGCAGGGGTGGGACTCTGGGGTAGCCTCAGTATTCAGAATTGCTGGTTCTGTTAGGAAGCCATATGTTCCTCTAAAAATGTATTTTGGAGCCAGAAGAAAGAAGTTTTCCTTATCTATAAATTGAGGGAGTGGGATTAAGTGATGTCTCAGTCTCTTTCATAAGTCCATACATTCTATATGTATATCATCAATTCCAACTTACTCATTTGACAAATAAGGAAAGCAAGATCCAAGGAAACCCAGTAATTTGCTAGGAATCACATGGGTAGTCATTGACAAGGTCAAGAACTAGAACACACACGTGTGCACACACACACACTCTTGCTTGATTTAAGCTGTGTTGTGTTTTGTAAAAAGAAGATATTAGAGTTAATAGTCAGGAGACATGGATAAGTCTTTGCATTGTAACAAATTTTGGCTTTAATAAATTATTTTAATGGCATGATAGAGTCTCCTTATCTTTAGATAGTTTTATCAATATTTATCCTATTTTTTACAGTGTTTGTGATGTTGAATTTAAATAGA
The DNA here is from genome assembly GCF_048565385.1 of Saimiri boliviensis. NCBI lineage: Eukaryota > Metazoa > Chordata > Mammalia > Primates > Cebidae > Saimiri > Saimiri boliviensis. Next base: position 92,944,532 of record NC_133456.1, read on the forward strand.
TATATAATTCTAAGAAAGCAGATGTGAAAAGTGTATTTTAACTGATTTCTACAAATGAAATAGGTAAAATGAATGTATTCATTGGTTCATTTGTTGGTCAAATAGTTACCAAGCATCAGTTGTTTGCGAAAGCACTGAGCTCAGTGCGGGAACAGAGAGCTGCGCTGGCAAGTGCTGGAGAGCAGTTACGAAGACAGAGGTCAGAATCAGTTATCAGTGTGCTGAGCAAAGGGAAAAAAGGCATAAGTTTACAGAAAGATCTCTGGGGCTGGGGTCAAAAGAAACGAATTGAGTCTCAGCCTTGGTACTTAATCAGCTGGAAAGTAATTTCTATTCCTCAGTTTTCTCGTCTGAAAAATAAGATAATAAAAAGAATACCTTCCCTGCCTAAACCAAGAGGTTCACTGATCATTAAACATATTAATGTAAATTCTTAGAGTTTCTTTTGGCATTTTTTTTCAACAAAAGTTATATTCTTGTAAATGTATAGGTACATTGTCTTTCTCTAACCTTTGTGAAAGGAAAAAGTTGTAAATTGTGAGCAACCTAAAAAAAAACTCCCAAAGAAAGTAAGAATTATAGCAGGAACTAAATAGCACTGACTATTGTGCACAATAAACAGGTAGCAGGAGAAGGCAAGAGAGTTTGGTTTCAGAAGAACCCAAAACCACTCATGTCATATGAAAGATCTGTGAGCCTATGGATGACATTTCTAATTATACTAAGACACAAAATGATAAATATAAAGTTACATGTGAGCTGTCACCCAGTGAACAATACTTTGGGAAACAAGAGTTGAGGGGAAGTGTCTGAGAGGAGCTGAGATCTGAAGGGATGGATATGGGAGAGATATTGTACCTCTATTAATTAGAAGACAGACTAATGAGTATTTAAACCTATAATGATGGTAATGACCCTTGGCAGCTTAGGTTGCTGAAATCATGACTGTAGCTGTCAAGACCCTTATTATGAATACTCTGTGGTCCAGAGAACTTGGTTTAGACAGGTCCCAAGCAATGAGCAGGACCATTCAAGATCCAGACACCGTTTTCATTTTTATTAGTGCTGAGTAGAGCAGGGATGACATATATCTGTCACTTGGACCACCAGTTGCCACTCCTGTACCCGTGGCTGACATTTATAATGGACTCTGCCAGACACAGACTGAGAGTCATTCTCAATACAGTGTTTCAGGCAATTACCTCCAATCAATTTGTGTTGGCATATAAAGTGAAAGCTTTTCACCATTTCGCAGTACTGATTTTGGAGAAATGAAATAGTGCCCATATGAGACAAGGATTAGGTAAGACCTAGTACTAAATCTAATCCAACCTTGTGCCAGGCATTTCTAAAAATAAGCCTTCCAACTAAGGGACTACTTGCTTGGTTTGATATATTTTTAGTACATACCATTTACTCAGATGTGGCTGTGGAAGTGTGAAAAAGAAGATGGCAAAAGGTGAGTTTTCTGGTCACTTATAAAGCTCTTGAATATGTTCGAGTATGACTTACAACATCCCCCTCTTACACTTCTTATTTTCTTGCCTCTAATTTTGGGGGTAAATTGGGCATTTTTCTAGGGTGTAAATGTTATTTAAGAACTTGTGGGTGGAAGTTAAGGAATTTAACTTGAAAATAATTTAACTCATTGTTTAGACAATAAGCCAAATATGAGTATATGACAAAACAGGACATACAACTTACATGATTTTCAAAAGTAAATGGAAAGGCCTCAACAAAATCTTGTACTTGCAGTCAGTGGCTTCAGGATATAATTCTGGATTCCCTGTCTCTCCTCTGTTCTCAGAACTCTATCAGTGAGAAAGTTTGAGAAATATTGCCTAGATCTGGAGTCAGTAAACTTTGCATCCTCCAAGGGAAGAAGTCATATCAAAGCAAACAAACAAACAGGAAAACATCCCTTTTGTTAGCATGTTCGGACCTGGGTGGAGGCTGAAAAGTTGTCACAGTGTACAAAACAGACTAAGACTCACAAGTGGATGTGTCTTTTATAGTTTCCCTACGTTATAAAACTGAAAATCCAAAGGCAATGAAATGAAGAGATATCTGCATGTTCATGTTTATTGTGGCAGTATTCACAATAGCCAAGATATGGAATCAACCTAAGTGTCCATTGGTGGAAGAATGAATGAAGAAAATGTGATATATATACACAATGGAATGGTTTCTAGCCATAAAAATAATAAAATTCTGTTATTTGTGACAACATGGATGAATCTGAGGACATTATGCTAAGTGAAGTATGCCAGGCACAGAAAGACAAACAGTGCATGATCTCACTTATATGTGGAATTAAAAAACGTTGAACACATAGAGAATAGAATCATGATTACCAGAAGCTGGAGAGCAGGGAAGTTGGAGAAATGTTGGTCAAAGAATAAATAATTTCAGTCAGACAGAAGGAATAAGTTCAAGAGAGCTATGGTACAACATCGTAAGTAAGTATAGTTAGTAAAAATGTATTCTATTTTTTAAAATTACTGAGGGTAAATTTTCAAAGTTCTTGCCATAGAAAAACTGGCATGTGAGGTAATGAATATGTTAATGAGCTTGATTTAGCCACTCCACAATGTATACGTATTTTGAAATGTTGTATACCATAAATACATACAATTTTTATTTCTCAGTTAAAAAATAAATAATTAAAAAATCTTAAAATCAAATAAACATCTTGATAGTGGGTCTTCCTTCCTTCCTTCCTTCCTTCCTTCCTTCCTTCCTTTCTTCCTTCCTTTTCTTTTCTCTCTCTTTCTTTCTTTTTCTTATCTTTTTTTTTTTTTTTTTTTTTTGAGACAGGGCCTCACTGTTACTCAGGCTGGAGTAGAATGGCACAGCCTCCACCACCTGGGTTCAAGTGATTTTTCCCACCTCGGCCTCTCAAGTAACTGGGACTACAGGCATGCACCACCATGCCTGGCTAATTTTTGTATTTTTTGGTAGAGATGGGGTTGGCCAAGCTGGTCTCAAACTCCTGACCTCAAATGATCTGTTCACTTTGTTCTTCCAAAGTACTGGGATTACCGGGGTGAGCCACTGCACTTGGCCTTGATATTAGGTTTTTCTTGAAACAAACATAGTCCTCAAATATGAGTAATCAAAAGCAATCTGAGTGATAGAACACAATGTCCACTCTAACAAGAGGTTCTCAAATTTGAGCAAGCTTCACACTCACTGGAAGGGCTTGTTAAACACAAAAGTTGGGTGTCACTCTTGGAGTTTCTTATTCTGGAGGTGGAACAGGGAGAGACAAGAATTTTAAGTTTCTAGGTACTGTTGATGCTGCTGGCCTGAAAACCACCTTTGAGAAACACTGTTTACAAGATTTGACTACATTAGGATCTTATTCCATCAGGCAAATGATTGCCAAAAGTGAATAACAGCTTTCCACTGAGAAATAGGTACTCAGTCTCCAGTCTGCCATAGCCTCTACCATTCCCTACTCCATATACCAGTCCTATATGACTCAATAGGCAATTTAGGTTGTGGCCCCCGCTTTAGGATACAGACACAAAGACAAATACATGGAATTGACCCTTAGTTGCATACTTCTGTTGGTATGAGAATGGTACTAAAGAAAACAAATATAAGCTAATCTGAGTATTCTGATGGGATAAAAGTAGCCTGCTAAAACCATACAGAACTGACATTAGACCCGTGCCTGACTGTGACACAGAATGGCCCAGACCAGCCTGGTCAACATAGCAACACCACATCTCTACAAAAATAAAAAAATTAATTGGGCATGGTGGTTCACACCTGTAGTTCCAGCGACTCGGGAGGTTGGAGAAGCTGAGGTAGGAGGATTCCTTGAGCCCAGGAGGTCAAGGCTGCAGTGAGCCATAATCACACCACTATACTCCAGCCTGGCCGACAGAAGGAGACTATGTCTCAAAAAAACAAAACAAAACAAAAATATGGCCCAGTCTGTTCAATGGGGTCAAACCATCAAACCAGTAAAGCCATGGCACAGAGATACAGCTGCAGTGGACTTGATGGGCAGATGGAAACACTGTTCATGGGGGATAAAGAATGTTTCTTTCAGCTATTTGTTAAAAATTTAGTATTTTAAGAAATCAAAGGTATCACCATATTTTACAAAGAGCTCAAACACACAAAGTTCATTTTAAATGTGTTAATCCCTTGAAGCACAGATACCCTTTGAGAGCCAAGTACAAAATACTTCAAATAATATAGAAATCACATAAAAGCTAAAGAGATACCTATCAAAGTTCAATGCCCAGTTCCAGAAAGAATATGCCTTTTTTTCAAGTAGCAGGAGAATAGAACAAAATCAGATGATAAAACTCTTTCAGCTACACACTTATGCCCCAGAGGGTTGATCCCAGGTTTTCTCTAGAAAGGAGTGAGTGTTCCATTGCTGGTGAGAGAATCAGCATCCAAGTCCTGTGGATTTGAATTCCATAGAGGTTTTTTTGTCTCACCATCACCTGTCACTGTCCTAAGAACATCCTGCTATTTTGTCTACGTCAGGCTCAGTGCCACTCCAGGCCAACCCACACAACACTGCCAGATTAATCCTACCAAAGGGCAGCTTTGAGTCATGTCCCTCCTTCCCACACAAATACTCTGTGAGTCCCACTGCCTCCTGGATTAAGTAAAATGCATCCAGCTCACATTCAAATCCTTCTATAACAGGATCCCAAGTTATTTAGTTTTAGCTTTCTACTCTTTACTCTTTGTAAATGTATACTCTGGGGGAAGATCCGTCAAGCTAGGAGCTGCAAAACTTTAGGGAGGCTGAGGAGAGGCATCTTTGATTAATGGATTCCTACAATACATAGTATCCCTGCAGGGGTCATTTTCAGATGCAAAGGGAAGACACAGTGGGAGGGCTGTGCCCGTCCATCTGGGCTTTAAGCAGAGAGCTCTGTTTTTGAAATTTGCACTTCCCCACAAAATTGTATTTTAAGAAAGGTTTACACTGCTAAGAAGGGTTGCTTAAGGTAAAGTGGAAAAATAGTCACTGATCCCTTTGTGTGCTGGGTGCTTTTCAGGCCCTCTGACTAGGCTTATGCATTCTCTTCTCAGGACATGTTTCCCCTCCTTTACTTATCTCAGCCACTATCTTTTGCAAAGAGCCATTTTCTGAACAGGAAAATTACATGAGATCTCTCCCTAAGAACAAATTAAGTGTTTCTTTCCTGCCTCATAGCAACCAGCACATTATTTCACACGTTGAAATTTGTTTGTTACTGTATTAGAATAGTTCAGTTGCTCATCCTTTCTCCGTCTTCCAGGTTTGAATACTGCTTGTGGGCAAGAATACATATGGCCAATCAAATTAGTAAACATTAGTTGACTGAAGTGAAATTCCAAATGCCAGAAGTTTCTTGGAGCAACAGTATTATTACTGAACTCCAGGCCCAAAGTGCTAGTTGAGAAAGAAGTTGCCTGCAAATAAGAAAGTACAATTCTTTCATCAGACCATTGATGATAAACGAAATCCACTGAAATCAGAGGAGGGAAACAAACAAACAAACAAACAGACTTTATTATCAAAATACATGTTTTAAATCAGAATACCTGAGCCCCTTTCATTAAAAATCCTTTCCTTTCCATTTATTTCTGACTCTCCGGTGCAGTTTTGCTGCATTTACTAAGTGGCAGAAAGAAAATATGACCGACTGGCCAAGAATGAGAAGGACTCAGTAAAAGCAGGAAGGAAAGGATGCAGTGGTGAAGTTAGTCCAGCTGACATGACTTACACTAATGACATGTTGATTAAAACCAGAGTTACCAGATGACACCAGTATTGCCTGGCCACTGGTCAGATCACAGTTACTCACAGGTGACAGGAACACCTGGACTGAATAAGACACCTCCATGCACAAGGAAAGTTAAACCAGATCCAGTGAGCCAGATATTTTCATTTACCTTAAGTAAGCCACCATCTTATAAGTACATCAGCAGAAACACAACTTGCATAATTCTTTACATTTTCTTTCTTTCTTTCTTTCTTTTTTTTTTTTTGGAGGGGCTGGTTCTTTATTTCAAAAAAGACACTTGTCAATATTCAGTATCAAAATATTTTCAAAACACTTTTATATCCATTATTTCATTTGATGCCTCTGACAATTTTTAGAAATAAGTAGAATAAGGATTAGTTCCATTGGAGAGACAGGGAAAGTGAGATACAGAAAATTGCACAAGCTATTCCAAGACTACAAAGAGTATCAGTGGAATTAGATTTGGGATCAAAACAGACATCTCTTGAGACCATGACAAAATTTTCTTTTCTTAGGCCAGAAATCACTGCCACTGAAACCTTCAGCTTAACTAAGCCAATGACGTGGCATTCTGGAGCTGATTATCCTGACTGATGTGCCAAGCCTATGGTTGAAGGGGACTGTGGTAGGAATCAGGACAATTTTTGCCACAGTATCTAATCTCATAGCTACATTCAGGAGTATTGAGAATGAATTGTATGTGTCACTCATTCTATCAGCACTTAAAGATGTTTCCTAGGAAAAGACTGGACAAATCATAATGAATAGAAATTTTGCTTTTTATTGCAGCATAATAAAAATCTGTCTTATTACTTTAAGCTAAGCAGTTTCTGTGAAGAAAGAAAAAAGAAGATTCAATAAGGGAACTAAAACGGATTCTCAGGAATAATGAAAAAGTTTTGAATGGTGGAAAATGTCAATTAAACTCTAATTATTTACTTTTTTAAGGCTTCAAGCAGTAATATGACTAACTGAGCAAGCTTTCAAGTAATATAATCAACTTCCACACAAGTTAACAATACACAGCCTTTTCACCGGGTTATTAAACAATTCTACATACTTTTTAATTAAAGTTGTGATCTACAATTCAGACAATTAACATTTAAATCCTGAGCACAAATTAACCCTTCATCAAATGTGCTAAGAAAATAACAATTTTTGGCCAGGCTTTGTGGCCAATGCTTGTAATGCCAGCATTATGAGAGGCCGAGGTGGGTGATCACCTGAGGTAGGAGTTCGTCACCAGCCTGGCCAACATGGAGAAACCCCATCTCTACTAAAAATACAAAAAATTAGCCAGGCGTAGTGGCGAGCATTTATAATCCCAGCTACTTGGGAGGCTGAGGCAAGAGAATTGCTTTAACTGGGGAGGTGGAGGTTGCAGTGAGCTCAGATCACCATTGCACTCCAGCCTGGGCGACAGAGACTCTATCAGAAAGAAAAAAAAAAAAGGAAAGAAAGAAAGAAAGAAAGAAAAAGAAAATACCACTTTTCATTATGGCCCAAGATGCTTTTCCCCCACTTCCCTGCATCTTGCTAATGCTCCTGTGAAACCAGTAACAAAAGCATCTGATCCGTTGGTCTATAATGAATGGAACTATCTTTCTCAAAATAAAGGTATCATCTTCTTTTATCTGGACCTTTACAAACAAAAAAGACACTGATTGCAAAGGTCCAGTTCTGCCTTGAGGTACAGTGGAGAGGACCAGATGAAAGATGAATCATCTATGAGTTTGGCTTTGTTACCAGGTTTGCCAGAAAGGCACTTTTCATATTCTTAGCAATGCTTCATCAATGGGTTTTTGGGGCATGGCAGTGATCATTTCACCAAGGCTAGCAAATAGATGGGAGTGAGTCACAGGAAACCAATCATATCACTTAATTTCGCAGGACACAGTGATTGGTTCAGTGAGAATCACATGAGTTAAGTCAGCCAATCAGAGACTTTTAAAATCAAATGTGAACAAAGTGGGTCTTTTTCCTCTGGTTTCAAGACTCCAAAAGAGAGAGTACAAAGGGCCCATGTCCGTGTCTAATGTACTTTTGATAAGCTGGTCTTGGAGGAAGAAACTAGTACTCAGAGCTGACAGGTAGAGAAGTGAGTACATGTGGTGGCTGAATTCCTCAAAAAAATCTATTCAGAAGAAATATTATAGCCCTTCAAATAATATGCTTTTTTAAACAAACAAACAAAAAATAAATAAATAAATTCATTTTATAAAAAACTCCCTAGTGGATACTGTTTTTTTTTTTTTATCCCCTGCAATCAAAGGTATATGAGCCAATATAAATCCTTGTCATTTCTTTTTCTCCTTAGAGACTTACTTTACCTTCCTTCCCCCATTTAATAATGGCTCCTTCTTACCAATGTTCCTAAGTCCCCCTTGAAAAATACTTGAATACTAATTTCCTATCCATCTGCTACCACTTAAAATAGTTCTTTGTAACAACTGGCTCAGAAATGGTGGATTCTTCCCAATGACTCCTGTAATTCTTTCAAAAGAATAACATAAAGACTTGCAAGATAAAAGTCAGCTTCAAGAAAAATTAAAGGAAAAAAGTTGGCATCTGATGATCACAGCTCTTTACAGGACATAGGCAAGACCATGCTTTGTTCTATCTTAAAATAAGTATCTTTACCTCAGGTATATTAAGTATTTTTTATAAATGGTCAAGTATTTACTCTAGAATTTGGGATTAGACATACATAGTCTTGAAACCTAGGTTTATCACTACTTTGTGAGCATGGAAAGTTACTTACCATAATTAAGACTCACTTTTCTCATCTGAAACATGGAGATAATAATACTTAACACACTGTAGGATGTTTGGGGTAATCAGGTGCAATACTGTAGGCAAATTGCTAATTATAGTTAGCACAGTGTCAAGTACATGCTAGCATTCAATAAATGCTATTATTATTATTATTGATAAGGCAAAGATGGTGAACAGAATCATTTGATGACTTACATGTTCCTTCAAGTTCATTCTAAAGACCCATTCTAAATCATCATCTACCTAATATTAACAGAACAGGTCAGAATTTATAAGAATAAAGCTACCCTAATATCTTACCATAGACAATATTTTATTTTCCTAAAATTATTTTCATTTATGTTACTTCATTTGATTCATCTCTTGGAGGAAATAATTCTGCTTTTCAGAAAAGAAAATGAGAAACAGAGAGAAAAAGTGACTCATTAAAACTTAACATTAAGCAAAGCCAGGCCAGAAAATTAAATCTTGTCATCATTTATACAGTGTTAGCATGCTTATTATGCTAACAAATGGAAGTCTCAAAAATTATAAAATTAATATTCTTTCTCACTTTCAAAACCTGAGATCTCAGAAGAAACTGGGAATGCAGCCATGAGGCAGGGTGTGGCCTGGTAATAAACAAATGCTGGAATTGAGGAACTTAGCAGTTAAATTTTACTTAGAGTTTGTGTATTACAGATTACAGCTGAAAGCATCCTAGGAAAAAATCTGTTTAATTCTTCTTTATCAGAAGCAGAGAGAACTATCTAAACAAGCATTAAATATTTTCTTATTTTGTTATTATCTCTTCTTTTTAGTTTTTAAGTGATCACGGCAGGTCTGAAATCCATCACCCTATGTTTTTACCTACTGACCTTTTACAGTGCAGTGAAGAAGGCAGTAGGTAAGTAGATATCTTCTGTCTAACTCAGTGATATTGACCAAATCACTTAATCTCTCTAAGCCTAAATTTTCCCACATGTAAAGAAGGGATAACAACTCCCACCTTAGAGGCTTGATGACCAAATGAGACTATGCCTGTAAGAACACTTTGTAAGTGACAAAACACCAAATGAACGTGAGGAATCATTAACAGACAGGGATTGTAAACAGACTCCACTACAGAGCCCTGCCTAATTGGTATTGGCTATCCAGATACTGTGTTAGGGTTTTAAGAATGCCAGAGACTCAGAGGAAAAGGGGGTTTTAATTGATCTATGATAACTGCCATGAGAGCAAGACAGAGCACTGGAGACATGTGTGGCAAATATTTAGGGTACTGCCTCTGCATAAGCGAGTAGTGGTTTTAGGATAAGAAAAGGAGAGTGCCTGGAGAGGCATATCATCAGAGGCATAGTGTTTCACCTCTGTGCTCCTAAAAACTGCAACATTCTGTCAAATGGATATTGAAACTGCAAACTAACATCCACGAGAGATGGATTAAGATGATTATGGCATAAAAATTTATACTTGCAACCGTATCTTAGTCATAGAAAATGCTTCCTTTATGTGGATGTAAATAAATGTTAATTATCCCTGTAATAGTGGTAAAACAATACAAAACTGATGTTCTTAATGAACGTTAGTACAAATACATTGTACCCACCTTCGATTTCTAGCTTTCTGTCTGTCACTTTAAATTGGCTAACTGTTTGACAGATGTTCAATAACTGACACAGCTTATCTTCCGCTTTCAGACTCCTTTCCTACTCAATTGCCAGCATTTCTAGTTGCTACAGCAACTGTAAACATTAATGATTACTCCAGCACATCAAGGATATTGAAACATATTCTTAAGTTAAAAGTTCCCCCAGGGGAAAAAAATCCATCTCTGGAAAGACGAAAAATATTATGTAATTTAAATTCCCTGGTTATTGTATTTATTACTGCTAAATACACAAATCTATTTCTACAGTTTCACATAGGTAATGACTTTTCTCTCCCATCTGACTAACAAAAAGAGTCACGGAAATTGAGAAATTCTGTTTTCTCCAGTGTGAGGGAGGAAGAATTCATCTAAATAAATGATAAATAAGGAAACCTGCTGGGGAGTTTTGAAAGCAACCTCTTGAAGTCACATGGCACAGAACATTGTTTCACGTGATCTGGGTGGAAGCTGAAGTTCCTCCACTTAAAGTCTTAGTGGCTTCAAGAGTAAAATTGGAATGATGTGAGTCACCTTAAACTGAACAATGTAAAAAAAAATAATGATATATGAGATCGTTACTGTCATTTGTTAAAAAGTGAACAGTCTATTCTTGGAAAGAAACTGGAAATAAGTGGAAAGATCTGGAAAATAGCTGTGCCTGTTTTCCATTCTACCGTAGAACATTTAAAAAGTAATTGCTGGCCTAGTGCAGTGGCTCACACCTGTAATCCTAGAACTTGGGGAGGCCAAGGAGGGTGGATCATGAGATCAGGAGTCGAGACCAACCTGGCCAACATGGTGAAATCCTGTCTCTAATAAAAATACAAAAATTAGCTGGGTGTGGTGGTGTGCAGCTGTAATACCAGCTATTCAGGAGACTGAGGCAGGAGAATTGCTTGAACCCAAGAGACAGGGGTTGCAGTGAGCCGGGATAGCACCACTGCACTCCAGCCTGGGCCACAGAGCAAGACTCCATCTCAGGAAAAAAAAAAGTGATTGCTAACATTAAAAAATGAAAAGATTTCACGTAAGACTCCACACATATGGCTTCTCACGTAAAACCATGAGACCAGGCACGACTGAACCTGTATTTCTTCAAGACAATAACTGGCATGAGATGAGCAGTGGTTGGCCTGTTTAAGAAGGCATGTGAATTTCCACCTGACCCACATTATCTTATTCATATACATTCTTACCTGCCTGACTGGCCATAAGAGACAACAGAGCTTGTGAATTCTGGCTGAACACTTTCACATATTACATACATTCCTAAAGCAAATCCTTCTGATGTCCATCAGTCTCAACCTTATTGTATCCTTTGATCTTCTTGTGTAAAGTAGGAGACAGCCAATGTTTGTGCTCAATTTTAGTGGACAAGTGCTGAATGCTGAATAGTACTTTTTTTCTGCTCCCATCAGTGACTGCCTAGCCATTGATGTCCAATGACTCACTGAGGCAAGCTTAAATGGAAAGCAAAAATTCAGAAGTCACCAAAACCTTGTTTCCCTCAATGCCTAAAGTTTTCCCCTTCTTATTTAAAAAAAATTAATGTGGCAAAATATACATAAAATTTTACCATTTTAATCATTTTTAAGAGCACAATTCAGTGGCACTACATCCATTCACAATGTTGTGCGACTATCACCATTATTCATGTCTAGAACTTTTTCATAATCCCAAACTGAAACTCTGTATCCATTCAGCCTGGTTTTAAATTACTCATTCAGCAAATGCTTCATGTGGGCCTATCAGGTACAGGCATTCTTCTTGGCACTAGGGACATAGCAGGATATAGTCAGCAGTGGTACAGTTTTGGGAGAATCAAGTTTCCTGAATCCTGCTCATGTTTCCAGGACAGTGGATCTCGTTGTGCATGGTATACACCTCTTACATCTTAAAATAACTCTTCAGAATGGGATCCTGGGGTGCAAGCCTACTTTACAACAAGATGACAAATAGACATCATTTGCTTTTGGTGCCTAGCTTCTCCTGACCTGGTAATCTCATTCTAATCTTCTTAAAAATCAGGAATCATTTCTCCCCGACTCTTAGTAGATGCTATCCGAGTGGGGCTAATCTCTTTTTCGGCTCCAGGAATAGATCTATGTCCTACGGCTGCCCAATCAGCATTTTCTGTCCAGCACCACCCTCGTATCCTCCATTCACCGTATTGGTTAAAGGGTGGGCATATGACTCAAGTTGGCATGCAAAGGTCAATTTTGAAGCTTTTGCTAAAATTGCTGGAAATGAGGCATTTTCTTTCTGCTGAGTTACCATGCAGCAAGAGGCAGCTTGTAGAAAGCAAAGCCAAGAGATGGATAAAGAGATCCTAACATTATCATTTGGGAACTAAAATCTAGTTGTAGCTAATAGGACTTTTATGCCAATAAATTCCCATGTTAATTTAAGCTCATCTGAATTAGATTTTGGCACTTGCCACCAAAAGAATCCCAATTAACAGAACACTTAAACAAAAGACACAGTATTCAAGATTATTACAAGATCTTAACAAGCAGTGGGCAACAGCATGGGGACTTCTGAAAAGGTGTTTTCAAACTCTACCTTCTCAATTCTATTTTAAAACAAAATCAATCCCCTTGTCCTTCCATGAGTACTGCTCTGCCCTAACATGTCCCTGGAAGCTCCGATTTAATTCTTCCCCAGATTTCTACCCAGCCTTATTCTAAGCGAAAAACATGTGATTTGAAGGCATATGCTTACATTTTATTTTATTTTTTGAGACAAAATTAAGAGACAGACTGTTGCCCAGGATGGAGTGCAGTGGCATGATCATAGCTCATTATAACCTCAAATTCTTGGGCTCAAGTGATCCTCCTGAGTAGCTGGGACTACAAGTATGTGCCACTATGCCAGGCTAATTTTCTTTGTCCTTTGTAGAGACAAGGTCTTGCTATGCTGACCAGGCTCCTGGGTCCAGGCAATCCTCCTGCCTCAGCCTCCCAGTGTTGGGATTACAGGTGTCAGCCACTGTGCCCAACCCTGTGCTAGTATTTTAGATACAATGCCACATTTGCCAACTGTTAGCTGTGTGGTCTTGGACAAATCACTTCAATTCTCTGAGTTGTTCTGGTAGTCAAGTTTGCCCTGGCAAAAGCATGTGGGCAGGGAAGACAGATAGACTGGCATTCCCTAAGAATATCTCTATAGATGATTTCTTCTGATGCATGGTGGTGGAAATTCAAGAGAGGAGCAAATGGTGAGATGAGGGAAAGTCTTTCTCAATAAAAGCCCTAAAGCTGGGCACAGTGGCTCACGCCTGTAATCCCAGCACTTTGGGAGGCTAAGGCAGGCAGATCACAAGGTCAGGAGTTCAAGACCAGCTTGGCCAATATGGTGAAGCCCATCTCTACTAAAAATACAAAAATTAGTCAGGCATGGTGGTGGGTACCTGCAATCCCAGCTACTTGGAGGCTGAGGCAGGAGAATCGCTTGAACCTGGGAGGCAGAGGTTTCAGTGAGCCCAGACTGTGCCACTGTACTCTAGCCTGGGTGATAGAGCAAGACTCCATCTCAAAATAAATAAATAAAATAAAACAAACTCTAAGCACCAGCATTTGATATTCACCTGACATTTACTAGGCAGTCATGTGCTAGCACACTGAGTTTTCACAGGACACACACAGCAGGCAGTAAATCATAAATGGCCTGGTTATCCTGTAAAGAAAGGCATGTGGCTGCAGCAAGGGCCAGGGCTAAGGTCTTCCCAGAGTTATATTCAGCCAGTGTCATAAACACAGAGCTATCACCTCCTGATGTGTCATCTTCAGTTGTAAAGGACAAGATACATGTAATTTTAGCATTCTTCCAACACTTCAGATCACAAATTGCTTGGTGAACATTGATTAGTTGACCCTCTTTGATGATGCCTGACCCAAAAGTCACTTATTTAGCTTGTGGCAGGAGTTTGAACTTTTTTTTTGCTCTTCATAAGCTTCTTAACCAGGACCTGATGAGCAAGGGCTGATCCCAGTCTTTAGCTGACTCTCTGCTTGTGGATGATTACATGTACCTCTTACTGACCTCTAAGGGGATGGGTACCAAGGTCACAGTTTAGCTATTAGAAAAAACTGCCAAGTCTATTTTTTTGTTGCAACATTTGCCTTTTCTCTCCCGATAAAGACAAAAAGCTGAATAAAGTAAGGGTGCACTCACAAAATTCAGCCCAGAGAACTGTAGTCAATAAGCTGAGAATATATAAGAACAGGAATGGACATACGAAAGTTATTCATTTATGCAATATTTAAATCTCTAAGTAAAACTGGCACAAACTGGTTTGGGAATAAAAACCATTTATTCTTGGCAGTGTGCAACTCAACAGCTAGGAACAGAGGGGTCCAAATTTACTTGAGAGTAGCAGTATTTTTAAATGTGTGCCATGGAATACTGGTTTAGTCTAACATAAAGAGGCATACATGATACAATCATGTGGACAAATATGTTTAGGAGATAACCAGTGTTTTAATCTGTTCTTACACTGCTAATACAGACATACCTGAGACTGGGTAATTTATAAAGGAAAGCAGTTTAATTGACTCACAGTTCTGCATGGCTGGGGAGGCCTCAGGAAACTTACAATCATGGTGGCAGAGGAAGCAAACATGTCCTTCTTCACAAGGTGGCAGGAAGGGCAATGAAAGCAAAGGAGGGGGAAAGCCCCTTATAAAACCATAGATCTCATGAGAACTCACTCATTATCAGGAGAACGGCAGCATGGGAGTAACTGCCCCTATGATTTAATTACCTCCCACCAAGTTTCTCCCATGATATGTAGGGATTATGGAAACTACAGTTCAAGATGAGATTTGGCTGGAAACACAGCCAAATCCTATCAACTGGGTTGAAAATGTTGGGCAGATTTCTTTACCACAAGAGTTCTCCAAATCTTATTAGCATTGTAAAATCTCCAAAAGGAGAATCTAATATTCAGCATTTCCCAGATCTGTTTAATCATGGACCTGCACCTAAACCCTCTTAAGGAACAAGGGTTGATTACTGAAGACAAAAAATGGCATCTCTATGATCAGAATGTCATAATAATTCAGACGCCATTAATTAAAATGTCTTGGCCGGCTGCAGTGGCTCACGCCTGCAATCCTAGCACTTTGGGAGGCCGAGGTGGGTAGATTACAAGGTCAAGAGGTGGAGACCATCCTGATCAAAATGGTGAAACCCCGTCTCTACTAAAAATAGAAAAATTAACTAGGCATGGTGGTGCATGCCTGTAGTCCCAGCTACTCAGGAGACTGAGGCAGAAGAATCACTTGAACTGGGGAGGCAGAGGTCACAGAACAAGATTCTGTCTCAAAAAAAAAAAAAGTGTCTGATTAGCTCAGCTGCCTTTAGTTGACATCTATCTTGAAAAGCCAAATTATGAGAGATCTAAACGAGATGTATAGGAGAAGAGGTTTGAAGAGGTATTGCAGCATCAAGGCTAAGAGCATAGACAGCTCAGCTCCACATCATTTACTCTCTGTAAATGACATGGAGCCTAATGTGTAGAATGGGCATGCTGATTGTACTTTTCTTTCAGGATTGATCTAAATGTTTTACCTCCTTTGCTGTTCTCAACATGACTGTAATGAAACTGCAATCCTTACTTTTGGAAACTGTTTTCAAACCATGTGAAAAACCTACTTATCCTACACTTTTGGGACTTAGAATTAGTTGGTAATTTAAAAAGTTGCTGGAAATGGGAAACCATAAAGAAATGCCATATGTATGTCATAAACATTTTATGACATTTATTCTAATATATAGTTTATATATTTTTATATAATTTATTTTGATTTACTAATAAAGTTAGCATTTTTTAGGCAATTAAATTTATTATTTTTCAATATTTTCATGTAAGACCAATGTAACTCTTACCTTTTATTTATTTTTAAAGTTGACAGTGGATTAGGATTGTTATTTTCACATAAGCTACATTCATCACTCATTGATAACTCTCATTTACAGCTTTGGTTTCCTTAAAAAAGACTTGTGACAAGATCTGACTACAGAATTATACTAGAGTATGATTTATAATTGTCTTTTATTTAAAAATAAACTTGAATAATTGCCCACAGAAGTTTTAATTTTATGATCGGCTTGTTTTTCTTGAGTATTCTCCAAAGGATTACATGTAGTTTTTGTGGAAATGACAATTGTTTTTTTTTTTGAATTTTTATTTCATTAGTTTATGTACTATTTAAAATTTATACTTATAACTAAAACAATCATAAACTGGTATGGGAATAACAACTCATTCCTGGCAGCTTACAACTCAATGGCTAGGAACAGAGGGCTCCAAATATACTTGAGAGTAGCCTACCAGCCATGAACCTTCAGCTTGCCACAGGCAACAGTCATTATGTATTATGGGAAGAATGAAGAGACTGTTTATTCAGAAAGTTAGTTAAGGGGAGGTGGGTTGAGAGAGCCTCTATAATGTTTTAAAATAAACCATATTCTGCTCTATTGTCCCTTAAACAGACTCTTGCTGATTAGACCACATAATTTTAACTAAAAGTCTCTGCATATGCTTCCTATAGAGGCACTATTTGTTGACTTCTAATTGTAGTTGGTTCCATTAGGAGAGAGTAATGGTGGGATTTTGCAGGTATGATGGCAGATCAATGCAGATAGATAAGGGGAACAAGATAGTTTTTGTAGGTGTCCCTCAATTACATATTATGAATGATTGCCCAGTCCATATGAAACTGTACATTTCAAACTTTTCCACTGATGTGTCTTTACTGGAACAGCAGAGTGAACATATACTTCTGAGTATTGGAAGGCAAACCCTGAAGCAGCCTACTGCAAGCCTTGAGTCGATATTACATATTCATTTTACTTCTGAATTCTACCACATACTATATCTATGGTGACCTTATCATAAAATCCTTTAAAGTACAACCATGAAATTCCGCAAATCTGCTAACAAATACAATTCTCAAAAAGGAGCATTAAGTCACATAGTGCTACATGCTATTAAGAAAAAAGCAGTGAAAGAGATGGAGAGGCCGGGCATGGTGGCTCACGCCTGTAATCCCAGCACTTTGGGAAGCTGAGGCAGGCGATTCATGAAGTCAGGAGATCCAGACCATCCTGGCCAACACGATGAAATCCTGTCTCTACTAAGAATAAAAAAATTAGCTGGGTGCGGTGGTGAGTGCCTGTAATCCCAGCTACTCAGGAGGCCGAGGCAGGAGAATCACTTGAACCAGGGAGTCGGAAGTTTCAGTGAGCCAAGAATGTGCCACTGCACTCCAGCCTGGACAACAGAACAAGACTCTGTCTCAAAACAAAAACAAAAACTAAAACTAAAACAAAAACAAAAAAAAGAGATAGAGATGGAGAATGATGGTGAGTACTATTTTAGAAATATCGGGAAGGGGTAAAAATGAGAATGAAAGAAGGTTGCAAGCCTCAAGGTATATGAAGGACTCACATTCAAGGAATGGAAACAACAATCATAAAGGCCCTTTCACTAGTAGGGATGTGTTTCATGTCTTTGAGAAACAGTATATAGAACAGAATGATGGGGGCTATGGGGACAAAAAGACTGACAGATGGCCAGGGGCCAGTTTATGTGGGATTCTGGCCAAGGTGAGAGGTTTGGTTTTTTTTCTGAGTGAGAAGTAAAGCCTTTGGAGAGTTTTTTGGCCAGGGAGAAATGTGAATGACTTGTACTTAAAAGAGTCATACCTGAGACAGTAATTTATAAGAAAAGTGGTTTAATTGGCTCATGGTTCTGCAGACTCTACAGGAAACACAGTGCTGGTATCTGCTTCTGGGGAGGCCTCAGGAAGCCTGTACTCAAGGTGGAAGGTGAAGCAGGAACAGGCACTTCACATGGTGAAAAGCAGGAGCAAGAGGTGAGGGGTAGGTGCCATATACTTTTAAAAAATCAGTTCACAAGAACTCACTCACATGTAAGGACAGCACCAAGCCATGAAGGATCCACTCCCATGATTCAATCATCTCCAACCAGGTCCCACCTCCAACATGGGGGGTTACAATTGGACAGGGACAAATATTCAAACTCTATCCACAACCCTGGCTTTTATGTAACAAAAGGCTGGAGAGACAGGAATAGAAGGAGGGACATCAGTTAGGGAGCTCCACTTACAATGGGAATTTGGACTGGGGTTGCAATGGTTGAAGGTATGCAGAGGTGGTTTGATACAGGGTATATTTTGAAGGCACGTATGTCAGGATCTGCAAACAGATTGAATGGTGGAATAAAAATAAATAAATAAAGACTATCCCTCAAATTTCAGTCTTTTTTTTTTTTTTTGGAGACAGAGTCTCGCTCTGTCACCCAGGATGAAGTGCAGTGCAGTGGCATGATCTCAGCTCGCTGCAACCTCTGCCTCCTGGGTTCAAGCAATTCTCCTGCTTCAGCCTCCTGAATAGCTGGGATTATAGGCACCTGGTTAATTTTTGTATATTTAGTAGAGACGGGTTTCACCATGTTGGTAAAGCTGGTCTCAAACTCCGGACCTCAGATAATCCGCCCACCTTGGCCTCCCAAAGTGCTGGGATTATACGTGTGAGCCACTGCACCCAGCCCAAATTTCACTCTTGAGCCATTGGATAAATGGAGGTGCCCTTTCCTGTGACTGGGAAAACTATAGGTGAACAAGATTTAGGAAGAAGATCAGATGCTCAAGTTTAGTCATATTACCTTTGAGATGCCTGTTAGACAACCACATGAGAAGATGAGCCAGAAACGGATATTTAAAGTCAAGTATTTAAAAGGGAGAGGGGCAGATGACAGACATTTACAAAATATCAGTATAAAGATAGCATTTGAAGCCATTGGACTGGATGAAATCACTAGGGAGCGAGCATACAGAGAGATAAAGGCTAGGTCTTGAGCCCAAGGACATTTATAACTACTTTAAGAATATGGGTAGATGACAGGGAAATGAGAAGCCAGCAAAGAAGATGGAAATGGAAATCCAGTGATTTAAAGGGGGTACCAAGAGAGTTGTAGCCCAAAAGCCACAAGAAGAAAGTATTTGAGAAGTTTAGAGAGAGTAGCTATATTGAATGCTGCCGATAGGTCACATACTATGAAAACTAAGAATTTACTACCACCCTTAGTATTGTAGACATTACTGAAGAGAGCTACTTTTGTACAATTCTGGGAAAAAGTCCTAAGGGAGTTGGGGTAAGAGTTAGTGAAAGAGAAGATGTAGAGTTTGCCATAAGAGGAGCATAGAAATTGGGCAATGGTGTCAAAAGAGTTCTTATTAGTTTAAAGCAGGAGATGTTGCTGCATTGTTTGGATGCAGGTGGGAGTGATGTATGAGGGAAGGAAAACTTATGTAATGTAGGAGAGAGGAGTGAAACAGTAGCTAGAGTGCAGTTCTTTAATGGGTGAGAGGGGATGCCATCCAGTGCCCAAGTGGATGGGGTCGATCTTAGATTGGAACCCTGAAAGATTTTGTGTTTGAGTTCAGTGAGAAGCACAAAGAATCTACCACTACAGCTGCTGCCCAAGACAAAGACACCAATATCTCTTACTTGGATTATTGTAGCATCTATTTCATGGTTCTCTTACCTGCAGCAACCCATTACCTGCACTCTTTAAAAGAATGATATTTAAGCTCAATTCCCAGAAGAAGACCTCATGGCTTTCCTCTGCCCTTATGCTGAAGAACACACTCCTTAAAATGGCTTCAACAGTGCTCAATATTTTAAATGGTGATGAAGACTTAATATTTTCTCTTCAATAACATGTTCTTGAAAAAAATGGGGGCAGCTAGCTTCTTTATTTTTTGGTTTCAATTGAATAAGAAAAAGTTCCTCTGTTTTAAAATCATATATTTAAACGTGACCTATTAATCCTTAAACAGTCAGTGTTCAACATCTCTGATCAGCTTCCTTCTGTGATATAATAGAGCCTACTCCTAGGACTAAATCACTTACTGTACATTTCCTTGGTGAAATGTTTAATATTGTGGTCAATGGAAGAAGAATAAAATTTCTAAAAATGATCATGTTATCATGAGTAAACTGTATTTTTAATAACTTCAAGGCACAGCTACTTTCAACCTAGTCCTTTCTATCCCTTACAGACTATACTTTTACTACATAACAAAAAGCCTCTGACCCACAAAAAAATTAAAAGATTTCTTCAGAATGGATTGAGGAAATAATCAAATTATCAGCCTAACAGTCAAATATAGTTTGAGGATTAGAGCCAGATTGGGAATATTAATTAATAATTATAATAATTATTATTACAATTAATAATCTCTTTACTGATGGCTACAAATGAGACCCTTGACTCAGTCTTCATAACTCTGCAGATTATAGTGGGAATATTAAAATGAAAATAATCCTAATCCTCTTTTATTTGTAAATGTACCACACTACCTTTTCTTGGTTGTGATGGTAGGGTTGGAAAAATAAAGATATATGAGTGATTCTAGGATATAATAATGTCACAATATAAAGCAATTTCAGTTAGGGTTGTAGTAACTCTAATTACATTGGAATCCTTCCGCTATATATTAACACATCTGAAAAACTGGGTTAAAAGCTAAAATCTACACAGATGTAAGTTTTTTTATCCAATTTATTTGGGCAATGCAAACAATGGCAGATATGTTGACTTAAATTATACGAGAGTAAGCACTAACCCTCATATTATCATCACTGAGAAATCTAGTCCAACGTGAAATTGGTGTCAGACATCTATGATTTTCAAAGATCCTTGAAAGTTTTTTCTTATCTGCTTTTTCCTTACTCTTTGGTTTCACATGATAATGCAAAATAAAAAAGAAGAAAAGCTGACGGAAGAGAAACAAGTACCCTGGCAATGAGCACAGGATAAGGAAGGATCATCTCTTTAGCAATTAGAAAAAAGTAACAGTATCATAGAAATAGCTTTTCAGTTAATCTTATGTAAGCCTTTCACTTAAAACAGGGAAGTCACACAGCTAATTGCTAAAATACTACTAACAGAACCCAGGTCTTTTGTTCTCTGGTCCAGTATTCTTACTCCAGTAGTCTCACATAAAAAATTAGGAGACTAAACATTTAAAAATTTTAGTCTCCTAGCTTTTCTAAAAGAAGGAAGAAGGTGGAGAGGAGAAGGAGGAGGAGGAGAAGGGGAAAGAGGAAGAAAGGAAAAGATTTGAGTTTATACTCCCACATGACAACAGTGGGTAAAGGGTTAAGATTCTCTTTCTCTGTGGACCACTTTATCTTGGATTAACTTTCTGGCTTTGTTACTCTGGAAACCTGGTAAGGTGAAATGTCAACCACATAAGCAGGCTATATTGTTAGGATACGAATGATCCAGGCTGACTCTGGCTGGAAGGACTGCAAATGAATACATCTGATGAGAAGTTATTGGGTTGGGCTTCCCTCAGTGTGGTGACTCATCACTAGACTTGACCCTTCTCCTGGGGATTTTGGAAACTGTCCCTATAGAAATGTCACAAAAGAGATCTTGGCTCCTATTTAAGGCACAGATCTTCTAAATCAGGAGGCTCTACACTTAGCTACACAAGTTTAACTGCTTTACTCTTGAAATAACACTTAGGAAAAGAGAAAAAAAATTTTTTTAAAGTCCCTAGATTGCTATTTGGACTGTTCCAGGTACTCCCATTGAAGACCAAGGCTTGGCACTGTTCTGTTGGCACACACTGTGTCCTGTACCTAGGTGAATCAGATGCCAAGTGTAACCCATAGAAATCAAGTCAATTTGACTGTCTAGTTGAGCCTAAGAGCACCCTCCTGGGTGCACTGTAGCAACAGTACCCTGTCCCTTATTGATGAGATATACACTCTATACTTTCTCAGGGTCTTCCCATCCCCTAGTATCTTACATCTGGCTCACTCCAATTCAACTGCAGTGTAGTTCCTGAAAATTTAAGAGCCCTATTCTAGATTCCAGGTAGGGTAAGTTATTTCTACAGTAACTTGACAAGGAACCTTTCAAGACAGGCAATAAACTCCTCAATATTTATGAGCTTTAGAGGTACAAAAATCATTTACCAACAGGGTCTGACCTTTTTCTGTTTTGATTCCCACTTTGTCTTTTATTTTTCAATAAAAACAAAAAGCTTGACATTCTGACCCAGTGGGCTTCCAATTTTCTCTTTCCTGCCCCCAGTTTTTATCCACATCTAAGGTATATTAAGAAACAATCCAGCCAATCTTAAAGGCACTTGTGATTTACTTCAGATAATTCTTTTTTAAAGCAATTAATTGGAAATGGATCTTGGAAACACCTTAAGCTATCATATCCTATGACAATTCCTTTGCAGATTTAGAAAAAATAATGTTTTCAAAATAATTGGGCTCTATTTACAAAGATTCAACACAACAATTAGGACTGTATCTCTTAAATAAAAATTGAAGGTGTACGTCAGGATTTTTTTTTTAAAACTGGTTACAGGCTGTCACCAAGCTAGAGGAAGGAGGCCATCAGCACGACATTCATCATTCAGTATTTCCAGGAACTTTATTTGAGAGAATAATCTACCTGCTTTAGTTTTTATGAACCCCCTATGAGTTACAGATGCCAGATGTCTTTTCTCTGGCTGTCTCTCTGATGACAGGCTTAGTGCCACATAAAAGCAAAAGCGGTTGGTGTTGGGGAGGAAACTCACAGCTTACGGCGGGACAGTCCATTATTAATGGAGAAAGTCACAGAGTAGTTAATGCACGGATGTCAGACTTTCCAACTTTCATACAGTCCCCTTGGGAAGTGGTGCTGACAGATGTGTTGAAGGCAGAACTGCAAGCAGAGCAGATAGTCAGCAGGGGATCATTAGTCTGCTTCAAGAGCTAGGGCTCTTGGGTGATTAAGAGGTAACAGCTTACAAGAGCCATGCATAAATTACACATCCCAGGGTCAACACCCAAAATGCTTCTTAATTTTTTTTTTTTTTTTACAAGCCACAGGGTCTGAATGGTGAATATCTTCTACCAGTCTGTCAACAGAAACTCTTAAAACTTTAATATTTCTCTTATCCATGGTCTATAAAAGCAAACTGATTCTACAATTAATTTATCCTGGAATGTTTCTCAGCTTTTACCGGAATAAGAAAATGGTAGACTCTATGTGAAAGGGTGACCAGAAGAGCCCTTGGACTTACTCATTAACTCACTTTAAAGATACTTGTATACAGTAAAGGTGAGAGTTTTTAAAGCTAGGATTACAGAGGATTAATTTTAGTCTTAGCAGTTTTATGTTTTAATGAGTGCCTTCATTCTCATTCTTTAAATTTCAGTCTAGCCACACAAAAGCTTAGGTACTTTAAGCTTTATGGATCTACTTTGATATTCAAACTGGAGAGGTCACATGTGGTCCTTAAGAGTGGAATACCTCCTATGTGATTTCTTGAATGAAACTGCTCATGGTCAGAAAACTGACACAGTAGCATTCTCTGCCTTACTGTAACACAGAGCCCTGAACCTCTGCATTTAATTCAGACTCCATTCTTAACTGTTTATGAGCTATCTGGAATACTAGTACATGATGAGATTACTTATATTAATTGCATTTTATGCTGTTAAAGATTGCTGCTGGTTACATGAGACTTTGTTGAAAATAAAAGGAGAAAGTCTACCAGTGGGAAGCAAATTTGGTGTGGTATCTGCTACCAACTGAAACATGACATATTTCAGATCACAGCCACTTGCAGGCTGCGGACCACTGACTCTCCATCTTCCCTCTACATTTTACTGGCTGGTTTTTAGTGACAAACACCACATTTCCCCAGCTGAGATAAGTATGAAAATGAAAATAGAAGCTGTGTCAACTTGAATTTAAAGTTTTGTAACCTGAAAATGAACTAGCACTCTTAGCATAATGCACTCCCCCTCAAGCAATTTTCTTAACTAGGCTACAGTGCCATTTGGGAACTGGGGTGTTTATATGTATATTTTTTCATTCCCTGCAGAAAGCCAAGTAGTCTGAGCATTGCTGTGTGCAGATTTAATGCACATCACTGCACACTTGCCCCAGTAACATGGTGAGGGCCTGCCACTGGAGATTCTGAACAGCTCCAGGCAGGAGCAAAGCGGATTACTGCCAATCCAGGCATTTTTAGTGATACCCATCTCTCCAGGCAGGATAGCAAGGACAGCTATTTTAACTTGAGTATCTGGAATGATTTTCAAATGAAAAAAGAAGTAATAAAAGAACTATATGGTTTGCAGGAGACCAATGTGTCCATGCATTGTGGAAACTCCTCCAAATAATGCAAACATCTTCCTCCCCGAAAGGCTGCACAAATAATGCTTTTTTTTTCTTTTTTTTTTTTTGGAAAAAGAGGTAATTAACAACAGAGAATCTTGAAAGATCTGAGCTGGAAACCACCTTAGAAATCACTAAATTGAACCACAGAAACGATTCTTTTATTTTAACATTTTTGTTATGTTTATTTCCTAACATATTACAAATAACAGAAATAGAAATCATTGTATAATGAACCTTCATGTTTCATCAACCAATAATTATACACCTTATTTCATTCTATTTGTCGCTACATCTCTATTAAATATGATATTGGCTGTCATTAAACAGGTTATAGAAGTCTCTTTTTACTCTTCATTGTTTTTTTTTTAATGTATACTTTAAGTTCTGTTGTACATGTGCACTCATGATTTTGCTGTCTGTTACTGGTATACAGAAATGCTTGTGAGTTTTGCACATTGATGCTGTATCCAGAGACTTTGCTTAAGTTGCTTATCAGCTTAAGGAGATTTTGGGCTGAGATGATGTGGTCTTCTAAATATACAATCATGTCATCTGCCAATAGAGACAATTTGACTTCCTCTTTTTCTAACTGAATACCCTTTATTTTTTTTTCTTGCCTGATTCCCCCGGCCAGAACTTCCAATACTATGTTGAATAGCAGTGGTAAGAGACGGCATCCTTGTCTCGTGCTGGTTTTCAAAGGGAATGCTTCAAGTTTTTGCCTATTCAGTATGATACTGGCTGTGTGTTTGTCATAAGTAACTCTTATTTGAGATATGTTCCATAAATACCTAGTTTATTGAGATTTTTTAGCATTACGGCTGTTAAATTTTGTTGAAGGCCTTCTCTGCATCTATTGAGATAATCATGTGGTCTTTGATTTTGTTTATTGATTTGCATATGTTGAACCAGCCTTGCATCCCAGGGATGAAGCTGACTTAATCGTAATGGATAAGTTTTTTGATGTGCTGTTGGACTTCGTTTGCCAGTGTTTTACCAAGGATTTTTGCATAGACATTCATCAGGGATATTGGCCTGAAATTTTTTCTTTTAGTTGTGTCTTTGCTAGGTTTTGGTATCAGGATGATGTTGGCCTCATAAAATGAGTTAGGGAGGAGTCCCTCTAGTAGTATTGTTTGGAATAGTTTCAGAAGAAATGGTACTAGTTCCTCTTTGTACCTGTTAGAACTTGGTTGTGAAACCTTTTAATCCTGGACTTCTTTTGGTTGGTAGGCTATTAATTACTGCCTCAATTTCAAGACTTGTTATTAGTTTATTCAGGGATTCGACTTCTTCCTCCTTTAGTCTTCAGAGGGTGTTAAGTTTCCAGGTATTTATCTATTTTTTTCTAGATTTTCTGGTTTATTAGCATAGAGGTGTTTATAGTATTCTCTGATGCCAATTTGTATTTCTATGGGATTGGTGGGGATATCCCCTTTATCATTTTTTATTGCATCTATTTGATTATTCTCTCTTTTCTTCTTCGTTAGTCTGGCTAGTAGTCTATTTTGCTGATCTTTTCAAAAAACCAGCTCCTGGATTCATTGAGTTTTTGAAGGGTTTTTTGTGTCTCTATCTCTTTCAAGTTTGCTCTAATATTAATTATTTATTACCTTTTGCTAGCTTTTGAATTTGTTTGGCCTTGCTCCTTTAGTTCTTTTAATTGTGACATTAAGGTGTCAATTTTAGAACTTTCCTGTTTTCTCTTGTGGGCATTTAGTACTATAAATTTACTTCTACACACTGCTTTAAATATGTCCCAGAGATTCTGGCATGTTGTATCTTCATTCTCATTGGTTTCAAAGAACATCTTTATTTTTGCCTTCATTTTGTTGTTTATCCAGTAGTCATTCAGGAGCAGGTTGCTTAGTTTCCATGTAGTTGTGTGATTTTCAGTGAGTTTCTTAATCCTGAGTTCCAATTTGATTGTACTGTGGTCTGAGAGACTGTTTGTTATGATTTCTGTTCTTTTGGATTTACTAAGGAGTATTTTACTTCTAGTTATGTGGTCAGTTTTAGAGTAGGTATGATGTGGTGCTGAGAAGAATATATACTCTGTGGATTTGGGGTGGAGAGTTCTGGAGATATCTATTAGGTCCACTTGGTCCAGAGCTAAGTTCAAGTCCTAGATATCCTTATTAATTTTCTATCTCATTGATCTGTCTAATATTGCCAGTGGGGTGTTATTATTATAACATTCCATGCTCATGGTTAGGAATAATCAACATTGTGAAAATGGCAATACTGCCAAAAGTAATTTATAGATTCAGTGCTATCTCCATCAAGCTACCACTGATTTTCTTCACAGAACTGGAAAAACAAAAACAAACAAACAAACAAAAAACTAAACCTTAAATTTAATGTGGAACCAAAAAAGAGCAATTATAAAATAATAGACTATTATATATAATAGACTACTATAATAGTCTCCCCCTATTATTGTGTGGGAGTCTAAACCTCTTTGTAGGACTCTAAGAACTTGCTTTATGAATCTGGGTGTTCCTGTATTGGGTACATATATATTTAGGATAGTTAGCTCTTCCTGTTGCATTGATCCTTTTACCATTATGTAATGTCCTCCTTTGTCTCTTTTGATCTTTGTTGGTTTAAAGTCTATTTTATCACAGACTAGGATTGCAACCCCTGCTCTTTTTTTGCTTTCCATTTGCTTGGTAAATACTCCCCCATCTCTTCATTTTGAGCCTATGAGTGCCTTTGCACGTGAAATAGGTCTCCTGAATATAGCACACTGATGGGTCTTGACTCTTTATCCAATTTGCCAGTCTGTGTCTTTTAATTGGGGCATTTAGCCTGTTTACATTTAAGGCTAATATTGTTATGTGTGAACATGATGCTGCCATTATGATGCTTGCTGTTTATTTTGCCTGTCAGTTAATATAGTTTCTTCATAGTGTTGATGGTCTTTACAATTTGGTGTGTTTCTGTGGTGGCTGGCAGTGGCTTTTCCTTTCCATATTTAGTACTTCCTTCAGGAGCTCTTGAAAGGCAGGCCTGGTGGTGACAAAATCTCTTAGCAGTTCCCTGTCTGCAAAAGATTTTATTTCTCCTTCACTTATAAAGCTTAGTTTGGCTGAATATAAAATTCTGGGTTGACAATTCTTTTCTTTAAGAATGTTGAATATTGGCCCCCACTTTCTTCTGGCTTGTAGGGTTTCTGCTGAGAGATCAGCTGTAAGTCTGATGGGCTTCCCTTTGTGTGTAACCCAACCTTTCTCTTGATGCCCTTAGCATATTTTTGTGAGTAACCCATCCTTTCTCTTTGGCTGCCTTTAGCATTTTTCCTTCATTTCAACCCTGGTGAATCTGACAATTATGTTCCTTGGTGTTGCTCTTCTCGAGGAATATCTTTGTGGTGTTCTCTGTATTTCCTGAATTTGAATGTTGGCCTGCCTTGCTAGGTTGGGGAAGTTCTCCTGGATAATATCCTGAAGAGTGTTTTCCAACTTGGTTTCATTCTCCTCATCACTTTCATGTACACCAATCAAGTGTAGATTTGGTCTCTTCACATAATCCCACATTTCTTGGAGGCTTTGTTCATTTCTTTTTACCCTTTTTTCTCTAATCTTGTCTTCTCAGCTTATTTCATTGAGTTGATCTTCAATCTCTGGTATCCTTTCTTCTGCTTGATTGATTCAGCTATTGACACTTGTATATGCTTCACAAAGTTCTTGTGCTGTGTTTTTCAGCTCCATCAGGTTGTTTATATTCTTCTCTAAACTTGTTATTCTAATTAGCATTTCATCTAACTTTTTTCAAGGTCCTTAGCTTCCTTCCATTGGGTTAGAACAAACTCTTTTAGCTCAAAGAAGTTTGTTATTACCCACCTTCTGAAGCCTGCTTCTGTCAATTCATCAGAATCCTTCTCCATCCAGTTTTTGTTCCCTTACTGGCGAGGAGTTGTGATCCCTCAGCTGGAAATGCAGAGATCACCCACCTTCTGCATCCATCTCACTGGGAGCCGTGTACCAGAGCTATTCCTGTTTGGCCATTTTGCTTGCATTCCCTCATCATGTTTTTATTTTTTAATTTTGTTTTTGTATTTTTAATATATAATATGGTATATTTTGAGCAAATACTTATTTTGGCTTCTTTTTAGTTACTTGTACTTTTAAAACTTCGATCTCATTTAATATTCATATCTTAAAGTGGTTTTTCATGAATTGTTGAGTAATGCCATATTTACTTAATGTCTCAGGTTTTTTTCTCATCCATAAGATGGGAATACATAACAATTATATAAGACTTTTGTAAGGGTTAAATGAGCTAATATATGTAAAGCATTTAACATAGTGCCTACATATATTACCACTATATAATTGTTACCAACATTCATAAATAAGAGAGAGGCATTCCCTTTTTGCTGTCTTTGTCAAGTTCTAGTGCCAGGATTATTCTCATTTCATAAAATAAACTGGTAGTCTTTCATCTTGTCTTGGCTGTGACACAAATTATTTGGCAAGAGGATTATCTGAAAACTTTAAAATATTTTCTTTATAAAATGTATAGACCAGAGAACTTGGAGAAAGTAATTCTTACTGAATGGCAAAAACTGGAAGCATTCCCTTTGAAATCTGGCACAAGACAAGGATGCCCTCTCTCACCACTCCTATTCAATATAGTATTAGAAGCTCTAGCCAGAGCAAACAGGCAAAAAAAAAAAAAAAAAAAAAAAAAAAAAAAAAAAAAAGAAAGAAAGAAAGTGTATTCAATTAGGAAAGAAGAAAGTCAAATTGTCTCTATTTGCAGATGACATGATTGTATATTTAGAACACCCCATTGTCTCAGCCCAAAATCTCCTTAAACTGATAAGCAACTTCAGCAAAGTCTCAGGATACAAAATCAATGGGCAGAATCACAAGCGTTCCTATATACCAGTAACAGACTTAAAGAGAGCCAAATCAAGAACAAACTGCCATTCACAATTGCCATGAAGAGAATAAAATACCTAGGAATACAACTAACAAAGGATGTAAAGGACCTTCTCAAGGGGAACTATAAACCCCTGTTCAAGGAAATAAGAGAAGACACAAACAGATGGAAAAATATTCCATGCTCATGGTTAGGAAGAATCAATATCATGAAAATGGCCACACTGCCCACAGTAATTTAGAGATTGAACAGTATGCCCATCAAGCTACCTATGACCTTCTTCACGGAACTTGAAAAAACCACCCTAAACTTCATATGGAACCAAAAGAGAGCCTGCATAGCCAAGACAATCCTAAGCAAAAGGAACAAAGCTGAAGGCATCATGCTATCTGACTGACTTCAAACTACACTACAAGGCTACAGTAATCAAAACAGCATGGTACTGGTAACAAACAGAGATATAGACCAATGGAACAGAACAGACGCCTCAGAGGCAATGCCACATATTTACAACCATCTGAACATTGACAAACCTGACAAAAACAAGCAATGGGGAAAAGATTCCCTGTTTAATAAATGGTGTTGGGAAAATTGGCTAGCCATGTACAGAAAGCAGAAACTGGACTCCTTCCTTACACCTTATGCTAAAATTAACTCCAGATGGATTAAAGACTTAAACATAAGACCTAACACCATAAAAACTCTAGAATAAAACCTAGGCAAAACCATTCAGGATATAGGTGTAGGCAGCAACTTCACGACTAAAACACAAAAAGCATTGGCAACTAAAGCCAAAATAGACAAATGGGATCTAATTAAACTCCAGAGCTTCTGTACAGCAAAAGAAACAATCGTTAGACTTAACCAGCAACCAACATAATGGGAAAAAATTTTTGCAATCTACCCATCTGACAAAGGCCTAATATCCAGAATCTACAAAGAATTAAAACCGATTTACAAGGAAAAAACAAATGAACAAACACATTCGAAAATGGCTGAAGGACATGAACAGACACTTTTCAAAAGAAAACACATATGACACCAACAAACATATGAAAAAATGCTCATCATCACTAGTCATTGGAGAAATGCAAATCAAAACCACAATGAGATAACATCTCATGCCAGTTAGAATGGCAATCATTAAAAAATCCAGAGACAACAGATGCTGGAGAGGATGTGGAGAAACAGGAACAGTTTTATACAGTTGGCGGGAGTGTAAATTAGTTCAACCATTGTGGAAGACAGTGTGGTAATTCCTCAAGGACCTAGAAATAGAAATTCCATTTGATTCAGCAATCCCATTACTGGGTACATATCCAAAGGATTATAAATCATTCTATTATAAAGACACATGCACACATGTGTTCATTGTGGCACTGTTTACAATAGCAAGGACCTGGAACCAACCCAAATGCCCATCAATCATAGAGTGGACAAGGAAAATGTGGCACATATACATTATGGAATACTAAACAGCCATAAAAAACGATGAGTCTGTGTCCTTTGTAGGAACATGGATGAATCTGGAAACCATCATTCTCAGCAAACTGACACAAGAACAGAAAATCAAACACCTCATGTTCTCACTCATAGGTAGGTGTTGAACAATGAGAACACATGGACACAGGGAGGGGAGTATCACACACTGGAGCCTGTTGGGGGGAACTGCCGAGGGACAGTATCTGGTAGGAAGGTTGGGGAGGGACAACAGGGGAGAAATGCCAGATACAGGCTACAGGGGGATGGAGGCAGCAAACTACATTGCTGTGTATGTACCTATGCAACAATCCTGCATGTTCTGCACATGTACCCCAGAACCTTGAGTGCAATAAAAAATTATATATATACTTTATACACATATATATGCTTTATATATACACATATATACATATATATACATATATACATATATACATATACATATATATACATATATACATATATACGTATATACATATATACATATATATACATATATACATATATACATATATATATATATAGTAATTCTTGACAATTTCAATTCCTTCCATAATTGGTGTATTTGTTAATATCTTATACATTTTCCTGTTCAATTTTGTTATTTATATATTTGTAATAGATTGTTCATTTCATCCAGATGTTCAAATGATCCTAGAGTTGTACATAGTTTTTTAAATGATTCTAAATATTTCATAAAAAATTATATGCTCTTCTTAATTTATCACTTTGTGTATTTGTATTTCTCTGGTTTGTTCTTGATCAGATTTGGAGAGAAATATCTCATATATTTTTTTCTGTCTCTCTCAAAGCTCCTCTTGGATGTCTCTCTGTATACTGTTTTCTATTTTCTAATTTACTTATTTTGAGTTTTATTTTCCTTCTTTCCATATCCTAGTTTTGTGCTATTTTCCTTTGAATTCCATGAGGTGAATACTTAAGATACTAATTTTGATTTCCAGGATTCCTTGCATAGGAACAAATTTAAGGTTATTAATTTGTTTCAGGGCATACTTTTCATAAATTGTATAAGTGTAGATACACTTGTTTTCATTTTTTTTCACTTTTGAAAAATAGATTAACATGAATTTTATCTTTTCTTTGAACAAGTAGATATCAGAATTGTGATTTGGAATTTTTAAAAATTTGTGGTGTTGTATAAAACTGACTTATAACTAATTTCTTATTTAGTTGCATTATGGCAGAAAATAAGGCCTGGCCTATATAATTTCAATTTTGTTAAAAAAAATTTTTTTTGGCTAATCATGTAAACAATTAAAGTAGAAATTATGGAAGTGCTTAAAAATAAAATACATAAATATGTATGTTTACATTAAGAAAGGCCAATCATTATTACATTATTCAAATTCTTTATATCCTCATTGTTATTTACTTAACCTATCAAGTTAAGTAACAAACATGCATTAGTAATTTCTCCTCGTATTCCCAAGCTTTTAGCTTTATATATTTTGACTCTATGCTTCATCATGTTCAAAATAATGTAAACGGAATGTCTTCACTGTGGTTTGTGTATTTTTTATAAGAAAAAATTACCTTTATCTAATTTAATGTTTTGTATTTGAACAACGCTTGGTCTAAAACTAATAGTTCTACCCTTATTTATTTTTCTTTTAAAAATCTATTTTGTTAGTAGAATAGGTATTTTGTACCATCATATTTTGTTTAGACCACAAATATTTTTAACTCAATCTGAAGCCCTTACATTTAAAATAAGTTGCATTTCTTTATATTTCATTATAAGCTATATACCCTCATATCTGTCATATTTCTATATTTTTTTTCACTTACGCTTTTTTGTTCATCTTTATTTTGGGTCTCTGGTTCAATAGATAACAACTTCTCTGTTGTTTTTCTTTTTTCTTTCCGTTTTCTTCTTGAGATAGAGTCTCACTCTGTCACCCAGGCTAGAGTGCAGGGACACAATCTTGGCTCACTTCAACCTTTGCCTCCTAGATTCAAGTGATTCTCCTGCCTCAGCTTCCCAAGTAGCTGGGATTACTGGCATGCACCACCATGTCTGGCTAATTTTTAAAGTCATTATGGAGATGAGGTTTTACCATGTTGGCTAGGCTGGTCTTTTTTTTTTTTTTTTTTTTTTTTTAGGCTGGTCTTAAACTCCTGACCTCAAGTCATCAGCCTGCCGTGGCCTCCCAAACTGTTGGGATTACAGGCATGAGCCACCGCACCTGGCCACAACTTGTTTGATTTCATTGTCTCTAGCAACTTAGATGGTACACATCCCATTTTTATTTCTTAGATCTATGCTTTCTTTAATGATTTTTTAACAAAAATTGTGATATGTTTTTAATTATTTATATTTAACAAATTCATGTCTCATACGCAAACACAACAGAATATATGGGCTACTAGGAGTATAGGTATCAGCTGGGCACTACAGATGGAATGGTTTC
Source organism: Saimiri boliviensis (assembly GCF_048565385.1). Classification (NCBI taxonomy): domain Eukaryota; kingdom Metazoa; phylum Chordata; class Mammalia; order Primates; family Cebidae; genus Saimiri; species Saimiri boliviensis. Next base: position 92,977,742 of record NC_133456.1, read on the forward strand.
ATGCTGAAATGAAGTTAAAAGTTATGCCATTAATTTTTTTTTTTTTTTTTTTTTTTTTTTTTTTTTTGAGATGGAGTCTGGCTCTGTCCCAGGCTGGAGTACAGTGGCACCGTCTTGGCTCACTGCAACCTCCTCCTCCCGGTTCAATCGATTCTCCCGCCTCAGTCTCCGGAGTATCTGGGATTACAGGCTCGTGCCACCATGCCTGGCTAATTTTTTGTATTTTTAGTGGAAATAGGATTTCACCATGTTAGCCAGACTGGTCTTGAACTCCTGACCTCAGGTGATCCACCAGCCTCTGCCTCCCAAAATTCTGGGATTACAGGAGTGAGCCACCATGCCCCACCTAAAAATATATATTTTTTTAATTTTCCAAATCCTGTGAGTATATCTCTGGAACTGTATATAACAACGTGTATAAAACACCAAGTGTTTTCCTTAAGTTCCTGGCAGCTCCCAGTAAATAGCCTTTCTTTTTAAATTATTAAAATAATACCATAATATTTTTAACTCCCTCTCAAACATGAGAAAGTACAAACGTTTTTACTATTAAAAGGATGATGAACTCACATGGAATGGCAAGTATGTGATGATATTAAATAATAAAATAATATGTATACACTGATGATCTATCTTTACCAAAATAACAAAATAATATGTATACACCGATGATCAATCTTTACAAATCACTTTGATTACATATGGATTGGAACTTTACTACCTAATATTCATATTTGTGAAGCTTTCCAATATCATACTTTCATTTTATATTCTTTATAAAAACTTACCTAGTTAGTCATGCTTATCACTAATTCAATTTTCTACCATGTTCATTTGACTTTTTACTGAGTCTGCATTGCAGATTTTAATATTTTCATTTCTCATCATTGCCAGCTCCTTTCAAACCTCAATCTATATTGGCAGCAGCTCTCTTTTTACATTGGCATCTTTGTTTCATAGAAACCATGTTTTCTCGTACTTGACTGAAAGCACAATGGAGATGCATCCATTGATTTTCTTACATTTTCTTAGGGCATTACTTCCACATGCATTTTCATTTTGCTTTGTTTTGCTTTGCATCCTTAGCCAATGTCTGACATTTCCCCACCTTTTCGATCCCTTTTTTCACTAAGTATTTTCCCAACTCATCATAATAGTGTAGATTTATTTTATTATTTATTTACATAGTATAGACATTTAATTTTTATTTAATTCTGTGACTCTAACACATTGGTTGTAATTCTATCGAAGCCTTGGTTTCACCAGCTAAGAATGGGTGCATCCCTCTATTTCTAAAAATTGACTGCATAGGGCTCCCAGAAGCTCAACTTTTAAATCTTAAGTTTGAAGCAATTTAATAACTATTTTCTATTTCTATCTTACTGGTGTCTGGCTATCATTGATTTCATAAGATTTTGAGGAACAAAAATGGAACTTTCTATTGCTTTAGTCACCACTGAAAACTGAAACACCTTTCCCCTTGTCCGTACGCATGGGCCATGTTGCTTCTTTTGACAACCTCCCCACTCTAGGCTTATATATGGCTGTTCTGTCTAGAATACTCCTCCTTTCCTTCTATTCTCTCATTCTTCTGATCTGAACCTCAGAACTACTTCTTCAAGGAAGCATTCTCTGACTCCCCAGTCTATATCATGTTCTTCTATTTTACATGGTCACCGAACCTTGTTTCCCTTTCCCTCACCCCCACCTCACATCTAAAAGCACACTTCTCAGTGTGATGATCTCATTACCCACTCCTCCCGAGCAGACCTGTAGGCTAAATGGCAAGAGAAAACACTGCTTTTGTTCACTCCTCTATCTGCCCTGTCTATGACAAAGCCTGGTATCTGAAAGGTTCTGCCAAAATCTCATATTTTTACTTTTTAAAAGAAATCTATTCCTTACCTTTGAAATCCTAATTTACATAATTCACTGGAACACAATCGTAAATCTCATTCATCACAACTGTGTCCATTGAAGTAAACTGCAGTTGTACATTTAGAAGGAGTGCCAGCTTGCAGAGACAGTGAACAAATTCTCAAGGTAACAAGAGAAGAAGGTGCATGAATGTCTTATATTTGGGTACTCATTTCAGAGAACTACCATAGCTATCTTATTTTTCAGTAAGTGGGAAAGGAAGAAATATAATCCTTAAATCATCCACCTTTTGTTTTTAAAGGTCCTGTTTATCTCTTCAAAAAGCAAACTGTGGTTTGCGCAAAATAATAAGAACTGGGCTTCGAACATCTAAAACTGAGGCATCTAGGCATTTCCCAGGTGTTTCCTGGTGTATGTGCTGATTTGAGGGAATGAGACAATGTAAATTCCAAAATACTTCACAAAATAGAGATTCTTTGGATATTTCTGAAATGCTATGTTATCAGCTGCAACTATCTTTCCAGCTGTGCCTGCCATATGGATTTATGAAGTCCTGTGGAGTGTTGTTAAGATACAACTCCTTTCCAGGGGTTAATTGTGACAGTGAAGATTGTGATGATATGTTAACCTGCAACCAGATGATGGGAGAAAAAAAAGGGTGTGTTTTGGCTGAAGATGGGAAGAGCTCCTTTGGCTCGGTACAAAGTGAATGCCCATTGTTTTGTTAGCAGAACCACTTATTCAAGATATCAAGAATATTCTCTCAGTCAGTCTCTGAATTAAACCTTATACATTTCTTTGAATTCATAATGCAGGCAGAGTTGGTCTCTCTATAAAACTATTATGCATTATTTGGAACTTTGTATTTATTCAATTTATCTACAAATGTCAAAATCATTAGTGGATATGAAAAACTCCAATTGCCGTGATTGATTTGAAATTTTTTTTTATCCATATTGCTTGTTACTGAGTAATATACAGCTACTCTAGTAAACCATTGCCTTTTAAATAAGTATTTTGATATTACATAGAATCAAACGCTTTAATCCTACCCTCAGACAAAATGCCATGATTTATTCCTTTGCATGTGAAAATGAATTTCACTTGACAAAATGTATGGTTTTCTGTGGTCTTCAACTTGGCTTTTTCTCAATTATTTTGTTCCTAAATGTCTGAAAACCCAACTGAGCAATTAAACGTATCAGAAAAATTACCAACTTCTTATTTGGGCCTAAGACTCATAGGTTCAAAATCCCTGACAGTGGAAAATATTCCATTTCTGAGCCTTCAGTTTCTAAGCTCCTAACCAGGGTCTATTTCCAAATTTCCAGGACTCAGTCACCATTTCCCCATTCTATGTGCTGCATCATCATCCTGCTTAATTCCACGTAACATCGTGATGCACTGACCTGACAAAATACCGATACCTTGCTAAAAATGTAGCCAAAGAATCACTCATTCCCTTTTCAGCTGAAAAGATGAGATTCACAGGGTATATTTCCAGCAGGCATTAAAACAAGAATGGTTCCCATTTATCCTATAGTGAGTGATTGTCCACTGGATTATTTATGAAATGCTTGGCCAGATTCATGTTGTTGAAAGATCTGTGTTGATCATTTGTTCTTTTCTGGCTAGTACCTCCCTGTTAGCACTCCCCTGGACGTGTAATGTTTTTCACATCTCTAGACTCTTCATGTCCCAACCTATGTTCCCCCACAAAGTCATCCTTCACTGCTTTCTGGAACAGGACAACTCCAAAAGAAAAAGCTCTGTATGTGGTTGAGCTTTGTTGAACGATCACAGTTTGTACATCATTTAGCTTTATGGATCTATTCTCACTTTCCAAATGTTATCTCCTTTTGGTACTAATGTGTTTGGCCCTTACTCTGATATCAATGGGCCTTTAGTTCTAAGGATCAAAAGTGGAGATAATCTTTTTTATTGTTTTTGGATGTTTAAAAAGAAACTAGAGATCTACTCAATTTGAATTTAAAACTATATATTCACAAATACATTTGCATGATGCCTTTCATGAAAGTAAGCACAGACCAATTGTCAAGAGAGAAGCTGGGTAATTAGAGCCATCATTAAGTTCTTGGCTTCTGCCCAATAAAGCACATGGAAACATGTGCACAAAAGCAAATGAAGAAAAAAGGAGTTAGAAAACAAATTTCCTGATATTTATTTTGCTATTTTTTAGTCAAATTATTATCTTTTCTGAATAATAAGGTATTTAATTAACTGATATTTATTAAGTAGCTGAGTCTATTTCTAAGTGCTATGGCCAGGAACCTGCTATAGCTGTAAAAACACCTTAAGCATCTCTCTTACTAGAACTAAAAGAAGAATTAAATTAGGAAGTATATAGCTACTATTTTTTGAGGAACTCTTCTCAGAAACCAGACCACCAATTCTCTATAAAGTTACTTTAAGAAACTGGAGGCTCAGGCCTGGCATGGTGGCTCATGCCTATAATCCCAGTACTTTGGGAGGAAGGTGGATCACGAAATCAGGAGTCCGAGACCAGCCTGGCCAAGACGGTGAAACCTTATCTCTACTGAAAATACAAAAAGTTAGCTGGGCATCATGGAGGGTGGCTGTAATCCCAGCTACTTGTGAGGCTGAGGCAGAGAATTGCTGGAACCCAGAAAGTGGAGGTCGCCATGAGCCGAAATTGCGCTGCCACTGTACTCCAGCCTGCGTGATGGAATGAGACTTTGTATCAAAAAAAAAAAAAAAAAAAAAAAGAATAAAAAGATAAAAGAAACTGGAGGCTCAGCTATATAAAGTCTATAATTTTTCTATGACCACCAAATGTTTGTTACTTATATAAATTTATTTTTTCCAATCATAAGTATATAGTTGTTGACATCTAGGCATTCAAAAGTATAGTAATGAAACATTCAAGTTATTTTAAAAAGAGTTGACAGGAAAATTCAAAGTCAAAAAGTATGTCAGTAGCATCATAGAATATACTTCACCAATTTCAGAGATAACTGACATCAGAAATATCCATCTCACTTCTCCTTGTCGTATCTGGTAGAGGAGAAGCAAATCACTCTTGTAGACATGCCAGGCCCCAATTCCTCCCTTTTGCTTCTTTTGCTCATTCTTTCTTTGAGCTAAATGATCTCATGGATGAGAGAAGTGGAGCTGGCCTTTGGTGTAGTGGGGGCAAATACTCCCTCCTGGTGGTCTATCCTCTCCACCCAGGCCATTTGGGTCAGACAGTTTATCGCAAGTAGTCCCTGATTACTGTGGCTCCTTTTTTTCTGCTCAATGGGTGAAAGAGGAGATTTAATGAATGCAGAAAGGTATCACCTCATAAACGGTTTCACATTATTCCATGTTGATTAGATCACTAATGTGCTGTAACTCCCTCTGATTGGCAAAGTGGGAAGAGAAAAAAGGGAGGAACTGGTCAATTATATTTTAGATAAAGGAGTCCAAGTTCATATCTTTCAAAGGAACATGGTACAGTCAAGGAGCACCAAATAAGATCACTTTAAGAATATTTAATTCCTGGATGGGCATGGTGGCTCATGCCTGTAAACCCAGCACTTTAGGAGGCTGAGGTAGGAAGATCGCTTGAAGCCAGGAGTTTGAGACCAACTTGGGCAACAAAATGAGACCCCATTTCTACCAAAAAATAAAATAATTAGCCCAGGGTGGTGGCTCATGCCTGTAGTCGTAGCTACTCAAGAGGCTGAAGTGGGAGGATTGCTTGAGCCCAGTTTCAGCCTGCAATGATCCATGATCATGCCACTGCACTCCAGACTAGGTGATAGAGTGAGACCCCGTTACATGAAAAACAAACAAAAGAACATTTAATTTCTGATTTTAAAAAAGGATATCTAGTAGTCTATGATGTTGATTAACCTATCATTACCTAATTGTTAACCTTTCCCCTCTGAATTAAGATTGATGTCTACTTAAGTGAATATATAAATTTCCTCTGTTATGAAATGGAAATCAGAATGCATGTTCCACAAAAATTATATTGTAAAAGGTGGTTTAACTCAAGAATGTTTGGCTGACTCTCACATTCTTGAAGAATGGCATAGTAGCAGTATTTCAAAACAATTCCCAACCAACATTTTAAACCTCATGTAAAAGCAAGTTCTAAGACCAGATGATAAGAACCCATATTTTGCCTTATTACAGAACCTTTTCTGATTCATTGATTTCCAACATGATCAGTGTTAACCTACTGGGCGCCTACGGTTTTTAGTTTATTTGCAGGTGATAAGGCATCTCTCAGGGAAGTCAATTCTCAGGTGACACAAAATGGGTATCAATAAGCAGCTATCTCAGTGGTGGCCAAGAAACAAACACTCAGGACCCGAAGACCATTAGCTATCCTTTCTTATTTGTGGTTTCAAAACCAGGAACTATATTTGGGCACTTCTCTCATTATGCACACACAAACACACACGCACAAACACACACACACACACACACTCTCTCTCTCTCTCTCTCTCTCTCTCACACACACACACAGACACACACACACACACACACACACAGAGAGAATGAGACAGAGAGGGAGAATATGAGATGACTAAAGTGAAATGCTGGGCCTTTCCTTGTTCTCATATGTACCTTCAATCATGTTCCCAATATGGCCAGAAAAGGTGATCAATACTTAAGAGAAGTGTTCTTATAATGTTTTATGACAATTAAGTGATTGTTAATTTTGTAACCATTTAAAAGTCTCACATTCTGCTTTTTTAAGCTGCCACATAAAAATATATTTAAGACAACATTCTTTAGTCTATTAAAAATACTCTCAGCATTATTTCAGCAGTATTTTTAAAGTCCGGGATCCTCCCAAGTCTACCTAGTACCTTATTTTTCCTAAGGAAATGGAGTCCAGGCACATACTGCACACTAAATAGAAAATGCAAATATAAAGAATCACACAGGGTTCGGTTTATGAGAAGACTATTGGTAGAGTTTACCTTAACTGTAAAGTCTTTAAGAGCAATTGCTAAATGTTATAAGAATGACAAATAAAGCCACAATGCCAGAGCATAACCAATTTATGTTAATAATAGATGTAAGTTTCATATAAATCTCTTGGGAGATGTATCTGAAAAGCATTTGCCTACATCAAAGTTGTTATATGAATGTAAATCAAGAATCACGTATCTCCAAAGATGAGCAGTTCTCTGATTTAACTTTGATTTCAAGCTTAAGCAAATGAAAACAATCAAACCAAGCCTAATTAATAAAATCATGACTGTCTGGAAGTGTTGACTGTGCAAATTGCTGCCACATTTGTTATGATGTCTTTTTATCCTCATAACAGAATTGAAAGTTTTACAGGACAAAGATGAATTCCATTTGGTTGGCTTTATAGTAGTGTGTGAGGATTTGAAAGTGATGCTAGGAACCCAGATATGGGGAAGGAGAGAGAGCCTGAAAATGGTAACGAGAGAAAGGAGAGGGAGTAAGCTGGAAGTAGAGGGACTGCTTCCTAAGGAAAGTTACCAGCTGCCCAAAGCACAGCTGACAAACCTAAGACCCAGCCAGGTGAATGTCAATAGCCTAGGGTGTCTGATATGATGGGTAGGGCCCAATAACTAGACTTCCTAGACTTCAGCTATACTTAGAATGCAAAGAATAGCATGTTATGGTTGGAGGTTTGGAGTGGGGCTAAAATGGGATTTCATGCACCTTTGGGTAAGAAATGAGAACAATAGCTAAGCTAAGTGTCTGGACTGAGGAGGCACCTGAAAATCTTAAATTATATAAAACTGGTAAACCTGGGAGCCAGTTTGGGGAAAAGAATGAGAATAAGGCATTGAATGTGAAGTTAGGCAGAGCGAGCAACTTAACTTGAATGTGGACATCTTGAAGATTATTATGCTGGGAATAGAGGATGCTAAATTTCAGCACAGTATGATTAGTCCTGGCTCAGTGACCTATCAGCATAGTTTAGACTAAGTAAGAAACTGGGTGAGTATAATTCTGAAGGTGATATCTTGATACCAAAAGCTGAGTATGTATAAGAAAACAGAAACAATTTCTGGGTTTGTCTGTTTGTTTGCTGTTAATACAGGATCTCACTCTCTTGTCCAGCCTGGAGAGCAGTGGTGTGATCATAGCTCACTGCAGCCTTGAACTCCTAGGCTCAAGGAATCCTCCTAACTCATCTTCTCGAATAGCTGGGTCTATAGGCACACACCACCACACCTGGCTAATTTTTAAAATTATTTTTTTTAGGCTAGGCATGGTGGCTCACACCTGTAATCCCAGCACTTTGGGAGGCCAAAGTGGGTGGATCACCTGAGGTCAGGAGTCTGAGACCAGCCTAGCCAACATGGCAAAAAACTGTATCTACTAAAAATAGAAAAATGAGCTTGGTGTGGTGGCACATGCCTGTAGTCCCAGCTACTCCTGAGGCAGAGGTGGGCAAATCATTTGAACCCAGGAGGCAGAGGTTGCAGTGAGCTGAGATCATGACCCTGCATTCTAGCCTGGGTGGCAGAGTGAGACTATCTCACAAATAAAATAAAATAAAATAAAATAAAATAAAATAAAATAAAATAAAGTAATAACAGTAGTAATGATTATTTTTTGAGGTGGACTCGCCCTCTTGTCACCCAGGCTGGAGTGCAATGGTATCATCTCGGCTCACTGCAACCTCCGCCTCCGGGGTTCAAGTGATTTTCCCACCTCAGTCTCCTGAGTAGCTGAGATTACAGGCATGCACCACCACGCCTGGCTAATTTTTGAATTTTTAATAGAGATGGGCTTTCTCCATGTTGGCCAGGCTGTTCTCGAACTCCCAACCTCAGGCAATCTGCCTGCCTTAGCCTCCCAAAGTGCTGGGATTACAGGTGTGAGCCACCACACTCGGCCAATAAAATTATTTTTTAGAGACGAATCCTCCCTGTGTTGCCACGTTGATCTCAAATTCCTGGGCTCAAGTGATCCTCCCACCTTGACCTCACAAAATGCTAGAATTACAGGCATGAGGCACTGCACCTGACCAGAATGCTATTTCTAAGTATGAATCCCTAGGAAAAGCCAGACTTTTTTTAGTTTTTCATTTCCTTTATGAACAAAAACATGAAGTCAAAGGTAATGTCTAATATAACTATATTTTATTTTGAATTATTTTAAATTGGCTGGTACAGTGGCTCATGCCTATAATCCCAGTACTTTGGGAAGATCACTTGAAGTCAGGAGTTTGAGATCAGCTTGGCCAACATGGTGAAACCTTGTCTTTACTAAAAATAGAAAAAATAGCTAGGCATGGTGGTGCATGCTTGTAATTCCAGTTACTCAGGAGGCTGAGGTGGGAGAATCTGCTTGAACCCAGGAGGTAGAAGTTACAGTGAGCTGAGATCATGCCACTACACTCCAGCCTGGGTGACAGGTGAGACTCCATCTCAAAAAATAAATAACTATATGAATTATTTTAAATAAAAATTTCATGTAAGAAATGCTCAGCCCTTCTGCCTGAGTGATGTGGAAATCAAAGCACTCCATCTCAGCAGGGCCAGACCTGGGCTACTTTTGTAGATGATCCAAGTGAATGGAGCTTAAATCTGGAGCTGCCTCCAAGTCAGTGAGTCAGCTAGAGTTTTATGGTTTTGTTGTTTAGTTCTGAGACAGAGTCTCACTCTGTCACCAGACTGGGGTGCAGTGGCACAATCTTGACTCACTGCAACTTCTGCCTTCTGGGTTCAAGCAATTCTCCTGTCTCAGACTCCCAGGTAGATAGGATTACAGGTGCACAGCAGCACGGCCCACTAATTTTTGTATTTTAAGTAGAGATGGGGTTTCACCATGTTGGCCAGGCTAGTCTCAAACTCCTGACCTCCCACCTCAGTCTCCCAAAGTGCTAGGATTACAGGTGTGAGCCACCATGCCTGGCCTGGTTTTTTTTTTTTTTTTAACAGCCTTGGGGACTCTACCCCAGATTTGTGGAATCAGAATATCCTTGTGAACAGGTTGGACACCTACGGTTTTAACAAGCTGCCCTCTAGTTTCTCAAGCTGTCAACCCCCACTGGCCAGAGGTAGGGTGTGCGTGGGAACCACAGCTGTGAATGAGGGCATCTCAAACTTTAATGTGTATATGAGCACTTGGAGATCTTATTAAAATGCAAGTTCTGATTCAGTAGGCTGTGGTGGGGTCTGAGATTCTACCTTTTTATCAAATTTCCAGGTGAGACCAAAGCTGCTGGTCCATGGACCACCCTTTGAGTAGCAAGCACCTTGGTGACATATAAAAGGAAGTCATGAACAAAAACCTCTTTTGATGAACAGTTTGTGAGGATTTTATTGATGAATAACCTAGAAATTTTTGTATATTGGAAGGAAGAATCTCAAAGTTCTTCTGCTCAATGTCTATTTAATGAGAGCTTGGTTAAAGGTCATGAATTCCTGGTGCCCAGTGACCCTGGAGTTGACAGAAAGCAAAGTGGACATTCTGGACCTCAATAATCTTTGTTTCTAATAGGAAGGAGCACCAAAGAAAGCCAGAGTCCCTCAAAGTGATTTCTACTTTTTAGTGTTTTGTTCTATTCAATGGTAAAAATCTATGCAAAAACATCACATCTGAATTCATAGATATAAACCAAGAGATGACAAAGATGCCACACATAGTAATTGGTAGAGTGCTGGAAATACCTGCTGACTGAAATGCTTTTCAAAACAGATTAATTGCTGCTCATTTTTCTGCTACCCTAAGAAGGTCTGACATCGCACAGCTTTCGAAATAGGACAGGCAGCATCCCTTACAATGGATTTCATGCCATTACTCAGTACCCCACTGATATAATAAAAGGCTGACTCATTTCCTTTCCTCTGCATGATCTGTTACAATGGAAACCAGGAGACCATATGCTGGGTCTAAAATGCTCAGTATGCCAAGTGGCTCACAATGATTCTGCCAGTTTAGGGTGACACACAGTCCAGAAAAGCGGTGAGAGAATCACTGCTGTACTGTTGCATTGGAGCCTTTTGAGAAATTGGAAGGATTTCATCAGATAATCATTGTCTCCCTTGCCTGAAACTGATGGATGGCTGAGATGCTCTCTTATAACCTTGAAGATCTTTTTTGTTCTTTTCTCAAAAATTTCCTAGCCGTGCCGGCTTTGCCCACAGCATTACTATGCATGCCGTTTCTAATAGAGCTCATAATAAGAATGTTTATTTCCTTGTCTTTCACCATCAAGATTGTCAGGAATGTCAGCACAGCTCAAGGAACTGGATTTCAGAGCTGCTGACTGCTGCCAGCAGAGACAGGTGCATTTCAGTAGATGTCTATGGAAAATTTTAATACATTTCTCTGTGGGAAAGGGAGAGTAGTCAGGTACTTCACTGTGCAGCAGCACAGCATCACTTCATGTGTTTTGCCTTTCCTAAAGAGATCATTATACCAGAGAGTAGTGGTATTTTATTTTCATATACCTAGAAGATTAATTTTTAGATTTGCAGTCATGTGATGAAAGCTTAATGCAGTGAAGGTAGCCTGCAGGAGAAATTAGTAAAATCTACAATTTTAATTTTGATCGGACTTCATATTAAAAGGAGAAGTGTTAGTCTGAGTGAACTTCACCTGAATCTAAATATATATCCACAGTGGAGTGGTTGTCTCATGTAAAGGACAGGCCTTCAATAATGCAAACACACTTGATAAACAAGATGTTTAGCCCTTATTGAGTTATAATTATTGATATAGTCAATAGGGATTTGAGAGACTTCTTTAATCTCTTCGTTTTATACATAGGCAGAGTGAGGCATAAAAAAAATTGATGATATTTTCCCAGTATCAAATAATGATTTGAAACAGAAAGAGGATAAAAACTCATATCCTGGACTCCAGATTTAGTGCTTCTGATACTAACTTGAAAGGAAAATGAAATTCTAAAGAATAATCCCATTTTCCAAACACAAACCTTTGAAATCAAACCTAGATTTTCTGTCAGTGTTCAAAAACCGGAAATCCTAACAATTCCATGTCCCTGATCCAGACATAGAGGGGAACCTGGCTCTCCCACCCTTCCTTCATATGTAGTATGCTTGAAATACACACATTTTACCTCCTTTACTAATTGCTATTTTCTGCTGAAAATGTTAGCTCAGAATTAGATGAGAAAGGAAACACTGCAACTTTTGAATGGAGGACAAAAATAAATGTGTTTTTCAAATTCGAAATTTAAAAAGTTTCTTCTTTTAATCATATGGAAGGCAAAACTGAAAATTAAGGCAATAACAAGAATAGCAGATATTGAACTAAACTTCAGCCTGAGCTTCCAAGAGTAGAGTTTATCAATCTTGTCATTACAGATCTTAGTGAAATCCTAATAAATGTCACTACTTATTAAACCTCCACATGACTGAATCCTTTATGTGCAGTTATATTTGCCCTTTAGTCATTATAGGTCCTTTAAGTTGACACTTCAAGTTGCCTACACATCTCTCCATACTCTCCCTTATTAACAAAATTATGATATTTTCCAGGTCATGAAATATTTGATTTTTCACTCTCCTTTGCCACTGGGGTGATCAATGAAATGGAGGCAAAGTCCTCAAGCAAAAAAAAAAAAAAAACTTTAGATAACGAAGGTAAATTGAAATGGACAAAAACAAACTTTCGCCTTTTGTCTTTGCTTCTTCCCATGTGATCTGGTTTGGAATGCAGACTTCATGCCTCATCCACACCACATGCTCAGCACTTCAGAGTGGGATCAGTGAAGGGCATGAGTCCTAGAAGACATCCTCAAGAAGCTGTGCTAGCTTTAGATTACATACCTTTGAAATTCTTGCATGCCAGCTGGGTGCACTGACTCACCCACCCCTGTAATCCCAGCACTTTGGAAGGCCATGGCGGGTGGATCACTTCAGGTCAGGAGTTTGAGACAAGCCTGATCAACATGGTGAAAACATCTCTACTAACAATGTAAAAATTAGCTGGGTGTGGTGGTGGGAGCCTGTAATCCCAGCTACTTGGGAGGCTGTGGCATGAGAATCGATTGAACCTGGGAGGCAGAAGTTGCAGTGAGCCAAGAACCAAGATCACACCACTACACTACAGCCTGGGTGACAAAGTGAGACTCTGTCTCAAAAAAAAAAGGAAATCTTGCATGTGAGAAAAACAATATTGTGAGCTGGGTTTTCAGTTATTTGCAGTTAAATGCATTCCTAACTGATGTAGTTGTTATGAGTCTCCACAAAGTGATCTTAGATTCTATGGTCAAGGCACTTTTTTTTCTTGGTCTGATCCTGTGATACTGTGATTAATAAGAAATATGTAAATACATATTTCATCTATATCCCAAAACTCTTGTAATTTCCTGAATGATACTGGTGAGAAGAGTGTCTTTTGTTATTCATAAATAGGCCCCTTTCAATTATACTTGAGTTTATGCTAATGAGGTGACTCTTGGTGAAGCCCTTTGACTGGTTGTCAGAGGAACCAACCAAATAATTAAAAGGTTAAAACTTTCAGCCTCTTTATTCCCCACTCCTGGGGATGGGAGAAGGGCTGAAAATTGAGTTCAATTACCAATGGCCATAGATTTGATCAATCATGCCTACATAACAGAACCTGCATGAAACCCCTAACCGACGGGGTTTGGAGAGCTTCTGGGTTAATGAACACATCCATATGCAGGGAGGGTCCACAAGGGTAGAAACTCCTGCATCAGAACCCTTCGGCCCTCACTCGCTCCATATATTTATCTGGTTGTTCATATGTATCTTGTATAACAAACTGGTATGTTAAGTGAACCATTTTCCCTGAGTTCTGGGAGACATCCTAACAAATTATGGAAGCCAAGAAGGGAGTTAGGGTAGTCCCTACTTTGTAGCCAGTTAGTCAGAAATATGGGCGGTCAAGGCTTTGCAAGTGGCATCTGAAATGGAGGCAGTTTTGTGGGACTGAGCCTTTATCCTATGCGTTCTGACGCTAACCATCCTAGAGTGGTTAGTGAGGTAGTTAGCGTCAGAATGGAATTGAATCATTGGACAGCCAGTTGGTATCCAGAAGATTGGAGACTTGGTTGTTGGTGTGGAAAAAAATGCATACATTTGGTATCAGAAGTACTGTGAGCAGAAACAGCTCACAGACAGTTCAGACCATCCAGGAGATGAAATGACGCAGGGCCATCTTTTTTAACCCAATCAAGTTGTAAGAAGTATGAGTCATTTAAATTACACTGCATTACCAAGCAATAGCATTCTGACTTTGGTTGACTCAGGTGTCTTTCCTCTTGTGCCAGGTAGACAGCAGTGGGGTGGAAAATTTGCACAATCTGACATTTTCCTACATTAATGATGGGAGGCATTCACAATCTTTTTTCCTCTACATGAAGGGGCTTCGGGAATCTCTGTAAATGACACCGTCCACTCAGCTGGTGTCAGAAGGGAGAACATTCAACAAAAAAATAACAGTGAGTGAAGTGTACACATGTCAGTGCATTTATATGTACCTCCAGAATGGGGTGGCGGGCCGCACAGCAGTACCATTCCTTGACCTCGGCGGACAGACACAGTGCTTCTTGTTCTCGTTTTAAAGTTGTCAAGATCTGTTGGGAGAAATAAGGGGAAAAACATTTAAAGTCCTAAGATATCATGGGAAAGTATCACTATTTCAAAAGAGAATCATTCTGCTCAAAACAGCATTGGTAGCACCCATAACAAAGGAATTCACGAGACCTTCTTTTTATACAATGTTGTCCCATCTTCCTTGCTTTTATGGTTATACTGTTCACTAAAGTATCCATTTGCCACATGTACCTATTTTGATTTAAAAGAATTAAAATTCAATACAATTTATAATTCAGTTCCTCAGACACTAGTCACGTTTCAAGTGCTCAATAGCCACATGCACTTAGTGATTACCATATTGGCCAGCAGAGAAATAGAAGACTTCCATCATGCCAGAATATTATATTGGATAGTACAGGTCTAGGTGAAGACACTAAAGATGTTAAGTGACCTGCCCAAGACCTCTCTGTATTTAAATATCATTATTGGGATGCAAACTCTTGTTTTCTGACACAATTATGTTCACTTCACAAACCATTCTATTATATGCAATTATACTTGTCTCTCCATACATACCCAGTGTGTGACTCTCTCTTTATACACATACACAACTCTCTATAAAATGTACAGATATATATACAGATACATAATTGTTTTAAAGTTCTTGTGGTATACTTAAAAATGTTTAGAAGGTAGTGTTCATGGTTCTTTTTAGAAGAATGTTTTATTCCCTCAAAAACGTCAAGTCTGGTTAGAGAGATAAGACATTTCTAAACCCAAAGATCACAGTTTAATAAGCAGTTACAAGTACAAATGAGTTAATATAAGAAATATGTCTAATAAAGTGAGACATATTGTTGTTCACGAAACAGTTTTTCTTCCACCCTCCCAAATGTAAATCTCTCAATGAGGAGTGTGTTAACTGCCGTTTCAATTTTTGTTATTATATTTGATTTAATAACATTTTATCAGATTTGAGGACTTCCAATTCAAGCATGTTGTGCAGGGCTGCAAGCCATCTGGCTGTGCACACTAGAGCAGAGTGACATTTACTGATGATTTCCTCCATGCTGGCCATTTTGGTAAGTATTTTATGATTATTATCTCATGTACTCCTGACAACAATTGGGAAGGCTGAAGTTACAAAGTAGAATGTTTCCACATTCAGGCTTAGTTTCAAGGAGTGCTAAGGATATTTTTTAAATTGCACATATACGTGTCTTAATTACCAGATTCTTCTAGAATTAGGGATCTTTTAAGTTTATATATTATTGTCTTCATCACTTATATATTCACAAAAATTCCATTAAGTACTATCTGATTGCCAGCTCAGAAGGCAAGCATTGTGAGAACACAGCTTCTGTCCTGTTAGGGCTCAAGATGGCAGGTCTGACACATAACACCTAATCATAGCAACCCAGAGATTTCCAGGGTTGGGCTGTCAAAAGTGCACATGAAGGACACATACATGCTCAGCACAAAACAAATCAGTGTTATGATTTGAATTATATTTCTGATGTAATAAGCTTCTTTATATTCAATGGACACCAAGTGAAGGTAGAACATGGTATTTTTCTTCTCTTTATGGAAACGGTCTGAGATTTCTTCAAAAGGAATTAAGCCAGGATTTTTAAAAACTTTGTCACAGAATGAATATTTTAAACCATTATCCCTAAAAGTGGCACTGAATCAGTCCGAATTGTCACTTCTGAATATAGGTTCTTAGAGTAAGTCATCTACATTTTTGCACAGATATCCCATTCAATTTCGAGAGTTGCATGAAAAATTAAGAGTTGAGAGACAGTAGAGATCAGGCATCATCTAGGCAAAACCAATTATGGTTTCTGACCAGAGAAATAGTATTAAGAAATGAGCAAGAAAACGAGAAATAACTGCAATGATTTTTAAATATCTTTCCTCAGTTTAAAAAGACTGAGGAAATGTGCTTTTCTTCTTAGCTTATAAATTCATTCACTTCTATAAGTTTTAGGCATTTGAAGTATATCTCATTAAATCTCGTATTTGAGAAAATAATCAGAAACATTTATTAGTTATTAATTGAAATAGATTCCAAATGATAAACCATTCCTATACAGCAAATAGAAAGACTGTATTTCGGCAAATCTGAGTTTGAAAACCATCTCTGCCACTTATTAACTGTGTTGACCTTGGGCAGATCTTAATTTTCTCATAAATATGATGGAATGAATGTGCTTTGTTTCAACATAAGAATCAAGTGAAAGATTTAATGAGATAATCTTTGAAAGGGCATGAAGACAAGCACAAGATGTTTCATGCTACAAGGTTGGTGCTCAGTATGCGTTTGTTCTGTCCACTGCAGAATGTTGTGATTCAGTGGCAAAGCATACCCCAAACATTCCAATTAAGGAAAGGTTTCAAATAGCAAATGCACATTCGAGTGAACTGTGGATGTGAATCAAGGAGCATGATATTTCTGCACATGTTTAGGAAAGGATTACATGCCCCAAATTGTTCTTTTCAGTTATAAATATCTATCCATATCCTAACAGTTGGCAATATGACAGTTTTCTAAGTAAAAGAACTATGTGTATAAATGGGTATTATGTTGAAGTTTGTAAACTCATGGTTAATTAAGCCTTTACCACCAATATTTCCACAATTATTATTAGTATTAATTTATTTTAATTTTTTCCTATTAGTTATGGGGGTACCTACTGGTGGTATCTGGTTACATTAATAAGTTTCTTTTTTATTTTTTGAGATGGCGTCTTGCTCTGTCACCAGGCTGGAGTGCAGTGATGGGATCTTGGCTCATTACAACCCCCACCACCTGGGTTCAAGCCATTCTCCTGCCTCAGCCTCCCAAGCAGCTGGAACTACAGGTGCCTGCCACTCTGCCCAGCTAATTTTTGTATTTTTAGTAGAGATGGGGTTTCACCATGTTGGCCAGGATATTTTTGATCTCTTGACCTCATAATCCACCTGCCTGGGCCTTCCAAAGTGCTGGGATTACAGGCATGAGCCACCATACCCAGCCATGAGTTTTATATATATATATTAGTTATATGATATGTATCTATCATATGTGTTAGTTATTATATATATCATAATATGTGATATATATGTGACAAACTAGTATAGTCACTACAGAAAACAGTGTGGAGATTCCTTAAAGAACTACAAGTAGAACTACCATTTGATCCAGCAATCCCACTACTGAGTATCTACCTAGAGAAGTCATTACTCGAAAAAGATTCTTGCACACACAAGTTTATAGCAGCAGAATTCACAATAGCAAAATCACGAAACCAACCCAAATGCTCATCAATCTTACTGATGTAGAAGTGTAGAAGTATTTCCTGTTTACCGCATCTCCACCAACACCTACTGTTTGTTTATTATGGCCATTCTTGCAGGAATAAGGTGGTATTGCATTGTGGTTTTGATTTGCATTTCCCTGATAATTAGTGCTGTCAAGCATTTTTTCGTATGTTTTTTGTCCATTTGTATATCTTCTTTTGAGAATTGTCTGCTCATGCCCTTCGCCCACTTTTTGATGGGATTGTTTGATTTTTTTCTTATTAATTTGTTTGAGTTCACTGTAGAGTCTGGATATCAGTCCTTTGTCAGATGTATAGATTGTGAAGATTTTCTCTCACTCTGTGGGTTGTCTATTTACTTGGCTGACTGTTTCTTTTGCTGTGCAAAAGCTCCTTGGTTTAGTTAGGTCTCAGCTATTTATCTTTGTTTTTACTGCCTTTGCTTTTGGGTTCTCTTGGTCATGAAATCCTTGCCTAAGCCAATGTCTAGAAAGGTTTTTCCAATGTTATCTACTAGATTTTTTATAGTTTCAGGTCTTAGGTTTAAGTCCTTAATCTATCTTCACTTGCTTTTTGTATAAGGTAAGAGATGAGGATCCAGAGTCACTTTATCTCCAAAGCCTTGGTACTTGGGTAATGATCAGTAGCGGCAGGCATTATGAGACAGAATACATCATGGATAATTCTCTATCACTGTGACCACCACACTAATAGCAATGATAGAATTGATTTGCAAAATGTATTGCAGTCATGCTATGTGGCCAAGTACTTTTCTTATTTGATCTCATTTAATTCCATTATGCTTTAAACTCCCAATTTATAGGTGCTACAGCTGAAGCTCGGGGAGGTCCAGCACCTTCTTCATGTGCCTAGGATGTAGCCAGAACAAAGACACAAACTCATGTTTTGTCTCTCTCCAGTGTGACTGCTCTGAAGCACCATAAGCTATGGCTTCCTCACTGATTGCATAAAGTCAGTGAAAAAGAGCTTTCACGTCAATTACTAGACATCCCACATACACAAAAAAGTACATTTAAATAAAATTTATACTCAGTGAATAATGGAAAGAAAATAAAGGAAATAAAATCAAGAGGGTCCAAGATCTTTTTTGAGAAGTAATAAAAGTAAATAAGAAAAGTTAATTTATTTAGGTCATCATTAATGAACCAGCCATCACACATATGGACAGGAAGAGCTGAAGCTATTCACAGGTGGGATAACCCAGAGGAGGGTATAAAAAGTTTAGTTTAAAAATGGCCAAGAATTAATGGGATCATACCATGCTTCATAGTTTAAGAATCCACAGAGAGGGGCCAGGCGCGGTGGCTCACGCCTGTAATCCCAGCACTTCGGGAGACTGAGGCGGGGGGATCACGAGGTCAAGAGATCGAGACCATTCTGGTCAACATGGTGAAACCCCGTCTCTACTAAAAATACAGAAAATTAGTTGGGCATGGTGGCGCGTAATCTCAGTAATCTCAGCTGCTTGGTAGTCTGAGGCAGGAGAATTGCCTGAACCCAGGAGGCGGATGTTGCGGTGAGCCGAGATTGCGCCATTGCACTTCAGCTTGGGTAACAAGAGCGAAACTCCGTCTCAAAAAAAAAAAAAAAAAAAAACAGAGAAGAAAGAAAAGAAAAAAAGGAAAAATGATAAACATGCATGCAATACATATATTATTTAAAGAAAGTAAAAAAAAATATCAATTCATTTTTTTCCTGACTTGGGTAGATCTGGATTCTATTAATTCTCCCAGGGTGGCCTTAGAACAAGAAATTGTCAGCACTGGTTTCCTTTGTTATTGCTTCCACTAATTTTGAAAGTAGCAATAAGGAAATCAATATCAACTTGGAAAAAGAGTCAAGTGATACATTTGTTATGAATATAATCCCCATAATGATGATTGCACCTTTTATAAAAAAGAAAAGAGGTGTTTTTGCAGAGTAACTCTAAAAATCCATTATCATGCAGCATATTTAAAATTATGTCTTGACTCTGTGCCATTTGCTCCCTGAGTGTATGTATGGATGCACACTTTATGGTTTCCTGGATTGAAGAGACTCGTAATGAAAGTAAATCCACATTTACAAAACCTATGAGTTTCAAAGCCATATTTTTTACATTCTTTCCACTTAGGAAGAAGGAAGACTAGATTTCCCCATAAGAGACTATATAGCAAGAGGAAGAACTGGTTTAACACCCTGGTTTTGGAGTCAGAAGGACCTGAGTACAAACTTAGCACTCTTTTTTTTTTTTTTTTTTTTTTTTTTGAGACAGAATTTCACTCTTGTTACCCAGGCTGGAGTGCAATGGCGTGATCTCGGCTCACCGCAGCCTCCGCCTCCTGAGTTCAGGGAATTCTCCTGCCTCAGCCTCCTGAGTAGCTGGGATTACAGGCACGGACCACCATGCCCAGCTAATTTTTTTGTATTTTTAGGAGAGACGGGGTTTCACCATGTTGACCAGGATGGTCTCGATCTCTTGACCTTGTGATCCACCCGCCTCAGCCTCCCAAAGTGCTGGGATTACAGGCTTGAGCCACCGCGCCCAGCCAGCACTCTTACTTTCTACATGTATGATGTGGGTAAGTTACATAATCTCCTTGAAGTTTAATTCTTCATCTTTAATGTCAGGACAACAACTCCTATCTCATAGGACTTTCTGAAGATTAAGATCATGCATGCAAATCATTTAAGATGCTGCCTGGTCCAAAGTCAGAAGTCTATAAATGTTAGCACTCTCAGTATGATTTTTTGAGCATCCAAAGGAAAGTCTACAGAAAGTGACTCACTGGGTGAAACTTCTACCAGATAGAGTAACATTCAAGTGGCCAGGTCAACCCTACTGTGGCACACAAACAAAAAAAAGCTGGTAAGACTTAAAATATATCCTCTTCTGTTAGTCCTAATTATGTTTCCAAGTCAAAATGAAAGCTGAAGTGAATCAGATATCTTATCCTTTACATTGCATGAACTGTATTCTTTATAACATTTACATGAGCTTCTGATGATTCTTCATGAGAAATTCTTCCTATGCTCTTCTGGTCTGAGAAAGCCTGTGTTACTTTTTAATATAAAGGTGAAAAATATTGTTCTTCTGAAACAGTAAAATTAATATTGTTTACTTTTATTAAACTTTTAAGTTTAGGTGGACATGTGCAGGTTTGTTACACAGCTAAACTTTCGTCATGGGGTTATTTTTCCTGATCCTCTTCCTCCTCCTGTGTTGTTCCCCTTTATGTGTTCATATGTTTTCATCATTTAGCTCTCACTTATTAGTGATATGTGGTATTTGGTTTTCTGTCAATCTGCTGCTGATAATGACCCATTACTTTTTTTAAAGGATGTAAAAATGTGTGATTTTTGGCTGGTCACAGTGACTCAATGCCTGTAATCCCAGCACTTTGGAAGGCCAAGGCAGGCAGATCGCTTGAGGTCAGGAGTTCAAGACCAGCCTGGCCAACATGGGGAAATCCTGTCTCTACTAAAAATATAAAAAATTTAGCTGGGTGTGGTGGTGCACACCTGTAGTCCAAGCTACTCAGGAGGCTAAGGCAGGAGAATTCGAACCTAGGAGGTGGAGGGTGCAGTGAGCCACGATGGCCCCACTGCACTCCAGCCTGGGTGACAGATTGAGACTCTGTATCAAAAAAAAAAAAAAAAAAAAAGTGATTTTTTAAACAAAAAGAAAAGATCGAGCATTATTTACTGATTATATACATTTATTCACCAATTGTAAAATTTTAGAATACATACTCTATATCAAGTGGAAATAAGATGGATATAAATGGAAATTCACATACATCTACATATATATCAAAAATCATAATGTAGTAATAGTTATGCATGCCAGTATCTTGCTGTTTTTTATGTTATTCATTTGTTTATGTAATATCCAGCAAAAAGTTTTTTAGTTCCTTTTTGGTACCAAGTGTTTGTATCAGCTATTTTTTTCTCTCTAGTAACTAAGCAAAACAAAAGAAAACCTATGGCTATTCTAAAAACCTGACATTGGTCAGATGTGATAGCTCGCGCCTGTAATCCCAGCATTTTGGTAGGCCAAGGTGGGTGGATCACGAGATCAAGAGTTCGAGACTAACCTGGCCAAAATGGTGAAACTCTGTCTCTACTAAAAATATAAAAATTAGCTGGGCATGGTGGTGCGTGCCTGTAGTCCCAGCTGCTTGGGAAGCTGAGACCGGAAAATTGCTTGAACCCTGGAGGCAGAGGTTGCAGTGAGCTGAGATTGTTTCACTGCATTCCAGCCAGGGAGACAGAGCAAGACTCCATCTCAAAAAAACCAAAAAAACCCAAAAAACTGACATTAATTACTCCAGTTTGTTGGCAGTCTAAGGTAAAGGACCAAAATCTCTTTTTAAAAAAAATTTATTTGAGAATGAGTCTCGCTCTATTGCCCAGGCTGGAGTGCAGTGGCATGTTCTCAGCTCACTGCAACCTCCACCTCCTGGGTTTAAGTGATTCTCCTGCTTCAGCCTCCCAAGTAGCTGGGATTACAGGCCCCCACGATGTCCAGCAAATTTTCGTATTTTTAGTAGAGACGCGGTTTCACCATGTTAGCCAGGCTGGTCTTGGAACTCCTGACCTAAAGTGGTCTGCTAGCCTCAGCCTTCCAAAGCACTAGGATTACAGGTGTAAGTCACTGTACCTGGCTGGGACCAAAATCTTATGCTAGGTGTTGGCTTGTTGTTGAAGAGAAAAGCAAAGCTCTTTCCTGGAGATTTTTGTATAGTTAACAAAAGGCTTTACTAATATTTCTAAGTTAATGTACACTTGAGTTACAAATGACTCATTCACAGAAATGGCTTCTAAACTTTTTTTTTTTTTTTTTCAGAGCCTCTAATGCTGCAGCCATGAAATGAACATCACTATGAAAATCCTTAATACACTTATTTCAGAGTAAAAGGGAAAGATTATTCAGAGCTGTCCCAAGTGCTGATTCCAGTCCTCGCAGTGTTCTCTCTCCAACTGTCTTGAGTTTTTTCTCATGATGTTGGGTCACATCAAATAAAACCTTACAATTTAGATATTACTTTGGAATTACAAAAATATCACTTTTAACCATAAGTACCTTCAAAAGTATTGCCTTGCTATTAATCATTTTCAGTGAAGAGTGAATTAATTCAATCAGGTTGCTTTCACTTAACAAGTAAGTAAGAGCAGTATGGAGTCTTCAAATATGAGTTTTGAATAACCAAAGAAGAATCAAAGGAAAATTTAATCTGTGAAGTCGTGGAGAAGGCAAAGTAGGGCTGAGAAAGTTCAAGAAGGATAATGACTTAAAAAACTGGATGAGGGAAGTGGTGCGTGGAGACTGCTAAAGACAGATTTGCCTAGGGTCAGCAATCCTGTATTTAGCAAAATGGGAGGTTATTCTCCTCTTTCTCTTCTTGCACCACATTACTACATCATGCCTCACTCTTTGTTTCCAGGAACAAAACCTAGCCAAGAATTTAAAATAGCATAATCAATATTACATGTTAAGAAGGCTTCTTAACTTTGGCAATTTAACCACTTTCTAAATATCTTTTTGGAAGAATTCTAAGGCCATTTCCACCCAGCATAGCTAAATAACACAATTTCTCAATTTCTATGTATTTATTCATTCAGTCTTCACCACAACGCTTTGATGTAGGTTCTATTACTATTCTCATTTAACAGAAAGAAAAATAAACATCCAAGAGCTTAGATTAGAATCTGGATTTTCCCAACTCAGAAGTCCCTATTATATAACCTCTATTCTATGTCAAATTAAATAATAGGGATAAAACCATATTTGTTGATGGTCTGTTTGACTGAGACTCTCACACTTTTTCACCCCTCTACTACTATTTTCTAGACTTTACAAAAAATAAGGTTGCTTGGCTGCCCTTTTTCTCTGTAAGCATTCCTGATTGCTGTTTTTATTTCTCATTTTAGTTCTTTCCTTTTCCTCATTTCTTTGACATACTCTATTTTATCTGGACCTTTGTGCTATTTTAGAGGCCAACAAACAACTCAATTTAAAATGTCTGAGTTTCCCTGTGTGTTTCACAAAAATGTACACCTATCTAACTCATGAGGTTACTGCAATTAGTGAAATATGGCATCGTTAATAATGTTGTTCTCCTTCACAGACAGGTGCCCGAACATGCAGGCTATTATTACCAGCATTCTTCTCTACGGGAGCTCATCTCTTTTCCCATATCATTCTGACTCAGGAGTGTTAATGGTTAGGCAGCTGCATTCTCTATCTTTGGTTTCATACTTACACAACACAAAGAGGAACAAAGGTTTCAGAATAGCATTTGGCCTCGTAAATTTCAGAATAAAATATGGATCCCTTCACTGTGCTCTGCAAAGGCCCTTCAGGATCTAAACCTTGCCTATGTCCCTAGCCTTGTTCCCTGCCACTTCCCTCCTTACTTATTCATGCTGTAATGGCCACATTTTGCTGTCTGTTCTGTAAATACCTTATGGCTAACCCAGACTCTGGACCTTTATCCCTGCTGTTCCCCTTGTTTGGAGTGCTCTTTCCCCATTCTTTGGCTCATTATGTTTAGTCTTTAGGAACCAACTCAAATGCCCCTTCCTCAGAGCAGCCTTACCTGAGGGCTTAAGTAAAGTCAACTGTGACCTGGCTCCAGTTACTCTCTGTTGCATCCCCTTCCCAGCAATCACCACCGCTGTCTGCAACGAGGCCTGCAACTACGGTTCTCATTTGTGTACTTTCTCTTTTACCGTCACTACTCCCTCCCCAAATTAAAGCTCGCTGTGGGACAGGAATCTTGCCAGTTTTTTTTTCAGGCTATAGCCAATGCCCCAAACAGTGTCTGATACTTAATTAGCATTTGTTGAGCACTGCTCTTCTTCCTGTTTCACAGGCTGAAGTGGTGGTCAGTGAAACCTGTTAGACTAGGGTGAACATTCTTCTATTTGTCCTCATGACACCATGACACACCGTTTTCTAGCATCTTGGTACAAAAGACCTTTGTATGCTCAACAACCTGGGATGCTCCGGAGAATAATTTCAAGAAAAGGTGTCCAATCAGGGGCATGGAGCCAGCTACCCTCCTGCATTCCCATCCTTAAAAGAGAAGCTAAGAGATAAACTGAGATGGGAATGTAATCAGCATATGAGATGGAGTTACTGCTTGGCAAAATAAATACCCTCCCACCCACTCGCCCACTCACCCCTGCCCCAGGGAATGCCAGAGATAATGAAAACATGAAACAACTCCATGCAAATTGCACGGACCCATTAGTTGTGATTAGGGCTGTTATCAGCCAGTCAGTGATATATCATACAATTATCTTTTCTTCATCTAGTGTGATAATTTTATAACCAATAGACTTATGATCATTATAGCTTTGACAGAAAGAAATATGATTCTTCATTTTGAATTTTTACTTTATAGCCTTTTTTCTCCCCAATGAAAATTTAAATTAGTAGCTTGTAATTCATTGTACCAATCTTCTTAATAAACAGGCACCTTAGAAGGCGAATCAGACACACTCAAGTAACACTAGAATGCATATTTTCTGAAGAAAATACTGCAAAGTTATGCATCAAGAGGCCATCATGAAGTCAGTAATATACAGAAAAAGCCATGGAAACATATTACTAAACGGAGACATAAGGGCCACAGATCATGATCAAACTGCACAGACTACAAATCTGCGAGCTGTACAATTGGTCATGAAAAACCCTGCTTCAAAATGAAAGAAATCTCTTCATCTCAAACTTTTTCATTCCATTTATTTCATTAACCTTTCAGGAACATAAACGTAGGCAGTGAACTCACTAGCAAGTTTGCCTAGCACTTAATGGCAGTGGATACAATCTCTCAGGAAAGAGGAGCAGTTTCTCACTTCTTATTCATAAATGGAACTAGATCGATGCTCAAGTAGTTATACTTTCTCTTAATTCTATCCAAAAGAGTAGGCATTTTTTTTTTCCTCCAAGAAGCTTGGGAGGAAAATGCACTCATCCTTAATTTAAAAGGAGAGGCATATGTTATCTGTACTTCCTTCCCTGCGCTGCAGAAAAATTTTGCTTTAAAAGCAAATAGAAGACACTTCACTATGTACTCAGTTTCAAGTTTCTGAACTAATAAAGTAGGGATTGGCGACTCATTTAAAAATGCCAGTCATGCTTAGATTTACTGTGCCTAAGAAAATGGACATGCTTGGCATTATAGCTATTTTAGGGAAATCAAAGGTACGAGAAGTAACTGGTTTGTTTAATCACTGGTTCAACAAGGGCTGTTTCTCTTCTCTTTTCCAACATCTTTGAGTATAAAGCATATCTTGGAATACAAGGTGCTGAATTAGCTATATACTGGTTAAAATTTTTTAAGGGCATAAAAAAAATTCTGTATATAAATGAAATTCCCAGATGAGGAGCAGCTGTTATTTATGTTGAATTTAAGTTGCTTCGGCAACTTCAACCATATATTTTAATCTCATTTAATTACATTTTGAAAATAAAACCATCATCAAATATACATGCAAGCTATGTGTGTATTCATCATCTATTTAGATTTTGCATTGGGTGCTGTTTCCCTGTTCTCGTTTTCACAAAGAAGAATCAGAGATAAGGCTGCAGTGTATTAAACCTGTCAAGTCTTAGAAATGCAATTGCTTATGCCCCTTGCTCTTAAATGAACTTTGTGATAGTTAAGAACCAATAAAGATTCATTCAATACCTACAATATGCCTACTATCAGCACCTATCATAATGCCAGCCACTGTTTTAAACACTGGGGATATATCACTGACAAAACAAAACAAAGTAAAAATCTCTCTTCTCAGAGAGTTTCATGTGGGTAAAAGAGATGAGAAACAAAATAAATAAATCAGACATAGTATCACTGATATGCACTACAGAAAAATAAGCTAGGGAAACTGGATAGGGGATGTTAACATGACAACTTGAAAAGAAGAATTAATATAAAAGTAGAACCTTTCTGCTTTCCATCCTGCTTGTAAGTGTAGGAAGATAAACCACTCTCCCCTTTGCCAGCTCAGCTCTTGTCCCCCACCGAGGCTGCCAAGAGGGTGAAAAGTAGTGCCAAGTGACACAGCAATCCTGATTTAGTTTTGTACTTTCTTATTTATAACTGATGTGGAAGTCATCTTAGTTCATGTAACACCTGAGGAAACTAATAAATAAGCATTTTCACCTTACATCTAAAAGTTAAAAACAGCTCCCCAGCAAAACAAAACTTCTAAGCTGCTGAAGAAGTGGGAGAAAAGACTGAAGAGACATATGAAATACACACTGATTACCTAAGAGAGGGCAATTAACAAACTAGCATGGTGATCATCTATGTCAGCAACGGATAGTTACTGTTTTCTACCTCAGAAACCCCATGAAGCCAGAGAATTTCAGTTAGGAAGAACTTATCATCCCCTTTGTGCAGTTTGACACGCCTCCCTTCTTCAATGTTACTTGTGGTGCCATGTGTGGAAGATGTAAGAAATAGGAAGAGGAATCCAACATGGTCCCTGACCTCAAGACTTTCACAATCCAGATATAAGAAAAGTCACATAAATGGTTCTATTGCAAGGTGTAAAGAAAGTATGTAGAGTATTGCTGTAAAAGTGCGTAGAGTAAATGCTGTAGAGTATTAGAAAGTGCTATGGGAGTAGAAGAAACAGTCCGTACTTTCTGCTGGGCATGGATCACCCAATCAACATTCAATCTGCACAGACATGGACCCAGAACAATGAGGATCAAAGGACTTGAGCTTTCGGTTTAGCTTCTGGGATAAAAATCTGGCCAATTTCTCCCCTTTGGCATCCATGACGTGGTTCCTCTCAATCTCCACCTCGGCCCTGCTCACTGTCCCCATCCTTTTTATTGCAGGTCAGTGTACACAGATAGTGCCAGGGTACAGCTTCCCCTTACCACAAAGCACAACTGGATTCTCACGAGATCACTGGTCTCAAGTAAGTTCAAGAGAGTTACTCAAACCCAGACTTTATCAAGATTGAGACTACTCATGCTCTGGTTTTCAAAAATAAGAACCAAGCTAATATCCAGCTACATTCTCATTTTCCATGTCAGAGCACTGGCCTGTCATCTTTCCATCTTCACAACGTTGCTCTTGAGGTCATTTTCTGTTCTGATTTCTTTGGGTTTGGAACTTTCCTGATGCAGTTTTTAGCAACCGGATTCTAGCACAACTCAAATTGCTCTTCTGTAACAAGAAATTTTACAGCTGCAAACCTCATGTGGCATTTGAAATTCCACAGACTAAAGATTGCAGATGAAGCCACAGTGACAAGGATGTTAAACAGCACAGCAACTGATAAAGATTTTGTGTGTGTGTGTGGAGATGGAGTTTCGTTCTTGTTGCCCAGGCTGGAGTGCAATGGCGCGGTCTTGGCTCACTGCAAGCGGTTCTTGTGCCACAGCCTTCCAAGTAGCTGGGATTACAGGTGCCTGCCATCATGTCTAGCTTCATCATCATTATTATTATTATTATTATTATTATTATTATTATTATTTTAGTAGAGACAGGGTTTCACCATGTTGGTCAGGCTGGTCTTGTACTCCTGACTTCAGGTGATCCACCCACCTTGGCCTCCCAAAATGATGGGATTACAGATATTAACCACTGCACCCGGCTGATAAAGACATTTTTTTTTTCTTTTTCTTTTTTCTTTCTTTTTTTTTTTTTGAGACAGAGTTTCGCTCTTGTTACCCAGGCTGAAGTGCAATGGCGCGATCTCGGCTCACCGCAACCTCCGCCTCCTGGGTTCAGGCAATTCTCCTGCTTCAGCCTCCTGAGTAGCTAGGAATACAGGCACGTGCCACCATGCCCAGCTAATTTTTTGTATTTTTAGTAGAGACGGGGTTTCACCATGTTGACCAGGGTGGTCTCGATCTCTTGACCTCGTGATCTACCTGCCTCGGCCTCCCAAAGTGCTGGGATTACAGGCTTGAGCCACCGCGCCCGGCCCTAAAGACATTTTTAAGTGTCCCTAAAGTAGTCCGGCATGGTGTTGTGTGCCTATAATTCCAGCTTCTTTGGAGGCTGAGGCAAAAAGACTGCTTGAGCCTAGGAGTTTGCAACCAGCCTGGGAAACACAGTGAGATCCTGTCTAAAAAAAAAAAAAAAAAAAAAAAAAGTGCCCAAAATATGTTGGTGTGTTTTGGTGAGCAAGTGAAGACATTACAGATCTCAGGTGAGGCATTGTGGTCCTCAAGTGATAAGAGAGCAATGCTCATACCTTTCTTGCTTAGCTAATTCAGCCACTTACAGGTTGCAGTAAAAATAACAGTACTTACAGCTAATATTTATTGAGCGGTTCCTATGTGCTAGGTACTATCCTAAGTGTTCTTTATATGTTAACAATGCATAATATCTATCCTCTTAACAATCTGTAAAGTGGATACTTTTACAGTCCTTTTTATAGATAAGGAAGCTGATGCCTGAAAAGCAAAACAATTCGCTCAAGTACACATTGGTAACAAATGATAATGCCAGAATGCTAACCAAGACTGTCTTGCTCCAGATAACCTGATGGTTTTTCCTTATTTTAAATTTGTTACTGTGTGACATATTAGGCAAACAAAAGAAAACAAATAATGTTTATGCAGAGTTAAAAGAATAAAAAAGTGCACACCTGTGATCCTAACACCCAGTGTAATGAATGAAGCCTCCACGTATTCCTCCCTGACTATAATCCCACTCCCGATAATTTTGTCATGTGTTTTTTCTTTATGGTTTTATCGTGTGTGTGTGTGTGTGTGTGTGTGTGTGTATGCATACGCACATAGAAATATAAATATTCCTAAATAATGTATTGTTTGGTCTTGAAAGTAATTTGTACTTCATAAAAATAAAATTGGCCGGGTTTGGTGGCTCATGCCTGTAATTCTAGAACTTTGGGAGGCTGAGGCAGGTGGATCACGAGGTCAGGAGTTCGAGACCAGCCTGACCAATGTGGTGAAACCCTGTCTCTACTAAAAATACAAAAATTAGCTGGGCGTGGTAGCACATGCCTGTAATCCCTGCTACTCAGGAGGCTGAGGCAAGAAAATTGCTTGAACCCAGGAGGTGGAGGTTCCAGTGAGCCAAGATTATACCACTACACCAGCCTGGGTGACAGAGTAAGACTCCATCTCAAAAACAAAAATAAAACAAAAGAAAAAAAGAAATTGTATTAGCTATTTCTCTAATACTTGCTATTTTTATTTAACAGTTTTCTTTGAGACTCAGTCTCAACAAGTGTAGCTGTGTTCACTCATTTTCATTGTAGTATAATACTTCCTTATAGTAATTTACTGCCAGGCGCAGTAGCTCATGCCTGTAATCCCAGCACTTTGGAGGCCAAGACAGGTGGATCACCTGAGATCAGGAGTTCAAGACCAACCTGGCCAACATGAAAAACCCTGTGTCTAGTGAAAAATACAAAAAATTAACCAGGTGTGGTGGAAGGCACCTGGAATCCCAGCTTCTCTGGAGGCTGAGGCAGGAAAATTGCTTGAACACAGGAGGCAGGGGTTGCAGTGAGCCAAGATTGCACCACTGTACTCCAACCTGGGTGACAGAGTGATACTCTGTCTCAAAAAAAAAGAAAAAAGAATTTGCCACAGTTAATATATCCTTTCCACTGTCCATCAGTAGTTCTTTTCCCACTTACTTGCTATTATAATCTAAACTGGTATAGAAGGCCTGTGTCTTGCACATATTTTCAAGAGTTTCTTTGGTCTAGAGCATATATATCTAAGAGTACAAAATACAAGTTTAGATTTCTAAGTTCACAAGATATTTACACAGTATGTTTCCTAAAATGGTTGAGGCAATTTTCAATCTTGTCTTCCTAAATGAGAATTACTGTTGTTCCTCAACAACTTTTTTTCAGTTTATGTTGGTCTAGTGTCTGAAATGTTAATTCATGATTTCTAACTTGCAAAAGTTGGTTTTCTCATATACTTATGGGCCATTCACATTTCATCATTCTGAAAATGCTAGTTCCTATCATTTACTTAGTTACATAAAAGATTTTTATTTTTCCTCCTGAGTCACTGGAGCTCTTTATTTACTTGGGAAGCTTTATTTGTTACATTTTTACAAATATCTTCTTCTACTATATCTCTATCTTTTTCACTCTTTGGCACTATTTGATAAATAGTAGTCCTATGAATGCATCAATCTTTTCTTTAAGGCTAACATTCTTAAATTCTTACTTAAGAAACTCCCCTTTATCCTGAAGTCGTAAAGATATGCTCCTACATTTTTTTCTAAAAGTATTAAAGTTTTGTGTTCTCATTTAAGTCAAGGTCTTGCTTTTAACCACAGCACCATACTGTTCGGTGTCTACAGTCAATTCACATTACCAGCCATAGTTATGTTCTCTATAAGTTGCCCCAAGCACTGAATTAGTGACTGCTAAACTGTAGGAGAAATACAAGGTTAGGTTTCGGCGAGTCTCTGATCATAACATTTTCATCAATCAGTCAATACGTAACTTAACTTCACTTGTTTCTGTTTGAAGCCATGGTATTTAATACGCAATGCTGATTCATTAACATTGAACACATGGCCAACAGTGTGTCTGACAGAAGCTCATCTGACATGTATTTTTCTGTAAGGCATGACTTTCTTGTGCTTATGAACACTAGATAACACCTCAGTGCTATTCCCTTGGGCTATTTTAAACAATGAAATCACCAACAAAAAAAAGCACAAAAATGTAAACACTGTGCCACTAAACAGATAGCAAAAAGCACACTTGTTTATACAACAAGAGCTAGAACAAGAAGGCAGAGTGTCACTTTGTTCAGTCTCAGCTGGGAAAATAAGTGTTGCATGACTCAAATATTTTGCTGCTCTTCACATGTCCACAAACGACCACAAAGACTCCAAAAGTATGAATGTGGGGTTACCAATCAATTTCAGGGATGGGCACTTGGTGGGCACTGGATAAATGTCACTGTTAAATATATTGCCTTAGTCCATGCTTCAGATATAATGATGATTACAAAAAAGATGATAATGATAGTAACAGTAATAACTTAAAATGATAATAATGGCAAGAACAAAATTAGAAGTAGTGGTAATAATAACAGTAGCAGCAACCAGATCAATAATGATGTTTCCTTATATTTGTATAGTACTTATTTTTAGCGAATTAAAAAAATAACCCCAACATTTGACTGGGCACGGTGGCTCATGCCTGTAATCCCAGCACTTTGGGAGGCCGAGGCAGGTGGATCATGAGGTCAGGAGATGGAGACCATCCTGGCCAACATGGTGAAACCCTGTCTCAAAGAAAAAAAAAAATCCTCCAGCATTTTTACTCAAATCTCATTTGATTATGAAAACATCTCAGTAAGCAGACACAGATGGCATTAAGTAAAAACTTTAATTGTGGAAGATATCTGAAACTCAGAAAAGTTAAGAAGTTTGCTTAGAGTTAAACCTATAATAAGTAAATAATAAGTAAATTGTCTAGACCAGAATAAAAACCACTTTCAGGGGGGACTAAAACCTCCTTCGGGGCAAAAACAACATCTTATATTTCTTAGGCTCCCAAAACCTACCTCAGGGTCTGACAGAATGAACATGCCATGAAATTTTATTCTGATTCATAACAATGATACAAGCAATGCTATACTGGATTGAAGAGCAGACACATGGTCTTTTAAAACAGAGAACCATGTTTTAATAACGCTCTATTTTTCTCCAAAGAACATCTTCATTACTCTACCAAGATTCACAACAGGGAAAAATTATCTTATGAAATTGACATACTGCGCCTACAGTGATATGTGAGGCTACAAAGATTCAACAACCTGGTTCAGCTGTGTTATTAATATTGCTCTTCCTGATTAGTGTTAATTGGAATATTTTAATTGATGCAATGTTTTACTGCTTTCACAGCTTGAGTGAGTTGAAGTACAGAGAATAATTTTTCAATAATGAAAACTAACAAAAGCTACCCTATCTTACCAAGTTCTATATGGAAATACTGTGACAAACAGACATCATAAATTCACTGAACTAGAAAATAGGATAAAAGCCGGATTCATTCATTCAGTTCTCTTAACATATGTTCATAAAGCAGAGTCCAGATCCTGCTTTAAGGTCTTGGGACACAACAATGAACAGAACAGACAAATACTCCTGCCCTTGTGGAACGTACATCTGACCAGGTGAAGCAGGAAAATAATACCATGATAAAAAGTAAATGACACAGTGTACTAGAAGGTCATGCAGTGGTAAGGGGGAAAACCGAGTAGAAAAAGAGGGATTGAGAGAGCTGGGTGTAGGAAGGAAGGCTATAACTTTTAAAAATGGACTCAAGGTAAGTTTCAGTAAGTAGGTGACATTTGAGTAGAGACTTGAAGGTGGCAAGGGGTTTAGCCAAATGAATGTTTAGGGGAAAACATTCAGGAGAAGAAAAGGCTCTTAAAGGCAGGATCCTGAACATGTTTGAGGAATATCACAGAGCCAGTTCAGCTGAAATAGAATGAATAAAGGAGATAAAAGTTAAGACATAGAGTCAGGGAGGTGTCAGGACAGAGAGGGGACCTCTATAAAATCTTTAGTTACTATTTTCAGTCAATTTGGAAGCCACTGCGGGTTTCTGAACAGAGGAGTGATGTGGTTTGACTTACAGTTTTGTACTTGTTCAACTTGATTCTCTTCAACCAGAATAATTGTTTATTACATGTCTGGCAAAGAACTAAGAAATGAAAGATGCAAAGATGAATTAAGATAAAGCCCCTGGCCCTAAAGAATTACTCATCTTATAGGGAGATGTGGACAATTACCAAATTCAAAACAGATAATGACAAGAACTTCAGTGGGTTCAGAAGTAAATAAATGCTATGAGATTACAAAGGAGAAAGCAAATTATTTTTGTTCAGGAAAAAAAAAAGAAGAAATCACATAACATGCAGTCTAGACCTGAAAAAAAAAGTGAGATTTTAAGAGAAGAAAGAAACAAATAGAATGTTAGGGTAAAGGACAACATGCACTAAGCCAAAAAGGCATTTAAAAATATGCAGTGTGGTAGCCGAAGCAATCTACAGATTCAGTACAATTCCTATCAAAATACCAAAGTCATTTTTCATAGATTTTTTTAATCTTAAAATTAATGTTGAACAAATAAAGCAACCTGTGGAACCAGAATAGACAAAGCAATCTTACGGAGGGGAGGGGTGGGGAAGCAAGAGGTATCACATTACCTGACTTCAAATTCTATTACCAGGCTATCAGTGGCCAAAACAGCATGGTACCGGTATAAAAACAGATGCGCAGATCAAGAGATTAAAATAGATAACCCAGAAATAACTGATGCTTGACAAAACTAACAAAATATACACTGGGAAAGGATACCCTATTCAGTAAACAGTGCTGGGAAAACTGGGTTGTCATATGCAAGCAAATGAAATTGGACCCCTATCTCTCACGATATACAAAAATAAATTCAAGATATATTAAAGGCTTAATATCACCTACTATGTATCCATAAATATTAAAACTTGAATTTTTTTCTAAAAATACACTTTAAAAACTTATGACCTGAAACTATAGGAGTTCGAGACCAGCCTGGCCGACATGGTGAAACCCAGTCTCTACTGAAAAATACAAAACTTAGGTGGGCACGGTAGCAGGCGCCTGTAGTCCCAGCTACTTGGGAGGCTGAGGCAAGAGAACCACTTGAATCTGGGAGTCATAGGTTGCAGTGAGCCAAGATCGCGTCATTGTACTCCAGCTTGGGCAACAGAGCAAGTCTCCATCTCAAAGTAAAAAAAAAAAAAAAAAAACCTGAAACCATAAAAATACCAGAAGAAAACCTAGGAAAAACTCCTGTGGACATTGGCCTAGGCAAACAATTCATGACTAAGATACCAAAAGAGACACATTAAACTTAATTTAAAAGTTTCTGCACAGCCAAAGAAATAATCAACAGAGGGAACAGGCATTCTGAAGAATAGAAGGAAATACTGCAAACTATGCATCCAACAAGGAACTAATATTCAGAATCTTCAAAAACAACAACAGAAAAACTTAACCCAACAACAACAAAAAATCCTACATAACCCTACTAAAAGGCAAAGACACAAACAGACATTTTTCGAAAAAAGGCATACAAATAGATAACAACTATATGAAAAGATGTTCAATATCACTAATCATCAGAAAAATGTAATTAAAATTATAGTGAAATATCATCTCACAACTGGTCAGAATAGCTACTATTAAAAAGTTTAAAAAAAAAAAAAACATGGTGAGGATGCAGAGAAAAGGGAACATCTATATACCATTGGGAGGAGCGTCAATTAGCACAACGCTATGGAAAACAGTGTAGAGATTTCTCAAAGAACTGAAAACTGAAGTACCATTTGATCAGATGATCCCACTACTGGGCATATAATCAAAGGAAAAGAAATCATTATATCCAAAAGATACTGGCTGGGTGAGATGGCTCACACCTGTATTCCCAGCACTTTGGGAGGTCAAGGCATGTGGAGTACTTGAGCTCAGGAGTTTGAGACCAGCCTGGGCAACATGGCAAGGCCCCATCTCTATTAAAAACACAAAAAAACCAGCCGAGCGCTTTGGTGCATGCCTGTGGTCCCAGCTACTTGGGATGCTGAGGTGGGAGGATCGCTTGAGTACAGCAAGCAGAAGTTGCAGTGAGCTGAGACCACATCACTGCACTTCAGCCTGAGTGACAGACAGAGTATGACCCTGCCTTAAAAAAAAAAAAAAAAAAAAGAAAGAAAAGAAAAGAAAAGAAAAAGATACCTGCATTCACATATTTACAGCAGCCCTATTCACAATAGCAAAGACATGGAATCAAGCTAAATGTCTATCAACAAATAACTGGATAAAGAAAGTGGGATATATATATATATATATATATATATATATATATATATATGTATATATTTACATATTATAATCATAAATATATATACACACATACACACACACACACACACACACACAATGAAATACTACTCAGCCACAAGAAAGAATAAAATCTTGTCTTTTGTAGCAACATCGATGGAACTGGAGGTCATTATCTTAAGGGAAATAACCTACAAGCAGAAAGTCAAATACCACGTTTTCAAGTGGGAGCTAAAAAATGTGTACATATGAATATAGAGTGTGAAATAATAGACACTGGAGATGTGGAAGAGTGGGAGGTGGGAAGGAGAAAAATAATTACTTAATGGGTACAATGTAAATTATTTGGGTGATGGTTATACTACAATCCTAGTCTTCAGCACTACAGGATATAATCATAAAACAAAGTTGCACTTGTATCTTCTAATTTTACACAAATAAAAATACTCAGTGTGGTCACCAAACAGTAGTAAGGTATCTGCACAAAAATAAAAGACATGAAGCAAGAAATGTAAGGGTCATAGTGTAACAGACATTGTTAACACCCTAAAATTTTACTTTGTTTTCCATAGAATAATCTTACTAAAGAGGAATGCCCTCACCATATTTTATGATTAAGTTGTGAAAGGTTAAAAACTGTATTGATCTCAAGGAGATTCATACTGCAGAAAAAACCTTGCAGTAAAGGGACTTGTTTAACTTGAATCTAACATTTCTTTTTTTTTTTTTTTTTTTTTGAGACACAGTTTCACTCGTTACCCAGGCTGGAGTGCAATGGTGTGATCTCAGCTCACTGTAGCCTCTGCCTCACAGATTCAAGAGATTCTCCTGTCTCGGCCTCCCGAGTAGCTGGGATTATAGGCGCCCACCACCAGACCCGGCTAATTTTTGTATTTTTAGTAGAGACAGGGTTTCACCTCATTGACCAGGCTGGTCTCTAACTCCTGACCTCAGATGATCCACCTGTCTCAGCCGCCCAAAGTCCTAGGATTACAGGTGTGAGCCACTATGCCTGGCGGAGCTTTTTATATTAACATTCTGGGCTGGGAGCAGTGGCTTACACCTGTAATTTCAGTGCTTTGGGAGGCCGAGGAAGGAGGATAGCTTGACGTCTGGAATTCAAGACCAGCCTGGATAACACCGTGAGACCCCAAGTTTACAAAAAATTTAAAAATCAGTTTGGCGTGGTGGGGCACACCTATAATCCTAGCTGCTCAGGTTGGCTGAGGCAGGAGGATCACTCGAGCCCAGGAATTATAGGCTCCAGTGAGCTTTGATCATGCACTACTCTCAAGCCTGGGTGACAGAGAAAGACCCTATCTCTATAAAGACAATAATAACAAAACAATGTGCAGAAGCAGAATTCACCAGTTTGGAAATACTCCTATAAGCAACAACGGCTATTGTAGGAATTTCAGTATGAAGAGGGGGTGAGGTATTGAGCAATGTCATAGTATCTGGGTTTTGGAAAGTTAACTCTTAAGGAATGCTATAAAGTCAGGCTACTTTGGGAATCCAGCAGTAGAACAGAATGCAGCTAAAAATAAATGCAAACTTAGTTGTCACCTTTCCCTTAATCTCTCTTCAAGAAAACTTTAAAGAACACCGGATCTTATGTAAGGACTTAAGTAATTAACATTTCTTCTGATAAGTCTCAAAGAAAAATGCTAAAACACAATGTGAACTGGTAATGTGTATTCATCTTTATTCAGAACAGTGGTACTAGCCTAAATTAGATTTCATTGAATTAATGTAGCAGTAAGAAAACTTGGGAGTATATTTAGCTTGTGTATTAAGTACGGACTTTATTTTTAGATTCAAACTTTTCATTTTTTTCTCAGAGAAACAAGGGCACATTAAAAACCATATTATAGAATTAAAAGGAATATTGAAAAGTGAATTTAATCAAGTGATATTTTTAGATTAGGATATGCGAGAAGATTCTGCTTGCTTGCTTTTAAAAAACCTCAAATTCATGTCATGCCCTACTGATGAGTGCTTCAACTTTTCACATTTTGGTTTCCAGAAAACCTTCAGATATAATCCTTTAAAAAACGTCTCCCAATAATTCCATTTAAGAAAGAACTGCAGTGATGAAGGAAGGTAAAATCTACCAACTTCAGTTGGTATAAGTTATAGTGTAGCTTGTTTAAGTCCTGTTTTTGGTCTAAAACCAAGTATTTAACCTAATTAAGAGGCACTTGGATCTAATTTAAAGGGAAACAACAAAGACAGCCTTCACTTTTACATCTTATGGGTCAAGAAAGCCCCAATCAACAATTCTGTAGTGAGAATAAAACATCTTGTTCTTTTCTCCAGCTATTTCTGTGATTAATAAAATAATTTAGAAAAGTCTAAGAAAGAGTTATTTATACTTTCTGCAATCATGAACACATAAACATTAGTTTTAATGAAAAGAGTACTCACAATCAAATGTTATATAATTTTATTTGTTTTTGCATTGATCACATATACCTATTTTGGATACAAGACAAATCTGAATCAAAAGATATGTATTTGTTACCCTAATATAAGACTGCTGGCTGGGCGTGGTGGCTCATGCCTATAATCCCAGCCCTTTGGGAGGCCGAGGCAGGTCGATCACAAAGTCAGGAGATCAAGACCATCCTGGCCAACATAGTGAAACCCTCTCTCTGCTAAAAATACAAAAATTAGCTGAGCATGGTGGCACACATCTGTAGTGCCAGCTACTCTGGAGGCTGAGGCAGGAGAATCACTTGAACCCAGGAGGCAGAGGCTGCAGTGAGCTGAGATTGTGCCATTGCCCTCCAGCCTGGGTGACAGAGTGAGACTGTGTCTCGGAAAAAAAAAAAAAAAAAGACTGCTAGGACTAAAAACAGATAAGAAAGTCCTTTCCTCTTTTCCTCTGTGGGAATGTCACTGGAGTTGTGAGAAAAAGGTACTGGGAGCTCACCAAATCCCAGTTACACAAGTTCCTTTCCATGTTTTTTGGAGAGAAGAAAGAAGAATGTCAGATGAAAATGGAAAGACAATGGACATGGACATAGAAGATGTCACTTTGCACCAGACCCTAGAGAGAAGGGGATGGATGTTTGAACTAATGCCAAGAGAAAAAGGTCTGAGCCTTTCAAGATCAGTGTCAGCCTGCCAGGTCCAATTTTGGTATTTAATCTGCCTAATTTAGATTCTTAGCTCATGACTACAATATTTTCAAAACAGTGACTGTTTTGGGTATTTAATCATCTCAATATTTCAGTGGGTTTGATAATTCTTACTAAAACTAACAGACCATAATAAAACTTACAGAATGGAAATACATATATTACACAGGAGTCTTCTTAACCATGGACAGAGAATTATGGTATTTTAAAGTGTTATACAATGAATGTTTGTCCCCACCCCACCTCTCAATTTCTCTGTTGAAGTCCTAAACCCAAAGTGTATTTGGAAGTACGACCATTGGTAGGTGATTGGTAGGTTATGAGCATGGGGCTCTCATGAATGGGATTAGTGCCTTAATAGACTCCAAAGAGCTCTCTTGCTCCCTCCGCCATAGGAGGGCACAGTGATAAGATAGCAGTCTGTGAACCAGGAAGCAGACCCTTGCCAGTCATTGAATCTGCTTGTATTTTGACCTAGTACTTTCCAGGCTCCATAACTATAAGAAATATATTTCCTTTGTTTATAAGCCCCCCAGTCAATGGCAGCTTATAGAAGCCTAAACAGAGTTAAAGATACATGTTTTCAAAGGACTCAAGAGATGACTTATTTCTATCTCTGAAGGAAGTTGAAGCCTTGAGCTGTCAAGTGATACGCTTAACATGCCCTATTCGAGGTAGAGCCAGGATTAGAACCCAAGGTGATATCTTCACTCTTCTTCCACCCCACTATCTTACACTATGTTAACAGTTATTGCAAAGTTGGTTCTAAAAACAGTGATTTTCTATGAACAAAAAAGGGATTTATCATCAAGAGACTGAGAGTTAATATTTATTGTATCTCCTTTTTGGGAATATACAACATACATTACAGCATGAAAGACTCCCAGGAGTCTTTTAGAAAACAAAGATGTGAACTGTTAATTGCTGCTCTCTCTGAGAATCAGTGTCCTCCTAAGTATACTCTGAGAAGTGCTGCAGCAGAACATGCTGTCTGTCAGTCTTTTTCTACTGATGGATTGGGCATAAGACATTTTTTGCAGAGGTAGAAACATTTCTTTGATGATTTGATTATCTTTGAGGCTCAGAATCTGTAAAACACGGCACTTGGTTTTCATTATTTGTTCCAAACTATTAAAAGAGATTAACGAACAGGAAAATACGACTAAAAAATATGGTGAATTTGAAACATGTTAATTTTCCTTATGCTGTAAACTTTATGCTACAAATGTCACCCACAACAAAAATATACATGGCAATACGTGTTTTTACTTGGTATTTCCAACTAGTCATAGCATACCAGCCACGTGGCAGGTAGTAGTTGATCATTTTTCTCAGACAGGAATTTGAGTGATTCATTCTTGAAGATTCATTCATAGTAATGGGTTACTACCTGAATGTTATGTGGGAACTTTTAACTTCTCAGAATTTGAAGTTCCACATGATTTTGTTTTATTCTCCTTATTGTGCAGTCAGTAAATGTACTCAAGGCAAGAAATGGTTACTTTTTCTGTTATTTTCCTAAATAGCATGGAATAAGGTAATACGATACTGGTAGGCAATGAGGTGACTGCAAAGGTCTGGAAATGTGGCTGTTAAATCATTTTTGGAAAATCCAAGTAAGAAACAATACTACCAAAACATTCCTCAAATAGTAGTGACTAAGAACTGAAAAGAAAAATCACTGAGGTTCTTGATAGCTTCACTACTCTTTAATTAAACCAACACCATGCCATATTTTGTGAAGGCAATCATCAATAATGAAGAGACAAAAATCAAGTAAAACTCAAAGTTCTTTGTTCCATTATAGGTGGAAATAAACCAAATGGTATGGCCAAAAGCTAGAAATGGAGAAACATTACCAAGAGTAATAGCAAAGTCTTAAAACTTGTTTTTGGACCTCATCTGACAAGGTCTTACAGGTTAATAAAAAAGATTAATAGGCTTGATGAATAGATAAGATGATTAACCAGCCTTCATATAGCTTTGGAGAAACAAGCAGAAGCATGATAGGAATCAAGAGTGAAAAGTGTGACCTCTGTTTCCAGCAAGCAAACCTACTTATATTTAGGATGAAACTAATTGTGAATTTTTTTTCATTTGAACTCTGTCTTCCTGTTTCGAGTATTTTATACAAGGTTAGCTTTCTTCATTTCATTGCCTATATTGTGGAAATAATTCAGCAACTCAACTTGCTGCTTCTCAGCAACGATAATGAAAACAATAATACTTCCCCAAGGAGGTTACATGTCTCAGGTCATTGGTGGTGTGACAGAGATGTCCCTATCTTTTATGAAAGCTAAGCTATGCTTTGCAAATCTTAACTCACTAGAGGAACATTCTCATAAATACTGGTATTTGAGAATGTATATTTTGAAAATGCAAAGTATAAATAGATCTTATATTAATTTTGTGGGATTTATTATTACTATACCCATTTTAAAACAGCCTAAACTAAGGATTTCTCTCTCCTACCCTACTTCACAAGGGTGGGAAGATAATGAAGTTATAGCAAAACAGCCTTCAATATAAGAAGTGAGTGCAACTGAATGGAATTGGTTTTGACCAGTGTTTCTTAGCAAGACGGTTTCTGTAGCTGATTCTTCCTGAAGGACTTCCACATTTAATAGAATAATGCTATCAAAAATTTGAGTGCATTTGTTAATTCAATTGGCTTCTAGCAATCTTGCTTAGGAAACTCACAGCCAGAATTAGTACATATTCATCTGCAAACAAAAAGATGTGTATACCAATACTTGAAAAACATCTCACTCAAAACTAAGAGCAACATTAATATTCAAGCACATTAAAGTTACTTCTGTCAAACTAGGAGGATCATGGATCTTGAAATGATTCATCTGTGAAATGAAGATTATATATTAAGCCATTATCATCAAGGTTATTGTGTAGTAGAAATTCCTATTATTTGATTCAGACAATCTAACACTTATTATTGTAAAAACGTCCAAATTAGAATCCTTGTCAGGAAAACATAGGGATCATGTAAAAATAAGGGTTAAATAGGGCCTTCCCTAAAGATACGAACATGTCCTAAGTGCTGGGTGCATGAGTATGACTTTATTTAGAAAAAGGGACCTAGGCAGGTATAAATAAGGTAAGGATTTTTTTAATCAATTAATTAAAATTAATTAATCTTAAGTTCAGGGATACATGTGCAGGATATGCAGGTTTGTTACATAGGTAAATGTGTGTCATGGTGGTTTGCTGCACTTATCACCCCATCACATAGGACGGTAAGGAAATTATCCTGGATTATCTGGGTGGGCCCTGAATCCAATGACAAGTGTTTCTAAGAGTGAGGCAGAGGGAGATTAGATAGACACACAGAGGAGAAGGCAATGTGAACAGAGAGGTAGAAGTTGAGATGATATAGCCACAAGCTCAGGAATTATAGGGTAGCCATCTGGAGGTGGCAGATGCAAAGATTCTTCCCTAAAGCCCCTAGAGGCAGTGCATTCCAACTAAGTTTTGGGTATCTAGCCTCCAGAACTGTGAAAAACAAATTTCTTTTGTTTCAAGCCACCAAATGTAGGGCAATTTATTACAGTAGCTGAGGAAACTAAAACATCAATTTGCATTTTTTTTTTTTTTTTTTTTGAGGCGGAGTTTTGCTCTTGTTACCCAGGCTGGAGTGCAATGGTGCGATCTCGGCTCACCGCAACCTCCGCCTCCTGGGTTCAGGCAATTCTCCGGCCTCAGCCTCCTAAGTAGCTGGGATTACAGGCACGAGCCACCATGCCCAGCTAATTTTTTGTATTTTTAGTAGAGACGGCGTTTCACCATGTTGACCAGGATGGTCTCGATCTCTCGACCTCGTGATCCACCCGCCTCGGCCTCCCAAAGTGCTGGGATTACAGGCTTGAGCCACCGCACCTGGCCCAATTTGCATTCTTCTGGTCCATGAACTTGGGTTTGGGTGAACTCTTGCTACATTTGCATACACCTCAGTTTCCAAATCTTCTTTTTTTTTTTTTTTTGGAGACAGAATCTCACTCATTCGCCCAGGCTGGAGTACAGTAGCACAGTCACAGCTCACTGCAGACTCAATCTCCTGTGCTCAGGTGATCCTTCCTTCCCCTTCAGCCTCCTGAGTAGCTGGGACTAGAGGTATAAGCCACCATTCTCAGCTAATTTTTTGTAGAGACAGGGTTTCACCATGTTGCTCAGGCTGGTCTGGAACTCCTAGGCTCAAGTGATCAGCCTACCTGGGCCTCCCAAAGTCCTGGGATTATAGGTGTGAGCTGCCACACCCAGCCAGTTCCCTTATCTTTAAAAAGTGATTTTTGAACTAAATAATAAAATAACAATAATACCACCATTATTTGCATAATTTCTTATAGTAATCCTGCAAATTATGTGATAAAACTCATTTTAATAATGTCAGATAAGTCAAAAAGGTTTGTCCTTGTGGAAACTGAAATTGTGCAAACTCAAACCTTGGTCTGCCTTTGTTTTCATCATCCTGAAATGCATAACATGTTTAAGACACTGTAATTACTCTGTGACACAGAGTTTACAGGCTAGCAGAGAAGACAAGTATTAAATAAGCAACTAAATCCAACTTCATTTGAATTTTATCTAAACAAAATAATATCTGTTATGTCTGTAAAATGGTGATGGCAGATGCTGATTATCATCAAATGCATATCTATTTTATGTGCAGGATTTGCATGAAAAATAAGATCATTTTCCTTGTAACAGAAGGAAGTAAAGGAAATGCACAAGTTATGGATGGCAGAAAAAGACAGCTCATTGGTCATCCTCTAAACTGCTTTTACAGAAGGTAGATAGGTCTATGATAGATATCAAACTTGCTCTGCTACAACCAAAGCAATTGGATAAATTCATGCAACACTCACAGAAAACAAAGTGATTTTCCTAGAATTAGGACTTGGTGGCTGATTTGCCTGGCATGTTAAACTGAAAGTTCTCAAGCAGAACATTGCACAGCAAGCTGTCAGCTGGGGGTCCCAGTCACATAGAGCACATCTGCCTACTTAGGCCCTTACTTTGCTGTGCTTGACCGATTCTGCTCCTCTACCTTCTGAGGAGCTTTTGAAATGACTATCCCTAAAGATCTTCCAGCAAAAAATAGCAAGCATCTGTCCCAGATGGCTGGGCCATTTACCTGATGAAAGGCAGCAAGCTGGCCCAGTGGATCTCCTGAGATCCACTATGGCTCAATGCCTT
This sequence comes from Saimiri boliviensis, assembly GCF_048565385.1. Taxonomy (NCBI): domain Eukaryota; kingdom Metazoa; phylum Chordata; class Mammalia; order Primates; family Cebidae; genus Saimiri; species Saimiri boliviensis. The sequence continues at coordinate 93,021,658 of NC_133456.1, forward strand.
TCTCTCTCTAGTTCACTTCACCACAACTAATTCCTTTACATGACCCCAAATACAGATGAGGGAACCTAGTCCAGGTGAGGCAGTCACACTCAGAAGATGAAAATCTAACAAACTCAGGTTTGGATTCTAACTTCACCACTTACTGTGTGACTCTATATAAATTACTTCATTTGACTTCATCTAGGTTTTCTCATTTTAAAGAGATAATAATTTTTTCCCTAAATAAGAAGTGAAATTCTGCTTATAAATTGTGTAACCTGGCATGTGGTAAATGCAAAACACTAAATGGCAATTGCTGCTATTATTATAATCATCATTATTATTAATTGTACCTTCTCAAAGAAAGAGCTACCTTGCTCGGAAACTCTACTGAATGGTTGGATACCATAGCATTTTTCTAGTCTGATGTAACCAGAATTAAGGGCCAGTTCCAAACAATTGAAAACGTCACCCTTAATCTTGTAATCAGATGTTTACCTTTCCAGATCTCCTCTAATTTAGCTTTTTCTTTTTTTAAACCTCTACATTACTCTTTGAGTTACCTTCTGTTTTATACCAAAAGAAATCTGAGGTCTGGCATGGTAGCTCATGCCTGTAACTCCAGCACTTTGGGAGGCCAAGGCAGGCAGATCACTTGAGATCAGGAGTTTCAGACCAGCCTGGCCAGTGTTGAAACCCCATCACTACCAAAAATACAAAAATTGGTCGGGCATGGTGGCGTACACCTGTAATCCTAGCTACTTGGGAGGCTGAGGCAGGAGAATCACTTAAACCTGGGAGGCGGAGGTTGCAGTGAGCAGGGATTATGCCACTGCACTCCAGCCTGGGCAGTATAGCAAGACTCTGTCTCAAAAAAAGAAAAGAAAGGAAAGAAAAGAATTCTGAGTTGCATTCACTCTGGCAACTAGGTCAGGGCTAAGACTTCTCAGGCATGGTAATTTCCTAATAATGAGCGTGCAGTAGTAATAACTAAACAGAATCCTGCACTTCACATCTTCAATTCTTGCAAGTCCCCCATGGATTAGGAATTACTATTTTACAGACAAGAAAACAGATTCAGAGTAAAGGACCTCCCAGAGACATAAAGGTAATAAGAGGAATCAAAATTTCAACCTACACAATCTGGCTCTAGAGACCAGTATCTAATTTACTATGCCTATTTTGAAGGGTCAGGCAAATTCCTGGTGCTCCTAAGTTCATTTAATTGAGACTAAATGAATGCAGCATCTCACATGGTAAAGATCCACCTGATGATGTAGTAGAGGAAATCCTCAAAGGTATAAAGAGAAAATGAAAAAGTAAAATAAAGGGGAATTCTTAAAAGCATCAGGAGAGAAAAAAAAGTACAGATAGAATCAGAACACTTTTTTCTCTTTCTTTTTATGTCTCTTAGAAGATTGATATGCTCATCTATATATAGACCAAAGTCTTTGAGTGTCACATATTTAAAAAAGAAAACTTTTTCTTGTCATTTCTTAAACAAATACAGAGGTTATCCTCTCCTGCAGGCCCTGGGATGCTAGCAGGGTTGCAGGGCTGGCTAGGGGGTTGGGTAATTATAACAAAAGCTATTTGTATATTGATCTTAATGGTGTTTCCATTTAAAAGTTGGGATTCTAATGACTGTTTTAGAGCCTCTGAGGATAAATGCTTTTTAATTTGACCTTTAGAAGATTTTATGGGACTACAATTTATTGGAAAAGAATTTAACAAGACAGTATATTTTTGAAAAGATTGTGGAGAATAATTAGCTAAATAATAGCAGTTAAAACTTATCCTATTATACATCCACATGTATTTTTAAAAGTTTGATTTTGAAAATCTTAATTCAGTAACATTGTTGTGAATGGGCAGCTGTGTCATTTGAGAGATCAAGTATTTCTATTTCCAAATTCTATTTTATCATGATAGTATGAGGTAATACATATTTCATCAGTTTATATTCCACTGGGTTAAATAATTCCAAATTGTATCATAAAGTGAAATGAGTGGGTGTCAGCAAAATGGAAGGACACAGAAGACAATTAGCATTTAAAAAATCCATTTCCCTCATGCCTGTAATCCCAGCACTTTGGGAGGCCGCAGGTGGATCATGAGATCAGGTATTCAAGACCAGACTGGCCAAGATGGTGAAACTCTGTTTCTACTAAAAATACAAAAAATGAGCCGGGCGTGGTGGTATGCCCCTGTAATCCCAGTTACTAAGGAGGCTGAGGCAGAGAATTACTTAAACCCAGGAGACAGAGGTTGCAGTGAGCCGAGATTGCACCACTGCACTCCAGCCTGGGCCACAGAGTGAGCCTCTGTCTCAAAAAAAAAAAAAAATCAATTTCCCTTGAGTGGCTCAATTATTTCCCTCTTCCCAAATGCCCACTTGAAATTAATGCTTAGAATTATGCCTGGTACGTGGTAAGTACTCTATACACATTACTCAATACACAACAGAAATCACATATTTCTGTTATGATGATGATGTGATGGTATATAGTTGTTACTCTTATATTATTACATTATGCATTATTATTAACCCTATAGGCTGGGCACAGTAATCCCAGCACTTTGGAAGGCTGAGGTGGGTGGATCACTTGAGGTCAGGAGTTTCAGACCACGCTGGCCAACGTGGTGAAGCCTCCCCCGTCTCTACTAAAAATACAAAATTTAGCCAGGTTTGGTGGCGGGTGCCTGTAATCCCAGCTACTTCGGAGGCTGAGGCAAGAGAATTGCCTGAAGATGGGAGGCAGAGGTTGCTGGGAGGCGGAGTTTGCTGTAAGCCAAGATCACACCACTACATTCCAGCCTGGGCAACAGAGAGATACCCTGTCTCAAAACAAACAAACCAACAAAATTCTGGCAAGACTGTGATAAGTACACTTAGTGCATGAGTTAATCTAATGAACCAATAAAGTATTGTATCCCCATTTTACAGATGAGGAAAATGACTCAGAGAAGTTAAATAACTTGCCAGTGGTGAAATAGTTGGTAATTGACCTAGACTAAAGCTGAACTCAGGGAATTCAATTCCATAAAATACAATTCAATCATTACAGGAGTCTTCTTTTTCTATTATTACTTCGTAAAAAGTTCAGACATTAGCCGGGTGCGGTGGCTCACGCCTGTAATTCAAACACTTTGGGAGGCCGAGGTGGGCAGATCATGAGGTCAGGAGATCGAGACCATCCTGGCTAACACAGTGAAACCCGTCTCTACTAAAAATACAAAAAAAAAAAATTAGCCAGACATGGTGGCACGAGCCTGTAGTCCCAGCTACATGGGAAGCTGAAGCAAGAGAATCGTTTGAGCCCAGGAGGCAGAAGTTGCAGTGAGCTGAGATCATACCACTGCACTCCAGCCTGGGTGACAGAGGGAGACTCCATCTCCAAAAAAAAAAAAAAAAAAAAAGTTCAGACATTGACCAAATAAACACTATGGCTTTTATAGAAATAATTCCTGTATGTAATGATCACTGTATATCTCATCTGTTTACTCTTTAAGAGGTAAACTAATTTCAGTCAGATGCCTTTTATGTATTTCTTCTTTTTTGAGATAGAATCTTACTCTATTGCCCAAGCTGGAGTGCAATGTTGTGATCTCAGCTCACTGCACCCTCCACCTCCTGGGTTCAAGTGATTGTCCTGCCTCAACCTCCCAAGTAGCTGGGATTACAGATGCCTGCCACCATGCCTGGCTAATTTTTGTATTCTTTTTGTATTTTGTATGGTTTCATCATATTGGCCAAGCTGGTCTCAAACTTTTGACCTCAGGTGATCCACCCGCCTTGGCCTCCCAAAGTGCTGGGATTACAGACATGAGCCAACACACCTGGCCCAGATACCTTTTAAAATAATCTTTCCAATAATTTACATAACAAATCAAATAATTGATTTGTTTAAAATAACTTCACATTTTTGTTATTCCTCTTAACTATCAAGATCAAACTGTGTGTTCATAGTATATATCAATTATACCATTCTAACCCGGTTTTTACATGAATGAGTGCCAAGAAACAATAGTTCAAATAAAAAATAGAAGCATTTGAATAAATTACTGAGGTCACTTATTGCATTTAAGGTTAATATTTTACTTTCAGCCTCAAGAGTAACACCAGATTTCACTCTCCTGAATAGCTGCCCTCCCTGACCTGTGATGGTGCTCACTATACAATTCAATTGCACTTCAGAGAAATATATCTAATAATTTTTAAATACAGGAAATCATGAGCAAAAACCATTTTTTTTTCCTTGAAGCTGAGCTACTCTTGTCTCCAGTAGAACCTTTAAAAAAATCTTTCCAGAACATAAATAATGACTCTTAAAAAAGATAGAGATGGGTTTTGATAATCCACCAATACTGTTCATTATATCAGGCAAACAGGAGGTGGTGGTGAGGGATGGAGATCATTTTGTTTTTCAGGTTTAATCTCAAATTGAAATGGGATAATTCCCTTGATCCCTTCACAGGACTTATGAAGGGGTAGCTTGCTTACTCAGCCCACAGCTCTTAACCCCTTTAGGGAGGGGGAGCACACAGGTGAGCAGGTGCAGAGGCTGGGACAAATACTTCTGGGCAACTGGCAGGAGCAGAACTCTGTGCAGGTTCCCCCAGCAGCATCAAGGAGTTGCTTGTAACTCCTGGAGCCCCAAAAGGCATGTGTTACAGTGTGCTCTTTTAACTTTGCCATCTGTGGATAGCTCAAGTGTTAAACAACTCAGTGTAGTGGTCAGTGTGACAGCCTCTTGCACCTGTACCCAGGTTTTTTTTCAGCATCCAGGAGGAATGAGATCACACAAACAAATTGAAGGGTGGTAAATCTGGAAGCTTTTATTAGTAATTAAAGTGGCTCCCAGCAGCAAGTAGGGGCTGAAAAGGGGATGGAGTGGGAGGGTGGTCTTTCCCTGGAGTTTGGTTGCCAAACTCCTCTCTAACCATCCACAGCCAAACTCCTTTCCAACTGTAATCTCCAATGTCCAGCTGCTTCTTCACCTCTCAATGTTCAGACACCTCTTCTCTCCTTCTCTGCCATGTCTCTCTCCTATGCCAATAGGGTCTGGGCTTTTATGGGTACAGGATTGGGGGGCAGGGTGAGCCAGGGTGGTTTTGGAAAAGGCAATATTTGGGTGGGAAAACAGGAAGGCATTTTCTCACTTTGGGCTGTGGGTCCAAACTTGAGGGTGTGGCCCTTGTTGGGGACTGCTCTTCTACAGAGTATTTTCCTGCCTCCTGTCCATATCGGAATATCCACTTCAGCGGAACCACCACATGGGGTAGTAGTACAAATTATGTAAGGTAATCCTACCATCTGAGAGGTTTTCCTGACCATTCATTGTTGAGTTTCCTTCCAGTTCCCATCTATCACAAAACCAGTCATATTTTCACCATAATTTGTTTGCCTTATACATTTGTGATTATTAATATTACATGTTAATTTGACTGGGCCAGAGAGTACAAAGCTTAAACATTATTTCTGGATGTGTTATAAAAGTGTTTCCAGATGAGTTCAGCATTAGAATCAGTGGACTCAGGAAGGTAGACTGCCCCGAAACTATGTGATTAGCACCATTCAACACACTGAAGGCCTGAGCAGAACAAAAGAAAGAGGAGGACCAAGCACAGTGGCTCACGCCTGTAATCTCAGTACTTTGGGAGGCCAAGGTGGGTGGATCACCTGAGGTCAGGAGTTCGAGACCAGACTGGCCAATATGGAGAAACCCTGTCTCTACTAAAAATACAAAATTAGCCAGGTGTGGTGGCACATGTCTGCAATCCCTGCTGCTTGGGAGGCTGAGGCAGGAGAACTGCTCAAACCCCAATAGATGGAGGTTGCAGTGAACTGAGATCATGCCACTGCACTCCAGCCTGGGCAACAAGAGCAATACTCTATCTAAAAAAAAAAAAAAATAGGGAAGAAAAATTCATTCCTTTTGCTTCCTGCTTGCCTACTGAGCTCAGATATTGTTCTTCTCCTGCCCTTGGCCTGGAATTTACACTATCAGCATCCCTAGTTCTGAAGCATTCGACTGGAATTATACTACCAGCCTTCCTAGGTTTGCACCTTGTAGGCAGAAGGTCATGGGACCTCACGCGCCATAATCACGTAAGCCAATTTGTCATATTAAATCTCTCTATGTGTATAGTGTGTGTGTGTGTGTGTGTGTGTGTGTGTGTGTATGTGTGTATAAATGTGTATTTATCAACAAATAAATATATATTTATATATACACATGTATCTTCTGCTAGTTTAGTTTCTCTGCAGAATCCTAATACAACCTTGCTGTGCAATTTTGAGAACAGAGTAGAACTCAATAAATAATGTGGAACACATGTACATGCCCGTGTCTTTGAATAAATAAGACTCTAGGGGTTTAGGGTGTCCAGGGCCAAGTAAGCCACGTTTTTAAAATATATCCAAGCAGAAATTACTCAAGTTTAATCACCCAAGTACTCAAAAAAAAAAAAAAAAAAAAAAGAACTCATTGGTTAAAAATCTTCCCTATACTCACACCAGCACTTATGTCTCCAGGAGAAAGGGAACTTGTGCTTACTGAATACCTTCTATGAGCCATGGTACTGAATTCACAAAACCGTCTGGTCTGGTGAGTCATATTGTCTCTTTTAACAGAGGGGAAAATGAAGCTCAGAGAGATTACATACTTGCTCAAAGTGAGATGGCTGTCAGGTGGCAAGTACAGCTGGGATTTTAATCCAACAATGTCTGCTACCAAAACTTTGCTTTTTTCTAGGTCACTGTAGTGCTCCCATGTTATTTCTTCCTGCCTAATTGCTTTTCTCTCGGTGAAAATATTGCTGGATTTTGCCTGGGTTCAGGTCTTATTTCCCATGGTATCATCTCAATTTTGACATATTGTACCAATATGATTCAGACCAAAATGAGTTATTTTAAGTCACATGTATTAATGGTATATCATACCTCTTTTATTTTGCAGATAATGAGAATGAAGAGTACAATGGTTACATGCCCTGCCCTTACTTATACATAAAAACCAGTGAAGACAGCAAGACTTGAATTTCTTTCCTTCCTGGGGGTTTAAATGGATTGCTTAAGTTATAACCCATCCTTCCAGTCTGAGTCAATTTACTGAGTACACATTTGATAAATGTTACCTCTAAGATGGCTCCTAGAATCCAGCATGGAAGATTCCTTAGTGGCCACAAAATCATAAATGCACCAGAATGAGAACCAAAACATTTACACATCAGCATAAAACCATTTTGCTAAGGGCAAGCTGAGCCTGAAATGCAAATCACTTAATTTCCAGCCTGATGTTCTTTTGGTGTTGAAAAGAACTGCATTCATCATTCATCACATGATCTTTCTTTCCTTAGAGTACAGTTTTGGTTTTGTAGGCGTCAGAGTATGGTTTGAGTTCAGTTTGAATATTATTTGTACCACTTCTTAGTTGCATGACTTTAGGCAAAGACCTTAATGTCTCTAAAACTCAGTTTCCTCATCTGAAAAAAGGGGCTCATTATATATTGTGTTTTGAAGATCAAATGCATGTGGAAGTGTGCAATAAACAAAGTTGAGAGAATCAGCCCAAAATGTGTTGTGTTTGCTTAGCATAATGATTAAATTGTTTTTAAAACAGTATAGGCAGTAAAGGAGAGCACATGAGCTCCAGTCTGCCATAATATCCACCTGCCTCTTTTGGCCTGTCTGCATTCCCCATTCATGCATTCATGTTACATACCCAGTCCCCACATTCGTCTGAGTTTCTCATTACTGAAAGAATAATAAAAAATGGTGGTTGTTATTATCCCAATTTTCTAAATGTCTGTATGTAAAAATTTCAGCAGGAAATATAGTAAAGATAATCAATCTGTGCAACCTTACATTTGAAATCATAATAGAAAAGTCTATTCCTTGACAAATACACACCCAGAAGACCAGAAAGGCTTATGGTTAATAAAAGAGTATATTGACCTTTCCTGGGGAATTATGCATGGCACCTTTATTACAAATATTGTAAATTGAAAACGAAGCAAGAAAATTATAGAGTTCAACTAACTAAAGAATGGATTCATCATGAACATTCATTAAATGTCAACCTGGTGGATTAGGAACAGCAGCAATTAGCCTGCAGTGATCAAATGATATTTCAAAATGCCAAAAAATGGATTTGTCAAGTTACAACTCTTCTATAGTCTTGAGTTCAAATGCTGTTTTGTAACATGAGAGACATGAAATTTGTTACGAGATTTTTCTAAGCATTGCAAACATTTCAGCACTAAAATACTATTAGTTTCAATTACTCTAGATAAAAGTTTAGAAGTTAAAAAGTTTAAAAGCCTGGATCCTGCTGAGAAAAAGCCTGAATCCTGCTGAGAAAAACCACAATAAGTTTCTAACTACTTTCTTCGGTTCCTGCTTCACCCTCTTATTCTTTCTGATCCCTTAATCCCGGTGATAATCCAAGGAACTGCCTCTGGAGGTAAAGGAGAGACACCCTGTGAAAACAATAGGTATAGTGTGGGGAGGGACAGGAAGTCCTAATAATAGCATTTAGATTGCAGCTAACTGCTGTGACCTTCTTCAAGATGCATTATCTCTAAGGCCTCAACCTGCCTCACCTTTATTTTTATTTATTTATTTTTTGAGACAGAATCTTATTCTGTCCCCCAAGCTGGAGTGCAGTGTCATGGTATGGCTCACTTCAGCCTCGATCTGCTGGGCTCAAGTGATTCACCCACCTTAGCTTCCTGATTAACTAGGACTACAGACATGTACTACACTATGTCCTGCTAATTAAAAAAAAAAAAAAAAAAAATTAGTGGAGAGAAAATCTCACTATGTTGCCCAGGTTGGTCCTGCACTCCTGGCCTCAAATGATCCTCTCATGTCTGCCTCTCAAAGTACTGAGATTACAGGCGTAAGCCACCACACTGACCCTCCTCACCCTTAAAGTTAGAGAACTGGATCAGTATTCACTAGGATTCCTGACATAGCTAAGTAAATATATGGATCAGGCCAGGATAAGAGAAACATAAAACTGATTCCAGGTCACTCTTTGGTCCGACGATTATGATCCCCTTGAAAGCACTTCATAAATATTAAGTTGCTTGTCCTCACCACAGGGCTCCAGGATACATGCCTTGTTTTTCTTTCATTATACATCAAAAAGCAGAGAAATAAAGAAAAACAGAAGCTTATTCGGGAAGCCCGAGGGAATGGGCACTAAAAAGATTTTCAAAGTGAAGTGTTACTGGTTTTCAGACCCCAACCTATGTCATGACACCTAGTTTCCTGTTTGCCCAGTGGTATATCATAACTTCTTAAAGGAAAAAGCCAGAATGTTCTGGGACTTATGCTGATTCTTTGTTAATAAGGAAGGCAGGACCATTTAGAAACTGTTGATTCCTTCCCATCAACACACACACACACACACACACACACCACACGCACACGCACACGCACATGCACACACACACACACACGCACACAAAATAAGAAGGTAGAAATCAGCCATGGATATGTATTATATTTTCAAGTTTTCATTGCCACTAGGAAGGTGTTTAGTAAAAAGATGTATCATGGAAGGCAGACTGAAAGGGTTAATATAGCATCCAGAAGTATCTTGCAATAAATCGCAAATAAAATTCTAAGGCCCCCCCCACCATCTAAACGGACTTCCTCCTCAAGGAGGGCTCTTAAAATGTAACCTGAAAGACTGGTTCAGGGCATGAAGAGAAGCGGAGATCATTCATGCCTCATTATACCTGTCTGCCATTAACATCAACACAGACTTAAGTCTGAAAAGAAACATTTTGCAGCCTGTTCTCTCTGAAGCCTGCTAGCTAAAGGTTCATCTGCATAATAAAACTTTGGTCTCCACAACCTCTTATGCCAACCCAGACATTCCTTTCTATGGCTTACATTTATCCAAAGCCTGGAAGCGCCCCCTACCTTTGAGCTGTCCCACCTTTCAGAGCAAAACCAATATATTTCTTAAATGTATTTGATTGATGTTTCATGCCTCCCTAAAATGTATAAAAGCAAGCTGCACCCCGACCACTCGCGCATATGTTCTAAGGACCTCAAGAGGGCTGTGTCAGATGCCATGGTCACTCATACTTGGCTCAGATTAGCTCTCTTCTATTATTTCAATTAATATATTAACATTCAAATAATATCTCTTCAAACAAAGAGTTGGACTCTTTTTATTGACATTGCTCACTCACACATGCATCCTTAGCATATGGCTTAGATTTGATTATTGCTTGCTCTTTTTTCTATTTTTTTAAAAACTTTACAAAGCATTTTACATTTGATTTTTTAATGAGAATAAACCTGCAAGGTGGCCAGCTACTTTCTAGATAGTTTCAAAAGGAGGAATGAAAAATATAGAAGAATAAAGACCATCTGGGCTGGGCGTGGTGGCTCACATGTATAATCCCAGCACTTTGGGAGGCCGAGGTGAGCAGATCAGGAGGTCAAGGGATCGAGACCATCCTGGCCAACATGGTGAAACCCTGTCTCTACTAAAAATACAAAAATTAGCTGGGCGTGGTGGTGTGTGCCTGTACTCCCAGCTGCTCAGAAGGCTGAGGCAGGAGAATCCCTTGAACCCCAGAGGAGGAGGTTGCAGTGAGCAGAAATGGTGCCACTGCACTCTAGCCTGGGCAACAGAGGGAGACCCCATCTCAAAAAAAAAAAAAAAAAAAAGAAAAGAAAAGAAAGAATAAAGACCATAAATGGTATGTACTGAATTCAGTGAGTTTGAGCTTTACCGAATTAAGATGAAAGGCACCTCTATTCCTTGTTTAGGTGGATACACTGTTTCAGCTGGTCTCAGGGCATGTTTGTTGGTTTCCTTCCTTTTCATTTGAACCTCAGCATTCCATGTATATTTGTTTTTATTTTTCCCATTTCTATTCCTTTGCGATTTTGGCAGGACCATATCTGATTTACCTCCTGCTTTCCTAGAGTTCCCAGAACAGTATCATGTGCTCAAGTGGTATTTAAATGCACATCAAAATATTCTACTTAACTTGGGTTTAGAATTGTGGGAGATAATTATAATCAGCAAAGAATTCATAATATCTAAAATGTATAATGCAGGGATGCTAAAGATTATTTAATTCTCTATGACAAACAGCAACACAACTTCACCTCTCAGGAAATGAAAATGTATTATTATAGATACGGAGGTGGCATTTTTTCAATCATACCGGCATGGAATTTTAAGGGCATGATTACGTATTAGAGACTAGCAAGGACAGCAAACCCTCTTGCCCTTAAAGGTCAGAAACAAATGTCAGATGCGTGCAGTAGGCTGGTGTGACTGCATAGTACATGTAAGATGTAAGTGGTAGATGAACAAATCCACGTGGGGGAACTCAATGGCAGACATGTTTGCCAGAAATTCCACGTCTTTAAGAGAAGCTTAAAAGCCAGATTATTTTCCGGAAAAACTACTTTAAAAATATAGTCTTTTATTCTGATGTGGATGCCAAATAGAAAAATATATAAAAGAGAACACGACTCTATATTGAGATTTGGAAGATCCAGAGCCTTTTAGAGATTTTAAACATATTTTTAGAGGAACAGGGCTAAGAAGGTAGGAAATCCATTTCACAGAGGCCAACAGGCATACATGATCTCCTACACTGTAAAGGTCCATGTAGTCAAGCACTAAATGTCTGATACCAGAAAAGATATTAGTAATAAAAACTGTGGTACTTACTGCAGCTAAATTGGAAATACTGAGAATCATTCTGCTTTAACATTTGGCCCTCATATGTAGATTTGCAGGACAATTAGTTTTATCTTATTCTCATACGTAATATCCGTTGGGTCAGAGTACGTATCAGATACACACACTAACATATTCTCTTTGATCACATGTTGCCCATTACAGCTGTGGGATTAAGACCTCCCCACTACTTATATCCTTTTATCAGTGAGTACTTAAAGTGATAATAGTCAGTTACTTCTTCAAACAAATGAATAAATTAACAAATTTCTCTTGTCACTATCTGACACTGGTGTAAATTCTTGAGAGTCAATATTGTACTGATCTGAAATAATATTGCTCATCTACTCTATTAGCCATTTATCCTCAGGAAGGCTTTTAGGGATATCCTAAGAATTTTCCCCCTCATTTTAGGATTTAATAATCACACAAGTCATCACCACCACTTAATGTATGGCTTCTAGATACTTCAGATATGTTATCCTGTTTATTGCCCATGTTATGTCACAAGGTATGTATTAATACCCTTATTTTTAGTGTTCAGAAGGGAACACTAAAAGTTTTGAGTAAATTAAATGACTTACACAAAGTTTATCACATCTAGTAAGTGATAGAGCTACCATTCAAACTCGGATTAGTCTCACTCCAAAGTTTCTACTCTCCAACTTCTCCTTCCAGGCAACGTCATGACTAAAAAAATAATAAAATTGATTTCTAAGAAATAACCAACTGTGGCTCATGTCACAGTGTTTGGGAGGCCAAGGCAGGAATATGGCTTGAGACAAGGAGTCCAAGACCAGCCTGGGCAAGATGGTGAAACTCCACCTATACAAAAAAAAAAAAAAAAAAAAAAAAAAAAAATTAGCCAGGTGTCATGGAGCACCCCTGAGCCAAGACCACACCACTGCATTCAAGCCTGAGCGACACAGTGACCCTGTCACAAGCAAAGCAAAAAACTAACAAAAAACAAAAAAAACTCAACACCGCAACCTGAAAAGGAAGCCATTAAATGTTGGTCTAAGTTTCACGTCACTTCAACATGGTGATGTTAATAAAATACTTGCTCTAACTACCCTCCCCCATCAGATAAAAATTATACAAACCTGGCTTGCTTCCTGAAAATGCTTTCATTGTCAGCTATATATAAAACAATTACTTTGCTGATCATTTAATCACCTGAAGGAAATAAATGCCACGATGGGGCATTAAGAGGCTAACATAGTAAAGAATCTGAGCTGCAATTATAATTTGTTTCTTAGCAACTAATAGCAAAAGTTATAAAGTTGGTTCTAACACATCTATAAGAGGCAGCATTACAGCCCTGGGAATACTGTGACAGTCCTTAACAGTATAATCTTGTGAGTAATTTGCTTTTGATATTATCACAAGATAAATTATTCTGGATCTGCTTGGTCAAAGCCCTAAAGAATTCTCATTAAAAGTCAGCTATTATTATGTGTGCTGTTTTCTTCCCCTCTCTCCCCCATTATACTGAACCCACTGAATTGGTTATTTTATGCATTATAATAAGTTGGAAGGAATCAGTATGATAAAAACAGATTCCTTTAATAACTAGGAAAAAGGAGTTCATCACTATAATAGTTCCATTTCCTGTCTGAAACAGCACTTACTGAATATAGTCATGGTTGGAGTAAATTAAAATTTTTATAATGAATATGAGTGAAAGCAATAGGAATTTTAAAGAGTTCTATAGGCTATAAACAGAGGAAAACAGTAGTGAAATTTGAGTGGCTTTGGGTCTTAGAACATAGATGATTTTCTGGTGAGGACTTGCTTTTAAAAAATCTCATTAGTGGCTCACATTTTGAGAATAGAACTTAATTTTCTGGCTTACAGGAATTCTATTCTATAGTTTACCTCAAAATCTTTCAAACAATTGTATCATGGTTTTCTCTTATACATACATGGATAACATGAAATATTTCTGGGATAGTTATTTTTTAATATTTAGGATAGGTACTATCTACTGAGAAACAAAATTACTGGATTATAATACAAAGACATAGTAATAGGTTAAGTCAATGAAAGAGAAATATATTTTTAAAGAACTTTCATAGAGAAAGGATACAATTATTTGGTTAGGCATGTATGGAAATATGCCGGTCATATTGAAAAGAATTTGTGTCCTGGGTAAAATGACATACATTAGAACTGCCCACTTGAGGACATCTTACATGATATACCTCCCAGGTAAACCAAGAATTCATGACTCCATCTTTCCTGTTACATGCTGTTTGGAGCAACAGCAAAGCCTATTCTCCTGGCCACTTATAAGGTGGCTCAGTTTATAGTAACTGGAGGATCTGGTGCCTATATTGGTCTTTTGTCCTTTGCTGCTACCAGAGAGAGTAGGGTCACTTGACCTGATCTTGGATGGGTAATCCATGCCATGTACATTAGCTAAAGCAAATCTTTATTCAGTTGAAAACATACGAGAAATATATTCCCTAATAGAACCTACAAACACACCCTTAGAAATATCAGCTGGAGAGCTTTAGATGAGTAATCATAATGCTTATCATTTTCAATCTTTCTTTACTAAATTTAGTGGGGGAAAGCACAATTAACCTGAGATAGATATGGAGTACTGAGTAATCTTATAGTTTTCCTCATGTTAGGGGTATTAATCATGGGTTATACTAACTTCTGTTTAAATATCATTTTTAAAAAATGTGATTTTCCTGAAAGCACAAAGGACTCTTAAATTCAAAGATGTTAGCTGGGCATGGTCGTGGGCACCGTAATCCCAGCTTCTTGGGAGGCTGAGGCAGGAGAATTGCCTGAACCTGAGAGGCAGAGGTTGCAGTGAGATGGGATCATGCCACTGCACACTGCACTCCAGAGTAAGATTCTGTCTCAAAAAAAAAAAAAAAAAAAAAAAAAAAAAAAAAAGGATTAAATGATGGGAAACAACCTCCTAGAGGGTGGTCAGAGATGGTATGTCTCCAAAGGAACTTTATGTACAGAGGAGTTTTGTATGGGGAACAGGGCCATGGTGGAAAACACAGGAGAAGAGATAAGGCTTGAAAGCAGATTCATAAGAATGAACTGGCTGGAAATAAAAACACTAAGCAGTACTCAAATTCTGAAATAAGCCAATGTAATTCCCTCAAGGAGTCCATGTGAACACTGAATTGTTACAGTCACTGTACAAAGCATATGGATCATATCATACAAGATTAATGCCTTTAAGATGCAAAAGCAAACCATCGCTTACGTCTGCTGGAAAGTCATTACTGTCCCACAGAGCATATGATGAATAAAGAGCACCAGCAGGCTGCTGGGTGAACATTATAAGCACAACCAGCCTTTTGCAAAGCTAAAATCGCTGTCTATGCTCCCGAAGAAGAGGACTGTTCAGTCCATGGTTGAAAGGGAACTGACATAAGCATCCTGGGTATCTTGCAAGTACAACAGGCTATTTTGTAAATGGCATCTGCTTCATATTCTTGATGGTTAATACAAACAAGAAAACAGTATTAAATAAACATCTTGAAACCAAATGATGTTGTCTCAACGGATACAGTTACATATTAGTTCCCGAACTGCTCTAACAGTCACCCTCCTGCAGTCTTTCCAAATGAAAACAAAAAGACACATTCGCTACCCTGAAGGAGTGTCACTCTATTCGCTGTCCCACGCTGCTAGGTCTAGAACGCAGTGTCAAAGTTCAGCTCTTTTTGAAGGTTTTTCAAAACTCAAAATATAGAAACCATCAATTGCTTTCTAAAGTTCACAGGAGCTGATGGAGTGAAGAGTAATCATTATTTTTCAGTCAATTACTTGTAGAGGAAATGGGTCCCTCCTTCATTCTGATGCACCCAGGGAAAAAAATGAAGTGTTTGGTAACTTGGAAAGCAGAGGAGATAAGTGAAATACCATAACATAAAAGTGATGTGGAAGAGAGAAGAAAGAATGGTTGTAGGAAAGGTAAGTTCATTAGAAGGCAGCAAGCTTGGCAGATGAGATGGAGCTTGAGGTGGGCGGGGTATAGCTGACATATTTTTTCCTTTTTTTTTTTTTTTTTTTTTTTGGTTTTTGTTTTTGTCTTGAGATGGAGTATTGCTCTGTCACCCAGGCTGGAGTGAAGTGGCATGATCTTGTCTCACTGCAACCTCTGCCTCCCATGTTCATGTTCGAGTGATCCTCTCACCTTATCCTCCTGGGTAGCTGGGACTATAGGCGTGAACACCACACCTGGCCTGACCTATTTTTTCTGGACTAATATTTTTCTTGGTCAAAAGTCTACTAAATTGAGGCTGGGCATGGTGGCTCATGCCTGTAATCCCAGCACTTTGGGAGGCTGAGGCAAGTGGATCACTTGAGGTCCAGAGTCCGAGACCAGCCTGGCCAACAGGGTGAAGCCCCGTCTCTACTAAAAATATAAAACTTAGACAGACCTGGTGGTGGGTCTCTGTAATCCCAGTTACTCAGAAGACTGAGGTAGGGAACTGCTTGAACCTGGGAGGTGGAGGTTATAGTGAGCCCAGATCATGCCACTGTACTCCAGCCTGGGCCACAGAGGGAGACTCCATTTCAAAAACGCCTATAGAGTGTTTAGAAAAGATGACACACTTGCCATCCACAAATAAGGAAATCTGTCTACAGTAAGGAATTTCAACCTTACTGCAGAAATTCAGGAGCAGGCACCCAGCCAAACACCCAGTCTCATCTTCATCTAGAATCACACATGCATTACCTTTCTGAGATCTTCCCCCAGTTGCCAAGTGTTCTCTATGCTGCAACCAGCGTGTCACAGAAGTACTCCGTAAGAGTGTTGGATTCCCTTCCCTACCTACTACTTATCAGAGCAAAATGTAAAATAAAACTTAAATAAGTTAATATATCATTGAATAAAACGTGTACAAACTTTACCCCTAACAAAGTACGTCACTACCACTACTGACTTAGTAATAAACCTTGTATCTTTAAACTTTCTCTTTCAGCCTATTAAAATATAAAAGTTTTGTCAACTTGAGAAAACATATAAAGCAACCCTTCTTTGACTCTACACTCTCTTCAGCTATCCACTTCTCTTTCTCTTTCCTTCTGCAGATATACCCTTGCTTCCTCTACTTCTTTACTCCCCATTTACTCTGCAACCTCACCACCGAAAGATTAACTAAAGTTCATTACGCTAAAACCCCACTATCTGGATACTGGCCTCAGATCTCCCATGAAACTACTCTGGCAACAGTCAGTTCCATGTTGCCAGATGCAGTGGGCGTTTTTCAATCCTTATCCTATCTGATTTCTCTGTTGTACTGGATATTTTCAAATGCTTCCTGAAAATGTCTGCTCTCCATCTTCTCCTGATTTCTATCTCTTCTGCCTCCTACCTCTTAGTCTCTTTTGAGGGTTCTTTCAACTTCACCTACCCTTTAAACCTAGTTTTCACCAAGATGCCCTTGGCTTGCTGCTCCTCTCTCTTTTTGGGATGATCTTACACATTCTCATAATTTTAAATCTAATCTTTATGTTCATGTCTATTTACTATAAACCTCCAGTCCCATCGATGTAGTATTTCTCATATAATCAATTGCCTGATTAACAAATCCACTTGAGTATCCTACAGATAGGTGACTTTACATCCTAGTTTTCCTGAAATAATTGAAGTTTACATTTATTGTCCTAGAAAAATTATTGATAGTGGCACCTTTCACACTCGTAAGAATCCAGGTTTGTATGATAAATCATACAATTTGGTATGTCTTAAAGAAAATTTACCACCTTTTAACCTCCAACCGTAACCTGATTCCAAAGATAATCAATGATACCCTACCATCTAAGACTTTAACTTGAAAGTCATTCTATAATCTTTTTTCCTTTCTTCCTGTACTCTTTACTGTCAGTCTCTGTCCCTAACTTCACTCAAACCATCCAACAAGCCCTGATAATTTCACAACAAAATTATTTTCCAAATATACCTCCTCTATTTTCACTGCCTTTGTCTTAGGATAGACTCTCATTATTTCCTGCCTGCAATATTGGAAAGGCTTCCTGTTTTTCGAGATTCTGGTATCCTAGCACCTTAAATACACATTCCAAAATGAAGCCACAGTAATCAATTTCTAAAATGCAAAACTATTTATACCACTCTGCTGGCTTAAAACCCTTTGAAATCATTAGCCACCAAAAGATTAACTAAAGCTCATGTCAAACAAACAAGGTCCTCCATGATCTCCCCCCTCCCGCCTTAATGCTCTTTCTCTCGCCTTGTAGCTTCCCACCCTCCACATCATATTTGATAACCTTGATACATGGAATGTTTCCATGTCCCCTGCATATCCATGAAGATTCAGGCTTTGCTGTTCTTGTTGCATGAAACACCCTGCCAGCTCTCTTGGCCTCTGTAACTATCAACCATCTGTCAAGACTCTGCTCAGTCATTGTCTCTCTTGGGGAGCCTACTGTGTACCCCAGGATGGATTACATATTGCTTCTCCATGTTTTCATCACATACTGTGCACACTGCTGTCTTTTCGTTTACCACATAATATCCTGGAATTTATATTGAACATCTCTCTCTTCCACTAAACTAAGAGATCTTCCTTATTTATATTTACTCCTTTTGGAAATTTTTTCTTTAGATCTTTTTCTATTATCTTTTTTTCAATAAAGCATGCTTTATTTTATATAAGACATTTACATAATTGGAAGAAAATATGTCAATGTACTTTGTCTCAATTGGTCCTTAAAATGGCCGTTGATACTCACATCATCCCCATTATACAGAGAGTGAAACTGAGACTCAGAGAGGTAGAATGACTTGCCAGAGGTCCCATATTGGAGTGACATGTGTGAGAGAGAATGAGCAGCTATGTAAAATAGTGTGGGTAACTCTGCCCATCATGTGGCTTGCTTGATAAATTTCTAACACTGCATTAGAGATGGGGTACCAAAATCTCTTTTATTTCTCAGTTTCAATTTTCACTGGCTTTACATTGAGTATCTTACCATGTTGTAGAGCAGGCGTCCCCAAACTACGGCCCGCGGGCCACATGCGGCCCCCTGAGGCCATTTATCCAGCCCCCCGCTGCACTTCAGGAAGGGGCACCTCTTTCATTGGTAGTCAGTGAGAGGAGCACAGTATGTGGCGGCCCTCCAACAGTCTGAGGGACAGTGAACTGGCCCCCTGTGTAAAAAGTTTGGAGATGCCTGTTGTAGAGTATTTAAAGATACCCATTTCTCATGCAACATGGCTCTAAACTCAAGTCATTTCTTCACCTGATGTTAAACCAAAGAAACAGTTATTTGTCTGTTCTATCCTGCGGGGATAGGTGGCATGCCTTTCGCCAACATGGGATGTATACTTACAACTTAAGGGAATTCTGAGGATAACTTTAATGACAGTCATTTTGCTTTAAGTGCTAACCTTGGAAACAAATCTCTGTGAAGACGCATGAGGCTCCATTTTGCTTTTTCCATTTCAAACCACACAGTGCTGCTAGACACTACCAGTGAAGGGGAAATAGTATTTTTCAAGCATATATGCCCTCTGCTCTGAATTTTTAACAGAAAAGTAAACAAAAAAATAAGGAAAACAGCAAAACACATTGTTAATATCAGCTGGGTATGCACTGTGTGTGTTTCTAGAAGTTATCTGCCATACTTGGTAGCAGAGCCCCCGAGCTATGCCTCAGATGGTAACTGGTCTCGCACTGAACATTTCACCATCCACTAAGCATTGCCTTTAAACTCTTACTATTCCCACTGTGTCAGCTTTTCAGACTGCAGCTCTTAGCCACAAGACACTTAGGTTTACATTCCTTTGCTCAGCCTGGTCCACCGATTATCTCCAGCCCTGGATAGTTTCTGTTTGTTTACTTTCCTTAATCCTTATGGGTCAGTGCAGTGATGCATGTATAGAAGCCATGCAAGAAAGATCTGTAGGAAAATAGACACTATTTTGCACAAATCTGCAGCTTTTATGATCCCTTTTCTTTGCTGGAGCCAGACTGATGAGGAATTTTATAACAATGTACTTCCTCTCTTGGGATGAAGGAACCTGAGGGCTCTTGGCCTTTCCCTGCCAGGGAAGATTTGTGTGTGCAAAAGGCAATACTGCCTTATAGTAAATGGTTTTAAATCTCTAATTAGTTTCCTCCAAAGCTAAATAGCGATGGAAGATAAGTCACTCTTTGTTCTTAAGAAACAGGACATAACTAATCTAACCCTGACACTAGCACAGGTGATGAGGCCCAAGAGATGGCCTCTAGGGAATGCCATAAGAGGCTGGCATTGATTCCTGAAGAAAGTCGGCGTGTCTTGCTGCTATTTTTGATCTGCTGTTGTAGACCCTTGGCTCCACTGATGATTTCTAAGGGCCTGTGCTGCACACAAGAAGCATTTTTACTTGCCACCCATTCCATCAGCTGTATGTTGTTTTGTTAAAACCTGGTTTAGAGACTATTGGATTTAACGGAGCAATAGAATTTTAAGGGGAAAAATAGGGTATGTGGGAAACCAACATAGGTGTTTCTATGTATGGACACTAAAAACTACCACCACTACCACCAAAATTTTCTACCATCATCAATACATAACAGATGGAACTTTTCAACACAGAAAATTACAGAAAGATAATATGAAGAGAAAAACTGTCCTTTGAATTGACTAAACACTGCCTTATTTTAATAATGTAGTACATATTTCTGTAGACTGGTGGAAATTTCATCCTACATAAGTTTTGGGGACCAGCATTTGAAGGTGCGCTTCCAAAATATCTTCTTGACAAAACAAGGATAGTTGTCAGATACCTACTAGTAATGATCTGTTTCTTTGGCTTCAGGATGGAGCCTATTTTTAATGAATACCACAAAGAGGTATAGTAAGTAGACTTCAGGGCTTGAAGTCAAAAGTCTGGGTTTTGATTCTTGGATCTGTCCCTTAATGAGATCATGAACTTGAGGAAGTCACTTCCTATTTCTGAGTTTCACATTCTACACGTGTAAAATGGGGATGGTGATGATAATAAGTCACACTTCACAGGCTTTGTAAAGACTAAAAGATACAATAAAGTTGTAAGTACTTCCTAAAAAGAAAAACAGTATAGACAACTTAACTGTTAGTTATTTTTTTCAAGGCATAAAGTGATGGCTTGGATTACCAAGGAGAAAACGAAGCAGTAGTCACAAAGAACCAACCCACTTTCTGTGGACAGGGTGACAATTTCCTGAGCATTACAGTCCTAAGTGCCATTATAAAGCAGATAAAGGAAGTCATCAAGGCTGTCACGGAGGCAGCTGGAGAATGAGCTACTATTGGTCCACAATGTTTAAATCACAGGCTCTCTGCAGCGAGCTGAACAAGACTGTGCTTCAAATCCAGTAAATACCTCACCAATTTCCATTTTTCTACCATAGAATTTCAGCTAAAAGACAATTTGTAGTTAACAAATTTAATATCGAGCCAATTAGTCAGATTACCTACCTGCTAACTGTAGCCACATTGATTTTTGTTGAAATATTAATTATCCAAGATAAGATTTCCTGCTTAACCTTCAAAACAAGCTTAAAATGCACTATTTCACATCATTACCAAGGTTAAGAGGAAGATGCTTACGATGTGATTACAATTTATATTCCCGGATTCGCCATTCATTTCAGAAGCATGGAGGCCACCTGGCCAAATGAAGGATACATTTGTGGTGTTTAATTTCCAGCAGGAAATGGCAATGACACTCAAAGTAATAAATATGAAGTCTCCACAGATGTAATACATTCATTCATTTCTAAGTGCCACTCTGACCATTTTACCTACATTTCTGTAATTTAGAAGCCTCAACTAAATTTAACATTTATATGCAAATGTTTTCTACCCTCACCATTTGGTTGGCAAACAGCAGATGACCTTACACACCCACTGCTATGTGACAATATTTTAAATTCTTCTGCCTTCTAACCACTTAAATGAAGAAATACAAAAATAATGAGAAGGCCAGCTATTTAAGAAGCTTTTATTGAGCACAGACTGCCTGTGAGCACTGAACTAGGTGCTAGGCTATCAGGTAAGCCACAGTTGTTGCCATTGATCAACTTCCATTAAAGACTTTCTTCTTCTTATTGTAAGATGTGATCACAGAGCAAATCTGAGACAGAAAGGGGATCAGAAATCACTGTCTGGGATTATTTTGCTACTCTCAAGCAGAAGATTTTCCTTTTTCTTTCTTTCTTTTTTTTTTTTTTTTTTTTTTTTTTTTTTTTTGAGACGGAGTCTTGCTGTGTCACCCAGGCTGGAGTGCAGTGACGCAGTCTCGACTCACTGCAACCTCTACCTCCCACGTTCAAGCAATTCCCTGCCTCAACCTCCAGAATAGCTGGGATTACAGGTGCCCACCGCTACGCCTAGCTAATTTTTGTATTTTTTGCAGAGATAGGGTCTCAGCATCTTGGCCAGGCTGGTTTTGAACTCCTCACTTCGTGATACACCTGCCTTGGCCTCTGAAAGTGCTGGGATTACAGGCATGAGCCACCACGCCTGGCCTCAAGTACAACATTTTTCTAATGGGCTATGCATTTTCCACCCAGAGATATTCCATGGAGTCACTGTTATCTCTGCTGTCTGTCAATGGGGCAACTAACTGAAAATCAAAAAAACAACAACAATAACCCATTCACTCACTCAGTTAAGGCAATACAGACTACTTATATACACTTCCTTTTTCAGGATACACTAAGTAGACCCTGATTAGCTGAAGCAAGCAATGTGTTTATTTTAAAAATCAATCACAAAAAGCAGCTCAATAAAAGGAGAGAGAGAACTGTTACTCCAGCATACCTCTGATCAAAAAAGCACACCACACACCAATCACCTGATAACAAAAGAAATAGTCTGGAAGATCACCCCACTCCTCCCCAGATCGATATCACTACCAAAAGGAAAGAACATTCATCTTCTCTCTGAATTTATTTTGCATGTCTAGCTCTAAAGTATGAAGACTTTTAAGGTTGCCTCTCTTACCAGCTTCTCTTAGTTACCTTGGCTTCTGCATGGAATGACTCACTAGCCAGAAAATCTTTCGTTTTGTTTTGTTTTGTTTTGTTTGAGATCTAATATAAAACTATTTTTAATCTTACTTAATCCATATGATACACCCAGACTATTTTTTCCAGTACTGCATCCTAGTGAGCTTTGACCTATCAAGTCCTCACATCAGCTCTAAGTTGCAGGTCACTACCATTCCATGCCCTACAGTACTTAATCTCATTTTCCACCTTTGGTTTTCAAACCAATGTGGACTTTGTCACACACCTTCCAGTTTAGGTTGAAGGTCATTATCTGATCATTTATATTGCTGTGTTCCCAATATAAAAGAGACATATGGCTAATGTGTCCTTAATTGTGTTATTTTGTTGTGCTCTCCTACTATTGCAGCTCCTGTTTTTTAAAATTTTTAATTTCCATGGGATTTTGGGGAACAGGTGGTATTCGGTTACATGAGCTAAGTTCTTTAATAGTGATTTGTGAGATTTTGATGCACCCATCACCCAAGCAGTACACACTGAACCCAATTTGTAGCCTTTTATCCCTTATCTTCTTCCCACCTTTTACCCCCAAAGTCCGCAAAGTCCACTGTATCATTCTTATGCCTCTTCATTCCCATAGCCTAGCTCCACAGATGTAATACATGAGCGAGAATATAATGCTGTTTGGTTTTCCATTCCTGAGTTACTTCACTTAGAATAATAGTCTCCAGTCTCATCCAGTTTGCTGCAAATGCCATTAACTCATTCCTTTTTTATGACTGAATGGTATTCCATCATTCATATATATATATATATATATATATATATATATGTATATATACATAGTTCTTTATTCACTTGCTAATTGATGGTCATTTGGACTAGCCTGATTATCTAAAAAAAAAAAAAAAAAAAAAGTATCCAACACTGTGAGGCACTGGTGGAGTTTCTAGGGGGACTGACAAATCAACAGGTAGACTGATAGATAAAATTATAGACTGTGATCAAGAAAGAAGTGAGGGAAATCCATAGGGCAATGAGAAAGGCAGTCACTGAAGAAGGCCACATTAACCAGGCTGGCAGAGACAGGTGATATTTAAATTTTGAACCAACCCCTAAAATAAGCCCTATTGTGACTCTGGGCTTTAACTCTGATTTAGAAGGAGTAGTGAAGAGGGATGCCTTCTTAAGGGCCCTCACAAAGTAGGATTCATTTGGAAATGCTACAGACAGCTGATCAAATTCTGGGAGGCTGTTCCTTTCCCACTGCCCAAATCCCTAAGTTCATGATATGTTTTCAAAGCTGGTGATTTGTCCTTTCCAGCACCTAATAATGTTCGTTTCTATGTGTGTGGGCAGTGTTGTCACTGAAGAAACAGTCACTAAATATTTGCTTTGATCAGTTTTAGGTTAATACATGCTATGCATTTCTTGGCACATGAAGGTGATTTCTTGAATAAGGAATTAAGTTTCTCCAGGTGGCACTTGCTTTATCAATCTGTGGGATGCTCTCTGAGGGCACCTGTTTTATAACCAGTGACAAAGAAAAAAGACAGAGGAACTTATAAGCGCAGCTATTTGCAGGTATTAAGAACTCTAAGGCATATAAAATATCTAATTACAGCTAACCTATATTTAATTGATGGTTAATAATTTAAAATTATTAAGTAAAATTAAAAATACACACGAGGCTAGTAAAGTAGTATTTGATTAGCTGTCTAATCCCACGAAAACAAATAGTATTCCTTTTTACTACACACCAACTACTTTACATATGTTTTCTAATTCTTACAATAACCATGTGAAACATACTCTAGGAAGGGGAGCCAGGAGAAATGTATTCTTAACCCGGAAAAAAAGTACTATCAGCATTACTTGAGCTCCATTCTCTGGCACTGTCAGTTAAGTGGGTTTTCCTGATTTCATCAGCATCTTCAATCTCATCCTTTCATCTCTGTGCAGAAAGTCAGTGATGACAAATATGACTGGTGATATTGAAACCCTATTGTCTATCTCTGTACTGCACTCAGCACTGCCACTTACTGGCAAAAGAACAAAACACGGCTTCACCTTTTCACCCATGGATGCAAGTGGAGTTGACAGTATGGCATTTAGTAACTGAGTCTGGATATTTTTTTAGCATCAAATTCCAAACTCAGTTTTGAGTTTCTCAAGCAAACTATCCCCTCTGATGAAGATGCATTTTCACCACAGTAGAAATAACAGAAAGCCAGTATAGTGCAGTGATTAATAATTCAAGTACTGAAGTCAAATTATCTGGAATCAGACCCGAGCCCTTCAACTTCCCAGCAGTGTGCCGTTTGGCAAGTTATTTAATTTGTTCATGTCTAAGTTCCCTCCTTTGTAAAATGGGAACACCAAGAGTACAAAAGTCTAGCGTTGAGGTAAGAAGTAAAAAAGAGAATTCCTAATGCAATGGCTGGTAAATGCAAAGCCAGTAAGAATTGTTAGCTCCTGTTATTGTTACAGGTGGTTGGCTGACAATGTGTGAACTGATGATTAGACTTCTAGAAAGCTACTGTCTTGCACGCCACGTAGATGTCAAGACATTGATCATGTTTTATGGGAGCATATGAGAATTTTCCTAATCTTAAGTCAGTAATGTGACATGCTTAAGCATAGTGACCTTGGGAAATCTTGAAAGAAAATGAAGGACAAACACTCTTCCCTTTTCTTCCTCCCTCCCACCACCTTCTGCTCTGCTGCATTCAGCCTTGCCCTGTGCCCTCTAGCCACACAGGCAGGTCTTCCTTGAATCCCTTGAAAGTACCATGTTCTATGCCACCACAGCACCTTTATACGTTCTCTATTTTCCGTTTAGAAAACACCACTTCTTTAATTCTAATTTATCCTTCAGAGCTCAGTTATAATCATTTTCTTAGGGAAGTTTTTCTTAATACTCTCTATGTTCATTTCCATTGTCACAAACATCATAGAACCACAACCATTTTCTTAGCATTTGTCTCAATTGGCAATCACATATTTCTTGTCTGATTACCTGATGAACATTATCCTTCCATACTAGAACATGAACTATTTAAGATGAGGGACTAGGTCTGGCTTTGTCTACCTGCCCAGCACAGAGTAGGCACTCAGAAAAATATCTGAATGAATGAATGCTACAGTCTATGTTTTCTCCTCCCTTGAAATGTCTTGCTCCTTTGTTGTATCCATGTACTTTATAACTCTCCTTGAACATCTAAAATAATATTTTCAAGTTCATATGAAACAACAACAACAGCAGCAACAACAACAAAAGCCGGAATAGCCAAGGTAATCCTAAACAAAAAGAACTAAGATAGAGGATCACACTACCCAAATTTATACTACAGGGCCGCAGTAACCAAAACAGAATGGTATTGGTACAAAAAAACAGCACACAGACCAATGGGACAGAATATAGAACCCGGAAATAAGATTGCACACTTACAATGATTTCACCTTCAATAAGCCTGACAAAACCAAACAATGGGGAAAGGATTCCTTATTCAATAAATGGTGCTGAGGTAACTGGCAAGCCATATACAGAAGATTGAAAGTGGACCCCTTTTTTACGCCATATACAAAAATTTACTCAAGGATAAAAGACTTAAACATAAAACCCAAAACTATAAAAACCCTGGAATAAAACCTAGGCAATACCATTCAGGACATAGGCACGGGCAAAGATTTCATTACAAAGATAGAAAGGCAATTGCAAGTAAAGCAAAAATTGACAAATGGGATCTAATTAAACTAAAGAGCTTCTGCACAGCAAAAGAAACTATCAACAGAGTAAACAGACAACATACAGAATGGAAGAAAGTTTTTGCAAACTATGCATCTGGCAAAGGTCTAATATCTCGCATCTATAACGAATTTGAATTTACTAGAAAAAACAACCACATTAAAAAGTGGGCAAAGGACATGAACACCAACACTTTTCAAAAGACATACACGCAGCCAATGATCATATAAGAAAAGCTTCGACAACACTGATCATTAGGAAAATGCAAATCAAAACTACAATGAGATACCATTTCATGTCAGATACCATTTCATTTCAGTCAGAATGGCCATATTAAAAAGTAAAAAAAAATCACAGATGCTGGCAAGGTTATACAGAAAAGGAAACACTTATATACTGTTTCTGGGAGTGTAAATTAATTCAAAAATTGTGGAAGACAATGTGGCAATCCCTTAAAGATGTAAAGACAGAAATACCATTCAACCCAGCATTCCCATTACTGGGTATATACTCAAAGGAAAACAAATCATTCTATTATAAAGACACACACGTGTATGTTCACTGCAGTACTATTGCAACAGCAAATAACAGAATCAACCTAAAAGCACGTCAGTAATAGACTGGATAAAGAAAATGTGATATATACACAATGAGAGCATGTCCTTTGCAGAAACATGAATGGAGCCATTATCTTTAGCAAACTAACACAGGAACAGAAAACCAAATACTGCATGTTCTCACTTATTAGTGAGAACTAAAAAATGAGTACACATTGATACATAGAGGGGAACAGATACTGGGGCCTATCAGAGGGTGTAAGGTAGAAGGAAGGAGAGGATCAAGAAAAATAATGAATAGATACTAGGCTTTATACCTGGGTTATGAAATAATCTGTACAAGAAATCCTCATGACATAAGTTTAGCTATGTGACAAACCTGCACATGTAATCCTGAACTTAAAATGTTATGTACAAACACTAGTTTCAGGCCAGCTCTTCATTCTCTCTTTGCTGGTGCTTATTCTGCTCTTGCGTCCTTCAAGACCTTCAATCTGCCTAATATTCACCATACTTCAGGTTACTTGTTCAATGTCTGTCTTCCCATCTGGATGCAAGCTTCATATCTGTCTAGTTCATTGATGTATTCCCTGCATCTGACGCATTGCTTGCTATCCAGTTGGTATTCATTAAATATTTATCAGAAGAAGGAAAAATAAACAAAGGAAATCTCCATACTGAGTATTGATAACTCAAGTTTTTACAGCACGTTTGCCCAAAGGTACTTGATTATTCAATAAAGGAGAATTAAGTTCTTGACAGCATCAGTAATTAATTAATAATAATTACTTTTTAGAAATTTCAGTTTGTGATTACTGACCTTGAATTTTATGTAGGTTAAATGGGTGGTTAGAGTAAAATGAAGCTTAATGTCCTAGATAAAACAACTGTCAACTGTGTTTGACACCTGTGAACATCTACTATGTATCAATGTTTAATACAAAGTAAAATATGAAAACATGAATCCGATTAAATTCTCGGGATGTAAGTGGACTAGTGAGAGAGCCAGACAAAACCATACCCAGTAATTATTACATAGCGTAATAAGTACAAGAACACTCACAGACAAGAGATATCAAAGCATTCACGTGTTAACATACATCTACATGTGACCAGGTGAAAACCTGTTCATATAGGGTGTGTGTGTGTGTGTGTGTGTGTGTGTGTGTGTGTGTGTGTGTACTAGGCATATTTAATCCTCACAACTCTGAAGGATACTATGTAACTTAAATAATTCTCAAATACTATCATTATGTCAATTCAATAGATTGAAGGCAGTAAAGTTGAGAGTGGTGTAGAAACTTACTGAAGGTCAGAGCCTTTCGGTGGTCCTAGATAAAGAGAACAACAAGTACAAAGCCAACAGGAAGACTGAAAGACCTAAGTAAATTCAGGAGAAATTATTTATTACAGAGTACTCTGGTAGAGACAGGAAAACTTCTCATTTAAAATAAACCTTGGGTCAGCGTCCATTGTTCTTATAAAAGGGGTACAGGGTGGGCCTTTTAGTTTTGCAAATATACAGTAATTACATCTAGAAATGGATCCCTGTTGGACAATGTTAAATGACCCTGTTGCTTATTTAACAGTTTTCCTAGGATTTCTATGCCTAGAGAAAAATATTTCTCTTCTATGGATTTAGATTGTGCCTGGTCTGTAAAGTAGTGATTCCTCTTAGGAAATCACAAACATTCTTGTTTGAGTGGTTGTTTGCAGAAAATAGAACTGAGACCCTGAGAAAAGGAATAAGAACAAATGAGTTCTATCTTGAATTTGGGACAACAGTGGATTAGACTGTCAGGGCTCCAAATGTGAGGTTACCTAAATCAGATAGCTCAAGATTTGTTGATATTGAATTTTATATTACATATCCAAAGACAGTATGTTTTGCTTGTAGGGAACGTAGAATAGAGTTCATAGCTCATGCAATATGAGCATCATATTTCTTTGATCTTGTTACTATTAACTGATACTCCTGATTTCAAAACTTACTGCAAAGCTATAGCAGTCAACACAGTGTGGTACTGGCATAAGGACAGATATATAAATCAATGGAATGAAATTGAGAGCCCTGAAATAAACTCATATTTATGGTCAATAATTTTCTACAAAAGTGTTCAGACTATTCACAAGAAAAAGAACCATCATTTCATCAGATGATGCTAAAACAGATAACGTGCAAAAGAAAGAATTTGAAAACAACAATCATTCTTTTGAGTAAATACCTCAACATATACAAAAAATTAACTTAAAACAGTTAAGACCATAAAACGCTTAAACAAAAACGCAGAAGTAAATTTTTGTGACCTTGGAATAGGCAATTTTTTCCTTGATGTGACAACAAGAGCACATGCAATAAAAGAAAAAAATAAATTAGATTTTACCAAAATTAAAACTTCTGTGCTTCCAAGGGCAACAGCAAGAAAATGAAAATACCAACCAGTAAATAGGAGAAAATATTTACAAATCATATTTGAAAAGGGGCATGTACGTATCAGGAATATGTAAAGAAACATTACAATTCAACAATGAAAAGATAACTGGGCAAAGGATTAAAAATGGGCAAAGGATTTGAACAAAAGTGTCTCCAAAGATGCATCAATAGCCAATAAACACATGAGAATATGTTCAAC
Source organism: Saimiri boliviensis (assembly GCF_048565385.1). Taxonomy (NCBI): domain Eukaryota; kingdom Metazoa; phylum Chordata; class Mammalia; order Primates; family Cebidae; genus Saimiri; species Saimiri boliviensis. The sequence goes on from NC_133456.1 coordinate 93,051,292, forward strand.
ATCATTAGCCATGAGAGAAATGCAAACCTAAATTGCAATGAGATACCACATCACACTTAGTAGGTTGGCTGAAACGAAAAAAGCCAGCAATAACAAGTGCTAGTGAGGATACAGAGAAATTGCCAGCCTTACACAGAGTTGGGACTGTAAAACTACACAGCCAATTTGGAAAATAATTTGACAGTTGCTTAACATGTTAAACATACAGTAACTCCACTCCTAGGAATATACTCGAGAGAAATGAAAATACATGTGTCCACATAAAAACCTGCATAGGACTGTTCACAGCAGCATTATTCATAATAGCTAAAAGTAGAAATAACCCAAGCATCTATCAACTGATGAATGGGTAAATATAATGGAGTTGCATCCATATAACTGCATATTATATAGCCATAGAAAGAAATGAAGTACTGGCTAGGTGCGGTGGCTCATGTCTATAATCCCAGCATATTGGGAGGCCGAGGTGGGCAAATCACCTGAGGTCAGAAGTTTGAGACCAGCCTGACCAACATGGTGAAACACTGTCTCTACTAAAAATACAAAAATTCGCTGGTGGCAGACGCCTGTAATCCCAGCTACTTGGGAGGCTGAAGCAGGAGAATTGCTTGAACTTGGGAGGCCAAGGTTCAGTGAGCCGAGATTGCATCACTGCATTCCTGCCTGGGCAACAAGAGCAAGACTCTGCTTCAGACAAAAAAAAGAAAAAAGAAGTGAAGTACTAATACATGCTACAACACAGATGAACCTTGCTAACATTATGCTAACTGAAAGAAACAAGTTATAAAAATCCACATATATTATGATTTCATTTACATGAAATGTCCAGAATAGGAAAATTCACAGAGACAGAAGATTAGTTGTTATCAGGTCTGGAAGCAATGGAAAGTGACTGCTAATGGGTATAGGTTTTGTCTTTAGGCTGATGAAAATGTTCTGAAATTAGAGAGTGATGATAGTTGTACAATTTGTGAAAAAACTAAAAACAACTGAATTGCACACTTTAAATGAATGAATTATAATGGTATAATGTCTTTAAAAAGATGTTATAATGGTATAGTGTATTTAAAAAGATGATACTAAAAAAATTACGGTATTCACAGGGCACATAGTGGCTCACACTTGTAATCCCAGCACTTTGGGAGGCCGATACTGGTGGATCACCTGAGGTCAGGAGTTCAAGACCAGCCTTGCCAACATGGTAAAACTCCGTCTCTACTAAAAATACAAAAATCAGCTGGTGTGTTGGTATGCACCTTAATCCCAGCTACTCAGGAGGCTGAGGTAGGAGGACAGTTTGATCCTGGGAAGCGGAGGTTGAGGTGAGCCAAAATCAGGCCACTGCATTCCAGGCTGGGTGATAGAGGGAGACTGTCTCAAAAAAAAAAAAAAAAAAAAAAAAGGTATGATATTGAAAGTAAGACACAACACCTTCATAACAAGTTTTTTGTAAGTGAATGAGAAACACTATCTTGAACATACATCTTTATTGGAGGGCTCTTCCTTAAATTAAGAAATAGAATATTCCAGAAGAAATATAACCTCACAGGCTGGTAAAGGCCAAGGCATTTCTGTTTCTCTTATATTCCTTCATTGATTCATTCAGCTTCATTTTTTTCTTCAAATAATGAGCACCTATCAATAAATGCCCCCTAGATGACAGCATTTGAAAAAAGCAGGAGAAAGTAGTCATTGAGCTTAGAAATAAGAAAAGCCATTTGTTGACTCCTTCACCTCAACATATACACTACTTATAGGAGCATATAAAGAAGGGTCTTTAAGATATAATTAATCTAAATTTTATGAGGTAGCACTAATAGATTACCTACTACACTAGACTGCATTCGATTTGAGGAGAAAAAAAGTAGATGCCATGAAAAAAATGAACAAATCTGAAATGTTAATGACAGATAACAATGCAAGTATTTGGGAACAAATTCATACTCTAAGAATAATTAGTGTGTACCTTAAATACATATTTCCTGGATAAACTACTGACCAGCAATGCCGTCCACTGAGAGTTTAGTGGCTAGTTTGGAATTTAATGTTCGGTGAAATAAATAACAAAATAATTCAGTTCTTGGGAAACACATACATCTTTTCAAGATGCCTTTGAATTTGAGATTTAACCTCTGAACCCAAAGGCATACTTTTTTTTTTTTTAAGCAAACATATATTATAGATGAGAAGTAAAAACTAGTTGATGTGATGTATAAAATACATGACAGCTAGAAGGCAAATGCCTTGTTTATGTTACAGCCAATTTCGGAAAAGTTGCTGACTGGGAAGAGGATGGAAGCTGGCCCTCGCTAGCACAGGGGCTTTCTGAGGCTAGAAATGTCATAACATGAACGATAACAATGCTTGAGAGACCACAGTGGAATGGTTATAGTCACAGGTAGGTCAGACACTCTAAACGTGATAATAGCCAGTTTCCAGGGCTTTGAGTGCCAGACAAAGAGGTTGAATTCAGGGAAAATGACCTAGAAAAAGGAAGTCCAGAGAGCAGGACTCAGGGCCAACAAACTACTCTGAATCACTTCAAATCACTGCCCTATGGAGAAAGGGCCAATCCTGCCTATTTCAGAGAAGGCCTGCAGAGGTCTGTTCCAAGTGAGAGGCAAAAACATACCCGGGAAAGAGAAAGGGAAAGGTTACTCTTTGAATTTTTTGCAGTTCCCGTTTTCATTATCTGGTCAAATCATATTTATAAAGTTCAAAACTCTGTTATGCTCTCCAGGGGAAAATGCCTAGTGTGAGACAAAACTTGCATTGATAATCCTACATTTGATGGAGGCCATCTCTTTAATTCTTTTCACTCTAATACATTTAAGTTACAAAAGCACCTGATTTCAGTCTCATTGGAAGATATTTTTTCTTGATCAAAGTGGTCAGGAAAGACATGAAAAAGAACTGTGCATATGTTTGTCTGTTTGTTTCCTGGAACCACTGCAAACAAATTACCACAGATTGAATGGCTTAAAACAAAATGTATTCTCTCACAGTTCTGGAAATTAGACACCTGCAATCAAGGTGTCAGCAGTGCTGGGCATCTTCGAAGGCTCTAGGAGCGATTCTTTCTCTGCTTCTTCTAGCTTCTGTTGGCTTCCAGCAATCAGCGGCTCCCCCTGCTCAATCACTCCAGTATCTGCCTTCATGGTAACATAATTTCCTTCTCACCTGTGTCTTCTCCTCACTCTCTTATGAGGACACTTGCCGCTGAATTTAGGGTCCACCTGGGTGATCCTAGAAGATGTCATCTACAGATCCTTAATTAAGTCTAAAAAGACACTTTCTCCACATAAGGTCACATTTACAGTTTCTGGGTAGATATATCTTTTGAGGGTTATAGTTAGTCTGTTAGGGCTGCTATAACACAACAGACTGGGTAATTTAAACAAAAGAAATGCATGTCTCACAGTTCTGGAGGCCAGGAAGTCCAAAACCAAGGTTCTAGCAGATTTGTTGCCTAGTGAGGGCTCTCTTCCTGGTTCACTGACTGCCACCTTCTCACTGTACCCTCACATGGCAGAAAGAGCAAGGGAGCTCTTAGAAATCTCTTTTCTAACGGCACTGATCCCATTTACAAGGGCAGATCCCTCATAACCTAAGGACCACCAAAGGCCCCACCTCCTAATATGGTCACATTGGGGTTAGGATTTCAACATAGGAATTTAGGAGGGATACAAATATTCAGTCTGTAGCAGGTACCATTGAAATCACTATATTCAGTCAATTAGATTCTGACTCAACCATAAGTGAAAATGTATGTTTTACAGTACCCTAATCTCTCAAATGAAAATTCTTGAAAAAAAAGGGCATGGATATAATTAGAGAGATTTTGACATTTTCACCCATTCAGAAAGTGCTCCCTGTTTTCCCCTGAATGGCAACACCTGATTGTTGACCAAAACTTCAGTGCCTAAAAATTAAACTAAAAAAATCAGAATTATTTTAATATTTGTTGACTGAATTATTCATAACAATGAAACAAAATGGAGGGATATTTTAGTACCTTGTTTTTTTTTTTATTGTAATACAAAATATTAGTTGTTCTCTTTTAGCCTTAATGTTTTTTAAAAGTCTGATGAATCTTGCTTGGACCTCCATCAGGTTTCAATTGCCAGTTTTCATATGTACATATCATTCTCTCAGAACCTTCCTGAATTTAAAACAATCTCTATAGTTCATTATCTTAGGTCACAAACTGTTTTTCATCAATCCCCAAACTGGGCTCTGGGATGACCAAAAGGAGGTATACATAATAAACTATTAATAATAGCTACACTTAACTAGCATCTGTACTTTAATTATTCCTAAGATTTACCTTATGAAATTTTCAATAGACACCAATTATCACCATTAATGTCTTTCTGTCTAGTACTATGCTCAGTGGCAGAAACTATCTACTAAGGCTAGTACTATGCTCAGTGGCAGAAACTATCTACTAAGGCGTCATTTCAGAAACTCAGCACGTTTGGGTTTGAATTCTTCTATTTAAATAAAAATATTTACCCTTTTATTGAAAATCAAAGCCTTCCATTGATAAATGTTTTCAGTTTTGACACCCAAATGTTCCTAAAGTTGATTACATTTCAATTGATCTAAATAGTCACAAATTATTTATCTAAACAGTAATCCATCAACATTTTATTGCTCAGAAACAAAAGCTTGCCTGTTTAAGTAGCCTTCCTAATTAAAAAGCAGTCAAGCCAGTTATGAGTTTAGCCATGTATCAAACTCCCAGCTATTGTTCTGACCGACTACACATTTTAGGCGTTGGCTACAAAGGATAAGCTAGTTTGACTATTAAAAGCAATGAACATTTGAAAATTACAGTGGATAGAAGCAATGATCAGGGCTCAAAAACCAGATTGCCAAAATTCCTAGCGTGAATACAATATAAAATTCAGTTTAGTACAGTTTTCTATCACCATCACTACCACCACGACTACCATGACTGCCACCATCATTACAATTGTCAGAGTGTACCCTAGTTAAAGAGAGCTCAGATTAAGGCTTACTGTAGTAGTCATAAGGAAGACCTTTTTCTATGAGACTATCTAATCAGTTGCTGTTTATTCAATTGATATTTTCACCATAAAAAATGTTTGCCACTTAACTGATAAGGTTAACTTAAATTAACCTCAGAATGGAGTGATTTATTGTGTTGCTTTACTCTCTTTTTAAAAATGTTTCTTTTCTTTTTTTTTCACTTCATTCCACAATAGCAGAAGAGTTACTTTATTCATAGATAGCTTGCATGAAGTCACAGGAAGGCCAAAATGCAGTGGCTTTTGTACCTAAGGGCTCCTTTTATGTAACATCTCCATTTTTCCTCTTTTTTAAAAAAATACTTTTCATCTTCTATTCCCTTCCCCTTAACACATGCTCAGAGGGTAGAGATGCAGGGCATGAATGGTTATTAGTCTAGTTACTTTTCCCATGTTAAGTGACGTATTCACAGAGATAAGCATAGGTATCACGCATTGCTTCCTCCAGAATAATACCATCTTGCCCATGACCATGCCAATGCCAGTCTCCCTACAGCACGCAGGTAACCAGATTTTGTTAAAAGACTTAATTTTACCATTAGCAATAGGGAAGTACTTATGTATGACTGACAGTCATCTACAACCTGAGATGATGAGTAGCTTAAGTCTTTTGCTTTGCAGATCTGAACTGTTACAAGAAAGTGAAAATTCCAGGAAGAAGCCCCCAAACAATGTTTATAAAGTAAGCAGTTTGACAGGCTAAAATCTGGAGTCATTAGATATTAAGATTATTCTCTGGGAAGCTCTTCATAATAATCTACATTTAAAGTGCATCTTTTTCACATGTAGGGTAGAAATGATGTGGGAGTAAGAAACTTATAAAATATGTCATTTACTGCTTGGGGATAAACAGTTTACCAGCCACAGTTATTTACCATAAAATATCAATATTCAAAATGCTTTACCGCCTACTTGCAATAAATTGGAAATCTGCATCTTAACTTTTAGAGCAGAAATATTGTTATTAATTATTCTCATTATGCAACCTGAAACAAATTATATTAAAATTAGAGTCACAAATGTATGCATAATCATGGCATATAAAATTATGCTTTTAGATTTTAACAGCAAATCAACAGTATGATAGTATCAAGAATACCTACAACTAAAAAATTAAAAACAAAAGCAGATTTATGACAGAGGTACTTACTATATCAAAAATGGTAAATGTAATAAAAAATTCACGTTTGTGTATAAAGGAAACATTTAACCAACCACCCAAATCTATGGTTTGAACATAAACTCCATTGGTAAAGTGTAGTTTATCACAGCATAAGCAAAGCCATACACGTAAAATGCTATATAACAGGCATCTGCTCAAGATTCAGGTGATCAGGTTCCTATGCTGGTCCCTTCTCCCACTGCTGTATCCTTGGTGAAAGTTATTTCACTTCATTAATTTTCATCTATAAAATAATATATATACTTCTTTGGGTTGTATTGAGAACTAAATGGAATAATGCTTCCAAAGTACTTAGCATAATATCCAAAATAGACTAATAACATTATCCCATTTATTAAGCCCTGACTATATGCTACACAATGATCTATGAGTTTTACAATTATTAATCAATTTGATCTTCACAACAAAAGGAGGTAAACAATCTGAAGCAAAAAGAAGTACCTTGTTCAAGGTCACAAAATTATAGAAGCGGAATTTCAATCCAAAGAGTTTGACTGTAAGTCTTGTGCTCTTATCTATACTTAGGTATAAAATGGTAGTTATTTGTATGATCCAGCAATTCCATTACTGGGTATATATTCAAAAGAAAGGAAATCAATATGTCAAAGATACATTGGCACTTTCATATTTATTGTAGCACTATTGACAAGAGCCAAAATATGGAATCAACCTAAGTGTCCATCAGTGGATGAATGAGTAAAGAAAATGAGGTACGTATACATAATGGAATATTATTCTGCCATAAAAGGAAAGAAATCTTGTCATTTACGGCAACACGTATGAACCTGGAGAACATTACATTATGCTTAACTGTGGGGAACATTCCCGTGTGAGACCCCCAAAAGGCGTGAGTCTCATTATACGGTGAGTTTGATCCCAAACACAGTTTCCTGTTGGAGGCAGTCGAGCTATTGGGAAAAGGGAACTAAAAGATGAATGATCAGTTTCTAATATCAACCACAATATCGTTTGGGCCTAAAACTATGGGGTGCTGCTAGACCGAGTGACTCCCTACCAGCAACCAGTTTCTGCTTTTAACTTTTCATGACTCTTTCTTTAAGAATAAGCTTTAAACTTTTCTTTATTTGCCTGACTGCCTTGTACCCTAGATAATGGTTTAACTGTGGGGATATTTGCAAAGCAAATGCCACCATAAGGGATGGCTTTGATCCCTGACTCTGAGACTCCTGAATGGGGGAGTTGAGATAAGTTGAGTCAGGAGCAGACAAAGAAGAATCTGGTTAAAAGATATTCTGATGAGGAAAACCAGAAAACCTTTTCACATCTCAGTTCTAAAACAAGATCAAACCAGAAATACCTGCAGCCATGAGGAATAATGTCTGGATGTAAACAAGCTTTGTGATCACAGGAAATTCTGTTACTTTTTACAACCACTGATTGTGTATCTGACTTCTCTATTGTATAGGCCATGTAAGGTGTAGATTTGCATTTCCTCTTACAATGACGTAAACCAGAGCAAAGAAAGTGTATTTATTCCTGACCTTTGAAAAATAAAATTTGCTGTTTAGGCACGGCCTATCCAGCCCTCCAGACCCCTGCTCTCTGTCTCTCTTATTTCTTCAAGTGCACGCTCTCTTCTAGGTATTGGGACCCTCTTGCAGGTCGAGAGACCCCCGGCAGATGTGCCTACCCGTCCCGACGGTCGCCGACACTTAACTAAATAAGCCAAGCACAGAAAGATAAATGCCACATATTCTCAATTGTATGAGGAAGTTAAATAAGTTGGTCTTACTTAGTAAGACAGAATCAGAGTAGAAGGTAGAAGAGAGGTAACTAGAGGTGGGGAAAGGAGAAAGTAGAATAAGAGGATACTGGTTAACAGATAGAAAATTATAGATAGATAGGAGGAATAAGTTCTTGTGCTCTCTAGTAGTATAAGGTGACTAAAGTTAAAAACTATTTACAAGGTCAAGCATGGTGGCTCATGCCTTAATCCCAGCACTTTGGGAGGCCAAGATGGGTGGATGACCTGAGGTCAGGAGTTCGAGAACAGCTTGTCCAACATGGTGAAACCCCACCTCTGCTAAAAATAGAAACATGAGTCAGGGGTGGTAGTGGGGGCCTGTATTCCCAGCTACTCAAGAGGCTGGGGCAGGAAAATTGCTTGAACTCAGGAGGTGGAGATTGCAGTGAGCTGAGATCACATCACTGTACTCCAGCCCGTGTGACAGAGGAAGACATCACCTCAAAAAACAAACAACAGTAAAAACACACACAAAAACAATTTACTCTAATTTTCAGAAGAGAGAATTTGAATGTTCCCAACATTAAGAAATGATACCTTAGGTGTATGAGGTGATGAGTATGCCAGTTACTTGGATTCGATCATTTATACATTGCATACAGGTATTGAAGTATCACACTGAAATCCATAAAACATGCAGTTACTACGAGTCAATTAAATTTCTAACTGACAGCTATTTTAAAAAGACAAGACATGGAGGTACAGAAAGGGAAATGGAAGAGAGAGGAGACGAGAAAACACAGAAGCAGTTATTGCGTAACTTTCCTACACTGGAAATGATTCTGGGATTTTACATATGCTTTACAATGTGATCTTCCTAACAATCCTAAAAGGGAAGTGTAGTGATGTTGGGAATCTGGAGTTCTAGAGACATAGGACACACAAAATGAAATGGAACAATTAATGACACTTCATTCCATCTAAACTTAGTCAATGTAACGTCTCATCTTCACAAGCCTACATTCCTAAGTTAAAAAAAAAAAGGGATTTTTATTGTTCATGAGTGTAGGGATGTGTGCTGAAATTAAAAAAAAATTATATATATATATATATATATATATATATATATATATATATATGACAGAGAAAAATTGCTCAGCTGAGTCACACTGTGCACAAAGATCCTCAGGCAGATTTAGACTGCAATGCTGGGTTGCAGAAGTGAGCAGTTAGGGTAACAGGGCTATAGGACTTCATTCTGTATAGACACAACCTCTGGAAACACCCCCTTCATTAAGCTGTGCAAATAACGAACTGAAATCCCCTCCACTTTCGGCCTTATCTTCTGATTTATTTATCTATATAAGATATTTTAAAATATTCAACTTGTTTTTGCTCTTGGACAATAGGGAGTGTAGAGGGAATGAAGGTTGGGGAGGCATGCTTATGCTCAAATAAGCTTTCCTTCGAAGCACTCCATGAAACTGTGCACAGTCTCAGGCTGACTTTCCAGGATACAAGTGAACTTTGATGGCCTGTTTGATTCATTCCATACATGAGCAGCTTTTAATGTGGGCTAAGGCCTCCCACACCAATACAAACACTTATAAGAATTAAGATGTCAACTGTCTTCTATTTCAACCTCAAGGTGAGAATGCTGGCACTCGCTTCCAATTCCCTCCAAAGGGCCATCAGAATGTGCTTGACTCAGAGGTTCAACTCATTCCTTATGCTCCGCACATGGCATCTAATTCCTATTCATTCAGCAACCATTATTTCAAGTTTATTAAGTGCCAGGTACAAAGGATCTAGTCAATCAAATTTTATAGCTCTAGCTGAAATCGAAGGACTAAAAGGTAGAAGGGGTATGGTAGTAGGCTAAATGACAGTGAGAGAAGTAATTGCTGGTGGCTTACTACTGGAGAGCGACTGAAAGACAAAATGGTTTCCCAATTACATTACAATAATGTATGCTTATGAAAATGTCCATATCTCACCAAGAGGGACTTAAATTATGCTATCCTTATTTAAGCAAGGAAGGATTTCTATTCTAAATATATTGACTGAAGAAAGTGGGAGGAAGAGTAAGTTCTTAGTAGTCTCGTCTCTAGTTAGCTATAAATTTTGCTTATGTGAGTTAATTCAACTTAAAAATGCTAAATGCTAAAACAAGACATGACCAAATTCTGTGTACAGAAGCAGCATGAAAACATGTTTAATAATCGATAGAAATAATGTCTACCTTATAAGACTATTTTCTGAATAAAATTACAGAAAGTATATAAATGAGATTTGAAAAATGTGACATGGTAAACAAAAGTGAAGGATTGTTTTTCTTATAAATTAGGGTGAATCTAAAGCAGAATACAGCCAGCATGCATGAAACTCAGAGCTGAAGGCTGCCTTTCCTTGGCTCTGTAACTCATTAACTGTGTATTAAAAATGAGTAATTCAGTTACTCTAATCTTCAATTTCATTTTTAAAAAGATACAGACCAGAAGACTTTTAATGTCTTTTTCAGCCATAAAATTGTATGATTAAAAAGGAAGAAATATTCTCACTTGCATGTTGTAGTACAGTAAGTGTGGCCAAAAAGCAACATTTTTTTCCCTTCAATGATTATGACAATATGTAGAGTCACAGAAACTAGTAACATTCAAAAGATGTCACTGTCTTGCCTCACTTTCATTAATTCACTGAAGAAAAAAATATTATCCTAACCAAATGAAAATGATTTTTAACACAGGCAATGTCTTCTGATTTTCTTTTAATTTAAAAAAGATAGGGAAAAACATCTAGAAACTATGAATTGATGATCAAAAAGCTAAACTCCAGAAAATGACTAAAATAGAAAGGGTGGGTTTGGGTGTATAAAAATACACATCCTTGGCTTGGCACTATAACTCATGCCTGTAAGCACTTTGGAAAGCTGAGGTGGATGGATCACAAGGTCAGGAGTTTGAAACCAGGCTGGCCAGCATAGTGAAACCCTGACTCTACTTAAAATACAAAAAATTAGCTGGTCATGTTGGTGGGTGCCTGTTATCTTAGCCACTTAGAAGGTTGAGGCAGGAGAATCACTTGAACCTGGGAGGTGGAAGTTGCCGTGGGCCGAGATCGCACCACTGCTCTCCAGCTGGGGCAACGGTGCAAGATACTGTCTCAAAAAAAAAAAAATCCTGAAATTAACATTATACATATATTTTCTTTGTTGTGTTACTGAATGAGCACATAATAAAGGAATTCCTTTATTCAAACATATAAACGGCTAGGAAATATTAGGATGGACAAGATAGTCTTAGTTGTCTTAAAATATATATTCTGTCATAGGAGTAAAATAATAAATGAGAAAAAAGTAAATACACAATCATTCTTGACTGTATTAAATTCAATAAAGTGAGCCAGGCACAGTGGCTCACACCTGTAATCTCAACACGTTGGGAGGCTGAGGTGGGTAGATCACATGAAGTCAGGAGTTTGAAACCAGCCTGGCCAACATGGTGAAACCCATCTCTATGAAAAATACAAAAAAATTCGCTGGGCATGGTGTTGTGTGCCTATAATCCCAGTTACTTTGGAGGCTGAGGCAGAATAGCTTGAACATGGGAGGCAGAGGTTGCAGTAAGCTGAGATTGTACCATTGCATTCCACCCTGGGTGACAGAGCAAGGCTCAGTCTCAAAAAAAAAAAAATTCTGGTATACTGTTATGTAAAAAGCAGAGGGCTCGGGGAAGGTCAGCAGAGAGGAGAAATGATGGAAATTGCTTGTTATATGAGACAGGGTGATATGGAAACGTTTTCTTAGGAGGTCATACCTAAATTAAGAACTGAGGATCATAAGAAGTTAGCTGCATAAAAGATCATGAGGAAAGCTTATCAGGCAGAGGGAACAAAAGTATCAAGATCCTCTTGCAAAAAATAGTTTGTCATTTTTGAGAAATTAAAATGAGACCATGGTAATGAATTTGAGATTTATTCTAAGTGCAGTAGAAGGCATAAAGCAGGAAAGCAGAATGATCTAATTTACATTTTTTAAAAGATTACTCTGGCAGTTTTATGATGAATGGTTAAGGAAAGGCTCCAGAAGATGCTGAGAGACCAGGTAGGAGTGGATGTTGTAGAAACAATACATCCTGATTTTAACAAGGCATTAGCAAACGTTCTCACTACTTTAAAAACGCGTGGGTGAAATTGGAGTTCAATTATAGTACATTAGGCTACATTTGTAGCTGGTTGAACAAGAGTGTCCAAATAATATTAAATTAAAAGTTTAATCTCATTTTAGTGAAAGTTCTCTAGTGGCACGCTGCCCTGTCCTGGTCAACATGTTGTATCAGTTATTTGAATGGAAACACACTTATCAAATTTTCTGATGACACTAAACTAGGAGAACAATCAATATTTCAGACTGAAAAAAAGACTTAAAACAATGTCAAATATGATGGAACAAAGGGTCACTACTCAGAATATGAATTTATTAGGGATAAATGTAATATTCTGAATTTAGGTTAATAAATCAACATGGTTGGGTGGCTCTGGATGAATAGAAATTTATACAAAATCCTTTCTCAGATTTTACATGACTATATGTTTAAAATAAAGTAGCAATCTGGGGCTTATACTTTAAAACGAAGATCAAATAAATATTATTGTCAGCTGCATTAACTGAAAAAAGTTCACATCATGAGATACTACTGTTTCCAGTGTTCCCTGCAAAAATTAAGACACATATATGGAATTCTGTGCATTTCCATAGGCTAAAATTTAATAGATGAGTTAACATAACTGAGTGTATTGTGAAGAAGATGGCTGTGGATTAAGTAAATGGGGAAGAAAATAATTACAGGACAAGGGTCATGATGACATCTTCACATATTTGAAGGGTAATCAGTATCTTACAGTAAGAATTGGGGGTGTATGTGAGAGAAATTTAGATGTTTGGCTCAATTTTAAGAAAGAGATGTCAAGTTTGATTTTGTATTTTTGAACAACTGGAGTAGTCTACTGTGGGTCAAGGTGCTTTGTGACGAATTGGTGAACTTTCTGTCACTAGCATGTTTCAAACCCTATGAGGACCAGCCAAGGATTTTGAGGGTGGCAGGAATGCCTACCTCATAGATGATATATAGGCAAAGTGGATTCCACTTCCTGGTGGGTCCACAGGTCAATCCACCAACCCATCACAAACTGAGCAGTAGAGATTTTTTTTTTTTCTTTTTTTTGCTAAACTATTCTACTTAAATGACTGTCCTGGAATATGAGATTCTAGCTTTCTGATATTTTGGTAGTAAAATGCCAGGTCTTTTACAAAAGGATAATCTTAAGAGCTGGTAATTTTTTTAAAAAATATAAGCTAGGAGGCTAGGAATAAAAAAGTTTGGGTGTAGTATTTCCATCTCCATTTCTTTTTTGTTTTGGTGTTACTGTGCTGAAAATTTCCTACACTATGACATCCAAAATTCAAAGAATTATAAAATTTTTTAAATGCTGAGATTTTCCCTTACTCTGAGAGTACCTGATTCTATGGTTATTTCCAAAAGTTAATCCAGCAAGATTTGTTATTACTAAAAAATATAGATATAAGACTTGAATTAAACCAAAAGAAATAAATGCTTTGGTTCTGTTACATTCACTCACATATATTATTCTCTTATTATTCTGCACACCTAAGAATATTTAAAAGACTATCTCAAGAGACATTTACAAACAAAACAATCCTGGAATCCTGCACATACCTAATACTCAGAAAATTCATTTCTCAAATAATAAAAATGCCACCATATGGCAATTTTTAATAAATTAAGGACTGGATATTGGGTATATTTGATGTTGAGTTCCTGGAGAGGATTTTGCTAATGAGAATATTCTACAGTGTTACTGCCAGCAGATTTCATAATTATGAAAACTTTGACTAATGCCAAAATGCACTGCTATGAGTTGGGATTTCATACAAGGAAATACATAATCACATGCAGATACATAAACCCTTAAAAATGTAGCTGAACATCAACCCTCAAAGGTGACTATACTCAAATGTATGCTAACTGCTCTTTTCTATGGATTTTATTTTCAAATTGTGAATTCTAAATTTCACTTTCATATATTCATGAATTTTGTTAAATGGTTAAATGATGGTCTTAAGAGATGTTTGTTTATTTTTTAAATATTCTGAACTGGAAATAGCAAAGGTGGGTAACAATTTGTCCCCATTTTTTGCCATTATTGCAGTTGATTTATAATTTTTCTACTCTGTGAAATTAGAAACCATTAGAGAATTATAGGATTAATTGACTACTGAGTTTTTTTTCCAACTCTGACCTTTATAGTTAAAGTACTTCTCTTACTGACTACTAAATTACTGGCAGTTCAATTGCTTGCTTATACACAGTCTATTTAAAATGTGTATGTGTGTAAATCTGTTGTTTACATAAATTTATACATGCATCAGTCTCAGTGTGTGAATTTATTTGTACATACAGCAAACATCGTATAGTCAAATTATCATATAATCAAAGTATCTCAATCCTTATCAAAGTAGAAGAATACCTGTTCTCAGATTTACAGTTTATCCTACAAACAAAATTATTTCTAAAATGTGAAAAAGAGTAAAGATCATGTAACGAATTAAAATCTAGTTTCTAAAATGAAACTGCTCTAAAAGCTTTTTGGTATAATAGTACACAAACTCAAAGTAACATTTGCAGCATTATATAATTGCTACTTACAAGCAAACTGAAGCTTTGCTTCCCTGCTAACAATTGTTCCAAACGAGTTTGTTGCTGTGCACTGGTATGTTCCAGCATCCTGGGTTTTATTGGGGTTATTGATCAGCAAGCTGCCTTCAACAACACTGTAGCGGAAATCCATACCAATGTCAACATCTGTTCCATTTAACTTCCACCTATAGTATAAAAACGCCAGTAGATAAACTCGTCATATTAATCGATATTTCTGAATTGTCTAAAATATATAAAAACTATAAATAGCATAAAAATCATTTGTGACTTTTTTTAAAAAGCACAATTAAAAAGTTAGAAATGCTCTACCCAGCAACAGTAATACCTTAAGTGCTTATGGAAAGACCATGTCTTTTAAAGTAAACAATGATATTAAAATTTTAACAACTGTTTTTATCACTACTTATGATGCTACAAACACTTCACTTTTTTTAGGGGGTGGTCACAGATTTCCACAGCACCTTGTGCAACTTTCTTCAAATTAGGCTCCCCAGTAAAAGTCCTTCTAGTTTGGAGTCATTCTTTAAATAGGTCTATGACAGTGTATACTATTTCCAGGTAGATTGCTGAGCATTTGATGAAATTGCAGCAGAGTTGCTTTGATTTGGTCCTTTTTTTTTGAGACGAAGTTTCGCTCTTGTTACTCAGGCTGGAGTGCAATGGCGCGATCTCAGCTCACTGCAACCTCTGCCTCCTGGGTTTAGGCAATTCTCCTGCCTCAGCCTCCTGAGTAGCTGGGATTACAGGCACGCACCACTATGTCCAGCTGATTTTTTTGTATTTTTAGTAGAGATGGGGTTTCACCATGTTGACCAGGATGGTCTCGATCTCTCGACCTCGTGATCTACCTGCCTCGGCCTCCCAAAGTGCTGGGATTACAGGCGTGAGCCTCCGTGCCCGGCCTGATTTGGTCCTTAATATGCCTGCAATGGCTGGCTGCAAAGCAGAGGACCTCTAATGATCTTGAGCTGCTGTGGGGACCGAACCTGCCCTAGGCATAGATCACTCTGAAGATCTTCACCACTGGTACACAAACATCAATCAACCAACCCAGCAAACTGCAGATTAGGCTATTAGATAATTGGGGTAGAGAGGGTTTTTTTTTTGTTTTTTGTTTTTTGTTTTTTTGTTTGTTTTTTTTTGCCCTTCTGTTTATTTATGTGGATCACCTATGTATGTGATTAGAGTATATAGCCCAGTAAACTAGTTTTAGTGGGACTCACACATTTTACCAGCAACGTTTTGGTAACAAGGTCTATGTTTTGTTTTTGTTTCATTTTACAACCAATGATATTCCAAAGAGTGACACCTTATCTTGACCAAATCTCCTTTCAGAAGTAATTTAAATATTTAGGAACTTTTTGCAGCAATACAACTCAGTGACTATCTTATTTTTTTACTCCCATAATAGGAGAGTTTTTTTACTCCCACAGTAGGAGTTTGGGAATTTTTTACTCCCATAGTAGGAGTTTGGGAATTACTAATAGTATCACAACAGCATTCACACCAGAATGTTAAAAATTAATGAAATACAGCAGCACAAAGAAAACTGATCCAAATCCATAATGGGAGTAAAGTACGAGAGCCATTAATCTTATCTTCCTTAAATAGTAAGAATCACCATTTAAATATTTGTGTGTGTGCACATGTACATTCACTGTGTACCATCTTATAACATTCTGGGTACTACAGTTGTCTGTATATAATATAAAAAGATTTAAATTTTAAAAATATGAGTTAGTTTCAAGATTTTGGATGTCTAGTATCAACAGAGGCAAATATATAGAAGTGTAATCCCTTCTTTAGGTCAAGACCTCTGTCCCACCTCAAAGCCAATTTTCTTTTCTTTTTTTTTTTTTTGAGATAGAGTCTCGGTTTGCCGCCAGGCTGGAGTGCAGTTGCACAATCTTGGCTCACTGCAACTTCCGCCTCCCGGGCTCAGGCAATTCTCCTGCCTCAGCCTCCCATGTAGCTGGGACTAGAGGCGCGCACCACCACGCCCAGCTCATTTTTGTATTTTTTACTAGAGATGGGGTTTCACAATGTTGGCCAGGATGTTTTCGATCTCTTGACCTTGTGAACCACCTGCCTCAGCCTCCCAAAGTGGTGGGATTACAGGCGTGAGCCAGCCACCGCGCCAGGCCTCAAAGTCAATTTTCAACGATATCTCTTCCAATGAAGTCTTCCTTGGTATTTCCAGTCAAAATTAACCAAAGATGACTCAGCGTGGTGGCTCATGACTGTAATCTAAGCACTCTGGAAGACCAAAGCAGACAGGTGTCTTGAGCCCAGGAGTTTGAGACTAGCTTGGGCAACATGGCAGAACCCTGTCTTCACAAACAATACAAATTTTAGCCTGGTGTGGTGGTGCATGCCTGCTTGTAGTCCAAACTACCCGGGAAGCTGATTTGGGAGGATCACTTGAGCCTGGGAGATTGAGGCTGCAGTGAGCCAAGACCACACCACTGCAACTGCACTACAGCTTGGGCAACAGAGCGAGATCTCACCTCAAAACAAAAACAACAAAAATTAACCAAAGCTTTGCCCAATCTTCTACAGAATTCTTCATGCTTCTTTACATAGGAATTCCGAGTTTACTGTAATTTGCCTATATCACCTTTGTATTCTCACTTTAGTCATCTAAAATCTAACACTCTCATTGTGCTCCATAAATGTCTGTTGAATTTAATTGACTAAATATTTTACTTATTTGCTAGATATTTTAGCTTTGAACATCAACAATTTATTAATCATTCCAGCATACTACCACACAGCAACATATGTTTACTTATGTCTTTAAAACGTAAAAATTTAGAAGCAAGAGAGGTAAGAAAGGTAGACCAGGAACATGAAATAGAAATATAAGGTAACTTTATGTGTTTGTGTATAAGAAGATTGGGATTAGAAACTGACAATGTTTTAGTCTCCACAGTAATTCTCTGTGCTCTAACACAGACAAGAAAGAAATAAGCAATAAAGACAGAAGAGCCAAGTTATATTCCAGCAGCTCTGTATGCATGTGAATCTCTAGAACTGACTGTCTGTCCCGACATTTTTTTTTGAGTCAGCTGATCACGTCTTGGTCATAACTCTTACTTCAAATGGTAGTACAGCAATTTAATATGACAAATCTAAGAACTCAAAGAGGAAATTGCAATATAATGTGAGCTGCAAGCAGAGTGTGGAATTTAGGAGAAGGACCATGTGAGTCTTTTTAGAAAAGTGGTTGTAGGCATAATGAGAGCTCCTCTGTAGGTTTGTCTACACTAGTCATCTCAACCAAAATGCTGTGCAGAAAGTCCATTAATCTACTTTATCGCCTGCTTTTACATACAAATAGCAAAGGAAAAGGGATTATTTAGAAAATAAAGTGCTTTCTCTGAAATGCAGTTGAATCTCTATTATGAAGCACTATACCAAGTTTTATTGCAGTGCAGTCACTGTTCATTCCAATTGAATGTGGATTGCACTGAATTTCTTATCTCATTGTGTACTGAAACACTCTTAAAAAATTAACAATTTATTTTCAATGTTTGAGGCATCTTTTAAGTGTTGGTAATATAGAGGCAATGCTCATTTGGAGCAAACAGAGATTTTCCCAAGGGACAAGAGAAATTTGTGAATCTCATAACCTGATTTCTGAATCACTTAAGGAACCACGACTCCACTCTCTCCAGAGAGTGGAGAAAGGAAGGACATTTATGACTTGGAATTTGTTTTCTGCAAACCTCACAGCAAAAGTACTCCGACCAAGTACGTGAACGTTTCTTTATCTGGAAAAGGATGCTGAGTGCATTAAGTAACGTCACATGTCCTTAGAGAAGTTTACTACAAGGGAAGTTGGCACAAGTTAAAACTTCTTAAATTTTTCTGGGTCTGGGTCAATCCTTTCAAAATTGAGGGACAGAGAACAATGAAAAGAGAAGGGTCAGTTGCCGGAATAAACACAAAGAAGAGAGGTCAGTTGCAGTGTCTGAGGGGAAAACCTAGTGCTGAAGATCCCCATGGAGACTCACTTTGGAATTTCTCCTACTTGTTCTTCCCCCTCAAAGTCAGCCTGAAGACTGAAAAAGTTCAGCCAGAAAGGTGTCTGAAAATACCTGATCTCTCCATTCTTCCTCTTGCACTTTCTTTCAACAAGAGGAATTTTTTAGCTCCCAGGTACCCATCTGTTATTGTTACAGAGAAACTGCCAAAGATATAAAGGCAAGAAGTACACTGCAATAAATTGCTAGTGCATTTGATGAAAAAGTTTTGTTCTCAGTGTTTCTTGGCAATCTAAAAACATAATAGGTTTCTGTTTCACTGCTTGTTTTAAATAACAAGGCAAGCTCCTTTATCTAGAAACACAGTGTTACAAAAGCAATGTTAATTAAAGGTCACAGTTTGGGGGAAAACAAAGCAGCAACTTGCCAAATTCTGCTGCAAAATTTGTTTTCAGTTATGGCTAACATTGAACTTACACTTGGCTATGTAAGGAAAACAGGGACCAGTTAACTCATCATTTATGTATCTAAGAGCATTTGCTTCCTGCATTCTTTACTACATAAAGTATTTTAAAATCTTTGATTTAGCCTTGGGTTTAATATATTCTATGGAATAACTATTCATTCTGGCTTGCTCAAGACATTGCTGGGTTTACACTTGCTGTCCTAGAATAATTATGAACAGTGGCCTTCCGCTTTAAAAAGTGCCCTTAGATGATGAATTATATGTTCACCCTAATCATAAGGTCCATTAGAGAGTTGTTTTCTTACTTTCTGGAATGTACTTATTTTCCTTATCCATGTGATGAGAAACCATTCGCCCTCCAAATAGATGAAAAGATTTCCTTTTCTATGAAGGCTTCAGTGACATTTACCCTTCCCATCCTGAATTAGACTTTCTTTGCTCCAGGGCATGCTAGAACTTGGCCATTCTTTGCTTGTATTTACATCATAGTACTCCAACTGCATCCACATCTAGGCAGTCCTCAAATTAGCAGTACTAGTGGAACATGTAGAGTTAATTAACCTTTGAATACTCAGACCTAGCATGGTGCCTGGTGCATTGCAGCTGCTTAATATAGAGGTTTAAATACTTTGTCTAGATGACATATTTTTCAGAATCCTAATATATGGCCTAGTTCAAAGAAGAGCTACGAAGGTCGAATCTTGGATGGAAATTCTGTTATTTTTCTATCTCTGGTAATCTTTAAGCCAATCACATGTGCCCTGGAATTCAGTTTGAAAAACACTGGTGACGTATGAATGATGAATAATGAATATATTTAATAAATGAATGAATGGGAAAGTAAGCACATAAAGTAAATTCTAAAATAATATCCACTGTACGAATATTGCCATCCTTTAAGTTGCACTGAATGTTCTTTACCCTCTGCCTACTTGAAAATTACTGATCTCAGTTCAAATCCCATTTCTCCCTACCTGATGACTGCAATCTCTCCTAAACTATAACAAATATATTTCCTTGTTTTTTACACATAACCTTAGCTATTGGTTGTTAGCCTAAAGTTTTCAATTACCAAATTTAAATAGAGGCATAATATTTATGAGATGTATATAAGTTATAAAAAATCATGAGGCAATGAAAATCTGTGTTTAAAAGGGATATTATTTTAGAAGTCTGCTGTATCTACTTTGATTATAACCACTCCCTCTTAATGGTTAATTATAATCTTTAATTTTGGCTTTTCAGTCCTGTGATATTCTTTATAATTTTATCATGTATGTTATTATCCTTTGAAAGCTTTCAGAGTATGACACCCCTAAATATTCTGCTCTGGCATACTGACTTTTATTTATTTATTTTTTTAGAGACTGGATCTTGTGTTCTGTCACCCAAGATGGAACATAGTGCAATCACAGCCCACTGCAGCCTGGAATTCCTGGACTCAAGCAATCTTCCCTCTTCAGCCTCCTGAGTAGCTGCAACTACAGGTGTGCACCATCATGCCCGACTAATTTTTAAATAATTTTTGTAGAGATGGGGGGGGTCTCACTATGTTGCCCAGATTCATCTCTAACTCCTGGCCTCAAGCCATCCTCCTGCCTCAGCATCCCAAAGTGCTGGGATTACAGGTGTGAGCCACTGTGCTCAGACTATATTCTAAAGGCACTTGGAAAACAGCAAGTACAAGACTGCCACTTTCACCTTCATTCTTTTTCTAAAAGGCAAGAAATGAAATCCACATACCAGAGATGCCCTTTCTATTTTAGAAGGAAAGTGACATTCTTATCATCAAGGACAGGAAGTTGAGACAGAGGAAACTTTGTCTAGACCTTGTTCAAATATTTTCTTTTAGCTCCCCACATAACTTAGTTACTTTTGCACAATTTATTACTCTTTGTCCAATTCAGTATAAAAATGTGCAATGAAAACCGACTTTCTGGGTTTTCATTTTCTTATGATGGATTCCTTGTCACGTAAAACTTGTATTAAATAAATTAGTATGGTTTTATTCTTTTGATCTGCTTTATGTAAATTTAATTCTCAAGATCAGCTGAAAAATCCTAAGAGAGGAGAGGTAAAGTTCTGCTTCCTCTATATCTTGAACAACCACTCCATCTCAACCACTTTCAAACTTTATCAGTATGAAATTATACACTATGTATTTGGCTGTGAACTGATTTACTCAAAATTATGTTCTTGAGATCCACCCATGTTGTTGCAGCTGTCACTCATTCATTTTTACTACTGCATGAGGTTACCTTGTATGAACATACCAGGTTATGTGTATTTGTGAATATGCTATGTACATCATTATGTACACTGGATCATATAGTATATGCATCTTTAGCTTTACTAAGGAGTGCTTGTTTTTTTTGTTGTTGTTGTTTGGTTTTTTTTTTTTACAGTGGATTTTACCAATTTACATTGCTGTCAGAAGTGTTCAATCAAGGGTTCTGTTTGCTCTACATCTTCATCAACAAATTGTCAGTCTTTTAAATTTGTCAATCTGGTAGTTTTGAAAGAGTATGTTGTTGCAGTTTTAATTATATATTTCTGTTCGGTCATGATATTGACAATCTTTTTATTTTTACTGAATTTTTGGTTTTCATTTTCTTAGAAGTACTTGTTGAAGTGCTTCGCTAATGTTTCCACTGGGTTGTTTTTTACATTCAGTTTGTGAAAATTCTTTAAATGGTCTGGGTATTAATCCCTCCCCTATAACAAATATATTTAAAAATCTTCTTCAAGTTTAAGGCTTGTAATTTTGCTTATTTCAGTATATTCTATTGAACATAAGTTTTAAATATTAATACAGTATTTTCTTTTATAAGTTGTACTTTTCCGGTCATATTTAGGAAATATCTTCCTTCTCCAAAGTCATAAATATGTCTACCTATTTGCTTTTAAAAGTATTGCAGATTTCCCATTTAGGCCTTTTATACACTTGGAATTGATTTTTGTATATGCTGTGCAGTTGGGGTCAAATTTTATTTCTTTAAACATATAGACAATCCATTGTCTAGTACATCTTTAAAAAATTTGATTCTAATGTCATGAATTTTAACTTTTCTTTTTTTTTAAATCTTCACAAGATAGTATTCTTTTTACTGTTCTGTTCAATAAATTTTTTTGTGGAATTACTAACACTTACCATTTGCTTTACTTATCATTTACTCTTGCAGCTCACCTCTTCTGTCTGGAATCTTTTTTTTAATGCTGCCTCAAGTACGTCTCTTAGTGAAGGTCTGCTGGAGTCAGACTTTGGTTGCTGTCTGCCTAAAAATGAAGGTGTTTCGTTTTCCTTTTAAAAAAGTTTTTAGGCT
Organism: Saimiri boliviensis; assembly: GCF_048565385.1. Lineage (NCBI taxonomy): Eukaryota > Metazoa > Chordata > Mammalia > Primates > Cebidae > Saimiri > Saimiri boliviensis. The sequence goes on from NC_133456.1 coordinate 93,073,746, forward strand.
ATATCTATAAATTTGACAGTTTCTCTCAGTATACTGAAGATTCTTTCTTCTGTCTCCTGCTGTTTTGTTGCTATTGAGAAGTCAGCTGCCAGATCTCTTTGAATGTTAGCTGTATTACAACCTTGGCTACTTTTATGATCATCTGTTTGACTTGGTGTTCTACTATTTCACTATTCTAGATGTGACTTCATTTTTATTTATACTGCTTGAAGTGCATTGCGCTTCCTAGAGCTATAGTTTGAAAGTTTTAGTTAGTTTGGACCATTCTTAGTCTGCTCTTTGAATAATGCTTGTGCCTCAGTCTTTCTTGTTGTTTCTTCTGAAATCCGGCTTAGATATTTTTTCTCTTTCTTTTTAAAGTACTCTGCTTCCCCTTGTGTGGGGAACATTCCCGTGTGAGACCCCTAAAAGGCGTGAGTCTCACTATACGGTGAGTTTGATCCCAAACACAGTTTCCTACTGGAGGCAGTCGAGCTATCCGGAAATATAGGAACTTAAAGATGAATGATTAGTTTCTAATATCAACCACAATATCGTTTGGGTCTAAAACTATGCGTTGCTGCTAGACCCAGTGACCCCCTGCCGGCAACCAGTTCCTGCTTTTAACCTTTTTATGACTTTAAGAATAAGCCTTAAACCTTACTTACCAGACTGCCTTGTACCATAGATAATGGTTTAACTGTTGATATTTGCAAAGCAAAATGCCACCATAAGGGATGGCTTTGATTCCTGACTCAGAGATTCCTGAATGGGGAAGTTGAGTTAAGTTGAGTCAGGAGTAGACAAAGGAGAATCTGATTAAAAGATATTCTGATGAGCAAAACCAAAAAACCTTTTCACATCTCAGTTCTAAAACAAGGTCAAACCAGAGATACCTGCAGCCAGGAGGAATAATGTTTGGATGTAAACCAGCTTTGTGAATAATATTTGGATGTAAACAAGCTTTGTGAATAATGTTTGGATGCAAACAAACTTTGTGATTGTAGGAAATTCTGTTACTTTTACAACCACTGATTGCATATCTGACTTCTCTATTGTATAGGCCATGTGAGGCATACATTTGCATTCCTCTTACTATGAAGTAAACCAGAGCCAAGAAAGTGTATTTATTCCTGGCCTTTGAAAAATAAAATTTGCTGTTTAGGCACAGCCTATCAGCCCTCCAGATGCCTCGCTTTCTCTCTCTCTGTCTTTATTAATTTTCCAGGCGCACTCCCTCCTCTTCCAGGTATTGGGACCCTCTTGCAGGTCGAGAGACCCCGGGCAGACATGCCTACCCGTCCCGGACGGTCCACGACACCCTTGTCTCTTTCTGCTGCCTCTGGAGGATTTCTTCAGACCTATCTTGCAGTTTACAAACTCTCTTTTCAGTTGTATCTCATCTGCTACTAGAACCACCAGGGTTTAATATTTGAAATACAAAATTACCTGTGCTTTACAGTCTCTTTGGGAGTCAAGCTTATTTCTTGTTCACATTTACTCTAAAGATGTAGCCCTCGTATCCCAGTTTTATTCTGGAAGATGTTCTCATGTTGTATTCTCCTGTGGGTTGTCTAGGCTTTGTCCTGTGATCCTTGTTCTTTTGAGGCCATGGAAACCAAAGCTCAATTCATATTTGTAGTTTATTAACATGAAAATTGCCTTTAATATTCAGCTTACTTCTTGGGTTTGAAACCCACTTACTTTTGGACTTCTGACATTTCTAACTTTGCTGCCAGTATACTAATATAGTTTAAAATGTTTTTTTTTTACTTAAATATATGTTGTTAGGAATTGTTAATGTTTTCAACAAGGAAGTCAATAAGGATATTTAATTCCCAGTACTACGAAAAACAGAGGTTGGATACTTAACTTTTCATGAAACAATCATCTCCTTAGACTTTCAGGATATTCTCTGATGCCTGTCTGAAAGTTCTTTACGGGCTGGGCATGGTAGCTCATGCCTGTCATCTCAGCACTTTGGGAGGCCAGGGCAGGCAGATCACTTGAGGTCAGAAATTCAAGATCAGTTTGGCCAACATGGTGAAACCTCGTCTCTACTGAAAATAGCAAAATTAGCTGGCATGTGCCTATTATCCCAGATACTCTGGAGGCTAAGTGCGAGAATCCTTTGAACCTGGGAGGCAGAGGTTGCAGAGAGCTGAGATTGAGCCACTGCACTCCAACCTGGGTGACAGAGGAGACCCTGTCTCAAAAAATAAAAATACAGCCAGGCGCAGTGGCTCATGCTTGTAATCCCAGCACTTTAGGAAAGTGAGGTGAGTAAATCTCTTGAGGTCAGGAATTTGAGACCAGTCTGGCGAACAGTAGCTGGGATTACAGGCATGCATCACCAGGTGCAGCTAATTTTTGTATTTTTAGTAGAGAAGGAATTTTGGCATAGAACATAGCTGCACATTGTGGCCCATGCCTGTAATCCCAGTTACTCAGGAGGCTGAGGCAAGAGAATCACTTGTACTTGGGTGGCAGAGGTTACAGTTAGCAGAGGTTGCACACTACACTCCTGCCTGGGCAACTGAAAGAGCAAGACTCCATCTCTAAATAAAGAAATAAAAATTACTTAATTAATTAATGCTCTTTATGTAGCCAGCATCGTATAAGTATTTGTTGATTTTAATAACAGAAACTATATGCATGGAAACACATGCTTTTAAATCAACAAACCTGATATGAGGTTTTGGATTTCCTTTAACTTCACAATTGAGCTTCACTTTTTTCTCCTCAGAATCCAAAGGGAACATTACAGGACTTGGTTCTTGAATAAAAATTGGGCCATGCAGTGTGGAATCATCTGAAACAAGAAGAGAAAATGTGCAAAATGAAGAATACCTTCCAAATAGGAATAACAAAAGGAAGCAACAACATAAAGAAAATAATAGAAATAAATTAACAAAAAATAGTGAGGCATAATAGGCTCTGTGTCAACTTCTGGAAAAAAAATTCCCATTCAAAGTTAATCTGTGGATTAGAATGAAGTGAAAATATGTGCTCTCTTATTTCACATTGGTCACATATTTTACTAACGACTTCCCGGTACAGGCTGCTGGATGTCTCCCTTTCTCTCCTTTATGTATTGTTCTGCTTGTCTTTAGCCTACCCCTTTACTTTGTGCGTCTTGTATCCCTTTTGTGCTGCTGTCATTGTGGATGGCTGTCTAGTGTCATAAAGCTAATATTTTTTTGTGTGCTGCAATGAGATGATATATTTAGAAAGAAGCAAAGATGATACGGTAAATAAGTCAATAATGAGTAATAGCTCTGTATTGGTAATATACACCACAGTTTCTTAAGATGACTATGTAGGCAAATAAAGAACAACCCGCAGTCTTTATTCTCAAAGTATCTGCAGTGAAAAACTAGGTTCTTTGTTTTCTCAATGTCTCATGAAGCCATATATGGTCTACCTTGCATAAATATTACATAGCTGGTACTACACATGACTCAGCAACACTCAAACTGGTCTATAACAGGTGCAATGATTTGAGTCCACTGATTATGTGCTTGGATGGTGAAGCCATGTGAAACAGCCATGCATTTCTAAGTGCTTTCTCTCAACAAGAGAAACTAGGTGCATGAGACTTACTTTGCCATGGAGCAGTAGCAAAGTTCAAAGACAAGAATGATCCACAAACCGTATCTTAAGTGGCAGTGTACAGTACATAGGCTTCTAGACTACACATGCAATATTGTTCAAAATGCATCTCACCACTTATGCCCATGAAAGTGATTTTCATTTTTCAAAGTCAAGTTCAAATTCTTTTCCTAGAAGACTCTTCTAGACCTGCACCTTTTTCCTTTAACCATTTAATTTAAAAATTATATTTCCCAAGACATTTATCTTTTTCTACTAAGTGCATTTGATAGAAAGTACACTTTCTTTTCCCTTGTTTGGATTATAAGCTCTTTGACAGCTGGCTGTATTATACCTATTTTTGTATCTCTTGTGGTACCAAGTACAGTGGTATATATACACACAGGGTGATCAGTAAGAATTTGTTTTATTTGAAAGTATTTTTTTTCTATTTTTAATGTATTCAATTCGCTTACGTAGGCACTGCTTGATGAGTTCTGAGGTAGAATCACCAGAGGCTATGATGTAGTTACATTAAATATCACTCAGCAGCTGACAGTCCATATCCACTTATATGTGATTATTTTGAAGGGCAAGAATTGCAACTGCTATGCTGGAAAACCTTCATAACCAGATTTTTGTTGATAGGTAACAGGATGAGACTGAATTCATTCAGGTGCATCAGTACAGAGAAAAAAGAATAAAGTTGGTTTGGGGATCTAGGTGAAGCCTGGCAAAATAATTTCTAAGGCATTTAACTCAGACATTAAAAACAAAACAAAACAAAAAAAAACCCTTCATGCTAAGACAAAATGACCAAACAGAATGCTATCTTATTATAGGAGACCGAAGACAGCCCATGATCTTGTTGTAATAAAGAGAAGGATGAGGATTCAGAAAGACCATGGACTGAGTTTCAATGCCTTGTGTCAAATACTAACTCCAGGAGCTCTGAAAAATCACCTAGTCTTTGTATATCTCAAATGTGTCATCTAAAACTCAGTAAGATTAGACTAGGCCAGTGATTCTATATGAGATTAAAATGGGAAAACAAGTTGGGTGCAGTTGTTCATGCCTCTAATCCCAGCACTCTGGGAGGCTGAGGCATGGAGGACTGCTTGAACCCAGGGGTTCAAGACAAACCTGGGCAACACAGGGAGACCCCATGTCTACCAAAAATTTAAAAAATTAGCCAGGCTTGGTGTGCGCCTATAGTCCCAGCTACTCAGGAGGCTGAGGCGGGAGGATGGCTTGAGCCTGGGAAATCAAGGCTGCAGTTAGCCGTGATCATTGCCACCACATTCCAGCCTGGATGACAGAGCAAGATGCTATCTCTAAACAAAACAAAACAAAACAATAACAAAGAAAAAGAAAACAGCCAAGAATATTTTCCCATAAACATGCAGGTACTTACACATATAATTTGCAGTCAAAGATGTCATGAAATATATTACCACTACTACTGTCTCTCCTTACTCCATGCACAAAATACCACCACATCAATAAGAAGTTTAAATAACAAAAAAAAAAATAAGATTTATGAAAGCACACAAAATAAAATAATAGAATAGAAGTATACAGACAAGTACTTTTTTTAAAAAAATACTTGTGTTTAAAGTTGGATATTTCAAAATCCAGGCAGTTTCATTTCAGATTTTCAATAATTATACAGATATTTTCAAAACAAATTTAGGTATTGGTCAAATCTTAGCTCATTTCAATGGTAAAGAATTAAGTGAATTTTGGGCACATCTAGGTAAATAAAAAAATGTTATTCATCAAGATCACTAACATAGCAGCAAGTTTAGTGGTTTTTCTCTAAAGAGAAATATTTCCATTGTTTTTCCCAATTCCAAAATTATGTGTGTGTATATATAATATCAATCATCTCAATTCACTGGTGTTCCCTGATTTGAATTTCATACAGAAATATAGACTCTATTACTAATAATTCCAAATAAGAATAAAACATAATAATGATTACTCAGGATGCAGCTGAGAGGCTGTGGAATAACATCTGTACTATTTCTCAATGTAGGCATGCCATATTTAAATAACAAAAAGATATTTTTCTGTGTATTTTGTAAAAAGAATTGATAATAATGAGGTTTTGCATTCACTATAAATAATGCACTCCATCTAAAGTTTTTATTTTCTCATAGTTAACCAAGCTCACTGCCTGCAAATTAGTATTAGCATAAAGGGAACAGTATTTCAGTTCTCATCGAAGGAAATCCACAGGCTTTTGTGCATGAGCTATTTGGGTTCACAAAGATGAAGGAAGGGATTTTAGAAGGTTTAGCTATCCAGGTAGGTATTAAGAAGAAGAAGAAAAAAAAAAAAAAAAAAAAAAAAAAAAAACAGATATCCCAGCTTTTAAACCTTTGGACTAGGGTTAACAGTGTTTTTGAGAAAAAAGAGTTGCTTTATTTCACCAAAACCTTGAGGTGCCTGGGTGAGACAAAGAGTCCTGAGAGAGGCGTTGTGAGATGAAACAGGGTGAGAGACATCCCTAAGTTTGTTCTATCTCTGTGTAGATGCCACAAAGTGACTTTCAAGTGTCTTGAAGGCACACACAAAAGACTGTGCATTTACCATTTTCAAAGCCTAAAAGATAAAGTTCATCCTTTTCATTGTCACAGTAAGTTGTTCTATGTAACCAGAAGAGTGGCTGTGATTTTCAGTCAAAAGAGGTAAAGGAGCATCTCAGCAAATGGCAGAGGACAGGATATAACAATACAATGTGTCTCAGAGTTAGACTACAGACCACCTGCATTATTATCATGCCATGCTTGTTTTATTAAATCTCAGTCCAGACTGACTACACCAGAAGAATCTGGGGTCCATTAATCTGCCCTTTAACCTTGCTCTCTGGGTGATTCTTTTGCACACTGAAGTTTGAGAACTACTAACACAGATCCTTCTATTCCTAGCTTTCCATTTCCTAAGAACAGAACATCAGCCAACATCAGTTTTAGACCCACTCCTAGACATTTTTTATTGGGCAAAATCTAACCAACAAATCTTTGCTTGATAACATTTAGAAGGGTAATTTTAGTACATGCCTGCCTGGACTAATAGTTGAGAAGGAAGCATCGAGGACAGAAAGCTATAAAACTAACTCACATTAATGTGTCAAGGTCTAGGACTGATGCACAAACTAATCCTTTCTTTTTTTTTTTTTTTAAGCAGGGTCTCACTCTGTCACCAGGCTAGAGTGCAGTGGCACCATCTCAGCTCATCACAACCTCTGCCTCCTGGATTCAAGCAATTCTTCTGCATCAGCCTCCCGAGTAGCTGGCATTACAGGCATGTGCCATGCCCAGCTCATTTTTGTATTTTTAGTAGAGATGGGGTTTTACCATATTAGCCAGGCTGGTCTCAAACTTCTGACTTCATGATCTCCTTGCCTAAGCCTCCCAAAGTACTGGGATTACAGGCGTGAGCCACCACACCCAGCCAACTAACACTTTCTTAGAACACCTGTAGTTGAACTCCAGAAGCTAATTGTGAGATACTCCACCATCCCCAACAAGTACTGTACAGAACTGACGAAGAACAGGCATCCTTAGAGATCACAACAGTCCACTGACCTATAAAGTTTGTCTTCACTTGATATATACAGCCATGCTGTGTGTATTCTTAACCACTATTATTTATTTATTTATTTATTTATTTTTTATTGCACTTTAGGTTCTGGGGCACATGTGCAAAACATGCAAGATTGTTGCATAGGTACATACATGGCAATGTGGTTTGCTGCCTCCATCCCCCCATCACCTATATCTGGCATTTCTCCTCCTTATCCCTCCCTAATTTCCCTCCCAGCTCCCGCTGTCCCTCCCCTATCCCCCAAACAACAGACCCCAGTGTGCGATGCTCCCCTCCTGGTGTCCATGAGTTCTCATTGTTCAACACCCACCTATGAGTGAGAACATATGGTGTTTGCTTTTCTGTTCTTGTGTCAGTTTGCTGAGAATTATGGTTTCCAGATTCATCCATGTCCCTAAAAAGGACACAAATTTATCATTTTTAATGACTGCATAGTATTCCATGGTGTACATGTGCCACATTTTCCCTGTCCAGTCTATCATTGATGGGCATTTTGGTTGGTTCCAGGTCTTTGCTATTGTAAACAGTGCCACTATGAACATAAGTGTTCATATATCTTTATAATAGAATGATTTATAATCCTTTGGATATATACCTAGTAATGGGATTGCTGGGTCAAATGGAATTTCTATTTCTAGGTCCTTGAGGAATCGCCACAGTGTCTTCCACAATGGTTGAACTAATTTACATTCCCACCAACAATGTAAAAGTGTTCTGATTTCTCCACATCCTCTCCAGCATCTGTTGTCTCCAGATTTTTTAATGATCGTCATTCTAACTGGTGTGAAATGGTATCTCAATGTGGTTTTGATTTGCATTTCTCTAATGACCAGTAATGATCAGGTTTTTAAAAATCTTTTTCTTGGATACATAAATGTCTTCTTTTTAAAAGCACCTGTTCATGTTCTTCACCCAATTTTGAATAGGTTTGTTTGTTTGTTTCTTGTAAATCTGTTTCAGTTCTTTGTAGATTCTGGATAAAGCCCTTTGTCAGATGGGTAGAGTGTAAAAAAATTTTCCCATTCTGTTAGTTGCTGGTTCATTCTAATGATTGTTTCTTTTGCTGTACAGAAGATCTGGAATTTAATTAGATCCCATTTGTATATTTTGGCTCTTGTTGCAAATGCTTTTGGTGTTTTAGTCGTGAAGTTCTTGCCGATGCCTTGGTATCTGATTCTCTTTGTAGCAATTGTGAATGGCAGTTTGTTCTTAATTTGGTTCTCTTTAAGTCTGTTATTTGTGTATAGGAATGCTTGTGATGTCTGCACATTGATTTTGTATCCTGAGACTTTGCTGAAGTTGCTTATCAGTTTCAGGAGATTTTGGGCTGAGACAATGGGGTCTTCTAAATATACAATCATGTCATCTGCGAATAGAGACAATTTGACTTCCTTCCTCTCCCAATTGAATACCCTTTCTTTCTTTTTCTCGCCTGATTGCTCTGGCTAGAACTTCCAATACTATATTGAATAGGAGTGGTAAGAGAAGGCATCCTTGTCTAGTGCCAGATTTCAAAGGGAATGCTTCCAGTTTTTGCCCATTCAGTATGATACTGGCTGTGGGTTTGTCATAAATAGCTTTTATTATTTTGAGATATGTTCCCTCCATACCTAGTTTATTGAGAGTTTTTAGCATAAAGGGCTGCTGAATTTTTGTCAAAGGCCTCTGTGCATCTATTGAGATAATCATATGGTTTTTGTCTTTGGTTCTGTTTATGTGGTGGATTACATTTATAGACTTGTGTATGTTGAATTAGCCTTGCGTCCCAGGATAAAGCCTACTTGCTTATGATGGGTAAGCTTTTTGATGTGCTGTTGCAATCAGTTTTCCAGTATTTTATTGAAGATTTTCGCATCTATGTTCATCATGGATATTAACCTAAAGTTTTCTTTTTTTGTTGCATCTCTGCTGGGTTTTGGTATCAGGATGATGTTAGTCTCATAAAATGTTCCGGGAAGGATTGCCTCTTTTTGTATTGTTTGGAATAGTTTCAGAAGGAACAGTACCAACTCCTCTTTATATGTCTGGTAGAATTTGGCTGTGAACCCATCTGGACCTGGGCTTTTATTGGTGGGTAGGCTATTAATTGCTGCCTCAACTGCAGCCATTGTTATCAGTCTATTCAGGGTTTCAACTTCTTCCTGGTTTAGGCTTGGCAGGGTGAAAGTGTCCAGGAATTTATTCATTTCTTCCAGGCTTACTGGTTTGTGTGCATAGAGTTTGTAGTAATCTCTGATGGTAGTTTGTATTTCTGTGGAATCGGTGGTGACATCCCCTTTATCATTTTTTATTGCATCTATTTGATTATTCTTTTTTCTTTTTTATTAATCTGGCTAGTGGTCTGTCTATTTTGTTGATCTTTTCAAAAAGTCAGGTCCCTGGATTCATTGATTGGAGGGTTTTTTGTGTCTCTGTCTCCTTCAGTTCTGCTCTGATCTTAGTTATTTCTTGTCCTCTGCTAGGTTTTGAGTTTTTTTTTTTTATCTTGCTCTTCTAGCTCTTTCAGTTTTGATGAAATGGTGTCAGTTTTACATCTCTCCTTGCTCATCATGTAGGCATTTACTGCTATAAATTTTCCTCTAGACACTGCTTTAAATGTGTCCCAGAGATTCTTGTATGTTGTATTTTCATTCTCATTGGTTTTGAAGAACATCTTTATATCTACCTTCATTTCATTGTCTATCCAGTCAACATTCAAGGGCCAGTTCAGTTTCCATGAAGTTGTGAGTTAGTTTCTTAATCCTGAGTTCTAATTTGATTGCGCTGTGGTCTGAGAAACTGTTTGTTATGATTTCTGTTCTTTTGCATTTGCTGAGGAGTGATTTACTTCCAATTACATGATCAATTCTAGAGTAGGTGTGATGTGGTGCAGAGAAGAATATAGAATATATATTCTGTGGATTTGGGGTGGGGAGTTCTGTATATGTCTATTAGATTTACTTGGTCCAGTTCTGAGTTCAAGTCCTGAATATCCTTGTTAATTTTCTGTCTCAGTGATCTGTCTAATATTGACAGTGGAGTGTTAAAGTCTCCCACTAGTATTGTGTGGGAGTCTAAATCTCTTTGTAGGCCATTAAGGACTTGCTTTATATATCTGGGTGCTCCTGTATTGGGTGCATATATATTTAGGATCATTAGCTCTTCTTGTTGCATTGATCCTTTTACCATTATGTAATACCCTTCTTTGTCTCTTTTGATCTTGTTGGTTTAAAGTCTATTTTATCAGAAACTAGGATTACAACTCCTGCGGTTTTTTTTCGGTTTTTTTTTTTTTTTTTTTTTTTTTTTTTTTTTTGTCTCCATTTGCTTGGTAAGTCTTCCTCCATCCCTTTATTTTGAGCTTATGTGTGTCCTTGCAAGTGAGATGGGTTTCCTGGATACAGCACACCAACGGGTTTTGACATTTTATCCAATTTGCCAGTGTATGTCTTTTGACTGGGGCATTTAGTCCATTTATATTTAAGGTTAATATTGTTACGTGTGAATTTGATCCTGCCTTTTTGATGCTAGCTGGTTGTTTTGCCCATTAGTTGATGCAGTTTCTCCATTGTGTCGATGCTTTTTACTATTTGGTATGTTTTTGAAGTGGGTGGTACTGGTTGTTCCTTTCCATATTTAGTGCTGCTTTCAGGAGCTCTTGTAAAGCAGGCCTGGCAGTGACAAAATCAGCAGTTTTATTTTTTATAAAGGATTTTATTTCTCCTTTGCTTATGAAGCTTAGTTTGGCTGGATATGAAATTCTGGGTTGAAAGTTCTTTTCTTTAAGGATGTTGAATATTGGTCCTCACTCTCTTTTGGCTTGAGTCTCTTCTGGCCCCCACTCTCTTGTGGCGAGAGATCTGCTGTGAGTCTGATTGGCTTCCCTTTGTGGGTAACCTGATCTTTTTCTCTGTCTGCCCTTAGCATTTTTCATTTCAACTCTGGTGAATCTGGTGATTATGTGCCTTGGGGTTGCTCTTCTTGAGGAATACTCTGTGGCGTTCTCTGTATTTCCTGGACTTGAATATTGGCCTGCCTTGCTAGGTTGGGGAAGTTCTCCTGGATAATATCCTGAAGAGTGTTTTCCAGCTTGGATTCATTTTCTCTGTCACATTCAGGTACACCTATCAAATGTAGATTAGGTCTTTCCACATAATCCCATATTTCTTGGAGGCTTTGTTCATTTCTTTTCACTTTTTTTCTCTCATCTTGCCTTCTCATTTTATTTCATTGAGTTGATCTTCAATCTCTGATATCCTTTCTTCTGCTTATTCAATTCAGCTATTGAAACTTGTGTATGCACTGCAAAGTTCTCATGTTGTTTTTCAGCTCCATTAAGTCATTTATATTATTCTCTAAGCTGTTTATTCTCTTTAGTATTTCATCAAACCTTTTTTCAAGGCTCTTAGTTTCTTTGCATTGGGTTAGAACATGTTCTTTTAGCTCAGAGAAATTTGTTATTACGCACGTTCTGAAGCCTGTCTGTCAATTCATCAGACTCATTCTCCATCCCGCCTTGTTCCTTTGCTGGTGATGAATTGTGATTCCTTGGAGGAGAGGCATTCTGGTATTGGGTGTTTTCATCCTTTTTGCACTGGTTTCTTCCTATCTTAGTCGCTTTATTTACCTATGGTCTTTGTAGTTGGTGACTTTCAGATGGGGTCTCTGAGTGGGTGTTCTTTTTGTTGATGATGAAGTTAATTCTTTCTGTTTCTTCATTTTCCTTTTAACAGTCAGGCCCCTCTGCTCTAGGAATACAGGACGACCACTCCAGACCCTGCTTGCCTGGGGATCACCTGTGGCAGCTGCAGAACAGTAAGGGTTGCTGCCAGTTTCTTCTTCTGTTATCTTCGTCCCAGAAGGATACCCTCCAGATGTCAACCTGAGCTCTCCTTTAGGAGGTGACTCTTTGGATATACAGGGATCGGGGAGCTGCCTGAGGAGACAGTCTGTCCCTTATAGGAGCTCAAGTGCTGAGTTGTGAGCTCCATTGATATGTTCAGAGCTGCTTGGCAGGTCAGGCACATTTAAGTCTGCTGCAGGGGAACTCATAACTGCCCTTTTACCCTGGGGCTCTATCCTGGGAAGGTGGGAGTTTATTTATAAGTTCCTGACATGTTGCTGCCTTTTTTCAGAGCTGCCCTGCCCAGCAAGGAGGTAGCCTAGTCACAGTCTGCCAGCAGAGGCATTGCTGAGCTGCTGTGGGCTCTGCACAGCTGCTGTGTGAACTTCCTTGCATTTTTATTTATAGAGGTATAGTTAGAGCTGCCTCAGTAATGGCAGATTGCTTGTGTCATGGCAGACTGCCTCCGCAGTGGCAGATAGCCTCGGTAATGGTAGACACCCTTCTCTCAACAGAGCTGGACCATCCTGGGACCAGCTGCCCTTGCTGCCAGAACATTTCAGATTGCTGGTCTTTTTAGGGGTGGCAGCTGCTGAACCAGCTCACCTGGCTTCCTGTTTCAGCTCCCCTTTTTTCAGTTGAACGGGTGGCTCTGTCTCCCAGGTGTTCCAGATACCAGTTGAAATGGCTACCCAAATTTGTGTGAGTTTTTAAGCAGAGACCTGCTTTGCTAGCTAAAACAGCCATGCTGGGAACTCGTAGCACTTTTTAGCCTGGAAATCTTCTGGTCTGTGGGCAGTAATAACTCATTTGGAAATGCGGTATTCACTCACACTCTGTGTTGTTCTCACTGAAAAGTGCACTCCAGAGCTGTTTCTATTTCTCCATCTTTGATACCAGCCCATTTATTTATAAGTAATGAAGGTCTTCTTATTTAAGTGGCAAGATGTTGGGATTAATGTTTTCATACTTGGGTTCCCAAAAGGGTGAGAGTCACCCCAGGACCTCATCTGCCTTGGAGACATTAGAGGCAGGGGCTCACATTATTATTAGAGGAGGATGGGAAGGCAATGATTTTCTACCCTTCTAGGAATTCCTAAAAATCATATTAAAAGGAGGAATGAAAGAGTGGGCAGTAAGAATGCCAACAGCCTATATACGATCTTGTGGATTCCAGACCACTGATCTGAGCCCCAGCTGGAGGGATCTACTGCAGGTGCCAATACTGTTACATCATGATTTCCTGACTTTGCTTCTCCTTGATAACTAGGTACTTGCCAATCAGTCACTAGGCTAACTTCACTACCAGTGTTTTGTAAAGTTCCATACGACAGAAATTATCTTGAATTAGGATGCATAAACTCATTTTTATAAAGGAAAGGGAGAATACTAGGCTGAAGAAAATCTGCTTTCATGCTTCAACAAGGAGTGGGAAACCTTTCGATTTTCAGGACAAAAAGCAGAGATTTCATGACCAGAAACGCATTTAGGTTACAGATGAGACAACCATTACATAGATACTAACCCCTTTCCCCTTTGTTCATCAAATATTGAAAATTACTGAAAAATACTGCTTTCAGCCAGGCAATTTCAAATACCTTTGTTCATTTGAAACTTTTCTTTTTAAAATCTATTTTTTTATGGAAAAACAAAATCAGTATGTTTGTCAGTTGACTTCTTCCTGCATCTTCCTGCAAAGTGTCTCAGAAGTAAAACACAGTATCGGGGTAATCTGAAATTTTTGGATTACTGAAAGAGATGCATAGAATCATAGAATTTTCTACTAGAAGATATTATTTAATCTGATTTTCCTAAGTCACAGAATAAAAATCACCACATCTGTAATGGAAACAAAAACATTTTTGACTTATATTAAAAACAAAAAAAACTTCTAAGAAAAACATTAATAAAGCAGCTCCCCATAACCAGGTCACTTAATTTATTTGCTGTATTGGAACAGAAATGATCTCTTTCTTTTTTCTTTTAATTAATTTGGCCCATTTCCGCATTTCCCTGAACTTCTCTCTAAGCAAGCAGGATACCACTGAGGCTGCTGGAAGCCAGGCTGGGCAAAAGAATTTGAATGGATAGGCTGGCCTGAGGTTTTCTGGGGCTGAGCAGAGAAAAATAAGCTTGACTCTCAGGTGACGGTTAACTCAAGGAAGTGAGGCAGATGCCCAAGTATCAAATCCACAGGAGCAATTACAGGACAAAATCTGGATTCAATGGGAAAGTTCAGCAAAGGATAACATGCATAAAGCAGAAAGCAACAGGGTGGGTGGAGCTAGGAATATTCCACTGATGCTAAATGTAATTTTGGGGGTTTTATTTTTATTTTTATTTTTAAAATAAAACAATCCTAGGAGCTGGGCCAAATCAGGCAGTAGATCTAATTTCAGAATAAATATTTCCTAGAAAGCTACTTAGTTAAAAAGATAAGTCAAACTATACCTAAAATAATTATTTCTCAAAGCATGTCAAAAAACCTCTTGCCTGAAACAGGTGAACAACCCTAATCCAAAAATCCAAAATCCGAAATGTTCCAAAATCCAAAACTTTCTGAGTGCCAACATGAGATAGTGACACCTTTGCTTTATGATGGCTCAAAGTATAAACTTTGTTTCATGCATAAAATTATTTAAAATAGTGTATAAATCACCTCCAGCCTATGTGTATAAGGTATATATGAAACAATGATTTTCATGTTTAGACTTGGGTTTCATCCCCAAGATATCTCATTAAGTATATGCAAATATTTCAAAATCCCCCTAAAAAAATCCGAAGTCTGAAACATCTCTGGTTCCAAGCATTTTAGGTAAGGGATATACAACATCTATCACCTTAGCTAAGTGTGCTTGTTAACAGATAGATTCTTGAGTCCCTCCCAGACCTACTGTATTCTAATTATCAGGACACAGGAAACAGCATTTGAGCAAGCATCTCTTGATCTTTATGCATTGTAAAGTTTTAAAACTAGTTATGGAATAAGCAAAGACAACACAGTGAAGGAAAACTACCCTGAAGAGTTTTCTTCTCTGTGCTAGATCATTCTGTGACTACTCCATGGGACGAAGGCCACCTTTTGCCAGCATGACCCTTAGAACAATACCCTTTTCTGTTGCTGAAAATATTTCCATCTGTTGCAAAGTCAACTGACTCTGTTGGGAAAGAACAAAAATGCAATACTATGACTTCATCTTAGAAAACTAAAAATTAGAGGTTCAAGTCTACTTGTCATTGCTGTGGAGTTCCCAGGTGTTGCACCTGAGGGTTGTTTAAGCCCTTAATCCTAATGGCAGGTATGAAGTGCTGCCATAACAGCCAAAAATCTAGAACTGTGATATACAGTCAATCTTCTTTTGACATCAAGTAGGATGTTTGATTAAACACCTGGTCTTGGGTAGAAACACTTAAATGGCAACAATTTTCATTTGGGAAGAAAACTCTAGGACACCTAATGGGGAACACAAGGGCTTGAATATAAGCTTAGAATACCAGTCAAGGAGGACTGCATGGGTTTAGATGTGAGCTGTATCTGGGTCACATCTGGAGGGTAGGTAGATTTTTACATTATGCATGCACAGAAATATCCTGGTACAAACTACAGTAGCTTTGCTTGCAGAGCCCTTGCCCAATCAAGAGAGTAAATGCTCCGTGTGTGTGTAATCAGTGGGAACATGCTGCTTTATCAGATTGCAGAGCAAAGTTACCAGGGAAAAGGAAGGGGAAATTCGTCTGCTAAGGTGGGTTGTTGGGTTTGCTCTCAGGGTCCTGCTCATATTTCACTTTCTCCCTCACCACTCGTATCAATGGGGAACCAAATGGGAGGAACCATTACTCATTCTACCACCAGAATGTTCCAAGAAAAGCACACACAGGACCTACTGTGTCCTGCTGGCTGTGAACCTTCTCCTCTAGGCTTCCTAATGATTATGGAAATTCATTTTGGCTAAAAAACTGTAAGATCAGCAGCATCTCTATGGATCTAAATTACTTATAAAACGTATGGGCAATAACCTAAGGAAATTCACAAACAAATGAAATACTGTAACAGTGATTTTCCTGAGTGCAAGAATTCCTTTAAAATTCAATCACTGATTGTAGAAACGATGATTGGACAGCTGTGACACTATCATTACAAATACAATTTAGTGTTGTTAGTATTTATAAGATAAACAGCAAGGCATGTTCAAAGGCTTTACCCAAGTGCCTACTTGAAAAACTAGCCAACACAAAGCATTTCTATTGAATAAGTATTCAATTTGGTTGTTCAGCTGAACAGAGCAGAGGCAAAGCAAATATTAGAGAAAGACATGCCTGCTTAAAGGAAAAACATTTCTTTCATTTGTTATTGCTTCCGTCTTCCTTCTTTTAACCCCTCAAATGAGCATTTTAAACACCAAGAAACAGAGAAGTCTGCCAACAGCTGGTGTATGTCTGAAGGCACAAAGTGAAAAAAAATCCAAATGAGAAGTGAACTTTCTCAGACTATCTCTTGCTTCTCTTGTTAACAAAATAATGCTGCTGCCATCATGCATTGTGTCACACATAATGAGGCCCTAATCGTTAGTAATGCCAGATCTTAGAAATTGTGGTAGGACAGGAGAGGTACTGGAATATAAAAAGGGTCTCTCCTTGGAGGAAAATTCTGCACTGCTGGAGGGTTTGTAGGAGTGGAAAAGAACAGCAAGTGGGGCTGTGTCAACATATCCTACTCTGACCCTGATCTTAAACCTTGACACATTCCAGTAACAATGGATTAATGACTCTCTTAAAAATAAGTAATTGAGTGATATTGACGTCAAGCCCTAGTTATGATAAGAAAGAAGCATTTTCAACAAATGCAAATACTTTGTAACTCATTTGGAGGCAAAAATTGACCTCAACTGATGGGAGACTATTTATAGTTTCAGTGTGAATATTCATATGCTTTGCTGCAGAATTAGAAATGCTTTTGATTATGCAGTGCTGACCCAGACTCAGCTGGAGATGCTATTATGTAACACTGGGTATGTTTTGTGGGCTATATTTCTCTTCTAAAATTACAAACATTTTAAATTCTCAAACATTTCTGACCCAAATGGCTTCTGATCAGAGTTTTTGGGCCTAGATTGGATTTCAATTCCAATATTACATGGAAGTGACATAACCGTGTGCAAAGCAGACACTGTCCTGTCCTCATGGAGTGTTTATTCTAGAGAGGACTGATAGAAGTTATAGCTAACTTTATCTTTTTAATTAATAGACTTTATTTTTCAGAGCCGCTTGAGGCTAACAGAAAAATTGAGCAGGGAGTACAGACAGTGTGCCTACAATCCTTCTTCTCCACACACACTTTCCCCTGTTCTTAACATCTTGCATTCCTGAGCTATACTTGTTACAACAGATAAGCCAATATAAATGCATTCACATTAACTACAGTCCACAGTTTACATTAGGGGTCATAAGACTCTTTGTATTGCACATGCTGTGGTCCTGGCAAATTTATCATGAAGTGTATCCATCATGACAATATTCTCAAGAACAGTATACTGTGCTAACAATCTCATGCTCCACTGTAGCAAACTTTCTAATTTATATTTAGATACATCACTATTTACCCATGAGAATAAAAGTATAGAAACACATATGCATAAAATTGATTGGCTTTAGCTAGACAAATCTAAATGAGATATCAGGCTACTACTAATTCGTTCTATATTGCTTCCCTAGTGGCATAACTATGTAGTGGACATCTGTGGTTTTTGCCTCAGTATCCACTGCTACTTATTAGGTAAGAGCATTCTACTCTTTTTTTGTCTCAAGCAAG